>NC_092873.1:323725466-324341466 GCF_028372415.1 Notamacropus eugenii | reverse complement strand
AACTCAGTGCAGCAGACAATTTCCCTGACAGGACTGTCTCTGAAGAGAGTGAGGCTGGTGGGGGAGCTGGGCTGGCCTGGGAAGGGGTAGACTTTGCCCACCTTCCACAGGAAACCTTATGTTCCCAAAGTAGCCCTCCACTTATTGTATGACCCTCCTTTAGCAGACCAGGCAGCCCTACCAACTCTCATCCTATGAACTATTCCCAAATAACCCTTTCTGACTGTTTTTGTTGGTTTCTGTTGCCCCAGCCCACGAGGGCACCTATACTACAGGCCCTTGATTCCAAGTGTCTCTGCTGCTGGGTGTCATTTAAAAACAATTGTGGCCTCTGTTTTCTGAGGAGCCACATAAATCCATTAGAGAGAAAGAAGACCCAGACTTCAGGTCTAAGGGATGATGAAACTGCCTTGAGTAAGGCATCAAAGGGTCAGGCTAGAGAGATGAGTCACCTTTACTCTTTCTTTTCTCTTTCTCCCCCCCGCCCCCCCCCCCCTTGGACCAGGGAGTTCATTAGGGAGACCTGGGCATTGCGGGTAAAAAGGGTGAGTGACAGGGCCTTCCTTGCAGGTGGTGGGTTCGAGTGGGATGATGACTTCCCACTAATGCCAGCCAAGTCATCTTTTGTGTCTTCACCGGGGCCTGGAGTGCCGGACTCTGTGCTGCCCAACCTGGCAACCCCACCGAAGCAGGTGCTGCCTGTCCAGTTTTCCCGCTTCACTGTGTCTCCTAGCCCAGTCTCCCGATTCTCCATTACACACGTCTCTGACTCGGACATCGAGTCTGTAGGAGGTGAGGACCGGGGGGGGGGGGGGGGGGGGGGGGGTGAGGGTGGAGCAGAGAAGAAAACAGGGAAAGCTTACTACCAAGGATGGGTCTGGGATTCATTAAAAACCATAGGGCAGCAAGCATCAGAGGAGTCATCTAAGCCACTGATCTTAGTTTAAAGATGCGGACAATAAGGAGGTCCAGGGAAATTAAGGATTTAATCCAGGTGGTGAGTAGAAGAACTGGGATTTGAACTTGGGTCGTCCAGCTCCAAGGCCAAGGCTTCTTTTCACTGCATCATGTTGTCCTCATTTTGAGTGGGGGAGGCCTTTGGGGTTAAGTGACTTGCCCAGGGTCACACAACTAGTGAGGCTGGATTTGAACTCCAGTCCTCCTGACTTCAGGGCCAGTGCTCTATCTGTTGCACCACCTAGCTTCTCCATTATCCTCATTTTCCAAAGAAATTCCTGAATTTCAGTTACTGAAAATCTACTTTCTTCCCACTTCCCCACCTTCCCAGTTGAAAAAAGGAAAGAAAAACAAAACCGCTGTAACAAATATGCGTGGACAAGCGAAACAAACTCTCCCTTTGACCACATCCCCCCAAAATTTGCCTCAGTCTGTACCTTGGATCCATCCCCATTCTGTCAGGAGGTGCTGTCCTCATTTTTATGGAGATTTAAGAGTTACAACAAGGCAAGATGATGCCAGTGTTAGGAGGAAGCCGAGGCTCTGACATGTGACTTGGTTAATGTGACCATGTTAATGGTCAGATGCAGGGTTTGAATCCAAGAATTCCTGATTCCAAGCCAGCCTTCTTTGTACTGTTCCCCTCTGCCTTGACTTGAGATTACACATTTCCTCGTGTTCCTTTAAGGTAGGGACTGTGTCCTATATGTAGTTACTTGTATCTGGGGTTGTCTGAAGGAGGACAGATGGCCATGAATTTATGCCTCCTCTTCCTGTGACATGGGAGAGGGAGACTGACATAGTCTGCATTAGCATCTAAGAACAAAACTGAGTCCAGGCTAGGGGAAAGAGGGTTACAGAAAGGTAGACTGTTTCAGACTAGAAGGAAAAACCTTCAATGGTGATAGCAGACCAATAGTGCCTTATCTGGCAGCGAGAACTCCCCATTGTTGGACGTATGTAAGCTCAGCTAAGGGCTTAGGCTGCTGTGGAGATGATGCTGGACTAGATGACCTCTTTGGCCCCTTTCAAGGCCCTTGGATTTTATAACATCATCGTGCTGAGTATGGTTCTGATTGACTTCCACCTCAAAGAAGCCAGTCTGGAAAAAGATCCAGGGTTGGAGAAGCAGCTTGAGCCACTTTGGGAGGAGGGCCAATAGTCAATGAACATTTATTAAGCATCTACTGTGTGGCAATCCTAAACTCTGGAGGCATTGTGCCAGGCATCCAGTGCCTGAGCAGGAATCCAGGTGTCCTAATGTACCTGCCCCCTGAATCTTCCCTCTCTTCTCTGAGGACCCAGAGATACCTTCTCCTTTCCCCTCCCTTCAAATTGTTGGGACCTAATCTCCTCCCTAGGACTCATAAAGAGTGGTCTGTTCCCCTCTGCTCCCACCCCAGGCCTCACGCCTGGCCAAATCTCTTTAAAAGGAAGCCCACGGGTAACTTTCTAATCTCTGGGGGAAGCAGAGCTGTTCTTTGAGACAAGGGCTGAGTTCAGTTCCTGGGTCAAAGTGGACCTGCCCTGAGATCAGAATGAAGAGCTAGAATTCCGGGGGGTTCAGGGGACCTCACTAGCTGTGTGACTGTGGGTAAGCCAGCTCCCCTCTCTGGACCTCAGGAGAGTTGGACTTGATCCCCTTTGCCTATTAGCCTTCCAATGCTAATCTTTACCAGTTGTACGCAGATGAAGAACATCGGATATGGAGTCAGAGGACTCGGGTTTGAATCTCAGCTCTACTAGAGGTCTGTGTGGAAACATCACTTGTCTCTAGGTTCCAATTTCATTATCTCTAGAAGGGGTTACACTGAGTGACTATAGCTCAAAATCTTATGGCTCTCTGAGTAGGACCCAGGGAGGTTATGGGCTAAGGAAAGGACTTTTCCTGCATCTGCTCTTTGGAAGTGTACGGTCTAGATGAGTAAATGGAATACCTTCATCCCATGATGACATGGCCACATGCTGGCAAGACAGGGAATGATGACAGGCTCAGAATCGGGTGGGATTAATCAAGAAAAGTCTCCTGCGATGGAGGTCTCAGGTCTCCAGCCAGATGTTGAAGGGAAAGCGAGAGTGTGTAGGGTATTCACTAACATGTGCCTGGGAGACCTGACCATCAGTTAGTAAACTGATTAATTAAGAGCCTGCTATGTGCCAGACACTGTCCAAAGCACTGGGGATACAAAGGAAGGCAAGAGATAGTTCCCAATCAAATGGGAGAGACAACATATGTACAAACTGCATGTAGCCTGAATGGGAAATAAGGCATCAGAGTGAAGAGGGATTGGGAAAGGCTTCCTCCAGAAGGTAGGATTTTATTTGGAACTTGTAGGAAGCCAGGAGGCAGAGCTGGGGCTAGAGAACATTTCAGGTGTGGGAGACAGCCAGTGAAATGTCAGGACAGGGAGGGTTTTGTGCCAAGAATGACAAGAAGGCTGGTGTCACTGGAGAGGTGGGGGTGGAGGGCATAAAGTATAAGACTCAATCGTCACTTACCGTGTTCTTTGGGAGAGTGTGTGAGATGCTGGAGAGGAAACGAGATATCCAAGACATGGCACACACTTTAGTTAGGGAAACAGAATATATGCATGGTGAGGTAGGCTGTGGGCGGTGGCTAGGCTGTCGTCAGAATAACCATCCTCTTCCTCCTGTTTCAGGAAGCAGTGAAGATGGTGACAGAGAATAACTTGGACCCAGAAGGCACTTCAGAATCTATAGTGCCGGCATGGCTCTGTGGACCAGGGCAAGAAGAGATGGCCCTCCCAGCCCCAAGACGAAGCAGTGGAGGAGATGGGGTGGGCGGGGGTTGTCCAGAACTCAGCTCTATTTTTTTAGACAGATTTTATCAGAGGCATTTGGTTTGCTGCTAGCTCACAGAGACATCCCTCCCTCCCCTGCCTTCTGCCCCTTTGTCCGGTACAGGTGCAGTCATGGACGATGGTGTCTATGTGGACATATGTGCTTGAAGGCATGTGGGTTTGTGTATAAATATACATATATAAATGATAGTGTTAAAGGGTAGACTTGCAGAATCCTGCTCCCCCTTCTTACCCTCCCCTCTTGAAGGGGGTGACTACGACCCCAGTACTGCTCGCTCCTCCCTTGGTCTGTGACTTCTCGGGGCTTACTGCTGCCCCAGTGCCTCGTGCTCCCTTGCTTACTAGAGCTGTAGTGGGGGTGGGAGCCTGTGTCAGCCCCTCCCAGGGCCTTTCCTTTCTGCCGTGCTCTCTTGGACCCTGCTGTACATACACTGGATTTCTGAATCTCCACGCTAGTGTCATTCAGTAATACTGTCTCTCTTGACTTCCCACTGGGACATGTTTCTAACTTGTCTCCCTGTACAACTCAGATAGATGGATGGTTTCCTGAGCTGGCTCCTACCCTGACCCTCCCTGTCCTCCTACCCTCTTGCCTAGCTTCTGCCAGGAGCTGGCTCTGCTGGAAGATGGGGCAATGGGAGGGACTCCCACGTCCCTTCCCGCTGTTCTCTTTTTTATTCCCTTGTTTTGTTTTTATCCCTTTGACCCTTCCCAAGCAGAAGTCTGGACAATATTTCCCAAGCAGTTATTGCCGTCTGGCTAGAGCTGGGGAGGAGGAAAACTAATGGGTCTTTCCCTCTAGAAAATGAAGTTTCTTCACCCTAGGGCCTTGGTGCTTTGGGGCAATGAGGATGGGTGGATGTCGCTACCAGCACAGTCTCATTCATCAGCGAAACTATGGAACATCTGGTTGCTTGTGGGGAGTGAGAACTGAGGGGGAGAGTTTGGGATGACCTCTCTACAGGATACGCAGTAAATGGGAGAGCTTACTGGGCCATAACTGCCCTGAGTTTCCAAGGAGAGCAAGGAGAGGACCCCTTCTCCACAACTGTCCAATTCCATGTTCAGCGTCGGGGTCCCTATTCCCCCTGCTCAGGGGTTAGGGAACAGACTGGGGGGGGGCGCTGGGTGAATGGCAAATGGGGCTCTGAGGAAATATTTTTGTAATGGCTAATGCAGAGAGAGTGGGACTGTGATAATTTAAGTTATTGTTGCCAAAGAGATGTAAAGAGTTTATTGAAGGGGTGGGGGGTGGGGGTGGGGGGAAAGGGACCTTATTTTTGGTTTGTCCTTTTTTTTATTATTTGTTTGAGGCTTAGAATGCTGGTGCAATGACTTTTTTTTCTTTATTTAAAAAGAAATTAAGCTAAGAAAAAAAGCCTTTAAGCAAAGAGAGTATGTTCTCCTTTGGGGCCAATAGACCAACCCCTGTACTAGGGTCACAGCCTTGGGAGATGAGAGTGGGAAGAAAGGCAGGTAAATGATAAGTGTGCGTATGTGTGTGCTCATATTGTGCAAGAGCATCGTGGGGGAATATGGGGGTGGCAGAGTACGTATTGGTCTGTGGGTGGCCCACATGTCCCAGCATATGTGTGTGTCTAGGTAAATCAGTGTGCTTTGTGTGTGTCTCTGGGCTATGACAGCCTTACTTACTGAAGGGGGTGCAGTTCAGAGTCCCCTGCCTGGGGGTGGAGACTGTTGATTGTTTTTTTCCATGGTGTGTATGTGTGTTTGTGTGTGTGTGTGTGTGTTTGTGTTCTGATGTCATCCAAAAATGTCATAGCTTGAAAGTCCAGCCCAATTGGCATCTGTTCCTAGAAAGGTAAGAGATGTTGAACCCCCAAATCCTTCAGGGGTTTCTGAAGCTGGGCCTTTCCCAGCCCCTGAGCATGCTGGGGTCTAGGTCTTGGGACATTACTGGCTCTGTGTTCCCCCATACTGTCTCCGAAAGTCCCAGAGAATTGAGGAGAGAGATGGAGGGAGGGAACGGGACATACCCAAAAGGAAGACTGAGAAAAGACAGAGCCTGACTGCGGTTTTAATGGCTACAGGTAAAGTCAGGCAACAGAAAGCATGTCTCCTCTGACAGATGAGATGGTGGGTTCTCCCTTTGTCAAAGAGACAGCCCAGGTATGCCTTTAGGTAAGAGCATCCTTTTCCAGTCAGGCTGCCTCTCCTTTCCTGGGAGTGATCTCATTTCTATATCTGCATGGAAGCGCAGAGATGACTATCTCCTCTCAGTCACCCCTTCTTTAGGCTAACCTATTCCAGTCTTTGAAGGTTTCTCTAGTGTTGTTAGTCAGGACCCTAATGGATCCTTTTCCTGGTCTCTGAGGCCAAACTCAACAAAGTTACTGTCCAAAGGCAGACTTGGAATGGACTCTGGGTTCCAGCTCTTGTGGCAGGAAGTGGTATGGTCCGGTTTTAATGAGAAGAAAACAGTGAGGATATGGGACAGCAGGACCAAAACTGTGGCTGGAGGTCAGGGTGGGGTCTGGGAATGAAGACATATGGGACTTCTGGTACAGACTGAGAGGGGGGTCCTGGTAGGGAAGAGGCCCTTGGTGACCAGAAGCTTTCTAGACCACCCTCATGTTGCTGGAAAATGGGGAACACCCTGATTAACTCCACCACTCACCCACACCAACCCTTAAGCCACCAATGTGGGGAGAGAAAGAAGTTGGCAAAAAAAAAATGCTTGTAAATGGTCTGTCCCTTGCACCCCAAGGGCAGTGGTGGTGGTGGTCCCACTGCCCCAACTTTAAAAGCAAAAATTGTGGGTAGGAGGCAGCTGGGAGCTGGTGGAGGTGGGGGGTGGGGGGAAACAACAAGCTGAGCCAGATTCTTCTGGGACTACGGAAAGATACAGGAGTTCCTTTGTCCTGGATGGCCCCCCCTGCCTTAGACAAAGGGGGCGGGGTAAAAAATGAATAGAATGAGAACAGCTTCCCTGCGGGAGGGGCAAGTGCCCCGTGCCAAGCTTTTAAGCAATTTGCAGGGCTTCTGGCCACTGCCACCCTTCTCTCTAGGTCAGGAAAGCTTTTGTTAGCCCGAGGCCTTCTGGGACGGTCTAATTGCCTTGTAACTGTTCCCCCGTGCTGCTTAGCTTTGAGGCCTCCCCTTCATAGCCTTCCTGGTGGTGTCTCCTTTTTGTCAAGTCTTTGATAATTGCAACAGATATTTAAAAAATAAAACAAAATGCTACATCCCAGCAGGACCTTGCCCTCCACCTGCATCCCATCAAGCAAACGAGGTGCGTTCCTTAGAGAAAGAAGCCACAAGGTCCCCAAGTATCTCTGCCGATGCTCACTGAACCTGAATGCCAGGAAGATCTTTCTCAACTTCAGTCTAAATTCTCTCACTGTTGTTAGAGCCTTGTTCATTGGTTCGTTATAAAATAGGATAGGCTGGGGCTAATTTTTTTCAAATCACTTGTACATCTATTTCATTAAGTCCTCACCTAGACCTGGTTAAAAGTAGTTAGGAAAGATGAGGAAAAGGGGACCCAGAATTAAGTGAGTCAGTGACTGCCAGGCCTTCTGACTGACTCATTTTACTCTTAAATGGGATCGGGTGGTTCTGATCCATCTGCAATCAAAGTCCTGGTTGTGGTTCCTATCTACCTATAAGACAAGCTGGTCAATGTTGGAGATACAGGCTCTAGCTAAGAAGTGGAGGTCTGAGGGTGGAGTGGACAGGATGCAGACTTCCCTCACATTGGCCTCATTTAGCACCACATGCCAAGCACCTGAACTCCCACTGGGGTATGGTGGGTACAGAATGACTTCTTACCTTCAGTCTAAGAGTGGAGTCACTCCCAAGCCTTTGGATCTTGTGGCCTAGAAGGCTGCTCCCAAGAGCAGTTCAGGATGGTGAGTGAACAAAGAGGTAAGAGTTAGAGTGCACCCGTACCTGACCGAGAATCCCTGGTACAAAGTGGTAGGGCTGGAGCTCTCCAGTGGGGAGGCGCCCCATTCCACTTTTGGACAGCTTTAATTGTTTAGTTTTCCCTTAAGTCAAGCTTCTTTGCCCCCTCTGCCCTTTGTCCTAGTTCCACCCTGAAGAACTGAACAGGACAAATATAATCTTTCACAAGACAGTCCTCTGAAAGTTGGAACCCTCTTGATGCCCAAGGAGCTAGGACCAGGGGACTGGGGAAAGCTGCAAACAGCCTACCCTCCCACAAGGGCCTTGCTCATGCACTCATGTTAACCCCTGAACCCCTCTTTCCACTCCTCTCCTGCAAAGTTATCAGCACATCCCCTTCTGGGAGCGAGGAGCTGTTACTTTAATCCCTCCCCCCCAATTTGTGCCAAACTGGGGCAGGGTACCTTCACTGGCCTGTTTCTTCTTCCATTTGTAAAATGGGTGCTGAGGGGAACTTGATAACTTGGCTTCCAGAGCATCTGTCTATGCCTCTGGTAGTCCTGTTTTGTTTTTTCTTGGTGTGTGTGTGTGTGGGGAAGGTTATTAATAGGGATGGTAGGAGACGGGCAGGAAGCCCAAATCACAATCTGACTCTGACCAAGTTCTGTGCTGCAGAAGTTGGAGTTTCAGGGAGATGCCTGGTTTCCTTTTAGACCGAGGTAAGCTATGGACCAGGTGGGAATTGGTTGTGTATGTGGGCAGGAAGGGGCTCAGTGCCCCCTCTCCCTGGGCTACTCAGGCAAGCCCAGGGGAAATGGTCCTTGTTTCCCCTGGTGCTATGGCCTTGCCCTGCCAGGTCTCCCTCCCATCTTGTCCAATGGGTAGGTTGGGCACAGGACAGCAGGGGAACCAGGACCAGGTGCTGCTGGTCTAGACCCTTCCCCTAACCCTCAAATACTACTTAAAGGCTGCATGAGGCTCAAGCTGTCTTGGATATTTTTATTAAGATAAAGGCTATTACTATTATTGTATATTTTATCAATACGGGTCATAATTGCTGTATTTTTTACCAGTGCTGATTTCCATACAGCTCCCCAGCATGTGTGTAAAATATTGTCGGTCTGATAATAAAGTTTTTAAAATATCTTAAACTAGGCTCTCTGTGGTCAGGTGGCCCCTGCCTATCAGGGTAGCCACTTCTCAAATGGTGGATGGGAGAGGGATGAGTGCAAGTAACCACAGCAAAGGATCTCTTGGTACGGAGAGAAAACCAGTAGCAAAGCCTGGGGAAATGACTGGGGGTGGGGGGCATCCCATGTTAGCCCTGATCATAGCAATCCTTGGGTGGCAAGAAAAGATTGAGCTCTAATAAAACGAACGCATTTATATAAAGTTTTGCAAGAGTTTTATAAATATCCCATGTAATTCTTGCCACAATCCTGAGAGACAGGTGCTATTATTATCCCTATTTTATAGATGAGGAAACTGTGGCAGAACTTGTGACTTGCCCAGGATCACACAGATAAGTGTCTGCAAGCAGATTTGAACTGGGGTTTTCCACCTAGATGCCTCCATTTTGGGAAACAGACAACAACACTTAGCCTTAAACAACTTTGGAATAGGGAAGACTAGTAATGCCCCCCAGCCCCCAAATTGCGTAGGACTTGGGACATTTTTCAGTGCTTTTTAATTGACTATTGAAGCCTTTGACCATTTTTTTATTTTATTTTCTCTTGGATTCTCAGTCTCTCCCCTTTGACTACCATGTCCCTGATGCGGCTCTCTTGGCATAATTTGTGTCTAAAGACTATTCTTTTCATTTGCTGTCTCCTAACCTATTAAACTTTGGAGTGTCCCCCATAACTCTGTGTGGGTCCCCCTCCTCTGTACTCAGTGATCCACATTTCTCAGCTACTCCTAGATGGCAACAACACCTGCATGTGTAGTTAATTTAACATGTCTAAAATGGAGCTCATCATCTCTCATCCAAACTCACCTTTCTAGAAACTTAATTTCTTTTGACAAACATTTTCCCATCTATCTAGATTCACAGCCATGGAGTCAACCTTGATTCTTCCTGAAACCTCCATTCCCAGGACTTGTCCACTGTACTGTCATAGATATAGCATTTTTAAAATCACTTATTATATCTATCTGTGTACATGTATGCTTCATCCCTGTGTAATTGGCAGCTTCTAAGACAGAGATTTCTACCTTTGTATCACCATCACCAAGCACGATGCCTTGTACCTAATGTTCAGTCATTTCAGGCATGTCCAACTCTTTGTGATCCTATTTGGGGTTTTCTTGGCAAAGATATTGGAATGGTTTGCCATTTTCTTCTCTAGCTCATTTTACAGGTGAGGAAACTGAGGCAAACAGGATCTTTCCCAGGGTCACACAGGTAATGAGTGTCTGAGGCCATATTTGAACTCACTAAGATTAGTCTTCCTGACTTCACACCTGGCACTCTACCCACTGTGCCAACATAGCTGCCCAATTGCATTTTAATAAATGTTTATTAAATTCTAGAAGGTAGAGAGGACTTTTTCATATGTAACAGAGGAGAGGGAGCCTGAGGCAGGGGAGGGATGGAACATTTGGAAGGGAGGTGTGAAGACATGGCAGAACCCAAGTCAGGATTAGAAACCAATGTTTCCCTCTCCTCAGAATGCACAAGAAAGGGCCTCCAGCCAGGTAGAACCTCTGCTATTACTTACAAATCAGCAAGGAAATAGGCCACACACTTTGCTTAGTTTTTTTAATTGCTTATAAATTATTTTTCCAAACAAGAAGCTTTTCAGCCATAGGTCCCATAATGGCTGTAGCAAACACTATAGCTCCCATGTTAACTTTCCTGGCACCCAAGGGTTTCTCATTGGGCCAGAAGTTCAGGGAGAGGAGCTCACACTCAAGAGTGGATGGTAGAGGGTAACAGCTTACTACAGGTGAAGGCAAACTTGAGAGCCAGCAGCACCCACATGCAGATGCATAAAATACTCAGTTCTTAACTGCCTGAGTTCTGCAAGAGTGGGGATGCCCCCAGGCCACTGACCTTAAACCTGTCCCGTACCTCATGCAACAAATAAATCTCCCTCCCTCCACATCCAGTTTCTCTATTTCCAACTCACACCCTTGGTCAGCCTTGCTGGGGGCCTTGTACTGCTGAGGAAGAGGGAAGAAAGATGAGGGGGATGTAAAAGATTATATAGATAACAAAGAGTTGCTCCTTTATATTTAGAGGGAGACTACAGGTTCTTGAGGTGGCTCAAAGCTCTCCCCTCATACTGAAATCAAATCTGTAACACACCACAAGAATGCATTGTAACAGCTGAGCCCAAATAATCCTAAAGAAAGCAGTGGCCAAACTCACTGGGTGATGATAATCAGCCGACTTGGGTAGTTTAGGGGTAAGGGGACTGCTAGAGCTAAGGGCTACTAAGGGATAGGGTCAAGGTTTCAGAGGCCTGCTCCCTCTTCTCTTGCTATGGAGAGAGAAGCTGGAGTCACCTGATCCCTAAGGCAAGGAACCAGTCCCCAACCCAGCCTCTGTCACCTTCCTCCTAATCCCAAACTAGATTCCCGTAGGGGTTTTGGCTTCTCCCTGTTACCTCTTAGAGTCCTACTGCCTGCCTAATGACCAAATATAGTGGGTTTTTAAAAAAATCCTTCCCTCTTGAATCAAATTAAGAAGGATGGGACCGAACAGGAGTACTAACCATAGCAGGCAGGTAACATTGTGAGCAAGGGCAGAAGGGATCCACTTTATTGCTATAATGCAGATCATCAAAAGCAGCTTTGGTGAAGATTGGCACTTTGAGCTAGTAACAAGTCTATAAAATATACATGAGGCTAGGGCTAGAATCACAGCTGCACACACCATCCACCTTCCCCCATCCTGCAATACAACATAACCTAATTTATATAACATTTTACTCTTGTCCAAAGATAGGGTGTCAAGGAGATGCTAAGGGATAAGGCAGAAGATGGGCCACAGAAGAGGCCCTGATTCCTTTGAGGAAACTTCTAAAACTGATAACGGGGAAGTGGAGAGGGCATGGAGAAATGATTTATTTTGGCCCGCTCCTGAGGCAAGTTAAACTAAGTGACCCATGAGGGGAAACCCAAAAAGCAGAGTTTTTCTGGCTTTCATAGCCCACCTAGATCACAATCACATTGGTTCTTTAACTCTGGGGAAAACTCGTCCCAGTTCACTCAGTCTTCAGACAAGGTGATTTAAAAGGAAAACCTCTTACCATCCCATCCTCCTCCCTCCCCCCTGAATGCCTGGGATCCAGCCCAGGTAAGTAAGGTTGAACGTTAGGATGGATGGAGCCAAGGAAAAAGGCTTGGATCAACAGCCTGGAGGAAAAACAGCCCTTCCCACCCCAAAACAAAGAACACTCAGGAAAACATGCAAATGATTACAAAATAGATTGTGTGTATGGGTCTAAAATGGTGAAACCAGCTGGAGAAGACTGCTATCAGCTGAGCAGAGGAGCAGACCTGTCATTTGTCACCGTTGGCTTTAGCTGAACGTTAGCAAAGGGATTTCTGTGGAGAGAAGAGAAAAAGCAAGTGTTTAACAAAGATTCCTTCCAGCATCCCCACTGAGGAAGGAGTGAAGTTTGGGGGCACAAGCGCTTTGTTGGCTTCATCTCCTGCCTCCGTTCCCAGGGCCATCCAACCTCAGGCCTAACTAAGCCTTGCAGACAGGCAGCAAGATGGGGCAAGGAGGGGCTCCTGCTCAGTGTTTAAATATATCACTTAAAAATTTCCTTATTTATTTAGTAATTTGAGATCTTTGGGTGGGCTAGTATGTCTGTGAACCTGTGAGTTTAAGAACTATCTGTCTGCAAGGCTGGCTGATATGAAATCATTTCCCACAAGCTTTTTAAAAAAACTGACTTGCAAATGAAGGACAAGTGGTGGGGATAGGAGTAGGCTACAAAAGTCTCTTTTTGGCACCTTTTCTATAATGGGTCTGGATGGGATTTTCTCCACTGAACCAAACACAAATCTCTTATATTTGAGATTTCAAAACTGGCTTTCAGACATGCTGGATCAAAATTTTTTCCTCCATAGAATTCAGTCTATTCTGGCTGCTTCTGTCAACAGAAGGGGCCAAGAGAACTACTCCTCAGTTGCTGGAAGGCAACTAATAGATAGCAAAGCATGTTCATCCACCCCATCCACTAGAGAGGGCAGGAAGGAGGGGGGAGAATTTGAAAACCACCCGGCCCCCAACTATTTTCACCTAGGGTGTTCAATGGGAGTGTCCCACCAGCTGTTCTCTATCACCGAAGCAGAAATTTGCTGCATAAAAGCAAGGTTAAGAAAGAAGTGGTGCCTTCAGGAGAGAGGTCTTTAGTGACCTTCAAATGCACCGCCCAAAACACGGTCCAATGGAAGAATTTAGTGAGAAAAGTCCCAATCAATTAGTATCCTAATTAAAGCAGATGAGCTTCTTTCTTTGAGGAGTTTCCAACAAGACAGGAACATCTCTCTACATCATACACACACAGATGCAGACAATAGTGTTATGTCTAGTGATATATTATGCGATGCACACACAGATGGACGATTGTCCCTAACACTCCACAAAGTCCCAAGGCAAGCACAAGGTACACCCAAGTACTGGCCCTCTGTATGACTTCTGACACACATGTATGCACACACACACAGATTATGCAGCCACATCTTAGGCTCCAGCAGGAACCTGCATAACAAGGATGGTCAATTGTTAGGTTGGCAACCCAGATCTCTAGGATGTTTCCTCCTCTCTCAGGAGAGACTTGGAGGAAAATGGAAGGCCAAAACCAGTTTTTGTCAGTCATTTCAGGTAGAAGCAAGGGTCACAGGGACTGATCTCATGCTTCCCTCCCATTTGACATCCTGACCTACCCACTGGCCTAACCTGTGGGTCAAAGCCAAAGGGACAAGACACAAGCTGGCATGATGGAACGAGACAAGGACAGAATGCTGTGAGGGGCAGGGAAACAGATGAAAACTCCTCTCTTTTCTGGGGTCCAGGGATGCCAGATTTAAAAGATGAGCTCCCACAAAGCAAGTGAAGGGAACAAGACAGGTTTAGCATAGCATAAGGTGCCCTTGGGCAGCCACGCCACAAACATAACATAACGATGGGTCAGCTTAAGGCACAGATAGGGGAGGCAGGCTCCCAGGTCAAGCCAGAGGAAGCCGGTCCCCAAGCCTCCTGACTGGCATATTACCTTTTAGTGCTTGAGAGAGCCGAAGTGTAAACTCATCACGAGGGACTTGGCCAGGGGAGAGGAAGGAAAGGGAAGATCATACTAACTCAAGCCAGGAGCAAGCAAGGCAGGCAAAACCATAGCTCAACTGGGAAAGCCCAGGAGGGAAAAACTGGAAGAATTTGAGAGGAAAAACAAGATTGTTTTCCTTATTAAAATGAAAGATTTAGGATTATATAAATCTTTTTCTCAAGAGTTATTTTAAAAAAAAGGTAACAGATGCATACAGACCTGCATAGCTCTTGCTTCACCCAAAAATATTTTAGAAAACTATGTGATGGAATAACTGTCTATACCACCGAATCCCAATAGTTCTTACGTATGCCCTGAGGACACGCAGAACTTCCAAGGGGAAATAAATCACCATTTCCATAAATTTGCTGTCTTTGCCTGCAGGCTTCTTTTGAAGTAGAGGTGAGCGACTATGTGCTTTTATTTCTGATTAGGTCTCAAAAGACTGGAGGTGGAGGAGATGCTACCAGTAGCATCCAGTTATTCTTGCAGAGATGAGAAAACAATGGGTTTCTTGGCTTCATCTGGACAGAGGAGTAAGAGCAAGTAGAAAGGCTCCGGAGTTGGCAGAAGTTGGCATCCGTTCCTTCCTTGTCCTGGGAAACCAAGATCTATAGCAATTGGGTCTGGGGTCAAGAAGACACATTGAAGTTTGGCTTCAGACACTTAACTAGTTGTGTGACCCTGGGCAAGTCATTTAACCTTTAACAGCTTCAGGTTCCTTCTCTATAAAATGGGGATAAGTGGGCAAGTAGGTGGTGACATGGATAAAGTGTCAGGCCTGAAGTCAGGAAGACAGATCCTCATGGGTTCATATCTGGTCTCAGATACTTACTAGCTGTGTGACCTTGAACAACTCACTTAACCCTGTTTCCCTCAATTTCCTCATCTGTCAAACGAGCTGGAGAAGGAAATAACCAACCATTCTAGCATCTTTGCCAAGAAAACCTCAAATAAGGTCATGAAGAGTCAAGCATGACTGAAAAGCAACTGAACACCACCACTTCCCAGGGTGGTTGTGAGATTCAAATGAGATAACATGGGCAAAGTTGCTTTATTAACCTTAAAGTGCTATATGTGAATGCAAGTTATTACTTCTTCATTAAAAGGCAAATCTATCATAATTCAGGATAATTAACCATATTTTTTTTTTTTTTTGCTGAATTTTACAAAACTCTCTCACAATGTTTTGTGGCAAAATCAGTTGCCCAGAATGCCGGGCAGGAGAGCTGATCATTACCATCTGAGGAGATGCGGTGACTGAGCGTGGGTCCTAGTGTTTATACACCAGCTAGGTATACATTTATTTATAAAATTATGTGTCTTTTTGTCCCCTCCTTTAGTAAAAAATCTAGCCTGAGGGAACAATTCCTACAGTGTATGTAAGGAACACCACTGTTCTTAAGTAACCATATTATTGTGAAGGGAAAAGCCAAACTCAACCCAGCCCAAAGCCTCCCCCAATGGTTTCCTTTGTGGACTAGATGTGAGCTCTGGCCAATCTGGAGCAAATAAATGGCCACCAGTTGAAAATGCAGACTAGTAGGAAGGCGTTAAATCACTGGAGCCATCTTTGAACAAACCACTTTCAGACTCTGAATTTGAGTGGGGGAATTTTCCTTTCCTTTTAGGAAGTATCTTGCGGTTACTTATGAAAGTTGTATTTTGATCAATGTAATAACAGAGCATGACATGGGATGACAGAAAATGAAGCACGTTACGCCCCCTCTTTCCCACCCCTCCCCCAACACAGAAGGGAAAGACTCAAAATGCAGGATGAGACATGATAGCCAGCTTTTATATTAAGCTTTTGAAATCTGCAAAGTGCTGAACATATTTTATCTCATTTGAGCCTCCTGAACAAAGTGAGGCATTATTATCCCCAGTTTATAGGTGAGTCTGAGAGTGACTTGTTCAGGGTCACCCAGCTGTTAGGAAGCATCTGAGTCAGAATTTGAACTCAGGTCTTCCAAGTCTAAAACTCTATCCAATGCACCAGGCAAATGAATTAATTTACTTTGCTTTGTTATTGTTCTGTTGCTGTGTCCAATTCTTTGTGACCCTGTACACCATAGCATGCTAGTAGTATCCACGGGGTTTTCTTGGCAAAGATACTGGAATGGTTTGCCATTTCCTTCTTCAGTGGATTAAGGTAAACAGAGGTGGAGTGACTTGCCCAGGGTCACACAGCTGTAAGTGTCTGAGGCTGGATTTCAACTGAGGTCTTTCAAACTTTTTTGAACTCCAGGTCCAGCGCTCTATGCACTGAGCCACCTAGCTGCCTCTTTACTTTGCTTAATTATGCATATTTACTACAAGGGTTTTTCTTCTCTGTCTGTCTCTGCTCTCTGTCCCTTCTTCCCCCTCCCCACCAACAGGGGAGATAAAATAAATGCTTATTAACTTTTAAAAACAATCAAAAGAAAGCAGTAACATATTTGGTCTGGTGACCAATACTCAGGTAATAATAGCTAGCATTTACACAGTGTGTCAGACAGGTTAACTCTTTAAGTGCCTGACATGGAGTTCTGCACACAACAGGTACTTGTGATAAACATTTGTACAGGTGGGAGGTCATGATGGAGATATGTCCTCATTCCTGCAAAAGGCTCCGTGCTCCAAGATCTGCACCTGCTCCATAGTGATGCTGTGAGGCTGGACCCTCACCCAGAGATCAATGACAGGAGGATGAGGAGTTAGAATACGCATGCTGGATATGTTTTCTTCAGGAAAAGCAAGGATTTGATGACTGAAACAATGGGGTTGAAATTCTGTGGTCAAACCGAATGGAAAGTTTACTAAAAAGACTAGGGAGAAAAGCAGGAAAAGGAACAGGGAATGTAGTAGATGATGGGGAAGTCTTCCTGGTTCAATTGCAGAACTTCCTTGCAAAGTGTTTCTTCAAGTGATTAATTGCTACTAAATCTGGCAGCAGGCTTCTGTCTGACACTCATCAAATTGCCCAGATATAGCAAGACTGTCAAAAGTTGGGAACTGAGCTTCACTTAGAAAGTGATTGTCTCATGAAAGAGGAAATTGGCCTAAATGGGAATATGAAATAAGGAAATAAGTGAATATGACAGAGAGAAGCCCGTCTCAATCTAGACCAGAGATTCTTAACCTGTTTTGTACTGTGGGTGTCTTTGGTGGTTTGGCAAAACCTACTAACCTCCTCCTCAGAATGTTTTTAAATGCATAAAGCAAAATACATAGGATCACAAAAGAGAACAATTACATTGAAAGAGTGAAAATGTTTTTTAAAAAAATTTTATAGATCCTCTGAAATCTATCTATGGTCCCCTTGGGGTTCCATGGACTGCAATTTGTGTAGACAAATCTTTGGTTTCCATCACGAAGGATGAGACAACAAAAGCGGAAACTGATAGAGATTCCTGCCTTCCTAAAAAAGGCTGATTCCATAACAATCCACCTGACAAAAGTTGTCCCTGGTGAGTTTTAGGGTTTTCCTCCTCACCTCTTTCCCTCCCATCATGCTTCTGAATGCAGGTTTTCTCTATCTGACAACAAAATCCAGAACACATCATTTTCTTTGATCTGCCCTAAAGGGTGGTGGTTCCTTTTGCCCTCCAATTTCTGTCTTCTCATTCTAGGTGAGAATCATGATTTCACCGGGGCAAGGATTCTTTTCCTTCCCATGCGATTTTCATTATCTCAATCTCTCCACTTTAGTATGCAGTCTTCTTGAGTAGTGTCTATGATTAAAAAGAAAATTAGCACCTATTGCCCAAGACAGTGATGATAAGCCAATTCAAACTTAGCTTAGCTGGTCCTCAGATTTTATTTGGGAAGCATTTATGAAGCACATACTACGTGTGAGGTACTGTGCGAAGACCTTTTACAATGATCTCATTTGATCCTCACAACAACTCTGCGAAGTGGTTGCTACTATAAATCTCCATTTACAGTTGAGGAAACAGAAGTTGTGACTTGCCCAAGGCTACACAGCTAGTATGTGTCTGAGGCAAATTTGAACTCTGGTGTTCCCGATAACCAGACACGCCGCTCTGTATCAAATGGGCCTGAGTGGTGGAAGCTATTGTTCCAGCTGGAAAAAACAAACAAACTGGTTTTTAAAAGCACCATAGTTGGTTGCTCCAGTTGTAAATGATGAAAAAAGTTTAAATTAAATTTCGTTGATGAATTTGTAATTAGCTGGATTTATGTAAGATGCAGCATGACATGAGAATAGAGGGTCAACTAGCTGGTGAAGTAGATAGAGCATTGGGTTTGGAGTTAGGAAGATCTGAATTCAGACTTGGCTTCAAACACTTACTTAATTAGGTGACTCTGGACAAGTCACTTAAATCTCTGCTTGACTCAGTTTCCTCGTCAATAAAGTAGGGATAAGAGCGTTTGATAAAGTTATTGTGAGAACAAAGAGAAATTTGTCAAGTGCTTGCAAACCTTAAAAATGCCTTATATAAATGTTAGATATGTATGGATATCTATGATCACATGTTTATATGTATATATTTATAGCTTTAGTTGCTAAATTTGGTAACCTATATGTATATCTATTTGGTAACATATATATATCTATAACATATATGATGATTGGTAAACCAATGTATACATGCATTAACATTCACACATATATACTCATATGGTGTGTGTATATATTTATGTATATTACATGTTGATACATATAAACATGTTTATATGTATAGATATATGTATATATCGTTATGTGGTAAAACTGTGTGTGTATATGTGTATATATGGTAAACCAATATATACATGCATTTACATATACCCACATGCACACATAAATGTATAGGCTAGAGGGCTGGCCTTGGAGTCAAGAAGAACAGAAAGGTTTGAGCCCTACCTCTGACACGTACCAATTTGTATGTGTCACAGGCAAATCACAGAAGCTCTCAAGGCTCCAGGTAATCTGCTACAAAGCTATAAACTAAAGGCAGTTTCCACACCGAAAGTTCTGCCACACAAATGAAGTTATGGCTCCAACCTCCTTCATAAAAAATGAATAATGTAAAACACATTTAATGATCAAATTTAAGAACATTTTTACATTTTAAAAACTAATGGTGACCTTCAATTTGTAAAAGGCGCTAGAAAATTACAAAAAAATTAAAAAGAGTGTATAATGAAACACTTAGCAGTTTCCAAAATGGTAACTCTCTAATACTGTACCCAACTCAGTGTCATCTCTGGGTGGAAGTTAACTGTAATTGCAAGAAATCAGCAAAATTAAGGCTTGGATTAATCAATACTTAATTATCTCTTGTGGAGTGGTCTCTTTGGAGAGGATTCTTGATGTGTTAGATCTTGATGTGTTAGATTCTTGTGTTAGATGTGTTGGACTGGAGTTGCCCTGCCTCCCAGGGTGGGCCTCACCTAAGGGGTATAGGGGTGGAGGTTAGGGTGCTGAGAGGACAAACTCACTGAAACATCTGCTTGCACCAATTCCTCAGGAAGAGAAAATGTGAACAGAAGTGGCCTTACACTTAGCAGGAGTTTGGGCACTGTCCTTGACTGATGACCCTGCTATATTGGCACACAGAATCTAGAGTAGATGGCACTGAACTCCACTGTCCTCAACAGGAAAGCCAAAATCCTGGCTAGCAGCTACAGGAGTCCAGGCCTCTTCTGGACTTCCTACACCTCTCCTAGCATAAAACTGGAGGGAATGTGTCAAGGACAGTCCCAAACTTGAAAGCAGTTATACTGTTTCCAAGTAGGGTCCAAGATTTCAGCCACAAATATGGTCTAGAACTTTGTTCATTGTCTTCTTTTTGAACGTCTTTTGTAGCCCTGCTGGCTGGTGACCAGGCCTTGGGAGTAGTGATGGGGGCTTGGCCCGGCCCAGCCCAGCCTAGCCTACCCCATTCAGGGTAGGGAGAAGGCAGAATTTTGATGGAATCCCCAATATATGGCTTACTCTGCGAAAGGGGAAGGAGGGAAAAATACTTGGGGCAGTCCACCTTGAATGAAGTGGTAAGGGTAGAGGGGGAAGAGTCAGAAATAAAGAGAAGGGAAGGGACAGAGACATCTGTAAGCCAGGCCAGCAATTAGAAAACATAACCCTGCCACATGATTGAAAGTGTCTAAGCTTGGGGCTTAGAAGTTAGATCTTAGGAAGAGAGATGTTCCTGTTCAGGCCTGGCTGCTAGGCTTGCTGTGGGAGAATTTGAGGGAAATGAAATCATTCATATTTGTTTCAAGGGGACCCAGATTGGGGAGTGGCAGTGGTAGGGGGCAGGTGCAGATGTGAGTGCTGCCTCTCCTTCCATCAGGTCTGAGAGCATGGGACAGATCTGCAAGTTAGGAGACTTGTAATCCTGGCTTGATCAAGCTTTTCGTTATTCAGATTTTCTGGGCTTCAGTTTTTTCATCCGCAAAATGGCGGCGATACCCACCCTCAGTATTTCACAAGGCTATTTGGGATGATCAAACGAAATCTAATTTGGTGCTTTATAACTATAAAATGCTATATTCATATAAGCCATTATTGTTAGAGGTGTTATTTATAGCAATGAGGTCATCCTCTCACTGCCCCTCTAATGACCTATTTCAAGGGGAAACCATCTATTCCTTGGGCTGCCAGGGATTTCTCTCCAAAATAAGGGCTGGTATGGAGGCAGCAGTTCTCTAAGCTAGACAGCCAGCCTGGGAAATTTAATTCTTCTCATTCTATAAATTTGGGCCAGGGAACTATTCTGAAAACAGAGGCAGGGAGATTAGATAAAACATGTTGGAACCCAGCTGGAAGAGCAGGAAGTTGGTGGGGTGGGGAGTGGGGTGGACAACCACAGACAAGCAAGAACAGAATTATACTAGCTGAGTTGAGCGGGGAGCAGAGGGCAGAGGAGTTGGCCTCCTAGGGCCCCTGGCACAGGATCCCCTCAGCTCAGCCAAAGTGGCCAGACGGTTGGTGACTCTCACAACGTGACCCTGAGCTCCGACAGACACAAAAACAACAAAAACTCATCCACACCTCCAACTAGGTACCTACTTCACATCCTACACAAAGACAGGCTCCTAGCCAAGACAACCAAATGAACATTTTGCTCAAGGTTCACTCGATGGATTAAACTTGCAGAGGGAGTGTGTGTATTGCCGGGGTGAGGGGAATAGACACTCATCTCCTGGCTCCCTGGGTAGCATGTCCAATCAGATGGCAACGCTTTGGAAACTGACCACAAAATGCTGCCAGTCTTGAGGCTTGGGGCAAGACTGGAGTGGGAAACTCCAGCTCAGGATTCAGGATACCACACCCCTCCCTGCTCATTGGCTGAGGGAGCATCATTTCCACCCCCAGGCCTGCTTGCTCCAGGCAATACTCACCTACTTCAGAGGGGCCAAGGCTCAGGCCAAACTGTGCAGATGAAAGAGGCACTTGAGAAAAAGCTAAATGCCGTGGGCCTCATCGATACAAGGAGCCAAGACACACCAAAGGAAATCCTCAAGCAGGTTAAACTGCTTTGGATGAGAACTAATGATGGCATTTCTGAAGAAAGCCTGATCACTGGTAAATGACTCATTCCTGATTGGTGGCAGAAGCATAGCACTGGGAAGGGCTCAGCAGCAGCCGGAGAGAAAATCCCAAAGAGCTAGTCAGACCCCACACCCCAGGAGTGATGCAGAGAGAAGATTCTGAGGCCAACCAGGGTCATTCTGGGCATGGGTGTGCAGCTACACGTGTGGCTGACTGGCAACAGAGAAACCAGAAGCTTCTAGAGTGAATGGAGGGGAGAGGAGGGCAAAGGGAAGAAGAAGGAGGAAAATCCATTTTCAGGGCCCAAGGAGGGAATCAACCTTTTCCCAATGGATTTAGCTTAAAGCAGAGGACCAGAGCCAAGTGAAGAAACCACGGCTCTCAACAGACTCTCAGGCATTGGCCGCCAAGCTTCAGAGATGAGAGCAGACCAGACTCCGTGCTGAGGTGGGGTCAGTAGTGCTGTATCCCCACCACTTCCAGCCCACCCCCACCCATCCTGGTAGATACTCAAGCAGGCCATCATCTGAGGAGTCTGTCCAGAGCCACCGGGGCATGAGTGAGGGTGTTTGGCACATGAAAACTTGGAGCAACTTACTAACTCTAGTCAGGGGGGCAGTTCAAAACCTGGCCACTTCAACATCAGCGCTGCAATAAAAACAAAATGCGGTTGGTATGAGAGGTAGAGCCTATACACCCTGGGTAAGCAAACGGGCATTTTGCTAATCTGAGCACAAACGAGGAGCTCAATGGAGCTGTTGGCACTTTGGCACTGAAAATTTTGTTTGCACACTGCTTCTGCTGAGAAAAAAATAAAAAACACATTTTACCCTTTGGAGAGGAAAAAAATGGTAAGGAAACCAAGGGTGCCTCAGCCTCCTTGGGGGTGGTAGGTAGGGGAAAGAAATAGCAAATCAAACATTCTCTTCCTTTAGGTCAACTGCTCAGGTGGTACCAAGAGTTTACTTGTAAGCTCAAGAAGCATGTGTGCCACACAATGGGAGGAAGAGAGCAGCCTAGCAAGCAAAACATCGAATACCCCTTATTAGACCCCATACCCCTAGAAGGCACATTCTTCAATTCCATTCAAACTGAAGTATCAAAGTAATGGAAACCCTGGACTTGGTCACCTACACCCCAACCCCAACCCTCACAAACACACACTCTATCCCAGGCTTACATTCACATCAGCTAGTCCATTTTTTTTTTTCATAAAAACACTACCAAGTTATCCTGCCAGGCTGTCAGGTCATTAACCATTCCCTCTCACAATATTATTTCTGAGGAGTTATCCAGAGAAGAGAAATAATGCCAGTGAACTGGAAACACTGATCCACTGAGGGAAAAGAGAAAAACAACTCTCTCCATATCATACTGTCATACATGTCTACATGCATGGCCTCTATGAAGGAGTAGCTTCTCTTCAAGAGTTTATGCAGCCAAAAAAATTTATCACGCTGTAGCCGTGACATAGTGGTGATGTGCTGCCACTCCACCCTTGGGGAAGATGGTGGTCCATGGTTAATAGGCATGCCTAGTCCATCACTGAGCCTATATCTGAGGCTTTTGCAGCTTGCTTAGATGCTATCAGAGATTGTGCATTAATGGACTAGCCTCTGAGAAGCCAGGATCACACCTCCATGGCATGAGGTGGCATCAGAAGTGTTTTGTGGAGGCATGTCTAGATATGCAGCAATCTCTTCTGTCACATGCCCACTACCCAAGTCTGGTCACTGACAACATGAAAACTCAAAAAAGTCACTGAAGCCCAACTCAATGCAATAAATAAAACTTTTATTCAAACAATTTACTCCAGTACAGGGCACGTTTCTCTTCAGATAAAAAAAAAAAAGGAAAAAGAAAAAGGAAAAAAAAAAGATTTTTCAGTACTTTACAATCTTCATACAAGTTTTGCTATTTTGTGTATACATTCAATCCACTGAGCAGAAAATCCCCTGGATTTAAGATCGTTTAGCAACATTATCACCCCAACACGGAGGGTTCTTAGTACACAGGTCCGTGTTCTGCCTTCCCCCTCCCCCCGCCCCTTTTTAACATAAAACAAGAACCCCTCTCTTGTTTTCTCTCTCTACATATCATGTATTGCCAACAACATCCTAATCAACAGGTAGGTAGGAGGTTTTAAAATCACACCGGAAAAGGAAGTGTCTACGGCTTCACAATGAAGGCTTTCACCAACACGGAAAGGGTAAAGTGGGGCTGTTGGCCCTTCACTCACTTCCCAGACAGAATTCAGTGGGTGAAGAAACAATACCAGTAGCCATTGAGTCCCATGTGTTTGTTTCTAAAGTGACCAAGACATACAAAAAGATGGACAGCATTTAGGAAAGAATGCAACAGGAGACTGCCTGCTTACCCCACCCCTCCCTATAAAGGGACAGCCTGGGGCCCGGGTCTTTAAAGCAGCCTTGCAAATAGCCACTTGCCCAGAGAAATGAGGTCCAATCATTTAATGTCATTTGTGTTACCACACCCCTATAAGGAAGGAGGGCTGGCACATGGTAGGGACTAATCTGCAAAGCTGGTTTAAGGAATAATTCCAAAAGGAAGGAGGAAAAAATATATATATATATCTATACCTATAATCTTTATCTATCTATCACTATAGGTAAGATAGATAGATCGATCAATCGATCAAGGTCTTTGGAATTCTCTTTAGTCAGGTGCATATTCCTTCCCCAGCCCCTACCCAGGTGCGCTAAGTGAGGTAACAATACCCTGCTACAAAAAAGAGATATATATATATACATATATAGTCTATGTACACTTATAAAACAGCTTCATTGAGAAAGATGCTTTTGATCGGCCCCTTGGGCTTAATGTCCCAGCTCTCCTTCAGAGAGCCAGCCAGCTTTCCTAGTGGGCCAAAATCTGACAATCCACCTTTCTATATGCCACCCATGGGCAAAGGAATAAGAGGATGGGCTGAAGGGTGGGGGTTACATTTCAAGCCTGCCCTCAAAGAGAACGACCTTAGTCTCTCTAGAGCCTTTAGGTTGCCTTCCCTTTCCTAATAAAGAAACTGGGCTGTGAACCCAGTGAAAGTCATATTAAAAATAAAAGTAACAGTACGTACACCATAGTCCATGCATATTGGGTTTGGATGTGTTTTGTTTCATGGTGTGTATGAGTGTGTTTGCATTTTGGGGTGCCATGGAGGGAGTCCTTTATCTGCTGAGGAGATGGGGTATTTTTTTGTTTGTTTTTATTTTTTGCCTTCAGACTCTAAACATGGCTCAGGAAAGAGCTTTAGAAAAGGGATAGTGCATTGTTAACATCCAAAAGTATGCGGGAGAAGGAGGCAGCAGAAAGGTTGTAGACACTGCATCCAAGTTGCCACTCCCCAAGGGAGCAGCCCCCAGTTGGGCAGTTTGCACTCTGAAAGGCTTTGGACCAGAGTCGGAGGCAGGGCAGGGACGAAGGATAAAGAAATAGAGATGAAGCAGCACCATGGATCCTTGATGATCACAGAGTTTAAAATGTCACCAACCGAAAGGCAAGGGGGAAAAAAAAAGTCTACCCAAGAACAAACCAATGAGTTGAAGAAGGGGGAAAAGAAAAAGGGAGAGATCAAATAAATCAGAGAAATCAAGGCAGGAGAGGGGAGGGGAAAGAGAAGCAGAAAATCTCTTCAAAGCAGCAGGTGCCATTTCTAGTCAAGGGGTCCTCACACTGTTGAGACCAGAGTCCCACTGCCACTGTGAAACAGAAAAGTACAGGAGAACTGCCAGACCGAACACTTCATGGTGTATCCCAAGGACAATAGCCCCTGTTCCTCCCCATCCCTGCACCCCAGGCACACAGGTCTACCCCCACCCTTCCCATGCAAGATCTCTTTTCCGAAGCTCCAGGGGGCATCCCTCCCTGGCAGACTTTAATGGACTATTATTTAGTTTCTTTAGGGACCCCCACGCCCAGGGCAGAAGAATGGGAGAAGGTAGTAGCACAAGCTATAGCTGGGCTACTTCACCTCTGGTGGGTTCTTTTCTCTGCTTTTTTAGGGTGACCATGGGTCCCATGTTTGGAGCTGGGAAAATGCCGCGCACCTTTCAAGTGGGGAAGAGGGCTCTCTGTCTGCCAGTTGGGCCAAGCTTGCCCAGAAGTCACAGGAAATCCCAATGCTATACATTCAGGTCTGCCTCATGTGTAGAGATTATTCATACTTCAGATAGGGGTTGGAACCTTCCAATTCTGAGATTCCATGACAAGAAATTGAGACCCCTTTTCTTGGCTCACCTCAGGAGGGTGGGGAAAAGGGACTAGAGGACACACTAAGGGTGAAAGGACAGGGGTTAAAGTGTCTGATAACTAATGAGATGGGTGTGGGACCCTAATATCCTCAGCTGGATGCCCAGCTCAATGTTGGTCCAGGGAAAACCTCTGGTAATCTACTGTAGTGATCTCAAATTGTAGACACTGCATCCAAGTTGCCACTCCTCAAGGGAGCAGATCCAGGTTGGGCTCATGAAGGGTCAACTTGTGTGCCCTTTCGTTACCATAACCAAAGGAAGATAGTAATAGGGATGAAATCTATCATCAATAGGACAATTGTATGTAAATCCAAAAGGGGTAATGTATATTTTCTAATTTGAGTAAAGGAGGGAGCAACAGGGCTAAGGGAGCTTCTATCATCCAGGTAGCCCAGGGATTTGTCCAGCCAGCTTGGAGATAAGCTGTCTAACCTTGAAAAACAGATCCCCAAGAAAGGGTTCTGAAAATGAGCCAATGAGGGCACTGACAGAGGAAAGGATCCCTAGAGATCAGTGATTGAGTAACAGCCTGAACATGATTTCTTCACAAATGTATTTGTAGGCCCAGATCCCTAATATCAACCCATCTACCCTACCCACCAGATCTCTCTCCCACTCGTTCCATGTTACTTTCCAGGCATGCTTGTGGGGGTGGTCTTTCCAAGTTACAGATACTCTGCCTTTGAGAAGAACCCACCCCAGTTCCCTGGCCAATGAACTCCATACCTCCCAAGGTAAGGTCGAAAACAAAGAAACAGAAAGCCCTCTTACCTGCTCACGGATCGGGAACCATAGTCATCTAGGCCCTGGGGAAGCAAAAGAATAATTGACACATCAGTTGCATGGTTTTTGAGAGTTAAACACCAGCCTGGCTAACCCTGAGAATGTGCCAGGTTCAATGTACTGGAGATAGAGGAAGAGAAAGCTAGGTTCTGGTATTCTTCTGGAAAAGAACATGGGATGGGCTCTCTGCTCTTCCCTTTTACTACTTACCCATGCAAGTGGGTTTATTTAATTCTTAAGTGGAGGCAGAGAGGTATTATACCGCATGAGAAGTCAAGGAAGAATGTGTGAGAAAACATCTGTTGTGCTGAGACATAGCTAGAGAGGATGGGGCACTAAATTACATATGTACCAGTTGAGGAGGAAGAAGATCCCTCCTAAGCTAAGGTAGACCAAATTAACTTTTTTTCAGGCATTGGAAAAAAAAGATTCACCTAGGCCAAGGATGGGGAACCTGTGGCCTTGAGGCCACATATGACTCTCCAGATTCTCAAGTGTGTCTGAATGAACCCCAACTTCACAGAACAAATCCTTTTCAGGCCATCACCATGTCAAGAGTTTTGCCCCTCCCCCGGGTCTGCTCCTGAAGCCTGGGGCAGGGGCTCCTAACCTCCCTGTTGGGCACTTAGCAGCTGTATAATCTCATCACAGCAGCAGGTCTGAACTATACCAAGGAGTTGTCAATCACCAGAGTAGAGGTTTCAGTATTTTACAGTAAATTTAACTGGAACGTATAATTGTCTATTCAAGCTGAATGCCTTCATATGGTGAGATGCATGTGAGACACACAGCCAAGGATGCACAAACGAACAGAGATCCTTCACTTCACGCATCTGAAGGTACCCTTGCTACTGTCCTTGTCACAATGCAAACTCTCCTGGGAAAAGCTATGGCCTCACACCATAAGCCATAAGTTACAGAGGACGAGGCTAGCAAAGCTCCCTGCCCCTTTAAGCTTCAGAAGGAATAAGCCCTAATAGATTTTATAAAGAACAAAATCAAAGACTGATTGTAGAATTGGTATCATTTGAGGAGGGCTGGCTCTTCAGATGGTTTAGGCAAGGGCCACCAAGCTTATCTCCCCTTCCTACATGTAGTGGCTTCTATAAAAGGTTAATTGACAGACTTTGGGTCAGGAAGGTAAGAGCTCAGAGAGAATGAATTCAACCTGAATCCAGGCCCTTGGAAGCCAGTCTCAGAAGTGCATTGGGGTATACACCAGACTGCTTGGTGGGGGTGTGAAGGCCATACTCTGCTTTCAGGTCACAGTTTGCATCAAGGTTCAGGTCATAGACTCCTCCAGCAGGCAGGATGAGTTCAGGTGACCACATTTACTTCATCTCAGCACGAGTAGGGAACCTCTAATTTCACATCCATTTCCTGTCCGAGATAACCCATCCCATCCTTTAATTGTGCAGACCACTTGGCGTATACCCTGATGCATTTCCCCAAGACTGGTTTCCAAGAGGCTGGGTTCAGGGTGATTCCATTCTCTGAGACTCCTAACTTGGCTATAGTTGTTTCGAGTTGTCAAGAAACACACTAATTTCAATGTTAGTGACCAGGTGACTACTGGTGGGGAGCACTCAGGGAAGCAAACTGGATCTGTTTCAGATATTGTTGGCACTTCTCACTTAAAGTCTTGGCCACAGGAGCAACTACAGGGGTTGCTGATGGGCCAAATACTACATTTCCAAATGGGGCAGAGGCAACACTGGTGTGTGGATCCTTCATTTCTAAAGTGACTAACAAACTACAGAAACTCAAGACACAGGTAGAAATGCAAAGCACAGAAAGAAGCTAACCAGATATTGTGTACATCCCCTTAAAAAATTCCCCCAGATAGCAAGATTAGCCATAAAGATGAGTGTTTGTCCACAAGACAGGGGCCTGTGGAAGTGCCCCAAGAATAGAAAGGTAAGACAAAATAATTGGCCTAAGAACATTAAAAATGCCAATTTGAGGCTTTTTTTTTTCTGTCCCTGCCTTTGGCCCCAGAACCAGAAAGAGGTACAGAATTGCTAGATACAAGACTCTTCCCAATCAGTCAACACCCCCACAGATTAAGGTGGGGCCCACCTTGCCCCAATCAGTCTCTTCTGTACTGGCAGCAGAAAAATATACCATTATGGCAGAGAAGAGAAGGGAGAAAGAGGAAGAGTATGTCAGAGAGCTGGAGAATACAGATGAGGGAACCAGAAAGCAAATATGACTCCTGCACACCTGGCTACTCCCTCCCTCTGCAAAAAGAAGGCTAAAGGCATCAAGCACAAGGGTGAAGAGGAGGGGAAGCACCAAAGCAGACAAGTGTCCCAAAAGTCAATGATTTGTGTATTATTTGCAGCCCAGCTCCCCTTTCATTGTAATGGGACGACCAAGACAGAGTCACCCTCTTGGATAACAACAATCCATAGGCAAGTTGCCTGGCTGTTCTGGACCCAAAGCCCCATTTCCTATGGAGAATTCCCTTAAGGCAGGAAGTAGGACTGATGTCTCTGAACCACCAGGGACAGCTCCCAAAGCTCAAGGATAAACTGCAATGCAGGTAACCTGATTTGTTGAATAGAACAGGGAGTGGAAGGGAGGAAAAAAATAAAAAATTCATGAGCTCTTCTGTTAACACATCTAGACCTAAAGCTAATTTAATACTGCTGTTGTTGGCCTGAAGAGTTTGTCTTGATCCTATAGCAAAGTATGACAGGGAAAGAAAATATATGGAAAAAAAAAATTGTACTAACTGACTTCTTTCTCCCTACCCTATCACCAAGACCTATTGTTTCTCGGGTCTGTTTCTCAGAATATGCTATTGTCCTAATGTAGAATGCCCCCCTCACACCCTTACCTTCTATCTATATGAACAGGCTTAAGTCCTGTCACATGATGGGGCTGAGAGAAGCATCACAGAATCATAGATTTCAAGGTCAAAGAGATCTTAGAGGTCATATGGTGGAGCCCCATCATTTTACAAATGAGGAAGCTGAGAAGTTAGGGGACTTGTCCAAAGCCATCCAGGCAGTGAATGTAGCAGTCAGGATTCAAATGCAAGCCCTCTGACTTTCTGACTCCTCCTTTCAAATACCATGGCAACCAATAAACTCTCCTTTCTCTGAGAAAGTATTATTATGTGAGATGATATTTATAAAGCACAGTGCTGGCACACAATAGGGGCTTTGTAAATGCTTGTTTGCTCCCTTTCCCCTTCTCCCCTCTAGACTACATAGTAAACCATACAACACAATGCTGCATTTAATTAACTTCTAATTTTCTTTACAATAGCCCCAAACTGGAAATGCAGCAAATGTCCATTTAACAAGAAATGGCCAAACAAGTTGTGATACATGAACGTAACGGAGTATGACTGAGCTGGAAGAAATGATGAATGTGGGAAGGGGAAGTCACATGTGCCCATGCAAAGTTAAGTAAGGAGAAGCAGATAACTATGAAAACGACGACTATGGCAACAGAAAATGGAAACAATCACAACAAAACAAGTCAAGCTGAATGCTGCAAAATTACAATGATCAAGCTTGGCCCCAAGGGAGGGACAGGAGAAGACAAGTCCCGGTGTTTCTATGTGGAGGCAGGGGACTATGGGCTTGGAATCCTGTATACTATGGAGGATTTCCCCCATATGTTGGTTAGTATGAATGAACTATTTTCTCCCCCCCAAATTGTTCCAGTATATGAGACGGCTCTTTGGTGGGTGGATGGGGGAGAAGAGAAGAGATACATTTGGGAAATGTAGGCAATGTAAAACGACAACAGAAATTTATTTTTAAAATGTATTCTCCATTTGTTTCACGTGTATCTAGCTCTCCCCAGCTAGAGAGTAAACTCCTAAACAGCACGTGTTTTTATGTTAGTAGCCCCTCTCTTCCTTGTGTCTAGCACAGTGCTGGACATTCACTAGATATTCAATATACTTGTTAATGGGTTAATTATCCATTTGCAAAACTGAGATCATGCTTCTTAGGACAGCTGACATATATTATTCCCTGGGGAGAGGGGGGAGGGACAAGAGGACAGAGGAAAGAAAGGCATTATGATCCCTTCTACCCTCAAGGGTCGAAGTGGACAAGCAAGCTGGCAATATTTTCGCCCCCCCCAAGGTTTGCAAAACAAACAAAAAACCAAACTCTAGGCTTGGTTTGAGCCAGAAGCTCAGAGGGCCCCACCCACCAAGAAGGTTGTTTCTAATAACAAGGAGAGCAGCTCTGAAGCTTCCTTTGTCAGTTGGGTTTACTTGGCTGTTGGGCTAGGTTCCAAATGGCATCTTCAGGCCACCTGAGCTAGGGCTCTTCTCTCCCACACTGATTTTAATTCATATCTTTGCCCACAAAAGAACATCAAACCCAAAGGCTCCACTAGCTGGGGCATGATGGTTGCAATGGAAACATGGCATCTGTCAGGACTCATGGCTGTTGCCTTAGTAAAGACTGGTAGTGAGCGGGCAGTGGTTGGCCGAGGCCACTGGCACTGTCTTTAAATGCCCGGCTGTAAATTGTAAGGAAATCCTGCAAGGAACTTTTGAAGAAAAATCTCAATGACCTGAAATAAACCCATAAGGAAGCCCTTCTCCATTCCTTACAATATACACTAGGAGCTTGAATGTAATAATTGAAATAAGGTGATCCTGCTCCCAGCTAGTGATATTTTAGGGTGAGGCAGGAGTGGTTTAGCAAATGGAAGGGACCAGTTTGAGGAATCATAAGGTGATCATTCGGAGAATGAAGTTTGGGGTTTTTTGGTTGGGTTTTGTTTTTAATCCTTTCTCTACAGATCATGCCCCATACCTCAGGAGGGGTGGCAAATAAGAAGCCTGGGGAAAACCAATTTTGCTCATGCATCAACACTCCCCAACAAGAAAATGAAGGGGAGGTTCTGAAGCCAGCTGTCTATTGGTTAAACCTTCATGGCTCAGCTCCCCAGGCGTTAGCCAGAGTCAGCACATTCAGGCTGCCTCTGTTGTTCTGCTGGCCCTGCAGAAGCCGGCCTGTAGGATGCTCTCACCTGGGAGAAGGCAGGTACAGCCACGCTGTAGGGTCTTTGCTTGAAGGTATTGGCTGTCTGGGCTGGAAAGGCCCTAGAGGAAGACACACCATAATCCGGGGGTGGGATGGCCAAATCCTCTTTGTCTAGGAGATTGCCCGTGCTGCTACTCTTTCCTTGTTGCAGGCTATAGGAAACAAGGGAAGGCGGGACAAGTGAAGGCCACACCCTGCTCTCCAGGTAACAGTTTGCCTTGAGGTTCAGGTCATCTACCCCTCCCCCCTACCAGGCAGGATGATTTCAGGGGGCCCCAACCACCTCACCTCAGCACCAGTAGGAAATTCCTATTTTTACACCCATTTCCTGTCGAAACTAACCACTCCAATTCTGTTATTTTGAGTTTTGGGGAAGGCAACTGAAGTCAAGTGACTTGCCCAGGGTTACATAGCTAGTAGGTTTCCCAGGCCAAATTTGAACTCAGGTCCTCCTGGTGCCAGGGCCAGTGCTCTCTATCCTTGGTGCCACCTAGCTGCCCCCCATCCTGTTATTTTGTAAGAAGTTGGCCCCCACCTCAAAGAAAAGCAGGAAAAAAAGGCATCTCCCATCCTTCTCTGGTGAGGTGGGGGACTACCAGTGTGGAATACTGCATACGCTATCAGGCATGATTAATGTGTTCACTGGTTTTGCTGAAATGCTTTTTTCCCCCTCATATTTTCTTAAAGTTCTTTTAAAAATCATGATTATAAGAGATGAGTCACTGGGGTGGGGAAGAGAAAGGGATGTTCTTGGAAATGAAGGTTATATAAAAACAAAAGATGGCAACAATAAAAAAAAAGTTGATGCTAGGTTATGGTTGAAGTCCAAATTAAGTTGCTGATTCAGTTGCCTAAATTTCAAACATTTTGTCAAATTCCCATCTGAGACATTTTAATTTGTATAGACAAACCCTAAACAATGAGATACTTTGGAATCTGTGACCAAGCTGTCTGAGCCAAGACTAGAAGCTCAAAGGGAGGGCTCAGAAGAAACAAAGATTGTTTTTAAATTTTTTTTTAGGGAAAAAAATGCCTTTGCTTTTCTAATTTTCCTTTTTACTAGGCTTTATCTTAAAAGCTGTCAGGGCGCTCCCCTTTAATAGCACAACTCTGTTAAAGCACCCCAAGATTTCAATGTGGAATTTCATCCCCTATCATTAACTTCTTAGCACCAAGAGTAATCTTCAGCAGCTGATGGCAAAGTGGATGGAGCATCGAGCCTGGAGTAAGGAAGACCTGAGTTCAAATCCAGCCTCAGATACTCACTAGCTATGTGACCCTGGGCAAGTCACTTCAACTCTATCTGGATCACTTTCTTCAACTCTGAAATGGAGATAATAACAGTGCCTCCCCAGAAGGGTTGTTGTGAGGATCAAATGAGATAGTATTTGTAAAGAGCTTCACACAGTGACTAGCACACAGTAGGTGCTATATAAATGCTTATTCCTTTCCATCTTCTCTTCCTTCCCCCTTAAGACCTATAAAGATAGGCAATATTGCTCAATTGCCAGATTCACAACCTGCCTTTATATCTGCCACTATGTGGGGACCTCCCACCACTCCTACAACAGACTGCAGGAAGAGCCACTCAGTTCCTCTCCAATCCTGAGGTCAGAATATAACATGTGTGTTGGTCAGGAAGACAAGGAGAGTTCAGGCCTGCTGCCATCCCTGAGAATCTCTCACTGGCCTTTCTCCTCCTGACCTTCTCTATTTCTTTGTGGCCCCTAGTGTCATCTTCTCTGATCCACATGCCATCAGCCTGCCCCTCCCTAAAGAGGCCTAGAACAGAGGCTCCAGAAGCCAGCTGCCCTGTGTCCTGATTCCCCAGCCAGCTTTCTCCGAGTGCCCACTGCTCTGGGGATGTGCGCATGATTGTCACACAAAATCTGGTCCTGCTTTCTCTCTGGGTCTGAAAGATGAATTTCCAAGGTCTCCTGGGACCCTAACTACTGAGGTGAGGGTGGGAGTGGAGGAATCTTAAGGAGACATAGCTAGTATGGGCCAGAAGTTGAAGCCAGAAAAAATGACGAGTAAAACTCAAGTATTTGGTTGGTTTTGCTGATGCCAGGTGACATAGCTATGGAGCCCAATGTGTCTTCCACCTTTGTTAATCCCATTTACAAGCAATATCATCGTCTTCTTTCTTTTTCTCCTTCTTCTTTTTTTATAAATTAATTTATTTGTAGTTTTCAACCTTTGCTTTCCTAATTTTTAATGGCTTCTTCTTCTTTGACTGAGGAGGCAACAAGGGGTAGGCTTACTGCTGGAGAACTGGTGTTCAAATTCAGGCTTGGCCGGCCCTTCACCTATCTGAATTGCAGCATCCTCATCTTTAAAATGAGGCAGTTAGATCTGATGACATCTAAGGTCCCTTCTAGCTCTAAATCCAAGACGACAATAAAAACGTTAATAGCTAACATTTATGCAGTGCTGATTGTGTACCAGGCACAATGCTCTAAGCACTTTACAGTCATCAATTCATTTGAGCATCACGACAATCCTTGGAAGTAGGCGCTATTATTATCACCCCCATTTTACATATGAGGAAACTGAGGCAAACAGAGATTAAATGACCTACATAGGGTCAGAGAGCTAGTAAGCGTCTGGGGCTGGATTTCAAGTCAGGGCTTCCTGACTTCAGGTCCAGCACTCATCCACTGTATTTGTTGCCTAGTTGCCTCCTGTGCTTTTCAGTTGAACACTAGGTCCCAGGTCCTATTTCATCCTGGGACAGGGCCAGAACACCGGGCTGAAGGGCAATTCATTCATCTAGACCACAGCACGAATGTTGAGTTGTTATCGCCTCCAAACACATTCCAGGCCCAAGGGTTGCGGCTTACCTCATGTGCAATCTGTCACTGACTTCACTGTCCAAGACCCGGGTATAGGAGAAAGGAAACCAGCCTCTCCTGGAAGAGAACCACACAAAAGCAAAAATAGGGGTCTCTGGTGTCCTCATCTCAAATGATATTACTACACTAGGTGGGAAAACTATACTCCCAGGGGCATCCTTTCCACTTACTTGCCTTCCAGCCAAAATATACAGGCATTTTGAAGTAGATAAGGAACTGGGAAGTTCAAGCATTTTAGCTCTGCCACCACCAGTCACCGTGCCTACAATTTTCAGTGCCTACATCTCTCTCAATTTACCAAATTGGAATTTTGTCTGTTTCCATCCCATCTCTTTGTTTTCTTTCACTTTACTCTCACCCATCCCTTTTCTCAAGTAGATTTAACACATAGGAAGTATTCAGATCTGTCCATGCTACTGCTGAAACCCCTCAAGTTACAGTGCCCATGAAATGGCCAGCTGAGGCCCTGCTGAGAAGAGCCAGGCCAGAGGGAGGCAGTGTGACCTCTATGGTCATGGCAGAATGAGGGGGGCGGGGGCTGAGAGGTTGGCTGCACACTTGTGGGTCAGCTGGTCACAATCCCATCACTGAGGATGATGGGCTGGCTCTGCCACAGGAACTGCTATGCCAGGGCCATCTGCAGATCTTTCATTCCTGGAAGCGGGTCATCCATAGGGATAGCTCCATGCCCAAAGGAGGGAAAGGGACATTTTCAATGCCATGGTATTGCCTGGAACCCGGGAGGAACTTGGCAGTGAGCACACATCTGAATCCCAAATTATTCCCAGAACTATAGCAGTGAGCACACATCTGAATCCCAAATTATTCCCAGAACTAAACACAAAAAGGGTAGGCTATAAAGAGGCCCAAGGACCAGGGCAGGAACTAGGTTATCTCCCAGAGACCTCTCTGCTCTTAAAAAATATCCCCCAAACTTGGCTCTAAGGCAGCCATGATCACAGGATGAGTCTCTTACCCAATGGCAGAAACAAGCTAGTGGTAGCTTACGTGTTATACAGCCATTAGTCTGCAGTTGTTCCCTCCCCTGGATTGTCCTGCCCAAAGCCTTCCTGTCCTGGTTTAGGGTAGATTCCAAATTCACAGAGACAGAATTTAGGAAGCCCATTTTGGATTTGAGAATAGGACTCAGTCTGTCTCTCTCTCATCTTGGACCAACAAAGACACAGCAGAAAAGAAGTGAGGTGGTGGGACAGTAATGACAGCTGGAGAAACTGAGGAATGGGCAAGCTGACTAGAGTATTAAGCAATAGCTGCAGATTACTCAAAAGTGCCAGGGTGATTTAGGGTCCTCAAGTTAGGGTGCCAGATCTCCCCAATCTCCTACAACTCAAACTCTGCCCAGTCTTCTCAGCACACAGAGAAATCCGCCTAGCATTCAGGTAGAGGGCTTCCCACTGACCAAATCAGGAGACAAAAAGGACAAAGCCCCAGAGGCCCTCACATTTTAGTTTTCTCACTCTCCCCATAGTGCCAGCCGTCTCGGGCCTCGGGGACCAGCAGAGTGATGAGATCGCCCTCTTTGAAGCTCAGAAGGGTACTGTTGTCACCAGCTGCATGGGAGAAGATGGCTTGCACTCTCATTCTGCCGTTTCGCTCCAGACCAGCTGCCATGGAGCTAGAGCGAGGAAGAGTTTTGTTCTCGGCTGGCCAAAACAACAGAGAGCAAGAGGTCAGAGGCCCTCCCTTGGACACCATATTCTGGGAAGGTGAGTGAGTGTAAAGGGAGAAAGACCACAACCAGCTGGGGGCCAAGCAACACTCTGAGGATTTATAAAAAGTCCCGAGGAAGGCAGCACTGGGTGGGCATTTAATTGGCATCCTTTATTTGAGCAATTGCTGATCTAATTACAACAGGCTTAAGGAATAATGTAGTGAAGTGTAAAATCACATGGGATCCTGGGCTGGGGATCAAAAGGTCTGGGGGCTCCAGGCTCAGCTCTGCCACCTAATATTTGTATGACTTTGAGCAGTTGACTTGTCCGTCTATAAAGGCTTTGCAAACCTCAAATCACAATACATAGATGCTAATTTTTACGATTGCTACTGTTCATTATTCATTACCGTCCATATAGAAAATGATATTGTATAAATGCTACCTATTATTATCATTGTCAATGCCCAGAAAAAAGTCATCTGTGCCCAGTCTACCTCAGTGGATCATAGCAGGGATGAAGTGATTATTGATAAGAAACAGACCTATCTCCTCACTTCTCACTTCTGGCCTGGCTGCACTACTCTGGTACTGCTCTGACTTTTCCACCATGCTCCCTGACTTGGGTACGTCCACCCCCACCTTGTGCTTTTTCCACTTCCTGTAAGCTCCCAGAGGACTGGGACTGTCTTTCTTTTTTTAATATTTCCTCACTGTTTAGCACAGTGCTTGGCACATTTTGTAATGCGGTCTGACTCTTTCTGACCCCATTTGGGGTTTTTTCAGCAAAGATTCTAGAGGAGTTTGCCATTTCCTTCTCCAGTTTATTTGAAAACAGGCAAACATGCCCAGGATCACACAGCTAGTAAGTGTCTGGGGCCAGATTTGAATTCAGAAAAAGGAGTCTGCCTGATCCCAAGCCCCGTGCTCTATCCACTGTGCTACCTAGCTGCCTTCTGTGCCTGGCACATAGTACGCACTTAATAAATGTTTATCGACCAATTGACTAATTAGCTCTTATAGAAGACGTTAAGGTTTGGAAAGTGCTTTGCATATGTTAGCTCATTTGATAAGGAAGGAATTTTAATTACCATGCTGCCTTCCTCCCCTTGTTAGGCACTAATAAAAAAAACATTCAGAAGAGAGCCCCTGCCTACTAGAGGTTATTATTCTAAAGGCAGCTCACTAGGGAGCTACCATAATTCCATCAAGTACATCTCTCATCAGCAATGTTTATTTGCTCTTAAGTCTCATGAAAAGTTTGATAACATTAAACTAACGGTTCTCTCCCCATCCTCTCCATCCCCATTCCCTTCATGCCAGAGCTACATTATGTGTACTTTAAGGCAGATGCCTGTGGTGGCCTATACCCTAACCACGTTCTGCCTAGCCTTCCGCTAATAAACGTGGACATTTCTGGTACAAGGGAGCATATGGTCCCCCCAGCAGGGTGAAGGTGAACAGTCCCTGAGTGATGGGCTAAGTTCCTGTGGGTGTGGAGCTTAGCCTCGACTCCTGCAGCAGCAGGATGCCCCCTTACTGGTTGCGTAGCTGTTTTTCGGTGCCACGCTCTTGCGCACGGGAAGCGTGTTCGAATAGGAGTCACTCATCTTGTTCTGGGTCTGAGGAGGAGACAGGGATTTGGGCTGGGCTGGCTTCCTGTCAGACCAGTGGTTGTAGTCTTCACTGTCTGGACCTGAGACCCCATTCATTACTGGCACATTCTCCTGGGCCGACATGCGCTGTGGAGGGAAAGACAGCTGTGCTTGAAAGATTTCTCTGCTTATGACATGGGCCTTCAGGAAGAAGCAAAAACACTTTAAAAATCTGTCTCCTCAACACCACACTTCCCACCTTCCACAGGTCTGAATATTATGAGACTACATGCTTTTCCCTTCAAACCCTAAAACCCTCCTTTTGGCAGAGGAAGCGCTCAATCACAGACTCCGCGCTGGGAGGTAGGAGCCCCAGACCCTGGTCCAGCCTCCACCACACGATTACAATTTGCTCTAAGCAATTCCTAATCTCCCTGGGCAGTTCTTTTCTTTGTGTAAAATGGAAGCAATATACTTGCTCCAAGGAGAGAATCTACTTGGAAACATTTTAAAAAGGGAAAGTTCCACATAAATGCAAAGAGGGGTCTTAATATTGTGAATAACCATTTCAGTCATACGCAGTGAGGGATAGACTTACCCCCACAAATGGGGCCAGTTCTGGGGGCACTGGAAGTGGTTTGGCACCAGGAATGGGATCTGAGATGACTAAGTTGGACTTGGAAGCAGACAGGGAGCTCGGCATGACTGTGCCATTGCTGCTGGCCGCCATCTGTTGCATCAGTTGGATGGCTCGATCTGGAATTTTATTGGGGTCTGCGCAGGACTGCTGCCACAACGGAAGTTTCTGAGTCAGCATGTCCTTTCCCTGAAACCAGAGAGAACAGGGGAGGTGTATGTCAGTGCCCAACTATAGCCCACATGCAAACAAAACACACCCTATCAAACTCTCAAAGATCAATGATCAACATGCTCTCCTCTGAAAGCACTGCTCTGTGTTGAGAGGGTGGGCCTTACCCAGAGCAGGAAGAAACCAGAAGCAGTTGAGTCTTAGTCATTGGCTGCTACTATATCCAGAGTCAGACATACAACTTCCTTAACATCTCTCTACCCAGAAGAGATCAGACATAGACTGAACTGGCAAGTCCAACCAGGAAGGTCTTTTATGGAAGGGCAAGCAGAACAATGGACTCATATTCTTAGTCACAGAACATAGTAGACTCTCAGAGACCAGACCACATGACATGGGGGTGAGGGTGTGGGGGCAGGTTACGCTACTATGTGCTAGGCATTGGGGATGAAGAGACAAAAAAGAAAGAGTTCCTGCTTTCAGGGAGCACCTTATTATTCCATCTTAAACTCATTAGCTCAGTGTCAGAGAACAGAGGAATTGGCCCTAGCACTGGCTTATGTCAGTAGTATAGCCACAGTCACCTAAGGTACCCAGTGGGGGAGAGGAGATGACAAATATAAAGTAGAGATAGGTCTAAATGCCTGAAAATATAGAGGAAGCAGGACTGGAGTTTATAAGAAGAAAGGAAGGAAAGAAAAAAAAAGAACAGAGGAGATCATTTAGGGCAGGAGGGAAATACATGATCCCCCAGACCAACTACTGCTAGCCGACCTAAGAGGTGAAGTTTGAGTTCAAAGTTGTAGCTTAGGCAGTGGTTAAGGTAGGGCTTCATGCCTATGCCATCCGAGTCCTACAAATTACTAACTGCTACTGTTCAGATTCAGGTCTGAGAGCCTTGAGTGATGCCAGTAATCTGGCCTCTTTGTCTCTGATGTACCACAATAGGCTCTTCACCCTGAACATGTTAACACGGGGGGTTGGGGAGAGAAGCTAAACAGTCAGAAATGGTGGATTTGACCAAAAGTTTAAGGGTAGAGAGAGCGAACCTGCCACAGGCTATGAGGTTGCTAGGGGACTAATGTTCACAGTCCAGCTTACAAAGATCTCTTAATAATCCTCTCCAGAATGTGGGGGACTAGGGAGAGGTAAGGAAACAGACAAGCTAGTGAATGGAATGCCAGTGGACACAGGCTGCTAACAGAATGGAGATTCCCCACAGAGTAGCCCAATTCATCAAAAGGAATAAGCTTCAGACCCAGAGGGCAGCAGGGACGTGAGCGATGTTGTCCACAAGGCAGACTGACCACCTGCACAGATGTCACCGCAATAACAACTACTATCTGTTAGATATTGGAGGAAACAGACAATTTATATAAGACATGTAACATGATTTGCCTTCTGGCGCTGAGGGATGTACTAGCAAAGTTAGAAGCTGCCTGCTTATGTATCAGCTTGGCTTCTTAGACAAAATCAAAGGTTTCGGATATGTCTAAAAGGAGATTGTGGGGAACAGGTCACACATGAATCTATCTGAATTCATTACATTCTTCTAGCCACCTATTTTCTAAGTCGGGGGTGGGGGGGGAGGCAGCCAACACAGGAAACACAGAAAGATGTGTATGTGCTTGGGACAGTCATCAGTATGGATTGCACTTGAGGGAATGGAGGATTTCCATATAAGTTGCAGTGCTGGGAAGGATACAACATGTGGACTTTACCTCCTTGGCTTTCCCACTGGGCCAAATAAGATTTGGGTAAGTTTTGATTCCTGGCACAGGGAGTGAAGGTGTCAACCCCCAAGCATGTCTGTACCAGATTACATTCATGAGTTATAGCCCAATCCTTAACTCTCTCTAGCTTTGATAAGCTGCTTTCTTCTATCCGTCCTCAAGGTGGTAGGTGCTTAGCAACCTGCTACTCAGTGGCTGTGCCCCTTGACCCACCCTTACTTTCTGGAATCCATCCAGTTTCTTAGCAGGAAAGTTTGAATTCATTTCTGGAAAAGCTTTGATTTTCCTGGATGCTTAGAACATGATGCCTTAAGAGTACTGACATTGAAGGTATTTGGAAAGCCACTGGCAATGACAATAATCACCTGAATTTCCCAAAAGAAGGGGCTTTGGGCCTGAGACAGTCAGGGGTAGTACCTAGACTGTAAAGATAAGGGCCACGTTTCTTCTACTCTTTATATTTAGGCAAAATGCAAAGCAATGCACTGGCTAGTTATCCAGTGTTTAATACAGTCGTCTCCATAAATTATAAGTCATAGGGACAGCTAGGTGGTACAGTGGATAGAGCACCAGCCCTGGAGTCAGGAGGAGCTGAGTTCAAATCCAGTCTCAGAAACTTACTAGCTGTGTGACCCTGGGCAAGTCACTTAATCCTGACTGCCTCAAAAAAAAAAATTATAAGTCCTTAAATAAATTGTAGTAATATATAATTGTCTCAAATCCAGAGCCAGTTCAAGTCCTACCCCTGATACATGTTGGCCGTATGACCTCTCAGTGTTTCCAAGAAGGTGCCAATCTACGTTGGTACTGGGAGTTTCCTCCCCAGAGGCTTCCCCATGCCAATGGAATCACACAAATCCAATCCCTATCCCAGAAATCCCAGGCTGCTGAATGAATGACTAAATGAATGAATGCTCTCCCCTCATCACCACCATTGGATACCACACGTATCCACAGAAGAAAATAGTTCAGTTACCAAGCTGAGGTTTATTTATTTTTTTTATTTTAAGGATCAGTCTCTCTCTCTTGTGTAAGTTACATGTAACATATGCTAGGGATTGACTCAGCATAGATTGTTCAAGAATTGGTCTGACTCATCGGTACTCATCTGTTATCCCCTTGTTCCTGTTCAGCAGGCATATATTAAATGTCACTTAGAGCTCAAAGTAACAGAAACTAAGCAAACCAGCATACACGGCAGCTCTCTCGATTCCCAGGGCCTCTATGTGTGAGGGGTGGAGGGTGAGGCGAGAGCTCAGTTCCCATAAGATCCATAAAAATCCATTCAATTAAATTCAACAGGCATTATTATTAAGTGCCTACTTAGTTAGTTAGGGCATTGTGTTAGTTGCTGAGGAGATATGAAAACAGACCCCACCTTCAAAGAGCTAATGTTCTCCTGGGAGATGGGGAGGAGAGGGGAGAGAGTCTAATCTATGTACATAGATTAAGTAAATCCAGGATAATTTAAGGACAGACTGAGAGCACTAACAGATGGGAAGGGGGTGGTACCTGGGCACAGAGCCTTTAGAGAAGTTAAGAATTCTAAGGGCTAAAAGGAAACAGAGAGGGCACTCCCTCTAGGCATGGGGGATAGCTCTCAGCATCCTACTAACCAGCTTGTTTCTCCCTTGAGGATAAATACATCTCCTCCTTCAGAGGCTTAGAGCCCTGACCCTCTCCCCAACAAGGCTTGGTAGACAGGCTTCTGCCAAGTTCCTGGCCACATGCTCACCTGGCTGGAGGCTCTAAGTCTCTCTCTCACAGGTCCTGTGATGAACCCACAGCAGCCAACCACCACTAGAGGGGAGCAGATGCCTGCCTCTCCACCCTGATCGCTAAGAATGAAGGCCCTAACAACCCACCCCTCTCCTCTCTTCCAGAACATTTCGTCTTGCAAAGAAAGATGTAGGCAGAAGAAAATGTGCAAGTGGGAGGCTGGAACAGCACTTTAATATTTCATACTTTTTTCTCCCCCCTTTTTCCTTCCTCCTCTTCAAGCCCACCCCCACCCCCCAACAAGAAGCTGGAACAGAGGCCTCAGAGTCCCCAGGCAAACTTTTGTACCACACGACTTAAAGTGCTTTGGAGGAGACAAAGATGATAGTGATTTTTTAAAACCATTTCCTCTGAACAAGACAAAGAGACATTTGCCCCTGTTGCTCCGTCCCCCACCCCCCCTCTCTTTGTGTATTATTGACAGACTAGAACACTTTTGAAGTGCTTCTGTGCTGGGTACTGGGGCAATTAAAGGGCAAAGAGGATTTCTCAGACTGGCCCAGGTATAGGCTGATTGCTCCTGAGAGCAGCAAGTACCCTCCACTGAGCAGGTGCCCCCCTCTCCTGGTGCAGGAGGAAGCTGCTCTGCAGAGAGGGGACAATAACAGGTTCTCTGACAGGGCCTTATCCCTGGGAGTAAGAACAGTGACTCTAATACTGACACCATTCTATTCCAAAAATCAGTGCAGTAGGATGGAACTGGAAGAAGAGGGTCTAAGTTCGAATCTCACCTTTCTCACTACTTACCTCCTCTCCAGGCCTCAGTTTCCTTATCTATAAAATGAGGGATTTGAACTAGATTGCCTCTAAGGTCCCTTGCAGCTCCAAATCTAAGATCTTCTTTCTGGGAGATGCATCTTTAATTAATAGCTGATGAAGACTACAACTGTGTCTGCATACAAAGAGTGGGCATTTTTTGTGTCCACACTGGGACCATGCATGGATCATCCATCAGGCTATTATTCTATTTAAGGGATTCTGAACTAAACAGGCAGTGAGTACCAGAATCTATGTAACAAGGAGCCAGGTGTCTTTGTGAAGTGTGCATGTGCTGGCACACTGACAGGACAAACCCCCTGGAAGGACCCAGACCACCATTTCAGTTTGCTTCTCCTGTGAAAAGAACCTGCCTGGCCCTAATCTTCTCTTTCCTCTTCAAAGAAACCTGCATGTCTTACAGAGGTATGCTTGGCTTCAAGAAAGCTGGAAAGGGACTCCTTCCCTGGATAACCTCACACCAAGAAGCACCAGAGCCACCGTCCCCCAAAAGGCAGGCCTGAGCAAAAAGAAATGTGGCTTTGGGCAAAAGTGGAAAGATAATTACAAACACAAGGCTTGAAAGTCCTCTTAGGTTGCCACCATCTGCTTTTTGATACAAAAAGCCGGGAGAAGCTTGCATGGATTCTGAGAAATATCTCTTGGGAAGGTGGTGTTTCAGTTCCCTCTTAATTTTTTTGTAAGATCCTCCTCTAAATCCTTTTTATTTATTAATTTGTGCCTCCTATTACCACCCTCCCCCTCCACTGAATAGATTTTTTTTAAAACTCTTAATCCATAGCTGCATTGGTCTGCCAAAGATAAAAAGAAAAATTCCAACAATAGCCATACTGGAAAATATATGTCTCTCTGCATTTTCATCATGTCTGTGTCAGGAGATGAGTGGCAAGCTTCATCTTGATTCTTTTGGATTTGTGCTTTATCATTGCACTGAACAGAATTCTAAAGTCTTGTTTTCCCTTCTATAATATTATGCTTATATGCACGGTTCTTTTATTTTACAGCCTTCTCTTTGAATCATCTCATAAAAACTGTCTTCTCAGGTTCCTCTGAAATTGCCTTGGATTAATTTTGAACGGTACATACACCTGTCAGTGCTTTCCCACCCAACATGGATGGTGCCCTGGGAGCACCTTACTGAGCCTCAGTCACAATTCTCCTTCCTAGACCGGCCTGGATCAGTGGCCTTACCTTGGAATGGTAGGAGACTGAGTTTTTGGCCACAGCACATTGTTTTTCCACCAAGAAGCAAAACCTTCTCCGTTCCTCGGTGAGGGCTGTCTTATAGCCATCCGACACATAGTTCTCCAATTCACCTTGCTTGTTACTGATCGCATCTATGTACTAGGGAAAGAAAAAGAGAAACTGATGACTTGGTAACTAAGGAACATATGTTCACATTTGCTTCTGTGCAGACTCTCAGGTATAAACAGTAAGTACTATTCTTACAAAGCAGGGGCCATAAATAGAGATGTATTCTGAGGCCATGAATTCAGGATGCTCATGATAACTATATTATGTTATGCTGTTCTGGAACATTTATCTTTTTTTTTTTTAGCTTCCCAAAAGATGTAATTAATATTCAGAAGACCGTGTTAATAATTTTTTAAAATCTTCATTTTATAATATGACTTTTCTTACCAGGAAAGTCACCCTTATATATACACTGCTAATTGTAACACCACTTGGAATATGTGGCTATACAACATAAGAGTATTTAACCACCTTCCAACCCCCCCCTCACCCCACTCCATTCTTTTGTTTTCTTTTTTTTAAATTTAATTTTATTTACTTTTTTAAATGTTCTACAATCACTACCATAAAATTTAGATTTTAACCCCCCCACACCTACCCCCCCCACTCCTCTCCCTCCCCAAGACGGCAAACAATTCTATACAGGATCTACATATACTTTGCTACTGAAAACGTTTTCACTATAGTCATGCTATATAGATGAACTAAAATAAATGGAAGAAATCATATAACAAATCAGAACATAATACACAAACATACACATACAAACATGATCTGCTACATTCTGTGAATGAATTCCATAGTTCTTTCTCTGAGTGTGGAAGGCAATTTGCCTTAGAAAACCATTGGGATTTTTTTTTTTAAGTTCTTCCATTCTTTTCTACATACATCAGATCAATCCAGTATGCAAAAGTTCCACCAACAGGGGCCAGTACCCTACTAATAAAAGTTTTATTTTATTATTAATTTTTTTATAGTTTATCGATGTGTTTTGATTTCACATTATAAATATCTACATACTATTCCCAATTCTTTGAGAGTCCCACTGTAACAAATTAAGCAAAACTAACCATACAGTGACTTTATCTGAAAATGCATGCAATGCACACATCTGGAGCATCACCTCGCCTCTCTACCAAGAAATCAAAATCAAATAATGGAAATCGATTTTCTCTTCTTCTTACCCACCCCCCCATCCCATTGGGGGAAAAAGAAGAGATGAGAAAACCAAATTCCTTCCAACAAATATGTGTAGTTGAACAAAACAAATTCCCTTATTGGGTGTATGCAAGCATGTGTGTACATATAAATATACACATGTGTATATATGTATATTTACATATTTTGTCTGTCTCTATCTAGCATTCTGTACCCTAAATTCACTACTTCTCTCTTAGAAGATAGATAGTGTGCTTTTATCATGTCCTTTGGAATCATGGATGGTTCATGCATCTGACAGCTTTCAAAATTGTCTATCATGTTGTTATTGTATTAAAATAAAATTGTGTTTATTTCATGTTTCATCAGTTTATAAAAGCCTTCAAAATTATAGTACAAATTGTTCTATTTGTGATTCTCCTCCCTTCCCTCTGCATGCATCAGTTCATACAAATCTTTCCATAGCTCTCTGAAATCTTCTACTTCCTCATTTCTCACAGAGCATTATGCCACAACTTATTCAGCCCTTCCTCAATGGATGAGCATTCCCCTTTAGTTTAAGGTCATTCAGACAGTAGGTGGACTGTTCCCAGGCTAGCTGACTGCACCAAACAGAACCCATCAGAAGGTTCAAGTTCAAAGACACTTCAGTGATCTATGATGGGAGTGGAGCTGTTGGAAGGCTTGTTTTGGTTTTTTTCAGGGGATGGTGGGGAGAACTGGACTTGTGATTTCACTGATGCTGGGAACCCTCAGTGATGAAACTCTGTCTCTGCACTGATAGCTACCGCTCTGCAACTTATTGTCTCACAAGACTTGTTTGGGACATTGTGACTTGCCCAGGGTCACATAGTATTCATGGCATATATCAAAGGAGATGACTTGAACCCAGGTCTTCCTGACTTCAGGGCTGGTTGATTCTGAAAAGGTTAATATAGTTTTAAAAATGAATTTTAAAAATTGTTTTTACATGCAACTGGGAAACAAGATATACAGGTAATGGGGTATAGAAATCTATCTTATCCTCCAAGAAAATAGAGGCGATGAGGATAAGAGAGGGGAGGGGTGTGATAGAAGGAAGGGCAGATGGGGGAAGGGGTAATCAGAATGCACACTGTCTTGGAGTGGGCGGAGGGAAGAGATGGGGAGAAAATTTGGAACTCAAAATCAAATGAATGTTGAAAACTAAAAATAAATAAATTAGAATCTTTTTTTTTTAAAAAGGTTAATATAAACTAAATGAATACACACTCATTTGAACATTGATAGGGAGGAAAAGGCAAAGAATTCTCCAGATTAGTGATTCTCATTAGTTTGCTGTCCTCCTAGTATGGAAATTCCCTCCACCAAAGCAGATCAGCACCTCCTTTCTAATTTATAGTTTAAGAAGTAAGGACTTATCTAGAACCTGTATGTGTCAAGCTTGAACTTGTCTCTGACTCTGAAGGAGCTATATGTTCCATCACAACAGTGTCTCCACTTGAATATTAGCTAAGGAAACCATAATTGGGAAGGTAAATCTACAGCACCTTTTCCTGGGTGGGTGGGTGGATGGAATTATTTGTGTATATTTTCCCAAACCAGAGGTTTTTGGATCTTCTGATTCCAAGGCATTTCAGATGATGAAGAGTTGACCAAAAACATAAGACTCGTTGTTAGTCTTTATTCTGGACATGGTCCTCTTCTGGCAAGGATGAGTATTTGTAATATTGATGTTTCCCAACTTAAAGCTAGTCTCACTGATAGAAACGTCAGCATTTGAATACCTTTCCTGTCAAATTTTTTTCCTTCTGGGTCGGCTGAGGGATGAGGTTTCTAGGACTGGCCTTTGAAGAAATTATTTTCCTCCTGCCCACCCCCTTTTTTTCTTCCATAGGTGTGTATTTCAATTTTCTTTTTGTTTGCTTGTTTTGGTTTTGTATCTACTTCCATCCTATAGTCCTCAGCCCAAACAAGGAAACACAGTCCATGTGTGGACTTTGATTATCTTGAAGGGATATTCAGGAAGGAAAGCAGAGATGGAAACTCTGTTAAGAGATTTCATTCATTCATTCATTCATTCATTTTTTCCTAGCTAGCTTCCTTTTTAAGGCTTGGTAGAAAAAACAGGGAGCATCCTAAAAGATTTCTGTAATCATGGGGACATGTTTGTTTGGACCCTTTGATACTCCACAGACTATGACTGGTTTAGGTACTCTGCACCTTGTAACAACAAAGTCCCCATCCCTTCAGAAGGGAATGTGGTTCAAAAAAACCCTGAGACCAATCAACCATCCCAAGCTTGTCTCAGCTGAACTAGGCTGGTTCTTGGACAACATATACATAGTCAGTCCATCAACAGGCCAATATTCTGGCCTAACAGTACCTGTTCCTCAGGTGCCTTTGAGAATCCTAGCCATAAGGCATTAGAAGGGAACTTTGGTGGAAGGAGACTGTTTATTTCTGAGATTTTTTTATTTGATATTCCAGATCATTCTGAAACATCTTCCAGGCTTTTCCAAATCCCCATTTCTTGTCTTACTTCCCACCCACTCATCCACCCCCTCTCCCAGTTCCCTGAATGGTCTGGAGCCTGACACTAAGTGGCAGGCCTGACTGCCCCCATGCAGTTACACACTAGCAGGGTTTGCTGACACATCGTTAAGTCAGGCCTCCAACTTGCTGGCACTCCAGTCCAGCAAACCCTTTCTTTAAGATTGTTTTTTCCAAAGACAAACAGCTTACATCTCTCTTTCTTCTTTTGAAAAGTCATGTTATCCCAGCAGGGGGCAACCACAGTGAGCCTACAGGGGAAGGGACGCCCCCCCACACCGCCCCCCACACCTGTGACTCATCAGTTCCCTCCCCCCACACTGACTCAGCCTGTGGGCTTTTGCCTGGGTGTGTGTGTATGTGTGTGTGTCTATGAGCAAGGTGGGAGGTGGGGGAAAAAGAGAGGGGGAAAACAATTGCTGGTAAATGCAACACAAGCTGTTCCCTCGCCTCCCCTCCCCCATGCCGCCCACGCTGCTCATCCGCCCACCCGGATTTTGCAGCGACTCAACCTGCACGCTCCCAGCCCTGCTCTCCAGTTCTGTTATAAGGAGACAAAATAAAGGATGGAAAGAAAGTTGGCATGGAATGTGAAACTGGCAAGGGGGTGGGGGAGCTGGGGGCATGCAGAGGTAGGTCTCCCACCGTAGGCCGACTGAAGTCAGGAGCCACAAGTGTGGAAAAGAGGGACTGGGTGGAGTACAGCTGCAAAGGGCCCGTGTTTCCCCTGCCATAAAGTGTCCTGAGCATCACTCTGCAGCTTTCTGGCCCAGGGGAAACGTAACTCCCTGGACCCCTGATTGCTGGGAGAAAGGGAGTGCAACACAGGGAAGGAAGCCCTTGTTCATTTACCCATAAATATTCTTATCCCCTAGGCCACTACCAAAGAAGAAAACTGCCTGGATTCAGCTCAGCCTTCCCCAGGACAAAAGTCATGAAGCAACATAGCTCATTAAGGTTTCTCGTTATTGTAAGTGGCAGCCACTCTGGTCAAAGAGGGTCTTCTTGCCCTGATGGTAAGGGCACTCACTTTCCAGTAGGGTACCCACAAGCCTCCACGCTCCTCAGCCTCACTTCTGCAGAGGTGATTTAAAGGGCCTAAGACAAGGGGGTGGTGGTGGTAGAGGGACACACTCTCCCCTCTGTACTAGAACCCTGAAGTGGTAAATGAAAGCGATAAAAATCTTCTTTCACATTTGTATGGTGCATTAAGGAGTGCAAAGCTTTACATACATACAAATATTATCTTATTCAAGACTGGAAACAGCCCAGGGAGGTAGGCAATATTATTGTCTCCATATTACAGATGAGACCCTGAGAGTATAAGTGACTTGCCTGGGGAAGTGTCTCAGATTCTAACTCAGATTTTCCTGACTCCAAGTCTAGTGTTGGGGGGTGCAATGTATGGGGGTGCAAGTTTACATTTTTTTTGTGTCGTTGACCCCTTTGGTGATCTGGTAAAACTCACAGACCCCTTTCTCCTTATTAAATAATGGTGAATTGCTAACATTCAAAACAGAAGTAATGCTAAATTTCAGTTAGTGAAAAGAAATATATCATTTCTTTTTCCATCTAAGCTCATGGACTCCCTGAAATCTATCCATAGGTCCATGGACCCCACATTAGGAATGTCTGACCTAGAGAGAAAATAGATTCTAAGATTCTTTCTGTCTTAAACTTCTATAGCCTTTCATGTCCATCATTCTAATGTCTTCTCTCTCTCTCTCCTGCCCCCAACTGTCCTCAGTTTTGTGTGTATGTGTGTGTGTGTTTTCTGTGACCATTCATTATTCAAGAACATTTGAGGCTGTCTCAAAAAAAAATCAGGGGTCAGGCCTCTGATCAACCAACCTTTGATTCAACATTTATTAAACGCTTAGTACAATACAAGGCACTGGATAAGACACAAGGGTCAATAAGACAGTGCTTCTCTTCACTGGGAGGGGCCACAGCCCCTACGTGTAGAGGCAGAATGGGTAGATTCAATCCAAATCGAAGAGCCGCCTCCCTCAGCAGCTAGAAACAGCTCTTGAATATTTTCTCTCCTATTATGCAATCCTCACCACTGTCTCCTGCTTCTGTGTCTTCTAAACATGTTTCTCTGCATCTCTAATGCTGAAATGAATGGTAGGACCACTCTTTCCCAACATGCAAGGCTAACGGGAGAAAGAGCTGCTCTTTACTCAGATGACACCACAGTATTTTTGTAATCTCAGAGGGCAGATCCACACTCAGAGGGGTTATTTATTGGTCACTAAAGTGTGCAGAGGTGTGGGCAGGCTGGAGAACCTAAGGGGCTTGCTCTAGGTTTCCTATGTTATAATTAACTATTTCCCCCAGTCATAGATGCTCACGTTTACAAAGTGGTTTCAAAGTAAGAAAAAAGGATTTCCTAGAAAGAAAAGACATCTTTGGTCCCTGGAGGTCTCCGAGCAAAATGGCTGGATGACCACTTGTCAGAGATGCTGTAGATCAGGGGTCCATGGCTTAGACTAGGTTGTCTCTGCAGCATCTATTGAGTCTGCATGATTCTGTGAACTACATACAGCCCTGTGAGAGAGGTAATCCTGGCAGGATTATCTTTGTAAGATGAAGAAACTTGGAGAAAGAGAGGTGACTTGCTCAAAGTCATGTCTCTACTAGTTAGCATGCATGGGCTTGTTCACCAAAATCAATGCTAGGAGGCAGCTGGAAGTTGCCCTCCAGAAACAACAACTCTGGTTGTTGCCCAAGTACTCCCAAGAACTCAAAGAGGGACAAATCTGAGGACAGCCCGTCAGAATCCACCTACATACCATGAAGTTGCCTCACTGGGAAAAAGAAATTGTTAATTTGCTACCATAGCGGCAAGAACCTTCTTCAAGAAGGTCCTGCTGACCTTTGTACTAGAGTGGTTTGGGACAGAGAGTTCCTCAGTAGACAACTGGGCATATTCAGGAGGGCAGAGCAGGGGGGAGGGAGAAGGGAGGAACTATACACCTTCAGTACTGGCCAGAGCCCGTGGAAATTTTATCTACTAATATGCCTTTCCTGAAACGCCTGCCAGATGGAAAAAGTCCAACTGAGGTTCTGGGCAAACATCAAAGTTCCAAGGAGTATAAAGAGAGGATGAGTGTAGAGAGGTAAGCACTATTCATTCTCCCAACATTCACCTTGGTGACGGAAGAGTATTTGCTGAGGAGCCTTCTTACCACAACTGCAGGGGGCAGTGACGTGAATTCCATATTAAGATAGACAACTCACATCCTAAGTAGGAAGAGAACTACTGAGTTGGGAGTCAGAAGACCGGAATTAAAATCCCAGCTTGGCCACTTACCACCAATGTGACCTAAAGCAAATCAATCCACTTCTCTAGGATTTGTTTCTTCATCTGCAAAATGGAGGGGCTGGCCTAGAAGTGATCTTTCTTCCATATTCTTTCTTGGCCTTAATGAAGTATGTTAACTCCTGTTCGTGGATAGGCTCAGCAAAGGCTAACCTTTCAGGACCTGGGAGGATTCTACAATCTATTCTGAAAGTGGCCAGAGGCCAAATGTGAAAGGACAGGCAGACCAAGTCCCCAAAAGGAACACCCTGACCAAATCACCTAGGGGCCAAGTGTAGAGATGCAAATACAAGAGAAAACCAAACACTCATCTTAGAATAAACCAGGCCTGTGGCCAAGAAGATCCAAGTAAAGAGAAGAACAGGAGAAAGCAACTGTCTACTTGACTGCAACCCTGGAATTTCACTTAAGCCCACACCCTCTAGCCAACAAAGCTTATGATAAAAATTAGCTTTGCCCAGGTCCAGGTCCAGGACCAATTCAGGATGAAATAAAAGCTAGAATTTGGAACTGGAAGGTACATTAGAGTTCATCTAGGTCAATCCCCTCATTTTACAGCTAAGGAAACTGAGGCACAGAGAGATAAAGGGACTTGCCTAAGATCTCACACTGGCCTCAAACCCAGATCCTTGGACTCCAAACATAGTGTTTTTTCCACTGCCACCCAAACTGGTTCTGGGTTTTTAGGTTGGTTCTAATTTCTTTCACATAAATGTTCTTTCTTACCAAGGGACAGACAGGAGAGGGGGAACATCATTGGCTTAAAATGCACTTTCCTCCAAGAGATGGCCTCATTAGCTGGGCTTGTGCTGCTTCCAAATGCCCAGGGAGGGAAAGGGAATTTTATTTTTAAAATTTCCATTTATTCAAATCAATCCCCTGGACAGACATCAGTGAGATGAGCACCACGGTATAAACCAAAAGAAACCAGTTGTTTTAAGTCTCTGTGTTGGGAGGGTGGTCATGGTGACCCAGCATGACTGTAGAAGGGGGGAGGGATGGCAGGTGTAAGAATGGAGGGAGGGAGCTCTCTCAACTCCAGGTTTATCAGAGAGTGAGACTTCTTACTTTTCCTGAGGGAAGAGGAAGAGGGAGAAGAAAGGCTTCCTAGGTGGCCACTTCTGCAAACTGCTTGCTCAGAGGTTTAAGGCCAAGGGCCAGGCTGGGGCCTGGCAAGATGAGTTGTCATCTCATATCTAGGGTAGGAACAGAAAAAATCAGCTCAGAAAAAATGGTGCTGCCTATAAGGTGATTAAGGTTCTGGTGAAATCCATCCACCCAGGATTTTTTTAACTGTTTGGCTGCTGTTAGGGGGAAAGGGAAGAAATTCTCATAAGCATTGTTGAGGTTCCCAACAAAAAGAGTTTCAATTAGTAACTTTCATTTATATTTGTTGAGCATGATAACATGATTTTTCAAACTTCTTTGCATATATTTAAATAGCAGTGAACTCCTTGGAGTGGGGGAAAGTACCATAAGTGGACTTTCAAAAATATTAGGAGGGTGGAGGAAAGAAGGGGAGAGGGAGAAAGGGAGGGAAGGAGGAAGAGGGAGAGGGAGAAGGAGAGGGAGAGGGAGAGGGAGAGGGAGAGGGAGAGAGAGGGAGAGGGAGAGAGAGAGAGAGAGAGAGAGAGAGAGAGAGAGAGAGAGAGAGAAAGCATGATATAATGGAATGATGGGCATGGGTCCTAGTAAGAGCTTTTCTACTTACCTGAAGAATTATTTTCCTTCTAAGTTTCCTCTTCTATAAGGGGTTAGAATAGATGATTCCTAAGGACACCTTTCTAACCCTAAATTCCCTAACTCTACATTCCTCTGTCTGTTTCTCTAGTGCCTATGACATAGCTATGTTTTTGTAGTAGGTGACTCTTCCATCTTGAAAAAAAGGAAAAGGACTATGGCTGCCTATAGATGAAAGACTTCCCTGGTACAGAGAAGGCCTAGAAACAGATCATTTTAAAAAGCACCTACATATAAATCTGGGCTTAAAATGGCACTGGGTCTCTCTCCACTGAACCATAAAACGCCCACTGTTCTTCTAACTACTATAGCTCCCTGGACCCTTTTGGGGTTAGGTGCTATGGTGACAACCACTATAGAGAAATCCAACCAAAAAGCATTTAACAAAAAGTGCTTCTCCTTAGTCATCCCCAGATTGAAGCCCTAAGGAGACAAAAGCAATCAGAATAAAAATCTCCTCATCTTTGCCAAGAATGCCAATGACTAAGAAACTGGGGGATATGGAATTTTTAAAAAAACAAAACTAAAACATTAATTTTTGTCAACCTTGACTGGTGTCGCCACATTGTATATTTCACTCGCTATTATTACTCAGAAACGACATGTCCACTTTAAGGCCAAGGCAATTTGGGAAGAAATGTTTGATTCTTGGCCTTCAGCTGTCACTGTCAACACCAATTACAAGTAACCAGAAAACTAGGGTATGGTTGTGATGTGCATGAAGGAGGCAGAAAGAATATGCTTTTTCACAAACTGTCTTCAATTGTTAGGTGACAGCCATACTCCAGTCCTCTCCAAGACTGTGCTTATAACACATCAAGCTCTGTTAAAACTCACCAGCTCCCAGGATCAGGGTTCCAAGAAGGCAATGAGTGCCACAAGGTCATGAGAAGGTCCTTCCCTCCTGTTTAAATTCTATCTGAAGACACAGAATTCTACTGCTAGCAGGGCCATACATTTGGTGGGAGCTGGCCACCACCTATATTATTATATCCAGCCTTAATTTCTTGCCTGAACTCTAGTCAGGCATTGTCAACTGCCTGCTGAACATCTCCCCTACACAGTAGACATGGCAAATTCAGTATGTTTGAAATAACTCATTATCTTTTTTCTCTAAATCTGTTCTTTCTCCACACTTCTCTAATTTTGCTGTGCATACCACCATCTTCCTGGTCATCCAGACTTATAACCCAAGAGTCATCCCTGGCTTTTCACAGTCCCTCCCCTTCCATATCCAACTGCAGCCAGGTCTTGTCAATTTTGTCTCCATGTCATCTCACTTTCATCTCCTTCTCCTTCATTCACACAGTGCATCGTAGGAGTTCAGGTCCTTATCACCTCTTGGCTGGACTACTGTCATAGATTCCTTACTGGTCTCCCTGCTTCTAATGTTTCCTTTCTTCGTTGTCCACACGGTTTCCAAAACAACCCTCCTAAGATACAGGAGGTCTTACCATGTCTTCACTTTGATTGTGGACCTAGATATTCACTTTCTGTAAGACATAATACAAGTCTGCCAGCCTGGCTTGTGGTCTCCACCACACAATCTGCCTCCCATCTCCCTTTCCAACTTTATTTCACACCATTTCATTTTATAAATTCTATATTCCAGTATAACTGGACTACCAGTTGTTCCCTAAATTAACCTGTCTTTTTCCTTGGAATGCACCCCTCCTTCCTCTCTTACCAGTCAGAATCACTGTCTTTCTTGAAGGATCACCTCACAGGCCACCGCCTCCAGGAAGCCTTCCTTGCTTTCCTCAATTGTTAACACTCCCTCCTACTTTGTTTTTCCTTACTTACCTGCTCACATGTTAGAACACAAAGTCCTCAAGGGAAGAGAGTGTTTCACTTGTGTCTTTCTAACCCTTGTGTCTTTCACACAGAAGTACTTAATGTGTCTGCTGAATTGATGTCATGAGAGTTTGCCGATTCAGAAGAATATACCACCTCTTTGAAATACCTTCTCTAGTTTTAACAGGAAGCACATTTTCTCTTTCTTTTTCCTGTCTGAAAAAGAATTGGTGGCAAAGTTACCCTGAGTCAGCACCATTTCCCCTCCAACCAACCCTCTAATACCCAAACGCTATGAGATGTGAAGAAGAAAAGATGAGAGGCTGGGGGACCATGTTGCCAGGAGGCTCTGAGTGTCTGTCACCCTGTAATTGAAGTATCACACCCTTACAGATAAACTTGGTTCAATGGCACTGATGGGAGAGATCCATCACTAAGCGTCTGAACTTAACACTTTCGTGTCAAGGCAAAGGACAACAACAATGGTAACTATAAATCATGAAAACAACCAGCCTACCACCTCAAGCTTTCTTCCAGAATCTAATCCTGAAGTTAACTTGTCAGAGAGCCAAGAGACTTGGGTCTCCAACCCTGTCACTAAGCAGCAAAGAAACTCTGGGCAAGTAATCTTTCCTCATCTATAAAATAAGGTCACAGGACCAGACACTCTCTAAGCCCTCATCTAGTTTCAATATTCTATGATTCTATGTTACACATCATAAGTGCTTAAGATCATAGAATTTAGAGCAGGAGTCTTGTCCAACTCTTCCTGATCCTCTTTGGAGTTATCTTAGCAAAGATGCCATTTCCTTCTCCAGTTCATTTTAAAGATAAGGAAACTGAGGCAAATAGGGTTAAGTGACCTGCCAGGGGTCATGGAGCTAGTAAGTATCTGAGGCTGAATTTAAACTCAGGTTTTGCCTGATTTTACTGCACCAGATAGCTGCCCCACTCAGAAATGACCTAGCCTAACTCTTTCATGTTATAAGGAAACTGGGACCCAGAAAACTGACTTGCCCAAGGTCACCAGTATGCACAATCTCAACTAGAATGTACAGGTAGTAAATTTAGGACTGGTACTTGAAGTCAGATATTCCAAATTCAGATCAAGTACTTTTCCTACCATGTTGCCTAGAATACTATCTGCATTTCCTAGCTCATTTCCTGGTGACCTAATAAATACAAAGGATTCTAACTTGCTAGCTTAGCCATGTCTTAAAAGATAGAAGTATAGGGTACCAGCAGTGGGGTAAGATTTCTGGAACTGGCAATCAGAATTACAGAGTTAGCAAAGTAAGCATGAACCTGCTCTTTTGGCCCAAAATACTTTTTTTTTAAATTCAAGAAAGAAATTCTAAGGAAAACTTGATTTTTTAATACCTTTCTCAGACATGTAACAGATATCAAAGGAAAAACTCATCTCAACTGGACCCCTGTGTAGTTTCTGACCGTTTGTGCTGTATTTCTCTTTGGTCTTCTTTCTTCCCAAAAAGAAAATGAAGCCAATTTTACTCTAATGGAAAGAAACATGCCCACTACTGAAAAGATTGTAAATTTGTCTAAGAGCCACTTTGAGCTTTTAAAATGTTTAAAAATTAGAACAGATTTGGTGGGAGTTAATAGAGTTAAACTACCCCGTACATTCGTGATTCTCAAGCTTTTTCCCCCTTTTCTCATGGCACTGTCTGGAATGAGAAATCAGAGCTTCCTGAACGTATGAGTTGGCAAGAAGGAGGGGTTTCCCAGGAAGTAGACAGAGCTTGAAGACCCAATTACCCAGGCCTGAATTCCTTGTTCTCTCTTTCCCTTCCCCCCTTCCTTCTGTACTTCCACAGAACTCTCAGTAGAAGAGGCGGCTTTGTGCCTCTACTGTTATATTGTGACCTTCCTTATGCCTACCATGTCAGGAAGAGAGGAGAGACAGCAAAAAGCTAGGGGTAGGGGCTGGAGCCCATGGAACTTTTGAGATGGCCCATCTAGCAAAACTCCCGACAAGCCAGCATGCTATAGCATGCACTCTTTCCTGTACAGTCACACACTGCACATATTAAATGGGATCGGCCTCCACTATTATCTTTGCTGAAGAACTAAATTATGGTTATTTTGTTTTTGCTTTGTTTAATTACACATCCCTTTAAATAGAACTAACCCTTTCTCAGACCGCAAAACTGGATGTACTTTGCCTTATGAGACAAGAAAAAGAATTTTAAAAAGAAAGGGAAAAAAAAGCAAGCTGACTGAAGACCATAAAATAAACCAAAGATGACCTAACAATCTCTTTTTATTATGGTAAACAGAATAACAAAGAATGATTCCCCTAGGAGTAAATGGAAGCCTGCAAGTTGTTACTATGGGAGCCACACTATTTGTCTTATTTTGTTCCCCGGCTGGTGCCTCCCTCTCCCCCTCCCCTCCCCCTTTCCCCCCACTTTGTAAAGCTCTGCAGCCTATGAATAATAGGCCAGAAGGACTGTCCTTCTTAGGAAAAGAAATGCTGTAAATTAAACACCAATCCAGTCAAACTCTTTGGGCATCTTCTCTGAAGGGTAGAGTGGTATGGCAGAAAGGACACTGTTCTAAGTCCCAGATCCTGTGCTTCATTGACATGTGATCTCTAAGCCTCAATTTCCTCATCTGTAAAATGAGTATAATCCCCTGTACATCAAAGGGCACTTGCTATGAGAAAGGTTTATTTTATCTAAGTATGTTGTTCAGTTGTTCCAGTCATGTCCAATTCTTTGTGATGCCACTGGGGCTTTCTTGGCAAAGATACTGGAGTAGCTTTCCATGCCCTTCTTTAGCTCATTTTCACAGGCAAACAGGGTTAAATGACTTGTCCAGGTTCATACAGCTAGTAATTGTCTGAGGCTGCATTTGAACTTGAGTCTTCTGGACTCCAGACATAGCGCTCCACCTGCTCCACCTAGCTGCCCTATTTATGTATGAGTTATTTCTTATTCCTTCTCTCCCCCCCAACCCATTCCCAACCCTTCCCTCTCAAAAAGGGAATAAGTTGCTCTGGGAAACAGCAGAACACTCTAAGCTCCCCTAAGAGGATCCATTCATCAATGCCATAAGTTGTGGTTCAGAGGCAAAGTGGACCCAAGGAAGAGGTTCATGGCCTTTGCATAACGTCATGTCTTCCCACCACATCAGTTAACTGCACTGCACTAACACCGCAATGGGGCTTTCTTGTTGATTCTTCCCATGCAGATTAGCTACAAAAAGAAAAATTTTAATCTTGGCAAACTTTCTCCATTCAACATGCTTCTGGTCTACCTCCTCCCCTCAGTCAAGACACCAAATTCTAGAAATGCAAATTCACTTTACCACTTTAGTTTTAGAATTAGGATCTGAGTTCCTGCCCCTGATATAGGAACTGGCTTTGCAATCATGGGCAAGCCACTTAACCTCTTTATGCCCCAGACAAATCACAGACACTAGAAATTATTCAGGGGTTTTCCATGACAGAAGCACCCGACATGGATGGAATCACTGGTGGAGACAAACTCAACACAAACACAATTAAAACCCTCCCTACACGTCACATAAATAAAAATCATTTTTACAGATAAGGGAACTGAGGCAAGTCAAGATTGAAGGGAATGTTTGGTAATCCAATGATGCATTACTTGAATAGTTATTGTTGTTCAGTCATTTTAATGGTGTCTGACTTGATGACCTCATTTGGAGTTTTCTTGGCAGAAATACTGGAGTGATTTGCCATTTCGCTTTCCAGTTCATTTTACATATGAAGAAACTGAGACAAACAGAGCTGAGTGACTTACCCGGGGTCACATAGCTATTAAATGCCTGATGCCTGATTTGGACTCATGAAAATAAGTCTTCCTAACTCCAGGCCCAGTGCTCCATCCACTATACCACCTCACTGCCCTAAATAGCAAAAGGTCCTTTCATTTATATAGGGGAGGACTATGGGAGTATCCATCACACCCTTCCAACTATAAATAACTCAGACTTCCAAGATGGTAAACTGCCAGACTAGTATTGAACATCTACTCAAAGTTTTCAGCTTTCCTATTCTTCCGCAGGGCTACATCCTGTTAGCCAAAAAAAGAGGAAAAACCCAACCAAAAAACTAAACAAACCAGACTTAAACACATAGACACATAGACACACACACACACACACACACACACATATGCTCATAAACAGAATGCTTGCTCCATAATTTTGGTTTACTATCTCCCAAGCTAGATGAGGCTGATGAAATTTACTCCCAGATGTAAATACTTGGTTACTGATGGAAAGAAATCAGTAGCCCACACGGTCAGTCATGACATATCTCCAAACTATAAGAACACAGCTTCCCACGGATGAACAGGGGGCACAAACCACTTTCAGGATGACAAATGCTCAAATCTGAAATTCTCAGGCTGCTGGCCCATTTTTCCAGTATGGAAAATCACCAGACTGGCCCCAAGTCAATGAGTATTGACCCCCCAAGCCTCTCTTTAAAAGTCTTTTTTTATTGTGAACTTAATCTTCAATAAACATAACTATTTCAAGATACTAAGAAAAACAGGGAAGAAGATTACATAAGAAAGTACAAACTTCCGTTGAATAGTTTAAAAGACAATTATTAAGCTTAACAAGGCAGTGATAATATTGCTCTATCCACGTCCTCTCTGTACTTGTTTCTTCATTTTTTTTCCTGTTTTTCTCCAAGTTTATTACTACCCAGTAACTGACCCACCCCTACCCAGTCTGAATAGAGGGCCTCTCTTATAACAAATAAGTCTAGGTATAGTTAAGCAAAAACAACTGAATACATTGGCCATGTCTGAGAACAGATGTCTGATTCTTTAGAGTGGTACAATTGGATAGAATGGTGGGGCCACAGTCAGGAACACCTTCGTTCAAATCCAGCGTCAGGTACTCACTGTGTAACCCTGGGAAAGTTATGTAACCTCTGTTTGCCTCAGTTTCCTCATTTGTAAAATGGGAATAATAAAAGCTCCTACCTCCCAGGATTGTGAAGATCAAATGAGATAATAACTGTAAAGCACTTGGCACATATCAGCATTATATATATGTATAAGCATTATATATACATATATTATATATATGTGTATGTGTGCGTGTGTGTGTGTGTGTGTTACCTAATAGCCATTATTAAACTGTTCTCCTAGTTCTGCTCATTACACTCTATTTCAGTTCATACAAATCTTTCCATATTTTTCCTAATCTGTCATATTCATAATTTTTCATGTCACAAAAGAACTTCATTACATTGATATATGGAGTTGACAAGCATCTATTTTGTTTCCTATTCTTTGATACAGCAAGAATAGAGTGTGTGCACACACATACACACACACACATGTTCCATGTGGATGTGTATCTATATATGTCTGTAGATTTCCCTCTGCCCTTGACCTCCCTGAAGCATATACCTAAGTAGTAAAATTGGGTCAAAGAGTATGGCCAGATTAGTGATTTTTAAGGTTCCATTTTTACCTGGTTCAAAAGATGGTCTATTTTACAATAATTTTTTACTCTCTTAAAATAAAGGTCCTTCAACAAACCTACACCCAAGTTTGAACTTCTCACTTTGACAAGTGGTTTCACTTTCAAAACAACCCCCTAATATTTTTCTCCTCTCAACATCACCCAATATCATATTCCTGTTGCCTAGCATCATGCCTGGCATATAGTAGGCACTTAAAATGTTGATTGTATTTGATTGCACACATTTTTGGAGGAAGTGTGGGGAGAGAAGTCACTCTTATCAGATATTTTTTAAGAGAAACATCTGGAATGAGGGCTAGTCTGACTTCACAATTACAAAAACTAAGGCATTGAAAGGTTCAGGGATTTATACAAGATCCCTCAGCAAGTTAGTGGCAGAAACCATCACCTAACACTTGCTGAGTGTCGAGAACACCTTTTAATTAGTGCTAGACACAGAATGTAATAGACGTAGAAGACAAAACTCTTACCTTTAAGGAGTTTGTAATCTGACAGGTAAAATAGCATGCGTGTCCATGCATGCACATGACTTTGCTTATGGAACTACTGAAAATATTAACAATAGACCAGCAAATACAAATACAAACAGTGTATGTAAACTAAAGAATATAGAAGTGCTGAGGGGGTACCACGAGCAACAGTGAGCAATCTGATGGGGTCAATCACAGAAGATTCCCCAGAGCTAAGTTCTGAATCTTTTTCTGAAAGATGGGAGAATCAAAGACTGGAAGAAATAGAAGGGATGCCAAATGCAGAAGTATGAGTATATATGGTAAATTAGCTTGACTAGAGTAAAGTGTCTAAGGGAGAAAAGAGTGAAAATAGTATTACTGAGAATTAAGGGTTGGAAGGTGAAGAAAGAGGGCTAAGGACACATTTGGAGAAGGGTTTTGAAGGCTAGACTGAGCTTAGATTCAAAGGTACAGGTTAACTGTTCATAGCCTGACCCAGCAGCCCACTGCTGGGTTTATACCCCAAGGAGGTAAATATCAGAAAGAAAGGACCCATGGGTACTATAACCTTCATAGCAGCTCTATTTGTAAATGCAAAAAGCTAGAAGTAAATTGTATGTCCAACCATTAGAGAACGGCTGAACAAACTGTGATAATATAATATAATATAATAATGTATTATATATTATAATATATAATTTAATATGATAATAATATAATAATAACGGAATATTAGTGAGCTATAAAAAGAATAATGAATCTGAAGAATTCTGAGAAATTTGGGAAAATCTGTATAAAGTGATACAGAATAAAGAAAACAGAGTCCTTCCTCCTAAGCACTCTCTCCTCCCTTAGTTTCTGCAACACTGCTCTCCTTTGGTTCTTCAGACAGGGAGAATGACCATTCCTTTGCCGGATCATCCTCTCCTCCCTACCTGTTAAGTGTGGACATCTCCCAAGGCACTGTGCAAGGGCTCTCTCCTCTTCTATACTACATTCTCTCTGAGTTCTCATATCTTCTCTAACATATAACCCCAAAATCTCTGTGTATAGCCCCAAATTCTCTAGTAGTAGAGTTTTCCCTGAACTTAACTCAGCATTACTAACTGATCATCTCTAATTGGATTTTCCAAAGGCATCACAAACTTAATTGAATGGAACTTACATTGTGCCACCCACCCCAGGCCCAAGCCCATTTCTCTTCTAAATTTCCTTATTTCTGTTGAGGAGCTGTCATTCTCCTAATCATTCAGCTTTGTTTTTTCAAAGATATTCTTGAATCTTCCATTATGTGGCTCTTACCAACCTTTAATAGTTTTTTTTTTTTAATACACTCTGTTCCAGTTAAACCAGCCTAATGATACACCATATGTCATGATCTATTTCTAGTCTCCATGCCTTTTCACAAGTGATTTTCCATGGTCTCCTATAGAATTTACATGTCACACACAATCTCTAGATTCCTTCAAAGCACAACTGAGATATCACCTACTAACACAAGGCCTTCCTAGATACCTCAGCTATTAGTCCTTTCTTCCACCTGAAATTATTTTGTATTTAGTTATGTGTGTGTGCAAATATATATACACACATATATATGTGTGTGTGTGTGTGTGTATATACACATATATATGTATACTCATGTATATTTTAGAATATGTGCACATTATGTATACTTTGTGTGTGTATATATATATGTGTGTGTGTATATACACACACACACACACACATATACACATATATGTATTCCCTTGTGAGAATGTGAGCTTCTAAAAAAAGGGACTCTCATAGCTCCAACTGGGATGAGGGTTTTTTGTGTTTAAGGAATTTGAAAGTGAGAAGGAGTTTTGGTGAGTTTTTCCTGCCATTTCAATTCCTTCATTGAGCAATATATGCCTCTCCATATATGAGTGAGGTTGTGGGAACCAGGGAAGGGAAAAGTTACACATAAGTCATATATATGTCTGAAGGAGATTTATAAAAGAATATTCTTTATATCAAGCTGGAGATGGGAATGGGATACCCTGGGCCTACAAACCTGTATCCAGAGTGAGGTGACCTTCAGATGAGGGTCATGGGGCTGCTTCAAAGATGATTTCCTAACTTGCTCTTTTTTTGCACAAGAAAAGGAAAAGTTCTGTCAATGATGTTTGTTGAGGATACTCCCTCCTTTTCAGAGGTTCCAAGATGACTGGTAAGAAACACATTGCTATCTGCTATCTCTACTTCCAGTTTTATCCTTTGGAATTTTTGAGCACGTTAGTTGGCAGATGGGAGTGAGAGTCTGAAAGTGGAATATTCCCTGATTTGGTTGACAAGGAGGATAAGGAAGGTTTTATTTGTAATGTTACATGCTACGGAGCTGTCTGGGCCCAGATGGGCATTTTATCTATGGAGTCATTAAGAAAATAGGAGATCTTCTCAATTCATGTTAGAAATAAAAGAACAAAAGCTTATAGGATAAATGCTGTGTGGTGGACATCTATCTTTCCAAGGAATTCTGTAGGGAGTCTAATAGGGAGTAGATTGAATGGAGGCTGAGAGACGGATGTGACATGATCAAATCAGATCTGAACTTTAGGAAAATGAATTTGATAGCTGAGGGGGAAAATACACTTGAGGCAGGGAGACCAACCAGGAGGTTAATGCAGGCAATAAGGGCCTGTATCAGGACAATGGCAGAATCAGAGGAGGAGAAAGGGGCATATTTGAGAGTCGTTACAAAGACAGAAACAAGACTGAACAAATCACTCCATTCCATGTAGTGTCAAGATGCTAAGGTCCGATACTTTTACCAGATGAAAAACATCTCTATTGAATCATTCAACAAATAGCTTTAAATCAGAAATTCTTAATCTAGGATCCACAAACCATCAAAGGGTCTGTGATCTTGGAACTTTTAGTATTTTGATAACTGTACCTCAATATCGTTGGTTTCCTCTGTAATCCTGTGTATTCTATTTTATACACTTAAAAACATTTTGAGAGGGGATCCAGAGGCTTCACAAGACAGCCAGCGGGGTCCATGACATAAAAAAGTTAAGAACCTTTGCATTAGGCTAAGTGGAAAAAAGCCCTTGAAATGACATTGCATAGGAAGTGTGTTTAGATTGGCTGAGGAAGATTCTAGAGATGACCCTGTGGGTCATCTATGAAATACCAAGGCAGTTTAGACCTGAAAGACTTTAATTTAGGCCTAAAAGATACATCAAGCCAAGAGAGAATGTATCAGCCAAACTCCTGAGAAGAAATGGCTTGGGGGAAGGGGCAGGTAGAGGGGGCAGGTAGAGAGGGCAGAGGAGAGAACACCTCAGTCTCAGGCAGAGGAGGCCTTGGAGAGCTCTGAACAATTCGGTCTTTCCCATCAGGGTCCCAGCAGAGTCCCCAGGCCATTAGCAGCTGGCAATAATGTCTGCACTGTGAGCTAAGAACAAATGGGACAAGATGAGGAAAGCAGATTCAAAGCTGTACAAGGAGCTCAAGAAGAAAGCTAAAATGGGTATGTCTAAGGGAAACCTCCTGAAGAATCTACCAAAAGGATGTCCAGGAGCCCCTCTGCTACATGTCAAAGTTTGAGCCCACTTTCCTCTGGACTCTGTATTTATGGGAGAGTTAGCACATACTGGGGTGGGAGGGCAGTGGTATTTTGGACCAGCTGTTCTTACTATATCACTTTAGTAAATACACCTTTTCTAAAAGCTAATTAAGTTTGGCTGACTAAGTAATATCAAGCAATGACAAAAGCACACTGGTGGGGACCCATGGAACTATGAAGCGGAAGGGGGTCAGGCTCATCACTACAAGTGGAAATTGGGATAGAAGTTCCAGAGCATGGGCTAAAGGTGTACATGCGTTTGTGTATGTAAACACATTTCATAGTATGTCATGTTTATTTACATTCCTCAAAACAAGGAAGAACAGAACTTGTGGCTAAATCTAAGAAGTAAAACCATATCCTTACACACATTAAAGAAATAGCCGTAGATAAAAGAAAAACCAGACATCACATGGAAAGCCCCGCAGCAGACAGAGAGTGGTGGGCCCTGCAATAACTTCTGGAGGGCAGAACTGTTTCTTTCTCTGTATCCCCAGCACCTAGCACTGGGGTGGGGAACCTGCGGCCTCAGGGCCACCCACATGTGGCCTTCTAGGCTCTTGGGTGCAGCCATTTGACTGAGTCCAAGTTTTACAGAATAAATCTTTTTATTAAGGGAATTTGTTCTGTAAAGTCTGGATTCAGCCAAAGGGCTGTACTTGAGGACCTAGAGGGTCTCAAGGTCCTCTGAGGTCCTAGATACTGGAATCTAATGAAAACAAGTTTTATTGCCTTAAATGTTACATGGAGGAACTTTGTCCCCAGGAAGCTCACTCTCCTGAGTGGTAACTGTCTCTTTGTAAAAATTATTTTAGAAAAACTTTCATACCCTCTGACCCCTCCAACTCCCTCTTCTGGATGCATGAACTATAATCAAACGAACTCTGCCATAATTTTTGGATGAGATGTGTCAAGCTATTCCTCTGTGGCCCCCCTCAATACCCCCATAACTTCTCCTACCACTCTTTCTTTACGTGTGCAGCTTCCTCCTTTAGAGTAAGGTCCTTGAGGGTAGGGACTGTCTTTGCTCTTGGAGTTGTATCCCTAGTCAATAACATAGAGCTTGGCACATAGTATGTTCTTTGATAAATACTCTTTCCTTCATTCACTCAGCATAGTGCCTTGCATGCAGTATTTAATATTTGTTGTACTGAAAATATTTACAAAGACAAGACTAAACGGCAGCAAACCCAAATCAAATTTATTGATAACAATGATACCAAATTATTAAAGTTAAATCATACATCCTGCCTTTCACCTAACAAATGGGAAATGACAAAAGTGGAAAGTGTTTCAATAATACTATTAGACAGTTTTGCTTAACTTTGGGAGAATGTATTTTGTTGGGAGGGGATTATGTTGGTGGAATGTGTCTCTGGATTAAAAAAAGAAGCATTGAAAAAGATTTTTTTTAAAAAGGATTAATAAAAAATTTTGTAAAAATAACAAGCGAAAGGCCAGGCTAATACTTCCCAACCACTGGGTCAGGCTACTCTAGTCCCTCACCACGTGTACCTCCTCTTTCTTCTCCTTCATTCTTCACTACTTTCCCATCCTCCAAAGTCCCTTCCAATCTATGTCTCCACCCACCCCCCCAAAGCAAAATCTAAACCAGGATGACCTGTATAGTAATCATTTTTAGCTTAGTTGTTAAGGATGCCTCCACCCTCTTTTCTCCATCTTCTTAAGGATTTCCCCCATAAAGACCTACTCTCCTTCTCACCCTCTCATTTTCATCAGCAGCAGACAGAGAGACATTTCCTCAGCCCTAAGTAGACCTCTCCAAGTCTGGAAAATTACAAGTATGATAGGAAGTTCTAGGACAAGTAATAAGGAGCCAATGCTCAAGCAGAATCACCATTCAAAATCCTTGAGTTTCTGACCACATTTTAACAGCCCTCTTCAATCAACTTCTTAAATCCCTTAGCTTTCAGTCTTCTCATTTTAATCCCCAAAGCTAATTAAATTCAACAAACAGTTACCATTTTGTGCAAGCCACAGTGCTAGATGAAAGACACAAAGATAACAAAACAGTCCCTGCCCTCAGAGACTATACCTGTGAGGTGGGGAGGTGGGGGGAAAGAGAAAGGATGCAGCAGGTAAACAGATAAGTAAATACAAGATAGTGGAAGGACAGAAAGATCACGAATGCCAGCTGCTAATGTACCTTACACACAGGAGACACTTAAAGCTCCAGCTCTGGACTCAGGAAGACCCCTCTTTCTGAATTCAAATCTGGCCTCAGACACTTACTAGCTGTGTGACCCTGGGCAAGTCACTTAACCTTGTTTGCCTCAGTTTCTCATCTGTGAAATAAGGTGGAGAAAGACATGACAAATCACTCGAGTATTTTTGTCAAGAAAACCCCAAATGGTTATGATGAGTTGGACATGACTGAAATGACTGAGCAACAACTCTTGTTGATTTGAACTTGTTCTACAGTAAAAAAGAAGGGCAAAGCTGGCCATTCACATGGCATAGCTACCATAACTGGAGCTATTTTTAAATTTTCCGTTCTTGGAAAATTTCCACTAACTATCACTAAGCCCAGCTGTCACTCCTGATTCGTTTGCTTGTGTAAGTTTGCCTGTTTCCTGACAGTCATATTTCTGGGTCATTTAGTTCTTACAGGTTCATGGTACCATGGATCTAAAAGTGAAAGGTATCTCAGAGGCCTCTTATGAGTCATGGAAGCTGGAGGGGCACATGCAAAAAAAAAAAAAAACAACCCCAAAAAAACAAACAAACAAAAAAAACCTATTTGATTAGCTTTGGGAAGAAAACACAGCCTAGGAGATGTCAACAACATCCACTTTTGTCATTGTCTTCAATGCGGTGGACTATCCCATTTTTACTTCTTGTTCCCTTCTCTTAGTACTACCTAACCCCCCAAACTTATAGTCTTGTAGACACTCCATTACATTTTTTAGCTCTTACCTCTTTCTACTTTCTTGTACTCCCCTACACCATTCACACCATCCTCTGTATATCTGCCATCAACCAGCCCTTCTATCCAAAACTAGCATCTTCCCATCCCAAAGGCTTAGTTCAGATTCAAGTCCCAGAAGCATGAGGGACTCCTTAGATTTTTTTCATACACCTATAAAGACAAGATGAACCAAACGTCCTAGTGGAATATCTAGTAGGGAATTCGAAAACTGCTGAAGCTAGCAGCCAAAGTTCTGTTTTCCTCCCAGTTGTTCACATCAGACTACTGGAGGTGACTAGAGGGAGGGAGAAGATGTAGGAGAGTGATGATACTTAATCATAATATGAAGTTGTGAGAATGGGAAACAGGAACAGAAGAAATTCTATTCCTGTCTGTGTTGCCTGTCCCACTGAGACCTGAGAGAAGGCCCTTTCCCTCTGTAGGATTTTCTGCCCACAAATCAGGGAATGACAATTTTCCCCCATCCTGAGTCACAAGGGCTGCCTCCCAGATTGTAAACTCCTTCAGGGAATGGTCTGGTTTTTGCCTCTTTTTGTATCCCCAGTGCTAAGTACAGTACCCAGTGCGTAACAGATGCTTATTAAATATTTACTGATTGATTGAATAAGTATCTGATGATATCTTGGGATTCCAGGGTTAGAGGATGATATCTCATTCATAACAAGCAGCAAATCGCAGGGCGATTACAAATTAGAATTTGATTTAACAAACATTCAACAACCACCTACTATGAGCAGTAGGGGTTTTGGAAGCAATAATGCTGAGCTAGATATAGACTTTGACCTCAAGATGCTTAGAGTTTTACACTGGCAAATGTCAGTTAGTTTAAATACTGTTGTTGTTCAATCATTTCAGTCATGTCTGACTCTGCCTGAGACCCAATTTAGGGTTTTCTTGGCAAAGATACTGGGGTGGTTTGCCATTTTGTTCTCTAGCCTTTTTTTTACAGATGAGGAAACTGAGGCAAACAGGGTAAAGCAAGATGGCAGAGTAACAGCACAGACTTTCTAGAGCACTCCCGCCAAGCCCAGCCAAATACCTGTAAAAAATGGTTCTAAACAAATTCTGGAGCTGCAGAACCCACAGAATGACGGAGTAAAGCAAATCTCCAGCCCAAGGTAGCCAGAAAGTGGCTACTGCACCACAAAGAGGGCAGGGTGCAGTCCAGTTGTGACCTGGGCAGGCCTTGGGAAGACCTCTCACACCTGTGGTGGTTTCCAGACTTCATGAAGACCCCAAAACACTGAGGATAAATTGGAAGGTGAGATGAAAACTTTTCTAAAATAATTTTTACAAAGAGACAGTTACCACTCAGGAGAGTGGGCTCCCTGGGGACAAAATTCCTCCAGTGCAGGAGAGTGGAGTAGTCCGACCCCAGTGCCAGTGGCAGAGGGGGGAGGAGATGGAGGAACCTGAGGCAGCCACAGCAGCAGTAGCAGCAGGGGTAGCTGCAGCCACTGTTTTTGGAGTTCTAGGCCCATAGATTGTGGGGAGATCCAGCATCTGACAGTGTACTCCCCACCCCCACTGGAAGCAGAGAATTACCTTGGCAAAGAGCTCAAAAGTCAAGTAAATGACTGAGGAAATGAGCAAAAACCAGAAAAAGAATCAGACTGTAGAATCTTACTTTGGTGACAAGGAAGACCAAAGCATACAAACAGAAGACAGCAAAGTCAAAGCTCCTCCATCCAAAGCCTCCAAGAAAAATATGACTTGGTCTTAGGTCATGGAAGAGCTCAAAAATGATTCTGAAAATCAAGTTTGAGAAGTAAAGCAAAAATTGGGAAGAGAAATGAGAGTGATGCAAGAAAATCATGAAAAACGAGTCAACTGCTTGTTAAAGGAGACCCAAAAAATGCTGAAGAAAATAACACTTTAAAAAATAGACTAACCCAAATGGCAAAAGAGATCCAAAAAGCCAATGAGGAGAAGAATGGCCTAAAAAGCAGAACTGATCAGATAGAAAAGGAGATCCAAAAGCTCACTGAGGGACATAATTCCTTAAAGATTAGAATGGAGCAGATGGAAGCTAACGACTTCATGAAAAATCAAGAAATTATAAAACAAAACCAAAGGAATGAAAAAAATACCAGACAATGTGAAATATCTCATTGGAAAAACAACTGACCTGGAAAATAAATCTAGGAGAGACAATTTAAAAATTATGGGACTACCTGAAAGCCATGATCAAAAAAAGAGCCTAGACATCAACTTTCATGAAATTATCAAGGAAAACTGCCCTGAGATTGTAGAACCAGAGGGTAAAATAAATATTGAAAGAATCCAATGGTCACCTCCTGAAAGAGATCTGAAAAGAAAACCTCCTGGGAATACTGTAGCCAAATTCCAGAGCTCTGAGTCAAGGAGAAAATATTGCAAGCAGTCAGAAAGAAACAATTCTAGTATTATGGAAATACAATCAGGATAACACAAGATCTGGCAGTTTCTACATTAAGGGATCAAAGGGCTTGGAATAGGATATTCCAGAAGTCAATGGAGCTAGGATTAAAACCAAGAATCATCTACCCAGCAACACCGAGTATAATACTTTAGGAGAAAAAATGGTCATTCAATGAAATAGAGGACTTTCAAGCATTCTTGATGAAAAGACCAGAGCTGAATAGAAAACGTGACTTTCAAACACAAGAATCAAGAGAAGCGTGAAAAGGTAAACAGCAAAGAGAAATCAAAAGGGACTTACTAAAGTGGAACTGTTTACGTTCCTACATGGGAAGATAATATTTGTAACTCTTGAAATTTTTCTCACTATCTGGGTAGTTAGAAGGATTACACACACACACACACACACACACACACACACACACACACACACACACACACACACAGACAGAGGACACAGGGTGAGTTGAATAGGAAGGGATGATATCTAAAAAAAAATTAAGGGGTGAGAAGAATATATTGGGAGGAGAAGGAGAGAAATGGGATGCGGCAAATTATCACTCATAAAAGAGGCAAGAAAAAACTTTTCCAATGGAGGGGAAAAGGGAGGAGGTGAGAGGGAAAAAGTGAAACTTACTCTCATCACATTTGGCTTAAGGAGGGAATAACATGCTCACTCAATTTGGTATGAGAATCTATCTTATACTACAGGAAAGTAGGGGAGAAGTGGACAAGTGGGGTGAGGGGGATGATAGAAGAGAGGGCAAATGGATGAAGGGAGTAATTAGAAGTAAACACTTGGGGGAGGGACAAAGTCAAATGAGAGAATAGAATAAATGGGGACAGGATAGAATGGAGAGAAATATAGTTAATCTTTCACAACATGACTTCTATGGAAGTCTTTTGCATAACTATACATGTATAACCTATATTGAATTGCTTGCCTTCTCAGTGGGGATGGGTGGGGAGGGAGGAAGGGAGAGAAGTTGGAACTCAAAATTTTAAAAACAAATGTTAAAATTTGTTTTTTTCATGCAATTGGGAAATAAGATATACAGGTAATGGGGTATAGAAATCTATCTTGCCCTATAAGAAAACAGAGGAGATGGGGATAAGGGAAGGGAGGGGTGTGATAGAAGGGAGGACATATTGAGGGAAGGGATAATCAGAATGGATGGTGTCTTGGGGTGGGAAGAAGGGAGAAAATTTGGAACTCAAAGTCTTGTGGAAATGAATGTTGAAAACTAAAAATAAATTAACTAATTAAAATTTAAAAAAACCCAAACAAACAGGGTGAAGTGACTTGCCCAGGGTCACACAGCTGAGTGTCTGAGGCCATGGGTGAAGTCAGGTCTTCCTGACTTTTAGGCCAACTAGCTGCCTAGTTTAAAAATACAGCACTGACAATGTACTATCCTGAAAAGCAAGTAGGAACACTTCAGAAATACAAAGGTGTGTCCTGGACCTTCTCTCTGGATTACTGAGAAGACTCTAATCAAAGTATTTTAGCTTGTGGTGTAAATACTAAATGAACTAGCTCCAAAGTCAGAAGAAGGCTTGGGTTCAAATTCCTTACTTCAGCAAGTCACTTACAGTCTCTGCCTCAGTTTCTTCATCTATTAAATAGTAACAACAATATATGTTTTGTAAATGACTTTTGTAAGCTATGATCATAGAGGTGTGGGCTTAGACTATTTTGAATGGCATTATGATGTAGCATTGAAAAGGCTGGCCTTGGAATCAAAAGACCTGGGTTTAGGTCTCACCTCTGACACATACTAGTGCCATCAATCCGGTTATTTAACCTCAATGCTCTAAGTAACTTCTCTAAGACTATGAAGGACAGAAAAGGTGCTGATCTGCATTGATAGAGGGAGTTTCTTCACCATGAGTTTTCTATAATAGTAAAAATCACATTTGCAATAAAAAACAAACAAACAAAAAAACATGAACATTACTACGTTTTGGGTGGTACAAAGTGATTATAATTAGGCAAGTGGCTCAAAATTCTTTAGCTAATCCTAAGTATTTTTCCTTTCTAACTATCATATTTTAAAGGGAAAAAAACTTTCTGCCCTAGTTAGAACCAAAAAAAAAAAAAGGCTTATAAATGACTATTTCCTGACCTATAATTAAAATTAATTCTTCTTATGGGAATATAAAAGCAGAAAGCCTCAATTATGATTAGCACATGAAAACGGCAGGCTATCTGACCTGGTAATAATTGAGGGAAGCAAAACATGCAGTTAGGGAATCTGATTTTACCTCTATGACCTGAGGAGAAAAAGGAAACCTGATTTAAGTCTAATCAGGCATTAAACCTATGTCACCTCATTACTACCTTCACTTACCTGCCCCTCAAACTCAAGCAGCAGCTTGCTACCTTATATGCAGCACAGTGAGGGGAGATGGGAGGGGGAGAGGGAAGAGAGAGTAAGGTGCATGCACATGCACCGGCAACATCAACGTATTGAATATCTATACAATGTCTGGATGCAGAAAAGCTCCCAATGAGGAGTCATCTACAGAACCCATTAGGCAGAGCTGGTATTTCTGACTAGCTCAAAGTATTAGCAGACCCCCTTTCTCTGTCTTGTTCCTCTGAACATTTCATCTTGGAATCATTACCGCCTCACTGGAGCCCCCAGAAGTTGCATACAATTCTGTGGCACACATTAAGAAAGCATGAGAGGGGAAGGGAAGGGGAAGAAAGCACTGACTTTGTGGTGAGGAAATCTGTTTAAAACCTGACTCCAACACTTAGGATCATAATTCTGTAGCTGGAAGGGACCCTTAGAGTCCTTCTGATCCAATTCCCTCATTGTGGTGGTGGTAGTATTCAGTCATGTCTGACTCTTTGTGACCCCATTTGGGGTTTTCTTGGCAGAGATACTAGGATGGTTTGCCATTGCTTTTTCCAGATCATTTTACAGAAGTGGAAACTGAGGCAAACAAGGTTAAGTGACTGGCCCAGCATCACAGTAAATGTCTGATGTCAGATTTGAACTCATGAAGAGGAGTCTTTCTGACTCCTTTCAGGCCAGGCACCCTACCTACTATGCCATCTAGCAGCCCATACTGTACCTTCATTGTACACATAAGGAAACACAAGGACACATAAGGACCAGGAACTCAACCCTGTTGAATTAGGATACAATCAGATCAAATACCATACAAAAAAACTCTCTTTTTACCTATACAGTGTTTTCAGCAATGGACTTAAAAACAGATTTGGAGCACAGGTCCAGGGAGGGAACTGTTAAGTAACTTGCCCAAGGTCACACAGGTAGTAAATGTTATAGGCAGGCTTTGAATCCAGGCCACTATCTTGCCACTGAAACATGGTGGGTGAGCCTGAGATGGTCACTTAATCTCTCTTGAATTTCAGCTTCCTCATGAATCAAACAGGTATAATAATACTTTTTCTGTCTACCATGTTCTCATTCAATAACTCATAGGCTTATTCTAAGACAAGGACTCTGTCAACCAAAAAAGTGCTACATTATCAGTTGCGCTAGTGTTGAATCCCACACTTGATGCTGAAAGGAAGTCAGATGACCACAAAAATTTCATCTAAGAAAACAACCTTAGATTAGGAGTACAGAATAAGAAATACTTGACACATAAAGACTGACATTCCTAAGCCTCAGTGAAAGACATCTGCAACCAAAGAAACTTGATAAATATAATCTTGTAAACATGGGTTTTCTGACATGTGAAGGCATCAACTGTGGGGAATAAAAAAGACACGTTCATACACACACACACACAGACACACAGACACACAGTTAATCTGTTAAAACCATGCCTCAAATAGTCTCTTAACCAGGTAAGAAGATCCCTGAGGTGCTGAAAGACCAGCAACCAGCACTGTGAATAGGCACCAATGGTATACAGGCCTGCTGAGATTCCTTAGCCATCCACCATATGGCTCTCTTTAATCACTTAACTACATTCTCTCCTAAATTCCCTGTTGGCCCACTAACCAATCTAGGAAAAAAAAAACTGAAAGGGAGAGGCATATGAGGACATAAAATGACATCTAAAGGGAAGAAAAACTTTCCAATGCTTCTAACAACTTGGTTCCTCAACTTGTTCTCACCCTTTACTTGCTGTGGGAAGGGGAGGGGATATGTGGAAGAAGTGGATAGGAAGGAAGGAAGGAGAGGCAGGAGAGAAGGACAAGATTTATACAGCACCTGAAAGTTTACAAACTGTTTTATAAATATTATTTTATTTTCACAACAACTCTGAAAGGTAGGTGGTATTATTATCCTCATTTTCCATATAAGGAAACTGAGGCAGATAGCAGCGATATGACTTGAGCATGGTCACACAGCCCATAAGTGTCCGAGGCCAGATTTGAATTCAAGGGTCCATGAATCCTGGTGGAGCACTCTATCCATGTGCCACCTAGCTGCCTTGGAAAGGGAAACCAGATGATGGGGTTTTATCAGCCCTGGACTTAAGGATCAATTTGGGGGAAGTGTCCTGAGCACCCTAACCCTGTTTGCCTCAGTTTCCTCATCTGTAAAATGAGCTGGAAAAGGAAATGGTAAACCACTCCAGTATCTTTGCCAAGAAAACCCCAAATGGGGTCACAAAGAGTAGAACATGACTGAAAAACAACTGACCATCAGCTGTCCTGAGCACCATATCCCAGCAAATGGCTTGGTTCTTTTTCACTTCCTTGGGTTCAGGAAGCTTTTAAATAGCAGGAAAAAGAAACAGCTTCTCTTCCTCCTGTGGTTCTGCTATTTCTTGGCCTGACCACTGACAGAGCTAACCACAGGGCTTGGAAGTCTACACTTTCCCAAAGATAATAGGGTACTTCCTCCTCCCTTTCTCACTTCCTTAGTCTGGGGAAGACCAAGACTAGTTCCTAAAATTTCAATCCAGCCCATCTCAGTGGACAAGTGGAGGAATGAATGAAAAGGTATAAAGATCTCTTAGGCATAAAAGCTCTGAATCTGATTCCTGAAGCTGCTTTTCAGGCCACTACTGAAAATACTGTCATTGTAGATAAAAGAAGATGGGTTTCTTTTTGCAGCATCTGGCATGACTATATCCTAGTAAAACAGGGGTGATTAACATTCTATAGAAGCTGAAATCTAAATGTTTAACTGGTTACACTGAAATTCTAGGCCTCTTTAGAGTGAGAGAGACAGAGACAGAGGCAGAAAGAAAAGTGATTCAAATGATGCCCATTTCCTCTTAACTACCAGGATCTCTGCCAAGGCCTTTATGCCCCAAGACAAAAATTTGCATTAAGAAAAAAGACAACCTATTCAAGTCAACTTGCCTAGATGGGTCTTCTTTCCCAGAAAAGTGGAAGGGAGGGACGACAGATAAGGAGAGAGCAAGGCCTGTCAGTAATTTCTTACTTAAAAATAGCCTCCAGTATCCTCCCTGGCACCCTGTCTCTCAATAACCACCAGGATTTTCAATCAGTATTTATGAAGTGCCTACTACGTGTCAGGGACCGTGCTAAGCAACTGGAAATACAGAAAGGGGCAAAAGACAATTACCCTGCCTTTCAGGAGCTTCCAGTCTAACAAGAGAGACAGACGGATGGACATGTGACAAGAAAAGTAGGATGGAACAAAAAAAGAGTCACCACTACTGAGAGCAAATGGCAAAACTGAAAGATCAGTTTCCTTGTTTGTGAAATGTTAACTGGGTTATGCTAAGATGCTCCAGAAAGCCCCCACCATCTCAGCTCAGCAGAACCTACTGTCAAATAGTGTCAAAAAAGAATTTTTATTGTCATTGAATTGGTCATTCAGTCATGTCCAACTCTTATGGACTCCATGGACTATACTACTGTCCTTGGCAAAGATACTGGATTGGTTTGCCATTTCTTTCTTCAGTGGATTAAGGCAAACAGGGTTAAGTGACTTGCCCAAGGTCACATAGCTAGTGAGTGTCTGAGGCTACCTTTGAACTCAGGTCTTCCTGACTTCAGGCCCAGAGTTCTATCTACTGAGCCACCTAACTGCCTTAAAAAAAGGGGAGAATAAGAAAGGGATGAACAGAACTCAAGGTAACTCCTCCCAAAAAAGAAATGCCTCCACAAAGTCAAGTATCTACTGAACAGCTATGTGTATGTCACTGATGTCACAGTCTATATCACTGTGCTGGAAAATTTAGTAGAGATTAAAATATTAGAAATGGCTGCTGTTCCAATTAAAATTATATTGGGTTTGATTTGAGAGGAGGAATCACAATATATGGCAATATCAATAACTTCTCACATTTATATTGTTCTTTATGGCTTATAAAGCATTTTTCTCACAATAATCTCAAGAAGAAGGTGAAAGAAGTATTACTCCCATTTTCCAGGTGACGAAAGAGAGGCTTAGACAAGCTAGGATCAAGTGGCTAGACAGAGCTGGGACTCTCCATCCTCCCCCTTCTCCCCAGCTCTAATTACCTAACTAACAGATATCCCAGCTTTTCTTAAGTTTATTTTTAAAGGGGAGTAAAAAGAAATGACCTTATTAGCCCCTGCTGCCTGTGCTGAGTCGTTTCCGTGAAGGGCAGCCAATTACAGATTTGTGAGCGGACTAAGAAACAGAATTAAGTTCTGAGGAGCTTCAAGGTAACAGAAGGGAAATATTGCCTCTTGATACCATGAAATGCCCCGTTCCACAACAATGACTCTAACTTCTCATTTTAACCCAGGGACTGAAATTCAGAGAAACCAACCCACAGGTTTGGTCATCCTTCCCTAAGCCTGCAAAAACACTCCAAGGCTCCTTCCAACACCCCCCCCCCCCCTCCAAAAGATAAGTATTCTCTAAATTCCTAGGGCAAAAAGATAAAGGTTTGAAGGTCTAATCCCAAACATTCACTCAGAAGATAAGAGAATTAACCTATTGCCTCCCTAGTTCTGCCAGGCATATATATATATATATATATATATCAAAGACTTGGTAACTGAGCTCTCCAACTCTATCCTCTTCTCTCTGCAGCTAGGTTAAAGTGCACAAAATGAGGAGTCAGGTAGGGAAGTGAAAGCTTTGCTCTTAGCTAAAATGAGAGATACTCTTTGTACGGGTTTTCAGGTAGACAACCTGAAACAAGGCAATGATCAACTGACTGATGTGTAGATGACTCAGGAGGAGAGTGGGGAGGAGAAAGTGTTATTAAGCTGTAAACGTTTAAGAGAAAAGAAATTGTTCCAGCTCAGCCCACTACTTTTGACTTTTACCAACTGCCCCATCAACTTGAAATAACCATATGAACCCTTCAGCTAGTGCTTCAAGAGGGATACAGAGGTGAGCTGGTCAGTATAAGGAACTCCTGGGTAGAGGGATCAACACGTGCTCTATTAGATCTGGGGTTCTTACCTGAGTGAACTTATGTGGTTTTTAAAGTATTTTGATACTTGCTCATATTTAAATATAATTGGTATCCCTTGTACTTCTGTGTATTTTATTTTAATGAATTTTAAAATATTGTTCTGAGAAGGGAGCCACAGGCTTTATCAGATTATCAAAGGGATCCATAACATAAAAACAGGTTAAGAAGCCCTGTATTGAACAAAAATGACATAATGACTCCAGTTCCAGGCACAGTATTGTCGGTTATGTTCTACTAAGATGAGAAAGAATGTCATAGATGGATAGGATATGTTGTTCAAACCATACATATATGAGAATCTTTTCTCCAACTAACTTCACAAGTGTTCAACCAGATTTGGCTTGAAGACCTCTGAGGTAGACCCTTTCGCTTCTACACAGCTCTAATTATTAACAGCTTTTCCTTGCATTGGGTTAAATCTCTCTGCAACTTTCACCCATTAACCAATCAATAAACATTTATTAAGTGTCTACTATGTGCCAGGCACTGTACTAAACATTGGGGATACAAATGGAGGCAAAAGACAACCCCTGACCTCAAGGAGTTTACAATCCAATGGAAGAGACAGCATGAAAACAAATATATACTATAGGAAATAGTTAGAAGTGGGAAAGTACTGGATGAGTTAGGGAAGGTTTCCTCTAGAAGGTAGATTTCAGCTGGGATTTAAAGAAAGCCAGGGATGTTCATAGTAGAGGAGGGAGAACATTCCAGGTATGGAGAACAGTCAGAGAAAATGTCTGTAGCAGAGAGACGGAGAGTCCTGTTTGTAGAGAACCAGGAGGCCAGTGCCATTAGAGCAAGGAGAATGGACCAGGGAGTCAGGAGTAAGAAGACTGGAAAGGTAGGAAGGGGCTGGTTATAAAAGCCTTTGAATATCAAACAGAGTATTTGCTCCCGGAGGCAATAGGGACAGGGCAAGTCTAATTCTTCTTCCATACAAGGACCTTTTTCAAATATCTGAAGATGGTGATAAATTATTCATTTTCTGGGCTAAAGACACATCCAATTCCTTCCATTGATCCTCCTATGATGGCAGGATCTTAATACCCTTCATCACTCGGGTTACCCTCCCTTAAATGTTTTCCAGTTTATCAATGTCTTTCCTAAAATGTGGTATCCAGAATGGAATATAACACTCTAAGGGTGTTTTGGGGGCAGCTATGTGTCAGGCAAGAGTCAAGAGTCAAGAAAGATTCCTCTTTCTGAGTTCAAAATTGGCCTCAGACACTCGCTGAGTGACTCTGAGCAAGTCACTTAACCCTGTTTGCCTTAGTTTCCTCACCTATAAAATGAGCTGGAGAAGGAAATGGTAAGCCATTCTAGTCTCTGTCAAGAAAATCCTAAATAGGAGCCAAGATGGCGGAGTAGAAAGACACACATACGCTAGCTCCGAACCCACAGCCCATAAAATATCTGTAAAAAAGAATTCCCAACAAATTCTGGAGCAGAAAAAGTCACAGAACAACGGAGCGGAAGAGATTTCTGTTCCAGAGAGCCCTGAAAACCTCTCGCAAAAGGTCCTTCACACTGTGGACCAGAGCCGAGCCCAGCCCTGCCTTGGCCGCATGGCACCGAGAGGAGCAGATCCAAGTAGGCTTCAGGGACGGAATCTCCAGCGGCCGCGTGGGTCCCTCCACCCACGGGCCCCAAAGGTTGGTGAGAGGGTCTTCTCGGCTTGCCAAGAGGGGAGTGGGGTGCCCCCATAACTCAGGCCCCCTCGGGAGGCAGCAGCGGAGGTGGGAGCAGACAGGGGCTCCCCAAGCAGGCAGGAGCCCAGAATCCATTGTTGAAGGTCTCTGCATAAACCCCCTGAGGGAACTGAGCCCATGAGGCAGCCCTGCCCCAACCTGAGCAGCTGAACTTAACCTCACACTGAATAGCAGCTCTGCCCCTGCCCAAAGCCCTGAGTCTGGGAAGCAGCATTTGAATCTCAGACCCCAAGCCCTGGCTGGGCAGATCTGGAGGTGAAGTGGGTGTGAAGAGAATATTCAGAAGTCAAGTCACTGGCTGGGAAAATGCCCAGAAAAGGGAAAAAAAATAAGACTATAGAAGGTTACTTTCTTGGTGAACAGGTATTTCCTCCCTTCCTTTCTGATGAGGAAGAACAATGCTTACCATCAGGGAAGACACAGAAGTCAAGGCTTCTGTATCCCAGCCCACTCAATGGGCTCAGGCCATGGAAGAGCTCAAAAAGGATTTTGAAAATCAAGTTAGAGAGGTGGAGGAAAAACTGGGAAGAGAAATCAGAGAGATGCAAGAAAAGCAGGTCAACACCCTGCTAAAGGAGACCCCAAAAAATGCTGAAGAAAATAACACCTTGAAAAATAGGCTAACTCAATTGGCAAAACAGGTTCAAAAAGCCAATGAGGAGAAGAATGCTTTCAAAAGCAGAATTAGCCAAATGGAAAAGGAGATTCAAAAGCTCACTGAAGAAAATAGTTCTTTCAAAATTAGAATGGAACAGATGGAGGCTAATGACCTTATGAGAAACCAAGAAATCACAAAACAAAACCAAAAGAATGAAAAAATGGAAGATAATGTGAAATACCTCATTGGAAAAACAACTGACCTGGAAAATAGATCCAGGAGAGACAATTTAAAAATTATGGGTCTACCTGAAAGGCATGATCAAAAAAAGAGCCTAGACATCATCTTTCATGAAATTATCAAGGAAAACTGCCCTGAGATTCTAGAACCAGAGGGCAAAATAAATATTCAAGGAATCCACAGAACACCGCCTGAAAGAGATCCAAAAAGAGAAACTCCTAGGAACATTGTGGCCAAATTCCAGAGTTCCCAGGTCAAGGAGAAAATATTGCAAGCAGCTAGAAAGAAACAATTCAAGTATTGTGGAAATACAATCAGGATAACACAAGATCTAGCAGCTTCTACATTAAGGGATCAAAGGGCATGGAACAGGATATTCCAGAAGTCAAAGGAACTAGGACTAAAACCAAGAATCACCTACCCAGCAAAACTGAGTATAATACTTCAGGGGAAAAACTGGTCTTTCAATGAAATAGAGGACTTTCAAGCATTCTTGATGAAAAGACCAGAGCTGAAAAGAAAATTTGACTTCCAAACACAAGAATGAAGAGAAGCATGAAAAGGTGAACAGCAAAGAGAAGTCATAAGGGACTTACAAAAGTTGAACTGTTCACATTCCTACACGGAAAGACAATATTTGTAACTCTTGAAACTATTCAGTATCTGGGTAGTGGGTGGGATTACACACACACACACACACACACACACACACACACACACACACACACACACACACAGAGACAGAGAGCACAGAGTGAATTGAATAGGATGGGATCATATCTTAAAAAAATGAAATTAAGCAGAGAGAGAAATATATTGGGAGGAGAAAGGGAGAAATGGAATGGGGCAAATTATCTCTCATAAAAGAGGCAAGCAAAAGACTTATTAGCGGAGGGATAAAGAGGGGAGGTGAGAGAAAAACATGAAGTTTACTCTCATCACATTCCACTAAAGGAAGGAATAAAATGCACACTCATTTTGGTATGAAAACCTATCTTACAATACAGGAAAGTGGGGGAGAAGGGGATAAGCAGGGTGGGGGGATGATGGAAGGGAGGGCATGGGGAGGAGGGAGCAATTTGAGGTCGACACTCATGGGGAGGGACAGGATCAAAAGAGAGAATAGAAGTAATGGGGGGGCAGGATAGGATGGAGGGAAATATAGTTAGTCTTATACAACACGACTATTATGGAATTCATTTGCAAAACTACACAGATTTGGCCTATATTGAATTGCTTGCCTTCCAAAGGGAAGGAGTGGGGAGAGAGGGAGGAAAAGAAGTTGGAACTCAAAGTTTTAGGAACAACTGTCGAGTACTGCTCTTGCCACTAGGAAATAAGAAATACAGGTAAAGGGGTATAGAAAGTTATTTGGCCCTACAGGACAAAAGAGAAGATGGAGACAAGGGCAGAGAGGGATGATAGAAGAGAGAGCAGATTGGTGAGAGGGGCAATTAGAATGCTCGGTGTTTTGGGGTGGGGCAAGGGGACAAAAGGGGAGAAAATTTGGAACCCAACATTTTGTGAAAATGAATGTTAAAAGTTAAATAAATAAAAAAAAATTAAAAAAAAAAAAGAAAATCCTACATAGGGTCACAAAGAGTCAGAAGCCACTGAAAATGACTGAACGATAACAAAGGGTGTTCTGATATGGGCAATGGGATTATCACTGCCATCATTCTGCAACTATGCTTCTAATCCTGCCTAAGATTAAATGAGCTTTTCTAGCTGCCACAGCAACAATGTTGTTAATTCAGGTTGAGCTTGCAGTCCACGATAACCGCCAAATCTTTTTCAGGGGATCTAGCCACACCTTCCCCAAATTCTTTCGTGTCCCCCATCCTCCCCACCCCAGGCAAATATTCTGTTGATGAAACTGACATTTTGGAAATGGGAGTCGAATCCTAGCTCTGACATATACTAGTTCAACAAATCACTTAACTTCTTTAGCCTTGGCTTCCCCATCTACAACATATTTTAAAATATTATATTTTATATAAAATATTAAAAATATTTTGTGTAAGATATTTAAAATGCTATAAAATATTTTATATGAAATATTATAAAATAAAATATTTTACATGAAATTTCCCCGAATTTAGTGTCAGGCCTGGACCTTAACTAGAATCTTGGGTCCACTGCATACTAGGTGTGACTTTAGGTAAGTCACAATCCTTTCAGGGCTCAGTTTCCTCACCTATAAAATGAGGAGGTTGGACCAGATTTTCTTTAAGGTACCTTCTACCTTTAAATCTAATGAACATTGGACTATCATAAAAAAAAGCTTCTTAAACCTTAAAATGCTATGTAAATGGGGGTCATCAATAAATAACAATGATGATATTAAAGATGCCTCAATTCAACACATGGCCTCCATGCTTTTTTTCTATACCCTCTCCTACTCTTCCTCACTTAAAGACCCAGAATGGGAATACCTGCTTTAGAACTTGTAACATTCTATTCAACACATCAACATTTCTCAGATACCTCAGTATTGACATATAGATCCCAATAATGCTGCTTTTAGATGGAATTCCTTTTGCGTCACCTTTTAAACTCTGCTTTAATAATTAATTCAACCGCCTGAGAAATACCACCACAATGACAATGCAGTCTTTGATTTAAAGCCAGCAAAAAAGCTGAGACTTCTCTACTGCAATTGACGTTCTAGCCCACATCCCTCCATGACCTTTGGTTAGGCATGGAATCCAGAGCTGGAAGGGACTATAGAGCTCATTTAGCCCAGCCCCCTCCTTTTACAGGCAAGCAAAGTGGGGCCCGAGAGGGAAAAGAGGGAAAGTGTCACAGGGGGAGCAAGTATCTGTACTGGGATTCAAAGCCAGGTTCTCTGACTCTCAAATTCAGGGCACTTTTACTTATCCTCATCTTGTCCTCATCTCAGAACTGATGAAGCTAAACAAGCTTCCTGATGAAGCCCTTTAGAGTTAGGCTTTTGGAAGGGAAGATTTATGTTAAATTCTATGGGTTGGTTTCCATTATAGTAATGGGAGAAGAAGAATGGCCATTGAGAGCCCAGTCCTGAGAGCATGTGTTTGAAGAGCTTGTTTCTGGAAGCACCTGAAAACAAGCAATGAGGGGTGGAGAGTTGGAGAGGGTGGAGAGAAGAGAATAGGTCAGAATTTGTGTATTTATTCTGTAACTCTTTTCTGCTGGTTTATTGAGTAAAGAAAATAGCTAACATTGATATAAGCACTGTGCTAAGCACTGGTACAAAGATTACTTCATTTGATCCTCAGACAATCCTGGGAGGTAGCTGCTGCTATTATCCCCATTTTACAGATGAGGAAACTGAGGCAGTTAGCAGTTAAATGATTCATCCAGGGTCACAGAGCTAGTAAATGTCTGACGCAGATTTTGAACTCAGGAAGATGAGCCCTCCTGATTCCAGGCCTGGCACTGGAGTCCACTGTACCAGCTACCTACCTAAAGAAAAGCCTCTTGATTGGCTACTGAGCTAGAAATGAATGTGTACAAAAAAGGGATTAGTCAGACCAAAGCAAGTTCTTTCCTGTCCTTTGTCCCAAGAGCTGTAGGGATGAGGCCCTGAGCACCAGAAGGTTGGTACTCTCCTAGGCCAGTTCATGAGCACACAGTCTTGTAAGAAGTAAGCCTGTGTCTAGGTTGAGGTAATTTCTGTTTGTATCTTCTTTCTTTCAGTACAGAACCTTGTAAGATCACAAAAAGTTGAAAGAACCACCATGCAACCCTGAGAAGCAAGCTCTTTCACCCAGGCCAGCAATGAATCTACATGCTGGCTGAGCCACAGGATCACAAAAACAAGGAAACAAACCATTCATCAGTCAGGATGCACCCAAAGGAACTCAGTGGTGGAAATGTATCTGCTTTAACATGGTACCCACTGTGCCCAAGGACCAAGATGGTGGAGAGTGGACCCATGTTCAGAGAAATGTTTATGTACTTAGGATCTTACTACATCTCCTATATCCCTTTGTAAAAGCTAATTAATGTTAGCTTATTGAGGAGATGTCAACTAGATAAAATGATACTGGGGTAGTAATTGCTGGACACTGACATTGTGGGGAACATATCAGAATGGGGACTTGAGTCAACAGAATCAGAAGAACCTCATTGCCCCTCAAGGGGACCCAATGACCCTAAGAGAGGAGAATGAGCAGTATCCTGGATCTGGGTAGTTAATCCACCAGTAGGAATGTGGGTTGGGAGAGCTGAATTCTGAATCTCACTATCTTAGCATCCTCATCTTTGCTAATGACCAAAGATAACACTATGGCTAGTCCTCTCCATCAGAACTCTTTGACATAAATCTTGGGCAACCTGTACTCTCTATGTCAAATCCAACCATGTTCTAGGAATAGGGCTTGTCTTTTGGGATACATGCCAAATCCTCTCTTTCTCAGCATGCAGGAAAAAGGAATATAGGACTTGTGTGTAGCAAGAGTGATAGTCCACAGGTTTCCTAGGTGACAGGGGATGGGTGAGGGAAGTATTGATGTGCCAATAGTACAGTTCCCTTCATTAGGCCTAATGCACAGAAGCAGAGAGAGTACAATAAGTAGGTCTGTGAAATACTTGTCACAGCCTGCTAGCCTCCTCACAGTCAGTGTAGAAAGTAGGCCTTCACTAGGGGAGGCAAATGACTTTCAAGAAATTCACAGGAGCCTTGCAGGAGAGCACTTATTAAGTTACCAAAATCACACCCATCCCCACCCCTCAAGCTTGGCAAGGAAGGGAAGTTTCCCTTAAGGATACAAACTTGCATTTTCTAATGTATCAAGTAAGCACACTCATCTGGAGTTCACTTTCAAAAGCTTGATGTCTGGGGCCTTAGGAAAGGAGGAATGCCAAAAGGTATCCCTCTAATATACCTTGGTACCATCTGCATCATACTGCAGGAGCTGCCAAGGCTGCTCTTGTCCACAGCACTGCAGTTTGCCTGCCTAGGGGCTCAAAGGCCGCAGTTCTGTGGGTGTGCAATCAAAACCTGATTATAAAAACAGTCTGTGGTCTCTCTTGTGGTTCTGAATCCAAAATGCACAGGGTAGAAAGATTTCATTTGGCTTTTCAGCTCCAGTGAATAGAAAGCCACTTAGGAGGTTGGGGAAGGGTGTCATCAAACAAGAGGAGGGGGGAAGGCTCGCAAATAAGAGGAAGGGAGGTGGTCATTAAACATAGTCTATTCAGTCCTGGAAGACCAGCTCCTTCAATGACAACAGAGAATCAGCTTAATTGAGCATCTGAAATCAGTCCACCCAATCACATCAAAAGCAGTCAACTTCCCTCTTGCCTGTGTTCAAAAAAAGGAAAGAACATAATTTAGTCATTCTTTTCCTTCTCTTCATCTGCATACTGAAAAGAGGGAAAAATTCTACCAGCCAAGGAAGAACCACTGAGAATCAGGTTATCTGCCAAAAGGATAATCCTTCAAGCCCCATTTCCCAAAATGCCACTCCAGAATTCCCTGGCAAGGTACCTGGGAGGCCAGTGGGAGGCCAGACTCTTACCTGCAGCTCCTTGTCAGAGTACTTCTGAGGGTTTTTACTCCCTTGGCTCTTCTTACGGAGTTTCTTCAGCTCAGCCTGACACTTGTCAAGAGCGTCCCCTTTGCTCCTTTGCTCTGTCTGGTATTTCTTCAGTGCAGCCTGAGAACAGATGACAAAAACAACGATCCCTTTGCAGTCTAGCATTGGATCTCTGCAGATCAGATAAGGATTTGGCTCCTGAGGAGCACTTCCCAGCCAGCATCCCTCTCTGTGGTCAGCAGCTAAGGCAGGGGGACCCCACAGATTATTAGGAAAAGTTGTCTGTTCAGCTGCAAGGCAAAAAGTAGGTAGGAGGAGGAGATCACAATTTAAATGTGGATTTCAAGTCCTCTCATCTCCCAAACTCTGCTACTGGATGGGAGGATGGGGAGGAGGAAATATCCTCCTCACCCTGGCTTCTTGGTACTTTATCCTCCCTTTAACGCTTGTCTTACTTCCTAGAAGAGGTCTTCCCCAATTCTCACAGTTGTTAACGATTCTCTTTCCCACTAGGTTCTACCCCTCCTCCCCTGAAAAAAAAAATTACCTTGTATTTCTTTTAGAAATGTGTTACATTTTCTGGTCATTATGGAAGTTGTTACTCCCCAGCAGAATGTCAAGTTCTTGGGAAAACTCTCTATCCCCAGTGCCTGGCACATAGTAGGTGCTTAATAAAATATCTGTTGAATCCAATCTGCTATCCCAGTTCAGCATCCTACATTGAATACTGCTGCAGAGCCTTTGGAGGTCCTGCCTCAAACCAATAAAGGGGACCTATTTCATATTAAATTCTTTGCAACAAGGCTGAATGAAAAGTCGCACACTAGCAAACTTGTGTTAAGAACTGGTTTGAAAGGGGGGGGGCAAGGAAAAGAGCATGGGAAAACTAGATGAGACTATGGAAAGGTAAGACAGCCAACAACATGTAGGTTTGAAAGAACAGTCAAATAATTCAATGGGCTTTACTAAAGGAAAAAAAAAAGGAGCCAAAGGTGAGAAGGAGAAGGGGGGCACTCAAACCAAAGCAAGGTGGAGTCTTGGATGCTTTGACTCACAAAACTACTACCAGGATTACACTATAGGTACTTGGTTTAGAACAGGTAAGAATTTTAGGAGAGGCACCTGTATGGGAAGCTCATAGGAAGTTGAGAAATCTCCAGATCGGGGGAAGGATTTAAAAATACCTCAGAAAATACACCTGGTTATCTGACAAGTGAGAGAGACACAGAGAGAGAGAGAGAGAGAGAGAGAGAGAGAGAGAGAGAGAGAGAGAGAGAGACAGAGACAGAGACAGAGAGACAGAGAGAGAGAGACAGAGAGAGAGAGACAGAGAGAGAGAGAGAAAAGGATGAGAATATAGTTACTTACACTTAGATACCTGGAATCTAATTCCACTTTCTGCTCCAGCTGTGTGAGTAGTTCATTGTGAAAAGACTTCAGCTAAATACAAGAAAGAAAACATATTGGAACATTACCTTAGGAGTCAGGTCTAAGCAAATATTGCCCTAATGATGGGAAAAGTCATCTGCCTGCTCATCTACTGGGACAAAACCTGGCAAATAAAAACAAGACAGATCACAGGACATGGGCCTTTTTTCAAAAAGCCAAATAATTTTCTTTAAGACTGCCAATCCAGTTTTGAAAGATGAGCTTATTCCTGTCTAGATAGATAAGGAAAGATCGGCTGATGAACTTAGGGAGACAGATGGAGACCCATATGGAGCCAAGGAGACTGCTTGGAAAACATGCAAGTGAGCAGGAGACAAGGCAATGCTTGACAGTTTCAGCATTTATCAACCAAGTTTAAATGGCTTGATTTCGCATGGATAAAAATGGAGACAGTTTTCTCTCCCCGTTACAGTGCCAGCGGCTCCACTGAGACACTGATTAACTGTGAGAAATACCTCCAATGTATAAAATGCGGCAGGAGTGACCTCCCCCTCACTCCAGACAATGGCATTTCTCACCAGGCCTTCCTCTCCATCCCACATGTTATTTTCTTTGGATTCCACCATCTGCAAAACTAGCTTTCTCTTTCTAACCAAAAGGCTCCGCCATATTTCTACAGCTTCCTGACAGCAGCCCCATGGTTGGGCTCTCTTACAAAGTACATCCACAGCCCAACAAACTGCTAGGTTATCTTCTGATCCTCAACTTGATTACTGGGTGCCCACAGGCATCTGACCTATCCACCCTTTCTCAGAGAGAGTCCAGCCAGTGGAAGCTTGATACTCACCATCTCTTCTAACTGATTCTGAATCTGCCTGTGAACTTCTGCCATCTGGAAGAGTACATCCCCTGAAAAGATAAGATCACAGCAGGGAAAGAGAAGAAAGGTAGGGGGAGAGGAGCAGAGAAGAAACATAAAGGAAAGTTAGGTTAAGTGCTCCAAGTTCGCGGTATACATCATCCACATCCGCACATCTGGGACAGCTGAGGCATTGATTCTAGTGGGATAAAAGGGCTGACACCACAGAGTTGGTGCTTTGTAGTTGACAGTTCCAGAAACTGATTCAGTGGCATTTGGGGATTCACGGAGGTTGGCATAATTCAAATAAAAAACTTGTTTAAGCTATGTGATGGGCATGCAGAGCCATAGCTGCTTGGGGGCTAGAGGATGCACTTCAATGCCTTCCCAAGGCCTCTTCTGATTATGCAAATACCAGAAAGGAGATAAGAAGGAGCAATATCACCACCAAAAACAAAAATATATCATATAAACTAACAACTCTGGGACCCTGAAAAGTATGGATAACTTGGCACCCAAGGAGTAGCTGGGATGGTGAGATGAAGTGGTGGTATGGAAAGTCCCTGAAAGGCAGGGATTTATGAATGCCTCTCCAATGGTGAAAAGGATTTCATTCAAAATTTTAAAATAATGAATCTGACAGACAGGGTGTGGGTATGTTTAATATAAAAATGCACCAAAATGTATGTATGCACTTTCTTCATGTAAACGCTCAAAATCACCTCCAAAAGTTAAGCTCTAACAGACTAATGATCACTTTCAGTTGCCTGGGCTAAAGAGAGAATACCTACTATGGCAAGCCTTGTCAGGGAAAGACTCCAAAGGCTTACCTAGTTCAAAGGCTACAGAATCAGACCATTTCATTATTCCAGTCTGCTGTTTAGGGATGAGAGAACAGAGGGGGAAATGGAGAGCCTGGGTCCTAGATTTCAGGGTGGGAGAGAGGGAGTGACTATTTCTAGTGCCAGTTGTTTTTCTGATGTCCCTTCAAATTTCATTGACTAAACCTTCAAATTTCATTAATTAAATGAAAGATAAATTAGAAGAAAGATAAATTGGAAGACCCAAGATCCCACCATGCATAAGCTGGAAGTTTAAGTTTCCAATCAGGGAAACACAAGCATAGGTCTGTCTGCAGAGGCGTTTGCCTGCAGAGGACTAATGATTGGATCTTGCCATGCTGCTGGAGTTCTGCAGCAGTCTGTACACGGCAGGCCAGCAGGCAGCAGCAAAATCCTTCAGGGGTTTCTGGTACTCAGAGGAAATGAGTGAAGAGCAGGAAGGCCCCTTGGGAAAATGGAATGCTTTCTGCTTCTGCCCTTCTTTCTTTAATACATTTCTCCAGCACACAAACACTTCAGGGATTCTGACAGTTCCTTGGCCCATTTGCAAAACACAGATTAAGAAATTTAAATTGCAGCTAAGCAAAAACTAACTACTGCTACAGGTCATTTCAATCCTGGATATTAACAATAGAGATTCCATTTAACACTTGTCTTCGCTATTTATATTTTCCACTGGCTTTGCAATTGCCTGGATTAATTTATCCCTAGGATGACAGCTCTAGAAGACAGAGTGATGGTGAAATTTTGGGTCTCTGCCACTATAGGAGGGGTAGGGTGCGGCGGCCATGCGGCTTAGTGGAAAGAGCACTGAATTTGGAGGCAGAACACCTGGCTGCACTACTTACTAACTGTGGCTTTGTGTAAGTCCCTTCACCTCACTCAGCCTCAGTTTTCTCATCCGTAAAATAGGGAGAGTGAGGGTGGACTGGATAATCCTAAAGTCCTTTATAGCTCTAAAATCTCCTCCTTACCCGTTATACCCTCCCTCCACTCAAAAAAAAAAAAAAAAATCACAACACAGAATGACTAGAAAGATGAAGAGGCAGGGATTTTCCTTCTGGGTCAGCTGCTTCCTCCCCTATAAACTCTTTGGATTTCCTATGTAGTCAGTTCCAAGGACCCCCCCCTTCCATTATCCCCCTCCAAAACTTGATGAACAGCTTCCCAGCTGTACTCTAGGCTGAGGTTAGCAAATAGTTTCAAACACTGCTCTGTTAACAGCCTTTAAGCATGGGACCTAGAGAAAAAGCCAGCAATGGAGAAATCTATTTCCACAAAGCCTCAAAGTCAAACCCCAGGAGAGGAGACAAAAAGGCCAGGAGTTAGGAGCACAGACTACTCACTGAAACCAGTTATACCAGGGATCAGAACATCAAAAATCACTATCTGCTTATGTGCTCCAGGTAACAGAAAACAAGGGATCTCCCTTGAGGAATTTCTGGAATCTTCTGAAACATTTAGGTCTTATTTTCCTAGTTCTACTAAAAACTTCGTAAGCTGTGGGTGGCCACAACTCAACCATAAATGATTAAGTTCAATCATTTCATAACTAGTGGCTGCGGCCAAGTAATCTGTCTTCTTCGGGGCTCAGTATCCTCTTCTGCAAAAACGAAGGGTGGGATGAGAAGGTGTAAAAGATAGGTCATAGCTCTGTCATTTTTTAAATAAAATGTCCTCAAACTCTGAAAAGAAAGGTGATTTTGAACATGCAACATGCCTTCCTATTGGCTACTGTTCAGTCGTTTTCAGTTGTGTCCAACTCTTATATTTTGGGGGTTTTCTTGGCAAAGATATTAAAACGATTTGCCATTTCCTTCTCCAGCTCCATTTATAGATGAGGAAACTGAAGCAAACAGGGTTAAGTGACTTACCCAGGGTCACACAGCTAGTAAGTGTCAGAGGTCAGATTTGAACTCAGGAAGAGAAGTCTTCCTGGTTCCAGGCCTGGAGCTCCAGCCACTGAGACACCTAGCTGCCTCCTAGGTCCTCTTGGACCTAGCTATAATACAGACAGTTCTGGCTTTATGTAAATTCACATTATGCAAATTCAACTTTATGTAAAGAATTCTGAAAAAAATTCACATTCCAAAAAAAACCTATGTTCTCTTTACTGTACAGTACTGTGCTCTCTCTCTCTCTCTCTCTCTCTCTCTCTCTCTCTCTCTCTCTCTCACTCTCTGCACCCCCCCCCCCCCAGTTCTATACTGAGCAGCCTCCTACCCACCCACCCCCAACTGTCGGTAATACCTTTGATTTTGAACTTCTCTTCCCAGTCCTATAATTGCTATCAACACATATATATGCCAGAGAGTATTTAGGTCTTTATTCAAGGACTGGTAATAATACTAGTACTAACACATTTTTGTAGCACTTGGCTTTATACAGATCATCTCATCTGATTCTTATAACAATCCTATGAGGTCAGTGCTATTAATTCTTCCATTTTACAGATGAGAAAACTGAGGTAGGAGGGTAAATGATTTACCTAAGATCACATGGCTAATAAAAATTTGAGGCAGAATTCAGCTCAGGTTTTCCTTACTCCCCAAAAAGTTATCTATGATGCCACCTAGGAGATAAGAAAGCTTTCATGCTGTCAAGGGAAGTGTAGCTTCAGCCACAGCAGTTGGATGCTACTAAAATCCACTATTTCTGAAAGACCTCCAGCCCAGTTCTGGAAATCTCACCCTCATGGACCAGCATATAGTAAATAGTCTGAGACCACATGTGGTCTCAAGGCTGCAGGTTCCCCACCCTGGCTAGCTTCATGGAAACAGACCTAACTTGATAGGTAGACACCATTTCAAACAAACCATGAAGGCCTTTCTCTTCCTTGAAACCCGCTAGGACCATCTCCTATTCATTCTCTTGATTCCAAAGCTACCCTAAATCCTGGCCCCTTTTGCTTTCCTCATTATACAATCTAGTTATAATCACTCAACCACCCTCTTTCAAGCCACGAGGTTTGGGAATAGACTTTATTACCGGTCCCTTGTGCCTGCCAAATAAGGTTCCCTTCTCCTCCTAATTATATAAGAACACACTCAAAATAGGCTGCTTATAATATGCCAAATTTTGCCAACTACTGAAGTTCTAAGAAACTGATTTATGCTCCCTCATGCAGGACCATCGACAGAGGGATTACTTTGGCAAAAAACCCACTGTATAGATTCCTGTCTAGGGAGGCTGGGGAAAAGAAGACGTGTGCTTTCCAAAAGAAGCACTAGGAGTGAGAACTTACCCAATAGTGGAAACCAAAGCTACAATTTGCCAGAAAAATATTTGTTTCACTAGGAGGTTACAAGAAACTCAACTTCATCATTTATTATACTATGGTATCAGTCCAACTCCATGAGAGTGACTTCCAAAATGGCGACCAAAGCTGGCAGGCCTGCAAGATTCACCTCATTTGGCAGAGGGATTCAGATTAGTTATGGCAGAAGAGGCTGTATATCAATCCTGATCGCCTCAAAAGACTAAGTTTATCACCCAGTCTAGATCATAGTGACTGTGGTCTAATGACCTCCTGGTCATTCTACTTCTTTAAGAAGTTACACATCTGGTTTACAGTCTTCCTCTTCTCCCAACTTTTGTCTATTACTAGGAAACATCAATATACATACTGATGCTCCCTAAAATACCCAAACTTGCAAGTTCTTCCTCCCCTCACCCTCAAGCCACACAAAGGGAAAGCCATATCCCGTATCTTGCCATAGTCCACAATGGCCAGGAGATGGGAAGAATTGCCATCACTTAAGATAACCCATCCTCCATTATCTTGCCCCTTCTTGTATCTCTAGACTGTCCCAGAACCCAACCAGGAGGTGAGGCAGCAGCAAAAGTGAGCACTAATGGACATCCTACCCTGGCTTCCTGCCCCTCTCATTCTGTTACCCTCATCTTTGCTTCTATCCTGGAGTCAATCCAAGATTTGGGAAGAGCCATTACCACCACCAGGTTGCCCTTACTACCTTACCTTCTCCATTTGCCCAGGCTGCTTGACTGCTCATAGGATTGAATGAGATGGTAGCCAACAACTCTGTTCCTTTCTTTACTGTCTGCCCTGAAGTCTTCCCGTCACCCTCATCTTAATTATCTATGCAAACTAAGGACATCTGTACCTTGCTAAGCACCCCACTTTTGCACTTTAGGACTTCTGGGCTTTTCCATCAGCCCTGCAGTTGACCTTCCTTTTCTGTGTCCGCCCCAATTTGAATGAGGAGCTCCTTATGATCAGTGTCTCACTTTATTTCTAGTCAGCATGTAGCACAGGGCTTAGCACAAAGTAAGTGCTTACTTAATAAATTCCTACCCTAGGACAATGAAAGCTCCTTGAGCATAAAGAATGGTTTGTTTTTTCCTTTCTACCCTCAGATCTTGGTAAAAAGCTTGGCATATAGTAAGTGCTTAATAAAAGATTGCTGATTGATTCACTCTCTATACTCTCTTATTCAGTCACTGTACCAGTTCCCATGGGTTCAATTATGATCTCTATGTAGAGACCTGGAGCATGTAGGGTGGACTGTGATGGAAAACTTTTGGGACTACATGGAAGAGAGGAGCACAGGATGGGCAAACATGGATGGGTTGAGCATCAATGGATGGGTCTGAATTACTGGAAGGAGTTCATAAATCTATGAAGTCATAGATCCATTTGAGTATGTACATGCCCCCCAGATGTATATAGTCAGCTCCAGTCTCTCCCCTGAACTCCAAACCCACACCAAAAACTACTGTTTAGACATTTAGAACCAGATGACCCATAAGATTCAACCTGTTCAGTACAGAACTAATTATTTTCCCCCATTTCCAACCGTCTCCCTAACCTGAAGGATAAGATTGCTTTTATCAGGTACTTACACTGTGCTTAGCGTTAGGAATGTGATTAGAAAAATGGTGAAAGTCAGTGCACTCAAGAAGCTCACTCTAATTGGGGGGAAATAACAGAGAAAGTTCGCTTCAGAGCATACAAGAAGTCCCTCAAGTCTCAAGGGTACAATGGTGGGACAAAATGACAAAGCCAAAGGGACTTCAGGTTACGTGAATGGGTAAGATATCAGAAGGCATAAAGGCAGGGCAGAGGACCTCGGGGGACAACAACAGGATGGAGAGTAAGGCATTTCATCAGGAGGAACAGAGTTGTTGACTACCATCTTTCATCCAAATCCTATGGCCACTCAAGTAGCCTGGGGGAGGAAAAAAAGAAAGCCTTAAGGGCAAGCCCTCCCATTGCCTGGTTGCCCCTAGCAAGTTCTGGGACTGCCAGACCAGAGAAAGAAGATGATAGAAGAGAAAGATGACCTATTTCTTTCCCACTTCTGTTAAGAGCATCCACCATCCTTCTAATCTCTTAAATATGGAATAATGCTATCCTCAATTTCTCCCAATTCCTTATCCCTTATCTATAAGCAGCTGCCAACACCAACCATTTCTGCCTCTGCCTCATCTCTCATATCCACCCACTTCTCACTACTCACACAACCATCACCTTGGCTCAGGTTCTCATAACCTTGTCTGGACTAATTTATTGGTCCCCCTGCTTCACATCTCTCCAATCTGTGGTCCACAAAGTCACCAAAGGGACTTTCCCTATGCACAAGCCTGACCACACCACTCCCTAACACCCAATAATCAAGAGTCGCTACCCATTACCTCTAGAATAAAATATAAACTCCTCTTAGATTCTCTACAATCTAGGCAAAATGGCCTTCTGCTATTCCTCAAACATATTATTTCATCTCCCATCCTTTTACTGGCCACTCCTTATTCCTCACCTCTATCTCATAAAATCCCCCATTTTTGCCAAGACTCACACAACCATCACCTTTTCTGATCCCCCCAATTGCTAGTGCCCTACCTCCCAACACTACCTTCTATTCATCTTGTATTTCTTCTCTCTATATTTATATATGGACACAATAATCAGCAATAATGACTAGGCATTTATATCTCACTTTAAGATTTATAAAGTAATTTACAAATATATTTATTTGATTCTCATGATAACCTTGTAATGTAGGTGCTACTATTAGCCACATTTTACAGATGAGTAAACTGAGGCTTCAAGAGGTAAAGTGACTTGCCCAGGGTCACACAACTATCAAGTGTCTGAGGCTGGATTGGACTTCAAGTCTTCCTGACTCTGGTCACCTATATTTTCTCCCTCTTCTCTACTCACTCCTTGAGAGCAAGAACTGCTTCATTTCTGTTACTGTACACTCAGTGTCTATCACAGTGCTTGACAGTAGTAGTGCTTAATAAATATTTTTGATTGATTGATTAGTGAAGATGTGGGGTTAAAAAACTCCATCCAAGTCAGAGTTCCATACACATATATTTTACTTAATTGTGCTCAGATTCAGGTTACTAAGAAAACTCCACTTGACTGAAGGACCTAGTACTTATTTGGATGGAGAAAAGAGAGCTGACTTAAAAAGAATGGAAGACACAGTCATCCCCAGTTGAAGAGTTTACAATATAAATCTGAAGACAAGCATAATACAAAAGAAACCTGGTTAGAGAACAACTTCAAAAGGCAGGTAGGTGTGGTGGAAGAAGCCAATAACAAGCCTGCTAGGTTAGGTGCCCTCCAAGGTCCCTTTTCCAGCTCTAAAGTTGCAGGATTTTATGAAAGAAAGTAGCCCAGTGGATAGGACACAGGCCCTGGAGTAAGGAAGACTCATCTTCCTGAGTTCAAATCTGGCCTGACACTTACCCTGTGTCTGTGTCACTTACCCTCAGTTCCCTCATCTGTAAAATGAGCTGGAGACAGAATAGGCAAACCACTGCAGTATCTTTGCTAAGAAAACTCCAAATGAGGTCATGAAGAGTTGGACATAACTAGACTAATGGACTGAAAAACAATGAAAAGACGATGGAAGTGATTGTTGAAAATTGAAAACAAATCAATTAATTAAAAACAAAACAATGAAAAGAGGAGATGATGAAACATTGGAGGTGGGGTGGGAAAGATAAAAACAAAAACAAGAACACAAATCTAGAAGGAGCCATTCAGCCCAACTAGTATACACATCATATAATTCAATTAAATAAATATTTGCAGAAGACCGCAGAGTACACAGCATCAGAGCAAATACTAGCATGGGATGATGATCCCAAGCATTCCACAGTCATGGCTCCAAAAAAAAATGGAAATTATTTTCACCACTAACTTTAATTAACTCTAAGATCCCAAATGTCTCATAATGTTATAAAGTACCAAATCTTGCTACTGATGGAAGAAGCTGCAGTAGACAGAAAAGCCATAAATGTCCCAACTCTTGTGGACTCTCCCCAAGATCCTTTTCTCCTTGCTGCAATAAAGTATGATCATGCCTATCTCTCCATAGAGATTCTTTAAGGAGCCAGCCACTCCTTTAAGCCAGAAGAGGGAGAGTACAACTACTGCTCCTATTAGAAACTGGCAAGTCAAGTGTGGCCTCAAACCACCTGCTCCCTTGGGAACAGAAGAAAACAACAGCCGCCACAGTAGAGATGGTTTCATGTGCTCTGGAGGAAGCCCATCATCGTGTGTGGTTAAAGGTAAGTTACATAGTAAATAGAGAAATGAATGAATCCCAGACTTCTGAGCTCAGTATCCCTACCAGCCCTCAACCTGGAAAAGAAGGTAGCCTGGCAAAGGAAGATAAGGTAGAGTCATGCATACTGGTATTGTTCGGTATTCTGTTCCTTGGCCCACAATTCTGAAACTGAACTAACTCCTTTAGTGGGCACCATGAATTTGCAGCAGAAGCTCCAGAATGTACTAAGTGAATGGTTGTTTGGATGACAAGGGAAGGTGCTTTTCTCAGTGCAAGCACACTAGAACCCAGACCTGGAAGAGCCAAGTCTCTCTCTTCTCCTACCAGTCTTTAAAGAACCAGATATAGCTGCTGAGGAGCAGCAGGTCTCAGCTGGCATTTCAAAGTGTCAGATAACTAGGACTGGCACCCTTGTCAAGAGTGGCTGCTAATGAAGCTGCCTCTTCCAAATTCGTCTAACATCACGAATCCTGGGTAAGAAGCAAAGTGCAGGAAGAGAACAAGGGTGTCCCCTTACTATAAGGTCCTACTATTCTTAAGCAACAAGATCTTCCACAGCAGAGCCTGTATCTTTTATCGATATGTACCCAGTAATGGCCCAAGGGTAAACAAAATGGATGCAGCATGGCTTCGTGGAAAGAGCCCTGGAGCTAGAGTTAGAGCAGTCAGGTGTGATTCCCAGTTCTGCCACTCACTCCCTACCTTTGAGACCCTGGATAGGTCGCTTCATCTCACTGGATTCAGTTTTCTCTCCTGTAAAATGAGGGGGTTGGACTTGATGACTTCTAAATTCCCTTCCAGTTCTAAAGTTATGACCCAAAGATCCTAATTATTCTCTTACCATGTTATCTAGAAAGTGCCTAGAACAGGGCCTGGAACATTCCAGACACTGAATAAACGCATGTCAATTTGGAAACAAAGCAGCTATTAAAAATAAGAAGCCAAAATCTGATGATATGTGGCACACAATATTGAGTTTGGAGAACTGATTAATGAAACACTCTTCCCTAAACATGGTCTATGCCATCAGATATGGTTGCCATGTCGGTTGGCTTTGCTCACAAGGAGCATCATATGATAGACAGAGCACTAGCCCCTTGTGAATAATAAGAAAGACCTGGGTTCAAATCCTGTTCCTGACATTTTTTAACTACATGACTTCAGGCAAATCCCTACTTCTTTCAACCTCAGTTTCCACATCTGTAAAATGGGGCCAATCACGGCACAGGGTTATTGTGAGAAACAAATGAGATCATCTACACGAAGTGCTTTGCAAACCTTAAAGCCTTATATAAATGCTAGCTATTATTTTTTCTTATTACATTCTTTTGCTTGTTACGAAGAATACAGCAGTGAGGTGGGGAGCTCTAAGAAGAAATAAGGACGGTGCTAAAAAGAAAAGGCAACCCCAAAGTCTCTCAAAATGGGGAAGGCCAATTTCATTACTTACACAGGTATCAAAAAACTGCCATGCTGCTAAACAGAAATAAAATCATTTTAAAAAGTTAAAATAAAGCTATTTTCCTTTGCAGACAATCATGTTGACATCTCTTTTCCCAGGGGTTAGTGATCTACACTGTCTTGCTCGGTATGTTTGGGTGGTCAGTATTTATGAAATGACTGCCAGAAGTGATGAGACATAACTGGCCTGTATGGATGGAGATCAAATTCCAGAATATGAGAATGGCCTCATTAATAGTAAACACTCTTTTAACCAAAGCTTTATCCAACTAGCTGATAATGGTGCCCAGCTAATCTTTCCCTACGGCAATCAATTTGGACAAAGCAGCTGCCCCATGAAGATTAAGTCCTGAAGCAAAACATTCTTACCATCAACTAGTGCAAAGGCAAATGGACAATTAGGTGGCATGGTGGATGGATAGAGTGTCAGGCCTGGAGTCAGGAAGACTCATCTTCCTGAGTTCAAATCTGAGCTCAGATACTTAACTAGCTGTATGACCCTGGGCATGTCTCTTAACCTTTTTAGCCTCAATTTCTCTCAACTATAAAATAGGGATGATAATAATAGCCTTGGAGGCAGCTAGGTGGTGCAGTGGATACAGTACTGAACCTGGAATCAGAAAGACTAAATTCAAATCCAGCCTCAGAAACTTATTAGCTGTGTGACCCTGGGCAAGTCACTTAACCACGTTTGACTCAGTTTTCTCATCTGTCGAATGAGCTAGAGAAGGAAATGGCAAACCACATGCCAAGAAAACCCCAAACAGGGCCACAGACATGACTGAAATGACTGAACCATAACAAAATAATAATAGCACTTACCTCCCCAGGGTGATCGTGGGGAGCAAATAAGACAAATCTGTCAAGCACTTTGAGAACTTAAAAGCTCTATATAAATGCTAGCTATTCTTAACACACCATATGTCTGGACACAGAGTTGGCACCATAATTATCACAAGATTTTGATGTCAAGACTAAGGAAACAGGATTTGAGATTAAATGGATCTATTTCTTTGGAAATTTCTACATGAGAGATGTAAGAGAAATGATTGAGATGCAAGCAGATTCTTCCCCAAAGGACATTCTTGAATTTGGTACCAAAATAGTATTTGGAATTACTCAAGTATAACATGGGGTGAGGGTCTTTTTCTGCCCATCAAATCTTATGGGGTTTGCTGAAATTTGGAGGGGGTATCAAAACACAGATAAAAACTTCTCATGATATGAAATGGAATCATGGTCCATTTGAGCTGTGATTCTGCACCTCACACCAAGACTGCCTAACTCATCAATGGCTACTAAATGACAGCTTGCACACAGGTAGGGAGAGGAGAGAAAAAGCAACACAGGGTAAAATTATTTCCACAGTTCTAAATCTCAATCTGTTGGCTGAACAAAATAAGCCCACACAGAGCGTTTTTTGAACTGATTTTATGAGCATCTACAGGAGGCCATGTAAAGTCTAAAATCTGCAAGGCAGTGGTGTGAGATGTTGTGCTAACTACCAAACGTTTAACTCCTGCTTCACTGTAAGATGCATCCCCAAGCTGGAAGGTGCTTAGGGGAGAGAGAAACTCAGCTGAGTGCGAAAGACCTAGTCTAGGAGACAAGCAAGATCAAGCACTGACCAAGGCATTTTGTCAAGGTTATTTCAGGGATGAACTGCTTACACGGCTCAAAGAACCTTAAACATCCAATACCATTGGTCCAAAGAGGTTCCAAATATTCTCATTTGTCCAGAAGATGTAGTTTTTCTGCTAGGTCATTTAAGGAAAACATCTTCAGTGAGCTTTATTATCTCTCTCCTTATTGGGTTCCAAGAAGGAATGAAGGCCAAAAGGGTTTTGGGGGCTGAAAAATATTTTCTTCAAAAGCATCCAGTAGCTGGAGAGCATTTTGTTTCTTTTTCATCTTTACCCTGCCTCTAATGAAACAGGAAGAAAGGCACTGAACTCTTTCCCTATCCAATTCTGTTGGTCCAGAGAAGGAAGGAGGCAGGGTAGACCTGACAGTCTAAAATATGTACAGAAACAACACATCCATTTAAACATGGCTCCCAGATCAAGGACACATGTAGGATCTAAATCAAAAAACAGGGTTTAAAATAGGTGCTGGTATCCATTTGGCACCACAGTAAACTAGAAGAGTAAGTCAAAATAAATCAACATAAAGATCCATCATCTGATAGAGACTGTCATGGTTTTGAAGAATGCAAATAGTTCTGGGATGAGTGGGTCAGTTATTTTGGTCCTGTTCGGCAACTCAACAAATCACCTCTAAGGAAGTAGAGGGGGGAGGGGAGCAGGGAGAAGGGGACACTGGGACATCACAAGTATAACATGATGTACGCGTATCACACCCAAAAAGAGGCAAACAAATTTTAGAGTGCACCCAGTGAACACAGTCAGAAAAATTCTCCAACCACAAAATATTAACCTCGCCCAGTTTATGAAACAAAGGGCTTAAAATTACCATTCTGTCATCTCAGAGAAACTGACCTGGAAGGGATGGAATGTGATGGTTTCAATCATTTATTTGATTTTTTTTTTCTTTCTTTTGCAAGGGGGTGAGGAAGTATATAATCTTCTAATTACATAAATCAGTGCTTTAGGGTGAAACCATGTCAAACATATTAGCATCCTAGAAAGAACTACCACACCCTATTCTTACCAATATCTTTTAATATCTTAGCAATTCAGGTAGCTAAAAGGTTAAAGAATGATTCACATTGCCTGTATTCTAAAAATCTATCTCTGCTCTAGTCAAAGGGTGAAATTGGCATGGCATATCCAAACCACTCAACCTAGTTGGGAACACCCTCCCAGTATAAAGAGAGGCAAAGGGACAAGGAAGGACCAAATCTGGTATAAATCAAGTTCACTTTAGTGACCCCAAACCAATCTTATTTGAGAGAAAATTCAAAATGCTGTGCTTCCTCATTTCCCCTCCTATGATAGGAACAATGTTTTGGGTATCCAGATCCAGGATATATTAGGTAGCTTCTAGGCTGGAAAAACTACCATTTTCCCTGACACCAGACAATGACAGAATAGGAAGGGGGTAAGGGAACAAGTATTTATTAAATGCCAGATACTGTGCTAAGCACTTAACAAATTTTATCTAATTTATCTTCATAACTACCTTGGGAGGTAGATGCTATATTATCCCCATTTTACACATGAGGATACAGATGAGGAAACTGAGGCAGATACAGGCTATGATTTGCCTTGGGTCACACAATTAGCTGGATTTGAACACAATGATCCTTTCAGCAGTTATTCTGAACACAGCTTGCACTTGCCTGTTCAGGGTAGAAGAGAAACAGAGCCTGCCCTACAGAAAGTTGTAAAGTAGGCAAAGGTTATCCTCAGCTCTCTTAGAATCCTCTTTCCTCACAATCCCTCCCTTTTTCCCAAACGCTTTAGGAAGATGGAAGTAGGATAGATTGGCAGCTTAGAGATCCACCATTTGGGGGAGGAAGGGGGAACAGAAACAAGGAGGCTGGGAGAACCTGGGCTAGAGGGGAGGAAGAGTATTAAACGAAATCTCAGGGGAACCGCAAGGAACATCAAATGCTGAGGGGCCCATCCAAAATGTTTGTCACTTTGATAGGAACGTCAGTGGCTATGAGAATTAATGCACATGAAGCCCATTGGGGAAACAAATTAATGTTCTTTACAGAGAATGGAAAGTGAACAAAAGTTTATTTTTGTTAGTTAGACGTCATTGCTCAACCTTCATTCTGATTTGTTTTTTAAAGGAGAAGTTATGGCAACCAACATACAAACAAATACAGAAGAAAATCGACATCTCTGACCCACCATTGGTATTAATTTGATAAGCTCATCTCAAAGATTTTTAATGGCATTTGTATCACCAGCAAATAGGACAGTTAAACCTCATACTACGTTTGCTGCCCTGGGCCAGTCCAACTTCCATCTGGAAAGTAACAAACGCACACTGAATTAAGTTGTAGATACTAATAGAAATTGATTCAATAAACCAGGGTATAGCTTCAAAAGTAGGTCTGTGTGATTCAGCACTTCATTCTAGCAGACTGTCCTAGAAGGAGGCAAAAAACAGACTGGGATGGGGGTGGGGGTGGATGGGGAGGAGTTCCAACTGGACCTCCCCAAACTGCTGCTTATCTTTAAGATAATGATGAACTAACATTGTCTGAAATGGAAAGGCACCACTACGGCCTAGTCCAGAGGTTCTTAACCTGATGTCCATAACCTTTTTATTCATATTTTGATAACTGTATTTCACTGTAATTGGTTTCCATTGCAGTCTTAAGCATTTTGTTTTATGCATTTAAAAATATTATCCAGAGAAGGGGTCAATAGTCTTCACCACACTGCCAATAGGCAGTCACCACACACACACACACACACACACACACACACACGCACACAGAGGCTAAGAGTCTCTGGCTGATGGGAAGCTGGCTTCCATTAGAAACTGGGACCATTAACTAAAATGTGGGCAAAAGATATTCTTTTATTTCTCCACTTCCCTTTTGTTTTCAACACACACACACACACACACACACACACACACACACACACACACACACACACACACACATACATACATATATTCCAGTTAGCCCTTCTGACACAAAGATACTGGGCCAATGCCCAGAGTAACTTAATGATTAAGGGTAGGAATGCTGACACATACCGGCTGTGTGATTTTAGGCAAGTTCAGAGGTGGGGAACCTGTGGCCTCAAGGTCATTTGTGGCCCTCTAGGTCCTCAAGTGTTGTGCTTTGACTGAATCCAAACTTCACAGAAAAAGTCCCCTTAATAAAAGGATTTGTTCTGTAAAACTTGGACTCAGTCAAAAGGCTGTACCCAAGACCATATGTGGCCTCAAGGACCCAGGTTCCCCACCCCTGGGCAAGTTGCTTAACTTCTCTGTGACCTAAACGACTGCCTAAGCCTATAAGTGGAGGAGGAGCAGGTGCTAATATACATTGGTAGAGGAAATTTCTTGTATCAATGAAATCAAAGGTTTGAGGGAGGGAAAAGGGGATGAAGGTTAGAAGGAAAGAAGGAAGAAAGAAAGGAAGGAAGGAGGAAAAGAGAAAAGGGAGGGGAAGGGAAGGAAAAAGGGAATATGATTTATAAACTGGAAATCATAAGATATGGTATTCAGATTTTCTTCTTTCTGTACTAGATGAAAACCATTTTATTCCTCAGTTTTATCCATTTTAAAAAATTAAAGGATCATCGTCCCTGCCTTCCAAGGAGGTCAGCAGGGTAAGTGAAAAGAAAATAAATTACTTAGGGTTTCCTGGAAGAATGATGATAGTCTATAGGAAGACTTTTTTTTTCTGGAGTCATATGGACTAAACCATTTCTAATGAAAGAAAGAAGATATTTCCAAAGAAAGTGCTAAACTATCAGATTTTCATTTGTTTTTAAAGAGAAAGTCTAGATAAACAAATTAAAAAGAGCCAGCCTTCTGTTTCAATCAGATCTGGCCATAACTCCCAGTGACTTGACTTGTTCCCAGTATATGCCTTGAAAGAGCTGTCAACATTTCACGATCATGCTTAGTTAGTTCCTCAAGAGGGCAAAACAAACCCTTTTAGAAACTACCAGTATCTTGCAGGGAGGGATTTGGGTTAAAAAGAACTTACTGAGAGGATCACAAAGCATAGACTCTTTATTTCTCTGTTGTGACAGTCTAAAACATGTACCTACACAGCAGGCCAGCCAACAAGATAGAGAGACAAACAGGCACACACACAGACACACACACACACACATCCAGTTAATACCATCAATCCTGGTATCCTTAAGAAAGAATCATCTTATTTCTATAAAATCACAAATCAGAAACAAGGAAAGAAAAATTGCATCACAAAAATTCTGCACATTCACACAACACCCCTACCCCCATTCCAGCTTAAAGAACTATTTGTAATATATCTCCACTTCTCAGCAGCAAAGATCCCCACCCATACCTCAAGGCTTCTGATTATTCCCTCCTACAGATCAAAACCCAAACTGGTAGGACAAGTCAATAGGGCAGGGAGCTTTGCAACACAGAGGGTTCTGAGTAACTGAAAACCACAAAACATCTACACCTTACCAAAACAACAACAATAACAAAAAGGTCTAAGGGCTCTCTCCGTTGTACCATTAAGGTCACAGTAAAATTCTATGTTTTTTCTTGCAGCAAAGAAGCGGAAATAAAGTGAGTGCCCATCAACTAAGGAATGACTGAACAAACTGTGGTATATGAATATAATGGAATACTATTGTGCTATAAGAAATGATGAGCAGGATGGTTTCAGAAAAACTTACATGAACTGATGCAAAATGAAGTGAACAGAACCAGGAGAACATTGTATACATAACAGGAACATTGTACAATGATCAACTCCGAATGACTTAGCTGTTTTCAGCAGTACAATGATATAAGACAATTGAAAAGGACTCATGATGAAAAATACTACCTGACAGAAAAGGAACTGATGGAAGTCTGAATGCAGATTGAAACATATTATTTTTCATCTTCTTTATTTTTTCATGGTAGGTTTTTTTGTGTGTTTTCTTTCACAATATGACTAATATAGAAATATATTTTGCATGATTGTACATGTATAAGACATATCGAATTGTTTACCATCTCAGGGAGGGAAAGAATTTGGAACTCAAAATTTTAAAAATAGATGCTAAAATTGTTTCTACATGTAATTGGGAAAAATAAAATATTCAATTTTTTTTTAAAATAAAAGAAAAAAGAGAAAAAAAGATGAAAGTTTTAAAAATTCAAGGTGATTCAGTTAAGCAGGACAATTTTGTTACTATTGTGTTAAGTCTAATACACTTTTAAAAATTTCATGGAGCAGTTCACACTTTCATACACAATTCTCTTTTCCATTTTGTTTATTAAAATACTGATATCGTAAATCATAAAATATGTTTTTAAAGTTCAGTTATTGGTAGAAGTTAGATAGTTAATCAACTAATCATCCTAAGTATTTCATTTTCCAAATATTAAAAGACTCCACCCAAAACATGGTTTTTACCAACCTTCAGTTTAGTCTGAATACCCTAAATTCATAACTTTTATAAAATTCAGAGCTGGAAAAGTCCTTACACATCATCTAATCCAACTCCAGTTTTACAGAGGGCAAAATTCAGTGCAGACATCACTGAAATCATGGTCAAGTAACTAAAGCTGACACCCCAAACTAAATCCTTGACTGTTCAGAAATCCTCCAGCCATCAATTATCCAGTAAGGATGCCTAGTTTGAGAAGGACGTAGAAGAAATGAAAAAAGTCTAAAGGAAATCTGAGACAATAATGAAAGGGTAGGGATACTGGGAAAGGTTAAATATTAGATTAGATTATTGAGGAAGAGTTGGATCTTCAAGTACATAGCAATTAACAAGAAGGATGGATGGTCTTTTCTTTTTCTCTTTCTCTGACAGATGTGATGAATAAGCAAAAGAGACTTAAATTGCAATTGTGGAGGCAAGGTGAGCACCAAGTCTGACAGCACTTATTGACAAAATCAAAAGACCTTTCTGTAAGCAATATGCTTCTCTTCATAATGATCTAGATGAGGGGTCCAATGTTTTTGTGGTGAGCAGCTACTTTGAAGTCTTGACATCAAAAAGGTATGCTAACAAGTAAATGCCTCCAGAAAAGGGGAAAAGTTAATGTTATTTTAGATTGCCTTGAGAAACATAGCATCTAGAAGGGGGGGTGACTGATAGTCATGTGTACATGCCCACCCAGATCAGAGCACATCTGGAGTATCATGTTCAGTTGTGGGCAACATCTTTAAGAAAGAAGTGACAAGCTGTAGAGAGTAGCCAGGATGGTGGTGGGCTCTGAGGTCCTATCACCTGAGGATGGGCTGAAGGAAATGGAGATTTTTTTTTAAGCCTGGAAAAGAGAAGATATTCCAGAGCACAGATAAAAGAATTAGGAATATAAAGGGGAGGGTGGTGACTGAATCAAGGTAGATTTAGGTTCAAATTAAGGAAAAACTTCCTAACAATTAGAGCTGTCCCAAAATGGAACAGATTGCCTCAGAGGGTAGTAGATTTCCCCTTAGTTATGCTCTTTCAGTAAAGGCTGGATGACCACTTGGTCGGCGCACTTTTGTTCAGATGTGGGTTAAACTAAATGGTTTCTCTAACTCTGAGATTCTGCTAACAATTACAATTTTGGCTTCAATAGGTCCCAGTCATACCCACTGCCCCACCAGAAATACCCAAAGATCACAGGGCAGAGAAGCTGGAGAGCGGGTCTTAGATATCTGAAATTCCACCTGAGTAACGGCTCTAATTCCCATCACCTTTCTTGTACCCATGAAATTTAAAACTGTAAGGGAAAGGGAGGCACAGCCAGCAACTATGGCCCTATGATCCCAAATAGTTCTAGAGCAAGAAGAATGCTACAAGGAATAGACTACTTTCCAAAGCCATCTGATGTTCTGGTCCTTGGGTCTCTGTATCTTGTAACCTCAAATCCAAAGAGAGGTGAGAGACAGAGGGCCGCTTATAAACATTAACTTCATGGGGGTGGGGGTGGGGGGCGTGATTAGGGAAGGGACGCCTCCACCTCCTCTCTCCAGCGTGGGAGTTGTTAATTTTCTCTGCAACACCTCCAGTGGCAGCCGGCTCAGATGGCAGAAGCATGTGCTGGAGTAGTTATTAGCAACCCACCAGCTCCAGATGGTATGTTTTGGGAAAGTAGAGATGAACAGTCTGACCAGAGTTTTCCTGGCTCAGAGATTTATTCCCCTTAAACAGAGGCTCTCAGAAACCTGACTAGCAAAGGTGCAGTATAGCTATTACACAATTAGAATGCTGTGATTTGGAAGGAAAGGGGGATGTCTAAACACCATTCTTGGGTGCGGTGGCAAAGTAGGTCTGTGTTAAAGGGTCAGCTACTAGACCTTAGTCTCTAGGCACATAATATCTTCCTGATCTTTTTGTAACAAATCACGTTAATGCTCAATTATTCTGGGGGCTTCCCAGGGAGGGATGGGATCCCTGAGAGCTAATTAGCATGTTTCAGCAAGACACGAGCATACAGACCTGTACGAAATGGAGGAGACTACATAGACGTACTGTAGTAATAGGAGACTATTACATCTTCTCAGAGCCAGGGGATAAAGGCACTAAACTCATCTGAAGACTACAAGAGTCTAAATATAAGGCTACTGATCCCATTACAGACATGTCCATAGCCCCTAAGACTCAAAACTGGCAAAAGAAACAAATTCTCTCTTCTCTTGAATTTGAATTCCTCCTCTGATACTTAAGAGCAGGGCAAGTCACTTGTAACCTTCTCTGGGCCTCAGTTTCCTCATCTGTAAAAAGAGGATTTGACTAGATAGCCTATAAGATCTCTGCTAACTCTAAATCTATGACTTATGCTCCTATTCACTAAAAAAAAAACCCAGAAAATGGCAATGTTACGTTGCAAACACAGATCTCCATAGCAATGCCAAATGATGGATTTTACTGGTGACAAAAGATTTTTTGCTTTCTTTATCTTCCTCCCTCACTCCCCCCCTGAAAACAACAACAACAAATTACCCTCTACTTTGATGACAATCCTGCTTCAATAGTTTCATGAAAAGGAGGCAGAAAATCTCAAATTTACCTCAGTGATACATAACTGAAGAGAATGGTCCACCTGCGTCCACTCATTCCTGTGTCTCTGCACCTTTGCTCATGGACGCCCTCTTAGCTCCTCCTCAACAAGTCATCTCAAGACTCACCTTCTTCCTGAAGCCTTCCCCCAACCGAACTGCTGATAGCTCTCTGGCTTTCTCTGCCTTCTCATGGTACTACACATGTTGTCTAGGCTATTACTCATTTCACTAACAAATGCTCAACGCTTATTCCATATAAGGCTCTTCAGGAGACAGCATCATCATACATTGCCTTGTCTCCCAGTTCCACATAGGTGTCTCCTCTCCCTAACTAGACCAACCAGGGGCCATGGATGTTTTTAAAACAGAAAAGGGATGAAGGATCAGGTCAGCTACTGAGAAAGGAGAGGTAAGCCACAAAAATTGAAAGCTCCGTATGGGCTTTTTTTTTTTCTGACATTGCCCTATATTAAATGTTTTCCTTTTTTAACAAAATTTCCAGGAAACCTAACTTCATAATCAAGCAACAAGAATGTTACAAAGCACCTACTGTATGCCACGTGGTGTACTGGGTTCCAGGGATTACAAAGACAAAACAGCCTAGCTAGCTCTTCAAGAGGCTTAGATTCTTCTCCAGGTTGTACTCTCAACATCTTCTACCATGCTCCAGCTCTTCATCTGGAAGCCTCCAGCCATGGAATTCACACCTCACCACTGCAGTCTCTCCCTGGTGGCTCCTCAGACTTCTCTTTAATGAGAGCACCCTGGTCAGTCACATCTCACTCCTTCCCCTACCATGCCCTCACAGATGGTACCAAGGTCTCCCTTCCTCTCTACCCCCTTTTGAGTTTCCTTTTGTTCTAGAATACGCACTTCTTGGGGACAATGCCTTTCTTTCCACTTGTATTCAAAGTCCCGTGTTTAGCACACCACTTAGCACACTGTAAAGTGTTAACTGACATATAAGTATATACAACATCAAAATAAAGTAACTGAGAAAGGTGCAGTTGAGAGGAGGAAACAGATGAGGAAACTTTCAGGTACATCATGAGACTAGAGCTGAGCCTTGCAGCAAAGAGGCAGGGGTGAAGAAAGAGTACATTTCAAGGCAGAAGAACAACCAGTGCAAATGTATGGAAGCAAGAAGGACAGTTGGGTTTAACTGTAGAGTGTGTGAAAGGAGTAATGTGGTGAAAAGTTAGGCTGGAACCAAGCATAGAAGAGTTTGCATTTAATCCAGAGATAACAGGAGGCCACTAGAATGTGTTGAGCAGAAGAGAACGACAAGATCAGACCTGTGCTTTGGGAATATCCCTTTGGCAGCCTTGCGAAAGATTAAAGTAAGGTGAGTATTGAGACAGGAGACCCATTCAGATCCGGCCTTCCCTCAAGGAGGACACCAGCTAAGTAAATAAACCTCCACAATGCAACAGTGGTTACTCATTTAACATGGATACGTTATTCTATGGAGTCTCAAAGACATTTTGGGTGGATAGACATGGCCTAACTGGGGAAACACCAAACAAAACACTGGAAGTGAGCAGACCTAAAAGAAGCTCTGAAAGCTATTTTAATAGAGAAACTGGAAATAGAGGTTGAGGGGTGGGGGGAAGTACACAAAAGAGCATGGAACAGTGATTACAGTCCTAGCCATTATACTAGGGGGGAAGCTTATCCTGAAAGACTCTAATTTCACTACTTTTAAATGGAATTGTATGATATTAAAATTTTTAAAAACTCAGAAAGTGGGTAAGTGATGCTAAAGCCATCACAACAGGGGTGGGAAAGCACCTTCTGCTGACAAATCATTTGAATACCAGCTATCTTCAGCTCCTGTATAGGAGGAAACCAGATTTTCCAGATTTAAGCTTCTTAACTAACACCTGAGGTGCTGACAGTATATATGCCAGGGAACAGCAGTTGAAGACAAGGTGTGGGTTTAATTTAGTGGAGGTAGCTGCCATATTTAGATTTAACATGCCTTGTGTCATAGGTAGCGAGGTGGTGCCACAGTGCATAGAGTACTGGGCCTGGAGTCAGGACTCCTCTTCCTTGAGTTCAAATCCGGCTTCAGATAGATTTGTGTGTGATTCTCGGTAAGTCACTTAACCCTGTTTGTCTCAGTTTTTTCATCTGTAAAATGAGCTGGAAAAGGAAATGGCAAATCACACCAATATCTTTGCCAAGAAAGTCCAGAAAGGGGTCATGAAGAGTCAGACATAACTGAAAAACAGGATCATAGATTTAGGACTAAAAAATAAACAGAGGTCATCTAGGCTTTCTGCCTCATTTTAAAAGATGAGAGCTGGGATCCCGAGTTGTTGAATAATTTGCCAGTGTAGTAAGTAGCAGGGCCAGAATTCAAACCCAGGTCATCTGACTCTAAATCCCATATTCTTTCTACAGTAACACACTGCCTCTCAGCTATATGAGAGGACATGGGTCAGTTTGAGGTGGGGAAGGTGGTTCAGGGTTGAGATGGATGTTACATTTTGTCACTTGATAATTGTGAGGTACTTTCAATGTTATTTAGACAAACTGTTCCTTTTCCCCCTTTCCCAAATTCCTGGGACAGCTCAAGGTGGTAGAGCAGATAGAGTGCTGGCTGTGGAGTCAGGAAGACCTGAGTTCAAATCTGGCCTCAGATACTCACTAGCTGTGTGACCCTGGACAAATCACTTAACCCTAACTGCCTTAAAAAAGAAAAGAAAAGAAAAAGACCAAATTTTTCCCCAAAAAAGAGAAGGAAAACTTTTCTTACCCTATTAGCCTTGAGCTCCCAGTAAAGGGGAAATACTAGGCTGGGGAGGTTCAAACCTGCTCATTCCCTTCACTCTCCCAACTCTGGTTTCTATCTCCTTACTTACCCAAGCCATCCCCTTGCCTGGAATTCTCCCCACTCCTGTCAAACTTCAACATCTATTTCAAAATCCTCTTTGGAGCAGTTTTTCCTACAGTTATTAGTCTGGAGTTATTATTCCATATACTGTGACTTTAGAATGACAGCTTGGATGTATTCCTTTGTCTTAGGTCCTTCATGTGAGCTGAACCTCTCTCCCATCTTAAATTAGAAACTCCTCTGGGGTGGCTGCCAGTTTCAGCAACAAAACAGACAAGCTATCAGTAACCCATACTGACTGCCTGGAAGCAACTTCTCATGATGTATAATTTGAAGGGAGCTGAATTCCAGAGAAGCCTGGGGTGAAGATAGCTCAGGAAGAGAAAAGCTTCTGAACTGCATGCCAGAGGTTAAATGGTTCTTTCTGATCTCAAAAAGCTAAGGATGCCCTCTTTCTCCTGAAATCTGAAAGCAAAACCCCATGGCCTCAATGGAAAACAAAGGTTAGAGGAGACAATATGGAGAACTGTAATTCTTACCTACACTGGCTGTCACCAGCCCCCTCACCCCTGGGCAAGTGTTTCCCAAAATCTACTCTAGTGAGAACAGTGTTTTTGTTACAACAGAGCTCAGGAGAATCCAGCAATAGGGTAAGAGTGGTTAATTCTCTGTAGAATAGTGACAAACCACTCATGGTCATACACACACACACACACACACACACACACACACACACACACACACATACACACACACCACAAACACTGCCCTATCCCCTAAACACAGCACAATCCATAGCAAGGAATGAGAAATAAGCAGAAACTGAAAATTTCCTAACAGAAAGAGAATTTGGGGGCTTGTTGCCTGATGGTCATGGAACCAGGAGTCACAGGTTTTATCACCTTGGCTCTGCAAATTAACTTGTTGGGTGGTCTTGGGTAAAATAGGTCCTGTCCTTGGACCACATTTTCTATACTTTGAAATTTACAGACACCTTTTGTTTTTAATACCACAATAATTTCCTGACACACAATTCTCACAACCATCACAACTGGTACCACCACCACTGGACCCTTTCTTACAGCAACAAAAATGACAACAACAAACAGTTGAGCAAAACTAAGAGACTCAATAATAACATCTGGATGCCGATTGCTTCATGTTTTTCTGAAGGTTTCCCTTAAGGTTCATCATGCGATATGGTGCAAGAATGTTCCATGGTAGTCACAAACCACAATTTGTCCAGCCCCTCCTCTATCAAAGGGCACCCACTTTATTTCTGGCTTTTTCTTGCTACCATGAAGGGCCACTATAATTTGGTAAATGAAGGGCCTCTCCTTTCTGGCTCTGACCCCCTAATGCCCAGGAGGAGGACCTTTAGGCCAAAGGGCATGTACAGCTTAGTGGTTTTTCTTTAAATCCAAGTTGTTTCCCAGAATGGTTTGGGCCTTGGATTTTTCATCTGCAGAGTTTCCATCACATAATGGAAAGAATGCTGAATCCTGGCCCTGCTACTTTGCCAGTGTGACCCTGGAAAATCTGGATCTCAGTTTCAGTCTGGACCACTCTATGAAATGAGAAAGTCAGACTAGATACCAAACCCTCAGAAGGACTTTTTTTAAGTGGCTATTACAGCTTGAACATTAATTCTGCTGCCATCTTGTTGAAACTTTAACAAGTAAGACAGGGAGTCAAAGGCTACCAAGAAAGGAGAGCTAAAAAGTGTCACTATGATTTTGGTATATAAGGGGACTTTCGCTCTGTTATTGACTTTCTTGAGGTAGATGGCTAGAAATGAAAACTCTGGATCAAAGGGCATAGGAATTGTAGTCACTCTCCTTGCATAATTCCAAATTGCTTTCCAGAATGGGGAGACCCCTTGATACCTTCACCAACAATGAATTTTCTGCTTGTCTTTTCCATAACCCTTTCAATGCTGACTAATCCCATCTTTGTCATCCTTGATTATTTGCCTGCAGTAAGGTGAAATTCCAGAGATGTTTTGATTTATATCTTTCTTATTATTGGTTATTTAGCACATTATTTCACGTGGCTGATAGTTTGAAATTCTAATACTGAGAACTGTTTGTTCATATCCTTTGACTACTTATCTATTGGGAGATAATTTTTAGTCTTATATATTTCCGTTAGCTGTCTATTTGAGACAAAGGTTTTTTTTTCCTTCCCTCCAGGTGATTGTTTTCCTTGTATTAATTTTATTCATACAAAAGCTTTTCAGTTTCATATGATCAAGATTTTCTATTTAATTTTTTGTAATTGCCTCTATTTCTTGTCTGGTAAAGAATTCATGCCCTATCCATAGCTGAGAAAGATATATAACCTGCTTTTCTTCTGAGTTTTAAATTTTATGATCTCTTATATTCTGGTCATTTATCCATTATGAATTTATTGTGGAATAGGGTCTAAATTGTGACTTCTACCAAACTGCTTCCCAGTTTTCCCAGAAACTCTAGTTAGATAGGGCATTCTTATGTAGGTAATTTATTTTTAAGGGTTTATCAAATGCTAAGTTATTGAGTTCAATTATTTCTGATTCTTCCTTGTTTAGTCTATCCCAGTGATTACACTCTCCTTTTTAAAAAAAAACAAAACTATACCAAATAGTTGTAGTTACTGCCTTATATTTGAAGCTTGAAGTTTGGAAGTGCTATTTCCTCATCATTTTTATCTCCCCTCCCCAATTATTTACCTTACTATTTGAGATTTTTCATACCTCCACCCTATATGAATTTTGTTATTATTTTGTCTAGCTCTGTAAAGTATTGTAAAGTACATATTGTAAAGTATGCAGAGTACCAGCTTTGGTACTGGATAGCGTCCTGGGCCTAAAGTCACAAAGACCTGAGTTCAAATCCAACCTCAGACACTTGTTAGCTATATAACCCGGGGCAAGTCACTTAACCACTGGAGAAGGAAAAGACAAGCCACTCCAATATCTTTGCCAAGAAAACCCCAGGGACAGTATTGGCATGCTATGTACATGTATGGTCCACGGGGTCACAAAGGGTCAGCTGTAACTACACAACAATTTTGATAGTATTGTTATGTTTCTCGTGCTGTGCACAGATGTGAGCACTCAATATCCTTTCAGTTATCTAAGTTGCTCTTAATTTCTTTAAGAAACACTTTGTATTGGTGTGTATACAAGTATCCACATGTAAATGATTCTCAGATATTTTATGAATTACATAGTCATTCTAAATGGGACTTCCCTTTCTATTTTTGCCTCCTGGATTTTGTTACTGCTTTACAGAAATGCTATTGATTGTTCTGCGGGTTTATTTTGCCTGTTAGCTGTCTGTTTGCTGAATCCTTTACGTAAATCATAATGTCACTCAACAAGGAAAGATTTTGTCTCTTTCTTTTGCCTTTCTTTATGCTTTCAATTTTTTTTCTTGCTTCATTGCTATTGCTAGCGTTTCTGGTAAGATGTCAAATAACAGCACAGAGAAAGGACATCCTTGCTTTACTCCCATTCTTTACTGGGAAAGCTTCTAATGTTTCTATATCCAATCAATCAATTAAACAAAAACATTAATTAAGTGCCTACTTTGTGCCAGGCACTATGCTAAGTGCTGGGGATACATAAAGAGTCAAAAGACACTTGTAATCCTTGAGGAGTTTATAATCTAATGGAATTAATTGAATATATTTTTATTTTAGACATACATTTTTGTCATACCTAAAAAAAGATCTTTTTATGCTTACAAGTTTGTGAATTTTTTTTAGCATCATTGGATATTGTATTTTACCATTTCTGCTTTTTTATATTTACATATTTCTATGTATATTTCTATACATTATTTTTGTAAAGGTTCTACATGGTACTGAGAAATATGAATATTATCTAATGTTTCCATTCAAAATGACAAATTATTTAGCTCTCGATTGTCCAACAGTTTGTTCAGCTCAATTTTTTCCCCTTTTATCTTTCTGTTTGATTTGTCCAGCTCTTACAAGAGCTGATATCATAAGTCTGATATCATAAGTACAACTCCAACTCTTTGGGATTCACCTGATTGCACAGTAAACTTTGCACTAGCCTCTCACTTTGATTCTGCATATGTGTTTGCTTTTTAGATATCGTTTTCATAACCCAGAGATTGTGGGATTTTCTTTTCTTTTCCATTCTGCCTACTTTCACTTTACTGGATTGTTTAGGTTATTCACATTTAAAATTCTGAGAGTTAGGAGCTTCATTTAGATTTGTTTTATTCCCTTCCTCATTTAAGTAAATACTTTGTGATTAGTTTTGCTTCAATTACTTTGATGTAAATCTATCACCCATCGGTGTTTTCTCTCACACACGCTCACATACCTCCCCCACCGCTCACTAATGTTTGTCAGCCTTTTGGGGGTTTTTGCTAAAATTATTGCTTTTTTTCTCTATTTTTATGTTTTCCTTCTCTTTAGCTTTTCATTCTTGTTACTTTTCTTTCTTCTATGCTTTCTTCTTAAGAACTTTTTCTTTTCTTTTCTCTTCCTTTCCAATAGACTATGAAATTTTATTCTTTGACTCACGGTCTAGACCTTTATTTATTCTTTTATATCTCTCTGGGTTCATTTCACTTCCATTTTACTCCTGTTCTACCTTCATGCCAGATGCTTTGACCACTTAAGGATGATGTCCTGAGGTTTGCTTGCTGACTGGTCTTAGTCTAGGACAGGCCTGCACAACATATGACCCACCAAGGGATTTCGGGTGGCCGTGAAAATTATAGAGAATATAAAACAGGTCTGTGGGCCACTTTGGTGGACCACAAGTGACCTCTGGGTCGAAAGTTGTGCAGGTCTGGTCTAGGATATCTATAGCTTACGAAGTTGTAGGCATATTCTTTATCTTACTTTGAGTTCACTCTAGTCTGTTCCACTGGTCTACTTTCTTCTCCCTTGCACCCATTTTTCAGTTTCTTTTAATGTTTTGTCTTTTCCTATGAAAATGTAAGCTCCTTGAGTAGGGATCATCCTTTTATCTTGGTTTCTACACTTACATGCCACAGAACTTAAAGGTTGGCAAGAGTTTTACATGTCTTGTCTTCTGATCTTCAAAATAACTCTGAGGTAAAGTACTATTATTATATCTCCATTGTACAGAGGAAAATTGAGGCTACAAGAGTTAAATGACTTGTCCAGGTAACACAGCAAGTAACTGAATCAAGATACAAACTCAGGTTTTCCTGACTCCAAGTCTAGCACTCTATACCTTATGATACCTGTTTTATTTATGTGGTCTATCCTAAATTTTAACATTTTTAGGGCATTCAATTAGGCTATATAGAAACAGGCGTAGAAAGAATTAATATGAAGGTGATTAGGAGCTAAGCTTCTGCAGTTGGTTATTTATGATTCCTCTGAAATCATTCCTAATCTTAGATTCTGATTTTTTATTATGGATAAGAATAGCATTTAATTCTATATCCTCTCTGTACTGCACATAGCATCACTGAATGCTTTGGTCAAATATAAAGGTAAGAAGAGGACCTTGATTTTTTTAAACATACTTCTCACAGGGAATAGGAGAATAATCTCCTCCCATTGGAATGTAAGCTCCTTGAGGGCAGGAATTGTCTTTTTGACTTTTTTTTTTTAACCTTAGAGCTTAGCCCAGTGCCTGGCACAGAGTAGCTGCTGAATAAATGTTTATTCATTGAATGATTGCTTAACCATCACCATTTCCCTCTGCTCTGCAGGTGTTTACTGTGAAATAACAGCACTGTTTACTGGCAAGACAGCTTCCCCATGCAATGGCTTCACGGGAAGCACATCCCTTCTCCCCAAGAAGCACCATCAAGAACAGGGGACGACAGCAGCCGCAGCAGCAAAACTTAAGACATCGTCTCAGCTCCTTGTTCTTTCTAGCTCTTGACTGCTGAAAGAAATAAAGGAAGCTATTCTCCTTCGTTGCTTCCAGAATCAAATGCTATAAACAGAGCTGGCTGGTGACAGCAACTAAAACGTGGTAATTACTGCCTTTTGGACCTCAACTGTGTCAAGATGCAGCCAGCTAAAGGGGAGCGGGTGACAAGAAAGGGAGGGACTGTGCAATTCAGACTTCTGGGTTACACAGTTATTGCTATTGGGTCTACCCAATCTTCTAGAAGAAAAGGAAGGGGAAGGGAGAGGAGAGGAGAAGAGAGGAGAGGAGAGGAGAGGAGAGGAGAGGAGAGGAGAGGAGAGGAGAGGAGAGGAGAGGAGAGGAGAGGAGAAAGGCAACTGATTCTAAGGTTTTGCACAAAGAGAATTTTACTTTGATCTTTAAAACTTATAGAAGGTAAAGGTAACCCCTAGGAAAGATTAGAAAGGTCCTGTTACAAAGCTTATTCATTTAGCAGTATGTTTTAGGCTGATTTTCATTTCCTGAAATATAAAAGGAATATGGACAATACCTTAGGAAACCAGTAATTTATGTAGACTAAATTTAATCCAGGTAACATTGCACCAAGATGCTACCACTTTACACATCCCAGAACCAAAGCCAAGTCTTCTCAGTTACTAGAACTGACTGTGAACCCAAATTTAAGAGAATCAAGAATGACACTTACAAGGTCACAGAATACTTAAATAACTACAATGTAAGGGACTTAAAATCGTATTTCTAATTCTCCCCTAATCATACAAGCACTAAACAATTCAACTTCACAAACAGGGAAATCAAGACCCAGGTCATCCATTCCTCCCAGAAAGCCAGAAACAAAAAGTAAGCAGTCATAAGCAGCAGAAACCCTAACTCAAGACATCCTTGTAAAACTCAATCCATTTAATCTCTTTATTAACAACCCTGTCCCAAAATGGGAAACATGGGAACATGCTGAGCTCTTTCCTGATATTAAAAACACTGTTTCTTAGAATCTAGCAAATCCAATTAAGAGCACCATGAATCTCTCCAAAAAAGGAATCAATCCATCACTAAGGAACATCTAGTCCAGGGTGGTAGAGCCAATAAGATAGAGGTGGTTGTGTTCCCTTCACATATAGACATAGTTTGTCACAATGGTCATGGAAACTTTCCATTCAGTTATCCTGACAGGCCAGGAATCAAAGGTACTCAGGGTGTTCATGTTCCGTTTTGAGTCCAATCCATGAAGAAGACAGGATGATCAGGATGACCACCAAGAGGAAAAAAAATTCCCACCTATTTATTAGTCAGTGTATTATAAGTAATTAATGCATACAAACCAAATGCGGAGGCACAAAAGACAAATAAAGATTGTTCCTGTTCTTTGGGAGCTGACTGGTATATAAGAGATTGAAGAAAATGATACAGAGGAAGGCTCTTTATTTTTGGTACTTTGATAATGATATTCAGGACACATTTCTTCCATGTAATGCAGAAGACCCCCATTTGCAGTTCATCAGTAAGGAATGAGAAGAGAGTGTGGTGTGGAGCAGTCAGTCAGTCAACATTTATTAAGCACCTACTAGGGGCCAGGCACTGGGCTAATAAGCACTGGAGGAGCTCACAATTGAAGGAGGGAGACAATAAGCAAATAAGTATGCACAAATATGCTATATGTAGGACAAAAGGGAAATAATTAACAGAGGGAAGGCACTAGAATCGAACACAGTTGGGAAAAGCGTCCTGTAGAAGATGAGGTTTCAGTTGGGACTTAAGGAAGTTAACTAAGCCAGGAAATTAAGATGAGAAAGGAAAGTGTTCCAGAGATGGGGGAAAAGCTACAGAAAATGCTGGGGTGTCTTGTTTGCAGAACAACAAAGAAGTCAATGTCACTGAACCGAAGAGTACATGGCAAGGAGTAAGGAAGAAGACCAGTAAGATAGGAAGGGGCTAGATTATGAAAGACATTGAATGCCATATAGAGCAATTTGTATTTGATCCTGGAGGCAATGGGGAACCAATGGAATATATTAAGTAGGAGGTGTGTGACATGGTCAGACCTGGACTTTAGAAAAATCACTTTGGGAGTTGAATGGAGGATGGATTAGAGCAGAGAGAGACTTGAGGCAGGCAGAACCTCCAGCAGACTATTGCAGTACTCTAAGAATGAGGTGTTGAAGACCTGTCCTCGATTGGTGGCCATGTCAGAGCAAAGAAGAAACATCAAGATGATGAAAACATCAAGAGATGTTGCAAAGGTGAAACACAAGTCTTGGAAACAGATTGGATATGGGAAGGGGGAGAAGATAGTGAGAAGCTTGAGGGACTAGAAGGATGGTGTTGCCTTCTACAATAATAAGGAAGGTAGAAGATGGGCAGAGTTTAGGGAGAAAGGTAATGAGTTCCATTTTGGACATGTTGAGCTTAAGATGTCTATGGGCATCCAGTTCAACATGTCTGAAAGGTGACTGAAGATGTGAGACTGGAGGTCGGTTATACATGAAGTTTGAGAAAAATCAGCATAGAGAGGTTATTAAATCCATGAGAGATGATGAGGTTACCAAGTGAAGTAGAATAGAGGGAGAAGAGAAGAGATATGAATGATATCTATGGTTAGAGGACATGATCTGGATGAAGATCCAGTAAAACACTGGGACTGAGAAGGAACAATTAGATAACAGGAGGAGAACCAGGAGGGAGTGGAGTCCTTTCTGAAATCTAGACAGAAAAGAATATCAAGGAGAGAGCAATCAACAGTGTTTAACATTCAAGGAGAAAGAGGATTGAGAAAAGGTCATTGGCAATTAAGAGATCAGTGATAACTTTGAAGAGAGCAGTCTATACAACTATGAGGGCAAGGTATCAAGAAAGACTTGCAGCAGACATGGCAACCAAACACTTTTTCCAGCAAAGATTATGAGCTCTGTCCACATGGTTACAGTATTCTTACCATAGCTTTCCTGCTGCTATTTTTCAGAAGAGTATTTTTTTTTTTAAGTTTACTTGAGCTGCTTCTGCTTTGGGTTTGTTAGGGGCTAGTAAGACCAGAACTCTACTATGACTGAGGGCTGAACTAAAGACAGCACATCAGAGTAACTGGGATGAATCTCCTAAACTACGTGGATAAAATGAATCTCGAAGTCCAATCACATAAAAGAACACACCTGGTCAAAAATACAGCCACCAGCAAATGATGGAACTGATTTTTAAGCTTTTGATTTTTTTTATTTTTGAAACTTCAACAAACATTTCTCTTTTTCAAATCCTACCTTCAAACTAATCACCCCAAAAACAATTCTTCAAGGAACTCTCTGTTGTTGAACAGCCAAAGGTACCTGTTAAGTTCAATATTCAGGCCACAAAAACAGAGAAACCATCCATAAAAGTTTTGACAGAGATTTGGTTTGGACTTCTGAGAGCTAAATGACTTGGGAAAATACTCAAAAAACATCTCTCTGGAATGAGAAGGGGAAACCTGAATCCTACAGGGCAAGTTCCCAAAAGGGAGGAATTGGAATGTTTGCCTGTTTCTTCTGTCTAGGTAACAAGGTGTGGAAAGCTGCCAATGACAACCAAGCCAAAAGCTAAGAGAGGCTTTTCAGGACACACCTTAGTCAAATGATTCAGTGGCCAGAATCTGGCCTAGGATTCAAACATAACATGGGGGAAGTTAACTCCCACCTCTTTCTGAACCTTCTTGTTTTTCCTAGTATCAGGGCATAGCAAAGGGCAGAGTTTCTGCCACTGTTCTCAGTCAGCTGCCCAGGGACCAAGTATAGGTGAAAGAAAGATAGTTATACCACATGTTTGGCAAGTATATACTTGCTTCCTGATTAAGGAAAAGTGGTCTGCTGGCACTCAGCTATTATAAGTAGCATCCTTCAAAGGAAAATAAAACAGAGGGCCCTCCGGAGACTAACGCACTCAGCAATACAAGAAAACAAGTATCAGCCCTAAACAGAACCATGTAATAAAGACAGATGAAAAGAAAGCAAAGTGAGAAAGAGGCTATAGCAATGATCCCATCAAAACATATGGTCTGTTTATTAGTACATGGGAGAAAAAGGAAGAGATTGTACTTTGGTGTGGATATCACTCACTTCACTATGAGTGAATTGATGGGGACCATTAAGACCATTGTTCAAATTGAGATCAATCTCTCAGTATCTATTAAGCACATATATACTAGGTCCTGTGCTACACAGATACAAAGGCAAAAATGAAACAGTTCCTGCCTTCAGAGAGCTTACATTCTATACTAGAAGGCAAAATAAAAAGGTATGCAACTAAGAATGACATCCAAAAAAATTGAAGGTAATCATAATGTGGAAAACAGACTTTTAAGTAGATGAAAATTTCAAAATACTCCTATCAGGGGTAAAACAAAAACACCAAACCAGATGACTACAATCTTTTAAACACAGAGAGACAAGATTAACCTAAGACAGGAAATAAATCTGAGCAACTGGAAGGCGTTAAATGATAGTTACGTGTTTACATCCTAACGGAGGGAGAAGACACCATTGTCCCTTCAGAATCCCACAATATTCCAAGCTCAAAGATGGAGCAAGTAAAGATGACTGAAGAGCCTAGGTGAAGTTTTGTTCTGCTTTGTTTGCTTTAAAAGAAGAAAATAAAACAGAGAGGAAAAAGAAATGCACATGGAAAGAAATGAAGGAGAAGGAATGATTTAGAATCACATGAAGTGGAGCCCTTCAAAATAAGAGGAAGGGGTGAGAATCGAAGAAACAGGCTTTCTCATGATCGTCACTCAGATGGCCCCAGAGGAGAAAGTGAGGTTGGTAACTTTGCACAGTACTCCCTCACTTAAATCCAATTCACTTGCAAGTGATGACATCACCTTCCTGATGTTATGATCCTCGTTGAGAATGAAAAACAAACAATAACAACTCAATCTGAATTCGACTGGAAACTGAAAATAAGGTAGATGCCCACTGACTGCAGCATAGTTAAACAAGGTTGAACACATACCTAGACAAACACAGTATTTAATGTGTAAATATATTAAAAAATAAACAGGGAAATGGGTGAGGACAGGGAGGGGGAAAGGAGTATTTTTAAAACATAATTTATTTTTAGTTTTCAACATTCAGTTCCACGAGCTTTTGAGTTTTAAATTTTCTCCACTCCCTCCCCTCACTCCTCCTGAAGATGGCGTGCAATCTGAAATAGGAGAAAGGTGGATTTTTAAGAGGTAGGGGAGAGATGAGGAGGGAATAGTCATAAAAAAGCCCCAAACTTTAACCACAGAGAGCTACAAAGGGAGTAGAAGAGAACAGGAAAGGACACTCCAATTAAAAGATTGCCAGTGCTTATCCCCTTCTCTTTCTTACCACTTTTTCCTTTGTAAAGAAGAAGATAACGGGTCAACGAGGAAAACAATATAATAAGATACAATGGAAGAAAAATACATCTCTCACAACTATGAATGTAATGAACACAAATCTTTTAATGGTGGAGAGTTAGCTGAATCTAACAGAACGCAGAATCCAACAATATGTTGTTTACAAGAATGTATTTGATACATATATTTGAACAGAAGTAGATAAAATGAGGGATTAGAATAGAATCTAGATGAATAGGTGAATTCAAAGAAGGAGGGATGGCAACAAGGATCTCAGACAAGACAACAGTAAAAATAAACATGTTAAAAGAGATAATCCAGGAATTATTATTATACTACATTATACTTAAAAGCACAATAGACAATGAAAAATACCAACAATAAATATATATGCACTCATTTGCATTGTATTTAAGCACTTAAATGTAAATGCCATTCTTAGGTTTTTTTGTTGTTGTTCTGTTCAGTCATGTCCAACTCTTCATGACCTCATTTGGGGTTTTCTTGGCAAAGATATTGGAGTGTTTTGGCGTTACCTTTTCCAGCTCATTTTACAGATGAGGAACTGAGGCAAACAGGATTAACTGACTTGCCCTGAGTCACATAGCTAGTAAGTGTCTGAGACCACCAGATTTGAACTCAGGAAGGTAAGTCTTCTTGCCTCCAGGACCACCATCCACTGCACCACCAAGCTACCACCTTAGTTTGCTGGCATACAAAAATATGTGGTGGGCTGAATTTGAACTAGTCTCTGTGTAGTTTGCCATCCTTTCACTTAAAGAAAAAGGAAATTGAACCACAAAACAATATAGATGGAAAACAAATGCTCACTAGATATTTTAATGTGCCCCTTTCATACCTACAAAAATCTCACAAACAAACAAGAAAGTATTTAAGAATCTGAAAAGAATTTTGGAAAAGTTAGAGTTGATAGCCCTCTGGTAGTTAATAAATGGGTAAGAAATATACCCATTTTTCAGTATCACATGACACTTAAGAAAACTGACCATGTGCTAAGACATAAGAAATTCAAAAATAAATGCAAAAAAAAATAGAAATACTAAACATGCCTTATTAAACACTATACAATAAAAATTATAATCAATAAGAAAAATTTGAAAAAAGGATTATGATTTAAATGCAGACTAATACAATCCCCAAAATAAGTGGATTAAAGAAGAAATTATAGAAGCAGTAAATAATTTTATCAAAGGAAATTACAACAATGAAAAAGTTTTTCAAAAATTTTGGGATACAGTCTAAGTAGTTCTTGGGGAAAATGTAAAGCTCCACACATATTTACCAACAAAAGAGAAAAAGAACAGATTAATAAACTGAACATACAACTAAAAAAAAGACAACATTAAGTAATAAATCAAAAAACTCCAAATAAATGCAAACCTGGGAAATATGGAAAGAAGTCTGGCAGAAACTAGGTTTAGAACTACATGGTACACCATATACTACACTCAAGTTAGAAATAGATACATGGTCTAAAGTAAAAGGTGATATTAAAAAATAATAAAAGAGAATGGAAGGAGATATTTTTCATAACTATGGCTAGAGGGAGAATTCTTAACCAAATGAGTATAAGAGGTTATCAGAGAAAATAAAATGGTCAATTTTAGTTAAATAAAATTGAAAAGCTTTTGCACAAACAAAACTGATGCAATTTGAACTGCAAAAAAGAAATAGCTAATGGGAGGAAATGTTTATATCAAAATTTTTCTGATACATACCTGGTATCAAAAATGCATAAAGTATTGATATAAATATATTAGAACAAGAGCTACTTTACCCATTGGTAAGTGGCCAAATTCTAACAGACAGATTTGAAATGAAGAAATGTAAGCTACCAACAACTTTATGAAAAGATACTCTAAATTACTAATAATAAAAATACAAATGAAAACAACTTTGAAATTCTACTGAACACCAATTATTTATTGGCAAAGACCTCAAAAAAGCAATTGTCAAAAGGTTAAAATAGCAATTGCCAAAAAAAAAAAAAAAGCAATTGTCTCTCTGAGAGAAAATGCACACTAATTCCCTATGGGTAGAGCTGTAAATTGGTCTAAACATTCAGGAAAGCAATTCAGGATTATACAAAAAGTAACTAAATTGTGCATATCTTTTCACCTCGCATTACCACTACTTATTGGCATATACTCCAGAAGAGATCAGAGACAGAGGAAAGGGACCATATGCACTTTTTTTGCTGCAGCAAAGAATTAAAAACAAAGGTAGAACTCACTAACTGAGGGGTAAATTGAGATTTATGAAGAGAATATATGGTGAGAAATGATGACTTCAGAGAAACCTGAGAAGACTTGTATGAATTAATATAGAGTGAAATTTACACCATGACCGCAGTAACATAAGGGAGACAATTCTGAAAGACTGCTCAATTCTGATCAGTGGAGTGTCTGATATGACTTCAGAAGATCAGCGATGAAGCATACCATCTACTTCTTGTCAGAGACACAGATGGACTAGAGATGCAGAACAAAACTCATTTCCAGACATGACTAATGTGCTGAATTATTTTGCTGGACTATACTTATTTGTTAAAAGGGAGGCCTTCTATTTGGGGATGAAGGTGGGCATTTTCAGTGGGTTGTAATTATGACATAAAAATACATAAAAGAACATGAATAAAACATTTAAAAATCCATAGAAAAAAGCAAAAAGACATGCAGAAGGAGACCTTAACAGAGCATGTTAAATTTAATATATACTTCAGAAATTCATGGTTTTGCATACAATCTGCTTTTTTTGTTCTTTTTATTACCAAAGTGTTTACGTTTATTTACAACTGTTAAGTTTATAACAAAAAGAAATTCAAGAGTGGCAACATTTTTATGGTGGAAATAGCACTAGACTGAATCAGGAAGACTTGGATTCTAGTCCTGGTTCTTCCACCTAAAGAGGTGTGTGAAACCATCAGTAAGTCCCTTCATATCTCTGAGCTAGTCACATTTGTAAAATGAGAAAACTGGATCAGATGACTCCTTTAAGGACTCGCTGATTTCCCTGCTTTATGATTCTATAAATTGGCACCTCAGAATTCTCTCTCTCAATTCGTTCATTTTTTTTTTTTTAATGAGGGTCTATGTCTACTTTCCTCATGTTTTAGAATGGTGTGAAGAGTGTCTGATTTGTAGCAACAACTTCTGTAAGTTGGGAGGGTTCAGAAAATTCAACAAGTATTTATTAAGCTCCTTCTATATGCCAAGAGTTGGGACCCAAAGAAATAAAACAAAAATGCATCAGTCCCTAACATCAAAGAACTTACATTCTCCCAGGAAGGAGTAACGACATACCACGTAAACACAAAGTAAATTATAACAGCTGGCAGTAGAAAGGTTCCTCCGGGCTAAATGAAGTGGAAAAAAATTGTAGAATTATTCATTCGACAAACATTTTTGGGTACCTTCCACGTTCAAATTCAAAGAACACCACTCACAGAAACTGACTGGCACCAATCCAGGTAAGGTATGGGAGCCAAGAGGGACCCTTATGTCCTGGATTCATGGTTATTCTGATAACAATGACAGCATAAATGTGCTACCAAGTACTTTCATTACGAGATCATCAGGGTATAAGCTTAACATACCCAATGGAACAACTGTCCCATTTAGAGGAAGGAAAATCTGACACAAAGGGAGTGGAGTCCTGAAGTCTTTTAACCCCACAGCAAAAGCAAATGACTGGATGATATATAAACGTCTGAAATTAAGGCCCCAAAATATTGTCTTCTCTACATTTTCTAGCTTAATATGAGATATTACTCAGACTTAATGGAGAAAAAATTAGTTTCTTTCTCCAGGGAGGGCAGCTAAAGCCAAAGGTTGAAATGAACCTGATTTTAAAATCTGATCTCCTGCCTAAATTGTTTTTCCCTAAGGCTGTATAACAGGACAATATTTCTGAAGCACCCTGTTCTTCTACACTTTGTTCCTTGCTCCTACCTTGAGGGCTAAGACAATTTTAAGATATTTTTCACTGAGCTGGAGGGCTGAGCATGAATGCTTACTCACATTTCAGAAGCCTCTGTTTTCTCCCTTGCTTTCCCTTTCCTGGGGGGCGGGGAGGGGAGAGAGGGAGTAAGAAGGAAGAATAATATCTAGCTAGATGAGAAAGTTGGGGCCAAGCTAAAAAGAACTTTACAAGTTCCTTCAGGCTGCCTCTCAGGACCCATGTCTCTTTTCTATCAGTTCCTTTACCAGAAGTGGTGACTTCTTCAGTAGTAGCTTCCTACTCAGTCCCACCTCAAAATCAGTACTTTCCTTTACTTGGTTATTCTGCTTTGTACTTGTAACGTCCTTACGCTGGTAACCATCCCACAGTCCTACTGGAATCTTTCTCTGCCTTCTAAGCAGCTACATTAAACAAACAAACCTAAACAATGCTTATACTTTAACCCTGGAGTAACAGGGAGCCACTAGAATTAACTGAGGAAGGGAGTCAAGTGTTTAAGGAAAATTACTTTGGCAGGACTTTGTAAACTGGAATGGAGTGGAGAGAGATGAGGCATGGAGACCAAGTAGGGGGCTGCTGTAGTAATTTAGGTGAAAGGCGATGAGGGCCTAACCTAAGGTGAAAACGGCAATGGGACAGCAATGGGCCAGAGGCAAGATATGTCATGTAGGCGAAAATTACAAAATTTGGCAACTAACTAAATAAAAAAGGGGTGAAGGAGGGTAAGGAGCTGAGAATAAGGCTGAGGTTATGAACCTGAGATATTTAAAGGAGAATGGTCCCTACAATGGTAATAGGGAATTTTGGAAGAGGGGAAGGAAGGGGAGGAAAGATGAGTTCGGTTTTGGACAAGGTGAGTCTAATATGGCTCCAGGACATTCACTTTGAATTGGCCAACAGGCAATTCATGATGTGGGACTGAAACTCAGGGGAGAGACTAAGGCTCGATATATTGATTTGGAAGTCATCAACCTAGAGGTGGCAATTAAACCCGCTGAGAACTGATGAGTTTACTAACAGAGTGAATAATGAGAGAAAAAGGCTTTGTGGAACATCCACAGTTACAATATGTGCTATAAAGGATGAGTCAGGAAAGGAGACAGAAGAATATATAGACAAGATGAGAACCAGAAAAGATTAGTGTCACAGAAACTCAGAAAGGAGCAAGGACTCAAGAAGAAAAGGTGGTCAACAGTGTCCAATGAAACACATAGATCGAGATGGATGAGGCTTAAAAAGACAAATCAGACTTGGCAATTAAAAGATCACTAATAACTTTGGAGAAAGCAGTGAAACTCAGTTGAGTAATGAGGTTTGGAAGTCAGGCTGCAAAGGACTGAGGAGAGAAGAGGATAGGGAGGAGTATATACAATTTTTTTCTAGGAGTTTGGCTGAGAAAGGGAAGAGTGATAAAGATGATAGCTTGAGGAGATGGTAGAATTTAGTGAAAGTTTTCAAAAGATGGAAGAGACAGAGAGAAAGAGCAACAGAGAGAACAACAAAGACAGAGACAGAAAGAAAGAGTAGGAGGCATGATTGCAGATGTAATCTGTTGGAGATGGCAGAAGAGTGGAATCAAGCTTACACACCTCTTCCCCACTCTGATCCATCCTATACTCAGCTGTCAAGGTGATTTTCCCAGAAGTTCAATCATGTCACTCCCCTGCTCAATGAGCACCAACGGCTCCCTGTTTCCTCCAACATCGAGTAAAAAGTCTTCTATTTGTCATTTAAAGCTCTTCATAAACTAATCCTTCTTTCTTTTCTAGTCTTCTCACATGTTATTTTCCTCCATGTACCAACTATATTGGCCTACTATTCCTCAGTTATAACATCCCATCTGTTGTCTCCATTCCTTTGTACCAGCTGTCCCACAATCCTGGAATGCTCTTTCCCCCTCACCTCCACAACTGTCTTGGCTTCCCCTTCATCTCTTCCCCCTCAGCTTCCCCTTTTTTAATTTCTCCTCTACCTTTCCATTCTGCCACTTCTACCTCTCTTGGCTTGCTTCAGAACTCCTCTCAAAGCCTACCTTAAACAGGAACAGTATCCCCAGATGGCTAATGCCTCCTTTTTAGGATAATCTATTCTTTATATATTTTATATGTTCCTAATTATTTACATATTATCTCCTCCCACCTCCATTTAAATGAAAGCTCTTTGAAGTCAAGGATTATGTTTCTGCATTTCTCCCCAGTACTCAGCACAGTATCTGGTACAAATAAGTACTGGATAAATGCTTGTTGACAAATTGGCTCCATTTTCTCTCAACTTTCCAAGTGAGAGGGGAGAAAAAAAGATGTGGAAAGATTGAAAAAAGAAGAAAATTTCTGGAATAGCTTCTGTATGGAATGAGATAAGGAATCAATTAGGGAGCAGTAACAGGACTGATTTGCTTCAGTGCAGGCTCAGTTGAAAATGGACAACAAGAATTTAAAATGCACCCAGTCAGCTTGGTTGTGTGATTTCTTGCAGCTCTGTTCAGCAGCCTGTGAGTAGGATCAGAGGACACAGATGGTGGCAGTAATCCCTGGCCAAGGTCTGACAAGAAATGAACAATGACGGGACAAGAGAGGAGGGAATTCAAGAGCAGAGGACAGTGTAGACTTAAAACGGCTAAGTATAGGGTCAAGACTGGAAAGAGAGGAAAGCAAAGTTAGACTATTTAGCCTTGCTAACATACTTAGGCATTGAAGGTCTCGATGAAGACAAAAAATAGGTTTGGGAGGACTGAGGCATACAGAGAATAATAGGAGTTATAGTCAGATCAATTTCTAATCAAGAGAGTGGAACGCTCATGAGTAATGTTAAAGTCTAATGAATGATCATTTCTAAGTGTGGCTCTGACATAAGGTAAAAGGTGGATCACAAGATTTAAAGAGGCGGAGGAAGTGGAAGGTTGAGGGATTTTATAGGAGTATCAAAGTTCACTAATATAAAGAGAGGAGCTGGGGAGGAAAAGAGGGGAAAGGAATTAACATTTATTAAGCGCTTACTAAATGTCAGGCATTATGCTAGGTGCTTTACAAATATGATCTCATTTGAGGAGAGGAAGAATATGAGACAAGTGCTGAACTCCTTAACAAAGGAGGGGGAATGAAGGATCAAGAGTCTAGTGTACTTTAAATACACTCATTATCACTAGGAGCTCCACAAAGTCTGAATTTTCCTAGAAGACATGAATAAACAAATCAAGAAAGAAATGTTTATCTGTCAGAAGTCCATATAAAGCTCCATTTTCTCTGAATGGGGCCCCAGAAAAGTTTATGAAGTGCATAAAAGTAATTTGGGAGAGAAGGAACTTTATCTGAGGCCCAGGTAGATCCAAATGAGGCCATTCTCCAGTGGTCCCAGCATCATTCCAGATTTTGCCCTGTCAAAACATGAAAACAGTTCTAGGAATCAGTTTTCAAAAAAAATGGGGAAAATAGCCAAAAAGGCAGTCACTTCACTTGCTTGTTTAAATTGGACAATTGTGACCATGCTACTGCTAAGCTTCTAAGGATGGGTGGATCTAAAGTCTGTTTCCTTGAACTTTTACCACCATGGGATAATGGGAGAAGGTTGAGGCACATTCAAATAGGAAATTCTAAAGCCATATTTGAAAATGGGAATCACCCTGCATTCCAGGAAGTGTCAGACCCACACAGCCAAAGAAAGGAAGTGGTCTGATCCTACTTAAGTCACTTCTCCTTCAATGGCATGAATGGAAGCTCTGGTCATATGACTCGATTCTCATGCGGCTTGGAGATTTTAATGGTATGTAATACTCTTGGTACATTTCCAATGAGATCAACCAACTTTTTAACCCTGAATGCCACAAGTGAAGCTAAGCGAAAACCAAAAAAATTCTTGTAGCTTCCACTGATGGAAGTCATGTGAGGGAGAAAAAGAAAAGGGGAGAATAAAGGAAAGAAGGAAAAAAAGAGTGTAAAACAATAGAATGCAATTCGTCAATGCCAGATGCCTCTTCCAGTTTTGGAACATTGTAGAGACTAGGGAGAGTTAATCTTATGTATTAATAATACTGGGGAGAAAGAATGGGATTGTAGATAGAGACAGAACTGGAGTTAGGAAGATACTTTTGTTGGAACTCCATCTCTGATACTCATTAAATGTGGGACCATATCACTGAACCCAAGACAAAGGTTCTCCACTTGTGAAACGGGAATAATCTCTGTAAGACCTAATTCACAGGATTGTTGTTTCATTCAAATGAGATAATCTATGAAAAAGGCTCTGTGAACCTTCATGTACTTACACAAAATATGCGTGGAAAGGAGACAGTTTCTAAGAAAGCCTTGTTCTACAAAATGCCAATGGCCGTCATGCATATATTTCAATTTAATCCTCACAACAGCTCACTGAGGACCATCAGAAAGTTTTAAGGTCACACAACTAGCAAATATCAGAGGGAGGTTTGAAACAACCTGTTTCTACTATATAACACACATTCTGTGTGTATGTCTGTCTGTTTGGCTGTCTGTCTGTCTCTCTCTTAAAAACGGCAAGGGGGAGGAATTGGTGTCCTCATTTTTGTGGTTCAACCTTCAAGCCAAGTAAGAATTAAGTAAATGGAATAAATGCCTGGTTAAATATTAGGCCTGTTGCTTGTCTGTTAACATTTTCATAGAGCCCTACAAGGAGTTCCTTACGGACAAGCAAGGAACTACTATTTTTTCCAGGCTTGGAGGAACTGAACCTTGAGGATGTCACAGATGATTGCACAGGTAAACATCGACTTTATATCTACAATAACTTTCTTTACTTTCAGAGACTTCCAAAAATAGTTGGGGAACGAGATTTGGGATAAATTTCCTCTCCAATCCCTCAGGACAGAAAGAGTTTTAGCAACTGGAGCACAGCACAGAGGAAAATTTCCCATAATCGTTGCTGGAGCTGCTCACCAAGCCTATGGGAGGAAAAGCTAGCCAGCTAAGGTCCTAACCTGTCACACATAATAAATAAAATTCAAGTTATCTGGAAAGGAGTAAGTTTCATTGTAAATAATGAATGAGAGCAGTGAGGAAGAGTGGATGGGAAATTTAACCTCCGGGGGAGAATAATCATGATACTAAGGAAAGTGAAAGAAAGGGAACTTGCCAGATGGACTTCAACACAATCTTGTAAAAATAACCAGGCAGGACCACCACTGAAAAGCACACATCTGAAACCTAGATACAAACCTGATGCTAAGGGTATTTCCCAGGGCAAAATCTGCAGGAAGAAGGTCCCATCATAAAGACCAGGCAGCATATGAGCAGCTGGAGGCATCTTTCCTGCTCATTCATAATACCAGTTAAGTAGCAGATCTTGACAGGGTACAATTTCACCCTATAAACTCCCACAGAGGGTGGCCAAAAAAACTTGATTTTTCTTAGCAAGTCATTACATGTATGGCAGAAACAGAAATGAAATAACCCAGGTCAGAGGTTTTACCATTGCACAGAACCCAGGACAGATGTATCTAAGAAATCCAGATAAACTATTAGAGTAAGAGCAATCCCACTAGGACCAAAGAGGCCCTCCAATAAAACTGTTTTCCCTTTAGATGACACAGAAATACTTCAGCTAAAGTTCAGCTCCTATCTGTCTGCTTCTTAAAGAAGAAGATGAGAGTACAGTCATCTTAGTGCTATATCCCAGGAAGTAAAAAGAAAAAAGTCTACCTGAAGCATCCAGTTTGCCATAACTTAAGCAACTTTACACCTCAGGGATATGTCTTCAATGACTAATCACCAGAGAAACCACTTGTCTTCAGCTCCTTCAACAGAGATTTATTAAGCTCCAATTGACTTGAAGTCATTGGAGGGAGATGGAGGACTGAGGGAATTGGGAGAAGTGTAGGTGATACAAAGAAGGTCAAATCAGACACATGCCCATCCTCAAGGAGTTTACAATCTAACAAGAGTGATGTCCCAGTAATGAATAGTATATCCAAATAAACATAACAGAAATTATGATTTTAAGTTTATAAGAGATCAGAGAGTCTTGAGCGATTTACAGAAAAATGAATTATTTCTAACTGAGAGGAAAGTTTCAGGTAAACTTCATGGTACTCCATAAAGTTTGGCACATGATGGCACCTGAAATGGACTTTTAGGGAAAGGAACAATTTTAGCAGACTAGTACATGGGAGGGACACTGTTCCAAGGACAGGATACAAGGTGTACCAATGCTTAAAGACTAGAGATGGAAGGACCAGATCAGAGAACAACCATTAGTCTAATCTGGATGGAGTATCTGGATGGAGTGATTATAAACTAATGCAAATACCCAGGTAAAGTTTGTATCTTACCCAGTAAGTGGCAGAAGGCAGGACACAGAGAACCTCCTGCATCTTTGGGAGAAGAGAAGGTTAATCATACATTACCATATATTAAAGCATCCAAAACATATCTTATTCAGTTCCAAGAATTAAGCCTGATAAGGATAAGAAGTCTCCAAATAAAGGCTGGAACCTCAGCACTCCCCCAAAACCAAAAATGTACTTCTCTTAGCTCTATTTCCAAAAATGGGAGAAAGGAAAAGAGAACATACATGTGAGCTGACAGTTCCCTTAGCAGTGATAATACTCCTACCATGCCTTTACATAATCGAGTTCTTACTGTAAGACTGCAGATTTACAGAGTAATATAACAGCTTCTTGGAAGCCATTATGGGAGTATCATGCAAACACTGCAACAATGTTGAGACCACATGACAGAATGCCTTGAAATATCACTTGGGTCAATACCAGCAAACTAAAAAATGCCCCCTAACCACCACCACCACCCTGATTCCAGAACTGTCCTAAAAAGCATAAGCAAAAAAACACCCACATGACTGAGTTACTCAAAACCAGAAATATAAGTCAAGTTAGAGACAAGAAAACAGTAAGTACACCAGCAAAGAAAGCACAGAGAACCTCAGAAGTGTAAGCATCATGGTCTTTGGTATTACCTTAGTTATCTGAAATTGACACTGACTCCAAGCCAAGAGTAAACCAACTCCTTAGCTAAGTCAGAGACTCAACTAATAAGTTAATTCTGGAAAATCTATCCTGACCCATCCTGGCTTCACCAACAATGGAGAGTACTCAGGCAGGAAGAAAGAGCATGATGTGGTAGAAAGGATACTAAATTTAGAGTAAGAGGATCGGAGTTCAAATCATGACTATCACTTATTACCTACATGATCTTAGACATTTCATTAGCTTCCTAGTCAGTAAAGCGAAGGTGCAGAACTAAACGCTGTCCAGAGTTCCTTCCTGATCTAAATTCTATGATGCCAATGTAATTAACACATGTTCCAACTTTGGTATCACTGTGGACCCCCATCTTTCATTTAGGCATTGCCATTCTCTGCCTGTCTAGAAGATTACATGGTGCATATGATGTGTACTTAGTGACCAACAAATTAGGAGTAATGTCAAGAAAAATTCCTTTTTCATAGTGAAGGAAGCAGAAACACACACACACACACACACACACACACACACACACACACACACAATCTCATTTACCTACAAGTCAGTGGAAAATTGGGCTGAGAGTTCTGGTTTTCTTGAGACAACACCCAGCAGACCAAGTGAACCACTGGAAGTTAACTTAGGAAATGGAAGTGCTTCCAGGCTGAGCATCTGAAACTGTAGCCTAAAACCTGTTCATTCTATCAGAGCTGTTTATAATGAATGAGTTAAATAACTAAGAATTGTGACCTTCATCAGCATCTAAACATCTCAAAACATATTCAGATAAGTTAAGTCAAGTCAATAAGCAAAAGCAGGAAACAGGGAGACTCCTTAAAACCCCCCCGGAAATCAGAGTCCTTTTCCAGGATTCTCAAGGGCCTGCCTGATGTCATAGTGCAATTCTCTCCTTTTACAAGCCATTTCAAGTCTTCCCTGCATAAGCACCTCTCTCTCAGTTGTGTCATAAAAATTATTCTGAGGATATATTTGGCAAACCACCACTGAGACCTGGGAAGAACTTATAAGTCTTATGACCAGCAAGATGGAAGAAGAGTCACTTTCTCCAAACCTCTTCAACCCTCAATGGGTTGAAAAAAAGTCTTCTAAAAAGCACATAAACAGAAGGAAGTTCTACCTCACACAAAGGAGGGAACACCTCATTTTATCGTGATTATTGCATATTATAGTTGTTTATTATTATTGTGCTTCGCCAGATATTGCTCTTTTTTTAAACAAATTGAAGGTTTGTGGCGACCCCGCATCAAGCAAGTCTACTGGCACCATTTCTCCAACAGCATGCACTCACTTAAGTGTCTCTCTTCTCACTTTAGTAATTCTCACAGTATTTCAAACTTTTTCATTATTATGGTGATCTGTGATTTGGGGGCACCATGAACTATACCCATATAAAACAGCACATTTAATAGATAAATGTTGTGTGTTCAGACCACTTCACTAACTAGTGTTCCCTGCCTTTCTCTCTCTCCTCAGGCCTTCCTAATTCCCTGAGATACAACAATATTGAAATTAGACCAATTAATAACCCTACAAGACCTGTCTTATTTTAAGAAATTGTCACATTCAACCCTTCAACAACCAAACCCTGAGCAGCCATCAATGGTGAGGCAAGACCCTCTACTAGTCAAAAGATTATAATTTGGTGAAGGTTCAGATGATGGTTAGTTTTGTCTTTTTTTTTTTTTTTTTAGCAATAAAGCATTTTTAAATTAAGGCAAGTATATTTTTTAGATATATAATTATTGCATACTTAGTAGACTACAGTCCAGTGTAAACATAATTTTCATATGCACTGGAAAACCAAAAATTTCATGATTTGCTTTATTGTAATATTCATTTAATTGCAGTGGTCTGGAACCAAGCCCACAGCATCTCTGAGGTATGCCTGTGGTGTAGGAAGGGAAATTGAGACCTTGACTCTAACTCCAATGTGACCACTGGCTAAAACTGTATGAACTAAACAGGGGTAACAATTCCTAGAGCTCATAGTACTGCAGTGATGCTGGAATAATGTAAAGCATTATATAAAGTCAACAATTGTTATTAACCTCTCTGGGCCTTAGTCTGTTTCCTCATGCACATAAAAGCAGAAGCTTTTAAAATCCCTTCCAGTTCTAACATTCTGTGCTGTATTTTTGCTGCTCTTAGAATGACTAATGACAACTTATTGAAGCACTGAATGGATAAAAGGTTGGGATATAGATTCAACATGCCCACATGTGTGAATTTAACAGTAAATCTTGAGATAAAAGTATTCCTCCCTAGGTAAAAATTAACAGTCATGGCCCAGAGCTGATATTCAAACACCTGTATAAACATAAACTGGTAAGTCTAGTTAATTAAGCCAACTTGCCTTATTTCTTTCAAAAGGATCAAGTCATTACAGGTCACCTGCCTTTATAACTGACTCCAAGAAACTGCAGCTTGCTTGCACTATAATTTTATTGTGGCAACTATTGCTTGAAAGGAGTAGAAGCTCCCAGAAGGCAGGGACCTAGTTTCTATAGCACTTAATGCAAGGATCAGCAACTCTTTTAACACTAAATGTCCTCACTAGTAAAAGCCAAAATTTTCTTATTAAATGGTTTGACCCAAAGTCCTAAATTTCCTTAATTTAATGAACACAAGTTTGTTGCTAGACTACCAAATAGCCTGGGGGGACACATGCTATTTAAGACTTCGGGGGGGAAAAAGTCAATCTGATTTCCCTGCCAACTGTTAAATTGTCATTTGGCAAAAGACCCATCTCCCCACCTCTGTCACATTCAACCACAGCCACTGAGACAGCTTCCGGGAGTTCTCCCTTCTTGCTTGCGCATTATTAAGTTAATGATGACAACACTGTATCTTATGAGCAAGGTGAAAGGGTCACCCCAACAGCAATAGCACAGTCCATGCACGGATTTTAGAAGAGCCACAAAAATGCTGGCTTATTTTAAAAGCTTAAATTCTGGCATGGGATTCTCCCTTGATTTTTGTTCAAAAGTGGACCAAACCTGAGATATGAAACCAATAAAAGTATGTTCCAGAACTTCACTTTCCATCCCCGCTCCCACCTTCTGGATATTCCAAAAGCTCCCAAATTGTTCTTTTCTCTCTACAGTTGCATATCTTACCAAGTTCTTTTGAGCCTTGACTTTCACTGGCCAACTCCCCCATTTTTACCAGGGCATCAAAATAGCCTTTGGCAGCAAATGTCACACCTAAGAGAAAACAAAACGAAAGTTGGTCATTTCCTTGAAAAAAAAAAAAAAGCAACACAAAACTCAGGTCATAACTTTTGGCAACCACCCAGTCACCATTAAACTCATCCTGTACCATGTCCCATTTGTGTTTCCTTTGTATACAGAAGTATTCAACACTTGATTTCCAGTTTCAGTTCAACATTGATCTCGACATTCCAACAACACGTAGTAATGTCATTCCAAACATTAGGCTTCCTTTCATTCTGAGGACATGGTCCAGGCCCAGAACTATTCAAATGAATTCATGAATGCTGTTCCTATTGTGTGTTATGGGTAGGGGAAGGCAGAGAAAGTTTATTTCAAGTGTTCTTCAGAAGGTCAGGAACACAGCAACTGAGCAAGAAGTCCATGGGAATCCAGGTACCTTCTTAGAGGTATATTACTTCCTATACCATATTGAATCATTTCTCACTTTTTCTTCTTTCTGGCCTTCAAAAAAAAAGTTATGCCTCTCCCCCAAGTACATTAAATGTGTAACTGGCACTTAACAATGCCTAATCATATTAACATAGCCACTAGCCAATATATTTAAACTCTAATGCTTTAAATAACAGATTCTGGTCTAACAAGTGGTATGTTAATATTCTACTGAAAATCATTCCAATCAACTGAAGTATTGATATTGGTTGATTAGACTTGGGCAATCATTTTGCCCTTCCGTGATGGTAAAATGAAGGGGACTGGCAAGATGGTGTCTAAGACCCCTTCCTACCGCAAATCTATGATCCATGATTAAAATCTGAGTGTAAATCCTAACTTTCTCAATCAAATTATCTTTCCAAAATTTTCAAGTTTGCTTTTAAACCTCGCTAAACCTAAAAAGAAAGCCCCACTTCCCCAGACTCCTGACTAACAAGGAATGGTGAAAACAAAGAGAAGGGAATTCAATGGCTGAAAGATCAGGAGCATGGTGAGATTGCAGACCCAGGATAATTATGTTTTTAATGCTATTTTACATAGAACCCAGTGAGGGTCCTTATAACTGGGTATTCTATCAAATTTTATTTTTATAGTTTTCAATTAAGTGCAAACAATTTGTTCTGTAGCACAAGATTGCTGCCTCGTCATCATGGGGGTTGCTGTTTCCTGAATAAAGTGAGCTTCTTAAGACAAATGGAAGAAAAACACAACTAACTTATCAGCTATGTTTTGGTTTTACTGAGACAGTGTAGTTGAAGTAGATATGAGGGCTGGAACTGATAACTATAATACAAAATAACATATTAAGAAGAGCATTAAAGAGGTATAAAGTTTTCTGTGACGTTCATGGTGAAGTTGGGGGGGGGGCAAGAGAAAAGAAGGAATGTCATCACATTAAGGATCAAGAAAGGCTTCATAGGACTTAAAATTGGAAAAGATCTTAGAGACCATCTAGTCCAACCCTGTTGTTTTTACAGATGAAGAAATTCAGGGGAGGTAACATTTCACATGGCTTTTAAAAGACTGACAAGAAGCCCAAGCCTTGTTCCATCTGCTACCATGAATTCAGAAAGAGGTGGTTTTAATCCATGCTAAAAACCTGAACAAGACTGCTCTTTGTGTTGTTCAGTAGCTTCAGTCATGTCCGACTCTTTGTGACCACATTTGGGTTTTTCTTGGCAAAGATACTGGGATGACTTGCCATTTTCCTCTCTAGCTCACTTCACAAATGAGAAAACTGAGGCAAACAGAGTTAAGTAATCTCACCAGGGTAACATAGGTGGCAGTAAGTGTCTGAGGCCAGACTTGAACTCAATAAGATGAGTCTTCCCAACTCAAGCCTGGTATTTTATTCACTGTGCCACCTAGCTGCCCAAGGCTGCTACATTTGCTTTGTAAGTGGAGCTCCCCCTCTGGGTTACCATCCTCCCAATTCATTCACAGGCTGGTTCCAGGCCATTCTCTGAGGTTCAAGGTTCTCCATGGGTTAGCTCTCCCTAAACTATATCATATTCCCTACCAGTATACTTACAAGCAAAGGTATTTACTGAGCAGGCACTGTAAGAACAATTGTAATAAAAATGTTCCCTCCATGAACCTGGATTGCAGGTTCTCTCTCATTCCACACATATGGTCAGTGGAAAGAGTGGGTATATATATAGAATACACTGAGGTAGAAAGGTCCAGACACCTCAGACTTTCAGCACTGCAGGACTTTAATGACCATTCCCTTCTTATAGTGTTCTTTGCTAATTATCCCCCTGGGCATAGCATCTATCATATGGCAGATCACTCAGCTGGATGCCCTGAACCTGTTACTCTCCACAGTTCAACTTCCAACAACCAGAGCTAGCTCCCTTCTCTACTGCCAGGTCACACTCTATGGATCCTCTTTTTCTGCCTTGGCCCTCAATTCATTCCTTACCTCATTCCCTGTTGGATGTGATAGCTGCTACTGGGCAACTCCACTGCAAGTCACAGCCAAAGAGGGAAGGAAAAAAAAATAACTCCTCTTCCTCTCTCCTCCCTATGTCTCTTCAGGTCTGGGTTCTTTTTCCATAGTTGGCTCTCTTCTATTCTGCCAGGTTACACTCCTCAGAACCATCTCCTGACTGAACCTAATTCTTTAGAGAGTCTCTGGATTTTTACAGAGCCATCAGAAGTGTGCTCAGTTCTTGGCCATAAAATAGTTACATGTCTTCTAATTACAAACAATTTTGTTACAGAAATTCTTCACACAAGATATAACAAAGTAAAAGCACTTTTTTACATTTTTATATTCACTGTCTCTCTTAATTTCCTCTTAAATTCTGTGGTATTTATCATCTGGACTAGGGAAAAATCAGTTATCAGGGGTGTACTGAGCAACTCCACTCCTTCAACTGCATAAGGTCCCATACAGTCTTCAAACATTGACCTTTGCAGGGAAGGAATAAGTAACATTGAGGTCACAGCTAAGAAATATTAGGGAAGTAAAGGAAAAAATGAGAGGAGGTGCATTATGAAAAGGGAACTGAGAAGACTAAATAATCATCCGCTCAACAGACATACCAATTCTTTGTAGATCATCACTTTCAGAACCATTCTAGCCTCTGTCAGCAAATAGAAATCTTTCTAGTAAAAATTACAAATTGACTCAACAAATTTTATACTCTTCAATCATGAGATGAAAGAGACCTGAAATCAAAACAAGTTGCAGACATTTACTGAATGAGATATGACAACAGGCAACTCAGTTAACATCTCTGAGCCTCATTAACTTCAAATGTAAAAGGATGGGTTTGGGTTAGATGACCTTTAAGGTCCCTTTCAGCTGTAAATCTATGATCTGGTAATATAGATATGAGAGCAATCTATGAATAGATAATAACTGAATCCACAGAAACATGAGATCAATGAGACTATGAAAAGAAAAAGACTCAGGATAAAGTCCTAGGGGACACTAACACCAAGGGAGAAGACCATTATGACAATCAAGCAAGAGAGACTGAGAAGGAAGAGTCATTTAGAAGGAAAACCAAGAAGGACAAGTGTCATAGAAACCTAAGGAAGAGATAATATCTTGGAGCAGGCTGCCACTGGATTTAGCAGTTAAGAGATCACAGGTAATCTTGCAACACACAGTTTCCAACCTAAGTTGTGAGTTAGAGGTCAGATTGCAGAATTGAGAAGTAAATGGAGTTCATGGCTAGGAGAGGAGGGGAAAGGCAACTATTGTATGTATGAATGGAATGGAATATTATTGTGGCAAGAAATGTTACATATGAGGAATTCAGAGAAACATGGGAAGATCTGTGTGAATTGATACAAGGTAAAAATAAACAGAACCCAGGAGAAAATCATATATCTAGATATCTATATACTTATATATATAGATGTGTATATATGTTGACTATAACAATTTAACAAGGCATCTCCAAGTGGAAGATGCTAGGGAAAGCATCCTCCACATGGAAGACACTTGGGAGAAGATAGGTTTTCCACATGGAGCTGCTTCCAACACAATGGTGATGACATTCAAGGAAAGTGCCTCTGAGAGCTAGACTACAGAACATGTAGAGACATTCTGTAATTGGTTCTGGTGAAAGAGCCACCTGATAAGGAGATTCCTCAATTGGTTGTGAAGTCATTCAAAACAACTGTTCAGCTTTAGTCAATACCCCTTTGCCTCAATGTTCTTGTGAGATTTCAGCTGCCAGTAAAGAAAATAGAATCCATAACCATGTAAGTTCAAAAGGTCTAAAACAGAGGTGTCAAAAACACACAGCCACAGGCCATGTGGAGCCCACAGATGGTGGACGCTCAAGCCAATAATAAAAGAGGGAAAGCTGGATCTTGCCCTTCAGGATACCCTAAAGAACCCTGAATGGCAAGTATAACCTGTCTGGCACAGAAAGGGCAGGGCCACAGAACACTTGCTACATACTAACAGGGAGAACACATATTATTAGGATAGTAACCTAAGGGGATAGGTCAAGTGAAAAGTTTTTTAAGAATGGGCTATACCAGTGAATAGAATGCCTGGTCTGGAATCAGGAAGACCCATCTTCCTGGGTTCAAATCTGGTCTCAGACACTTACTAGCCATGTGATCCTGGGCAAGTCACTTAACTGTCTGTCTCAGTTTCCTCATCTGTAAAATGAGTTGAGAAGGAAATGGTAAAACCCTCCAATATCTTTGCCAAGAAAACCCCAAATGTGGTCATGAAAAGAAAGACACAACTGAAACAACTAAACATCAGCAAAGACTTGAACGTGTCTATAGCTAACAGGGAAGGCACCAATAGATAGGAAAAGAAGAAGAAAGAGAAATAGAATGTTTCAAAGGGAAAGAAAGGAATGGATCAAGGATTGCACCCTCAAAAGTCATATGTCTGCTGGGAACAGAAGTATCCTTAAAAAGCTAGAGACTGTTGAGCTGTAATAATGTGGCAGAACTAAACACACTTTTACACTATTCCAGATGGTGTCCTCTTGTCAGGACATCTTATTTGGAATGTGGCCAGCTTGAACACTGACTATAGCTGTGAGCAAATAAGCCACTTGGGTGAACAGAAAGTTAAGTTATTCACCCAGGATAAGAGTGGTATATTATGAGTGGTATGTTAACTTTGCAAGGCATATTTTTTTTCTAAGCAGGAACTGACAAAATACAGTCATTTGCATACAACATTGATACATTAAGTAGAAAGATAAGATTCCCTTCAGTTCTACCATTCTACATATGAATGTTCATGATAACTCCTTAATGGAAGGGAATAAGCCATAATACAAAATAGTTCAAAACTCATTTATTTGAGATTTTAAAAGTTTTATTTCAGTTTTGGGCAATTTTACCCTCCTGATTATGCTCTTAATCAGAGAGATAATTAACCAATTTGCACTGTCTGAAGACACAGAGGGATAAACAGAAGAAATTTATAAAAAGCCCAGTGCTGGGATGTCAGAGTTCATATAGTTCAATCTTCTCATTGGATCAAGGAAGAAACTGAGGAAACCAGAAAAGGCAAGGCAATTGGGGGTAAACTAGGTGATGGATATTGCCCAGAAGAAAAAATTCACTAAACATAAGTATCCAGATTCTGTTTTTCTAAGTATTTATCCATTTCATCTATTTTCTTAGGATATAGTTTCTAATAATTTCCTTTATTTTTTCTTCATCTTTTGTCATTTTCATTTTCAATTTTGGTAATATGGTTTTATGTAATGTATTTTATGTGTAATATGTTATGATTTTATGAATCTTTTCCAAAACCCAGCTCTTAGTTTTATTTACCAACTCAGTGAGTATTTCACCATCAATTTTCTCTTCCCTGATTTTCAAAATTTCTTTCGTGTTTATTTGTGGTTTTTAAAAATGTACTGCTTTTCTAGTTTGGGGGTTTTTTGTTTTGTTTTGTTTTAGAAAACTTCACCCAGTTCATTGATCTACTTTTTCTCTTTTGTTGATGAGTTTAGCAATATAAATCTGCCATAAAGGACTGTTTTGTATATATCCCAAAAGCACTGGTATGTTGTCTCATTTATGACACTTTCTTTGATAAAAAACATTCATTTCATTTTCACCTACTTATTCTATGGGATTATATTATTGAGTCATCATTGGAATCTGAATCCTTTCTTCAAATTCATCTTACTGATTAAAAGTATCCTTGTGCTATAGTCAGGAAAGGATTTGGTTAATTTTTCTTCATTAATTTATAAGTTCTTTTTTCTAGCATATCATCACTATTGGTAAAAGAATCACTAAAAACTGAAAAATTTCCATACAACATTTCACCTTACATTTCAATAACCACTTGAAGTCTGTTATATCTAATTTTTATAAAATTGTATTTAGACCTATGACAGGATGAGTATTTACAAGTATTTCCCTGATGCAGCATCTTTTCCTTCACTCACAACATGAAGTAGGCCCCAACACTTCCTCTTTCACTACTGTGACAGGAATTAGCTTGCCCTAAAAAGAGACAAAACTTTGTCACTGGCTCTGACTGATTCCAGCTTCCTAGTCACCTATGGACACAAAAAAATCTAAGCCTCTCAGACATACATTGGTGTGTACCCAAAACCATGTAAATTGCCATACCCTGATCATCTGCTGACCAGATTAATTTTTACAACAAGGCAACAGAAGGCTTGGTACATCTTTATAAGTGCCACTGTATCCTTGTTGCAAATACAAATGTAATAAAAATATTGTTTCATTATCTGTAGTGTCATTAAACACAATGTAGTTTCTTTACTTAGAAGACCAGGTTTCAAATCTTGCCTAAGACACTTATTAACTGTGTGATCCTGGACAAGTTACTAACTTTCCTCATCTGTAATGTGAGAGGGATGAGTTCGACAGTCTCTTAGGACCAGCTCTAAATCTAAAATTCAACAATCTTTTAACTATGTTTTTACTGTTGCCTTGTGCAAGATCATGATTGCCATCTCTGTCCCTTTGGATTCGTCTAAGGATTAATGCATTATACCTACAGTATATACATTATCCCTCACTTTTAACTATGAATGAGTGTTTCAGATCAGTTACTTATAATCATTTTTAGATCCTGCTTTCTAACCCATTCTGCCACCCTTTTCCATTTTTTGGAAAAGTTCATCCTATTCATAGTTAAAATTGTAGGTTGCATTTTTCATTTCACTATATACTCTTTAATAATGTGTCTTATCTTTGCTCCCACCCCACTCTTTACAAAGAAAGAGGTGAAGAAATAAAGGGAAATGGATAAACATCAGTGATCCATAATTAGAATGGTCTAATTCTGTTACTTTGCTCTTCCTTTCACCCCACCAACAACTGACTAAAATCACTAGTTCTCCCTTTATTTGACTTCTACAGTTGAAGTCTGTATTTCTTGTGATTATTTACTCCTCAACTCTACCACCACCTCTTTTAAATTCCTTCTTTCTCTCTGTTCCCATTTATTTTTCTTTTGACTTTAATGCAGTTCTATACCAAGTGTTTTTGGGGTGAGGGATATGTGTATTCAACTTTTCTTTGCCTAATTCACATAATAGTGAGTTTTGTGAGATGTCAGTACCCCTAACTTCTATTCTCCATATTTGCATATTCTTCTGAGGTCTCCCAATTAAGTGCAATAGTAAATTTCTCCCTCTTCTTCTTCAGTTCTTCTACAGTATATTCCTTTTTATTTCCTGTTTTTTTACTCTCTTAAAGCAAGCAGAGCAAAACCATATCCAATCCCTTCAGTTGTCTTTCTTTGCACCATCTTTGACACTTGAAGTAGGTGGAGTTTTGAAGGGAGAATGAGTTCTTCACCACCTATTAGGATGCAAGCATTTGACCATCATTTAATTACTTCTAATTACTCAAATGTATTTCTATTTCTAGTCTTTACTTGTCTTCTATGTTTGTGTTTCAAAAATTTTACCCAGCTCTGGTTTTTTCAACAGGAATGCTTGAAAGTTATCTATTCTATTAAAGATACATTTTTTTTCTCCTCAATTTTACAAGTTACTATTCTTGATTATGTGCCTTTTTCTTTTGCCTTCTGGTATATCTTATTCCAAGCTTTCCTTTTCTTCATCCTAATTGCTGCAAAATCTTGTGTATTCTTAACTGGTTTGTTGGTACTTGATAATTTTCTTCTTGGTTGGCTACAATATTTTCTCTTTGGACCAGAAGCTCTGAATTTTAGCTAACATTTCTGGATGCTCAATTTGTGTTTTTGATTCATGAATTCTTTCTGGTTTTATTTTGCTTTCTGACTCTAAGAGCTCTGAAAATTTTTGTTTGTGATTTCTTGAAACATGATGTCCAGGTTTTTTGTTTCATCATGGTTTTCAAGGACTTCAAAGACTCTTGAATTTTCTCTCCTTTTCCTGTTTTCTAAGTTAGTTGTTTTTGTATCCCCACCCCTGTTTTAGTACAAGCCACAAACATTCTTAAGGTTTTTTCAGTTCTTTATCTATTCTAATATTTCTTTTAATCTCAATGAATCACTGAGCTCTGTTTTACCCTTTCTGCTTTTTCAGAGTATCTACTACTTCTGTACATTTTTCCACCTTCTGCTTACTCTCTTTCTAAATGCTCTAATTTCATTCTTTATCTCTTGTTTTAGCTTATCCTTCATTTATTTGACCCATTCTTAGAAACCTTTGTGAACAATCCGTTCTTTTTTTCTGAAGTTCTACCTGCAATTATTGTAAGGTTATTTCCTTCTTTTGTGGTTTTCTCTTGGGATTTTAAACAATATATTGTTTCTTCCATACATTGACAGTTTTCTTCTGTTTATTCATGTCTTCAGCCTCATTTCCTAGACTGGAATTTTGTGCCATGGTCAGGCCTTGCCACTTGCTCCCTTGCCTTGCACCCTTGGGTGGGTGGCTAGGTCCAGGTGCTATATCCTGACAGTGGCTACTCGGTTTTCAAAAACAACGTTTGAACTTACACACTCTTATTGCCACAATGTTAGAATATACATGCTACATAAGCTGTCCCTTCTTTTCCCAACCTTCCAAAAGCCCAGTCCAGAAGAATGCTAATAGAGAGTCCAGTCAATTTATCTTTCTCAAGACTTACAGAGGCTCATGGATTAGTCCAGCACTTGCTATTAGTGCAGAATTATTCTACAACATGAATTCCCATAGAATTTACAATGAATTTGTAGAAACCGAAAGTGACAAAGCAAAATAACTAGCAAGTATAAATCCCAAGCCTAAAGGCTTCCAAGCCAACAACTGGCTTGATCAAGTGGCTTGTTCTCTGCAGACCCCTCCTCTCCAAAATGAGGAGTAGGGGAAGCTTAACTGCCAAGATCCCTTCTACCTATCTATATATCCCATGATTCCAGGATTCTTGAATGAGATTCTTATCCTTTATCTGCATAAATTTTCTTGGTAAGTAGAAAACCCCATATAAACTTTTAAAAAAAAATTTAACATGGCTTAAAATTTTTCCTTTTGGAAAGCAATGCTGTGTTATTGCATTTCACTAGATTTGCAGGGGATAACACCATTAAGAGCAATACTCTCTTCAGGTGACAGATTTTGTGGCAGGTTTTGATGATCACATGCCACAAAAATATAACACCTGCACCTTCATTCAAACGTCCTCTTTGCAGCATTTTGTTTGAGGAATAAAGAATATCCTTTGATGGTCAATAATGAAGCTGGGATACACTGAGGTCTACCTGCTGACAATCAAGAGCTATGTTGAAACATCAAAAGATCCATTCCCAGAGCTTTCATAACAGAGGGACAGGGAAGTCAGACATACCTGCCAGGGCTTTTTCGTAGTTCTTCCCCATGGAAATGAAGTTCCTGAGGCTAGGGTTGAACTGCTCCATAATTGTCTGGAAAAAGAAAGCAAAACATTAATGTCCCAGGTGGAGATGACTACCTGAAGCTTCAAGATTCTGGCCAGTAGGGAGGGGGCAGACAGGAGAAGAGAGACAACAAAGGATATAGGCACCTTGGCACCAAACTTGTTCTCATAGCATCACTGACATCACATTGACACAGCATGAATAAACTTGGAGAGGATTTTCAAAGACTTCCTCCATCCCTGAATCTTTAGGCAGATTTCTCAACATGTAAATATGCTAGGCAGACATTTCTCAAACATAGGGTAATACTCATGCCTGAACTCTATTTTCTAATCTTTAAAATGGGAGCTGGACTAAATGATCTCTAAAATTCCCTTTCACTACATTTTTATAAAAATGTATAATTTTCAGGTCTTATGAACCGATACATCAGTATTGATGAGATAACTATTCCCATGCTGTGACTATCTCAGCTAGTTCTATATTCCACAAAGGACCAAAGTTCAAATGCCAACAGTCAGAAGTTCTTATACTAAGGAATTAAAAGAAATTTTACTGTTAAGACCGAATAGCCACTTTTATCATAAGACTCAAAAACAACACTAACATTAGCTGACGTTCACACCAGAAAACTATGTTAGAAGGAAGCAGTGAACCCCAACAACCAAAGAGTTGAGTCTCTAATCTGTACCTTGTAGTAAGAAAAGGGAAGTTAAAGGAGGAGGAAAAATTGATTATCCTAGTCTCATATACTTGAAGGCTATAGCAATTTTTATACAGACAGTTCTCACTTTATCTAAGCTCAACTTTGTGGAAAGAATTCTGAAAGAATTCACATGCCAAAAAAATCCTGTTGACTTTACTGTACAACCCTGTGTTCTCTCTCTCTTCCTGCTTCCCACTCTGTAACCTCCTACCTCACCCCTCACCAAAACAACAACAACAACAACAACAAAACCTCTGCAAGTGAGAGCTGAAGAATAGGTGGGGAAGGACCACTACTGTAAGACAGGGATTTGACTTGAAACCTCGTGCATGGAGAGAGACCTTTGCTCCCACTATACCCATCCAACCTTGTGAACACTCACTTCTCTGTGCCTAGACCCCAATGAACTTGAACTATATGCTTGCTGGGTCTCCTCTCTCAACAGGCATGGGGCTCTCTTCCTCCCTCCTTCCCTCTCTCTCTTCCTATGACCTCAGCAAATTTGCATTACCTAATCTTTAAGTAGAGTTCGGCACTTATGTAAAGCAAGAACTGTCTGTATATGGAAAACCAAGACATTCCACTGTGGTTAATCCCTCACTCAGGCAGACAGTCAACAAGCAGTCATTAAATGCTTATTATGAGCCAGGTACTGTGATAAGCTCTACGGATATGTCCCAGCCCTCAAAGAGCTCACTTTCTATCGGAGGAAATAACTATATACTTATAAGATATATACAATGTAAATGGAAGGTAATTTTAAAGGGAAAAGTGCTAGCAATACGGGAAAATGAGCTGAGTCTCAGAGGAATCCAAGGAAGCCTGGAAATGGAGATGACAAGAAATAGTGTTCAAAGAATGAAGGACAGCAAGAGAAAAGGCATAAAGCTGGGAAATGGACTACTATATGCAAGAAACTAGAGGTACATAACATTTAAGATAACTGGAAGGGAAGAAAGAAGCCAACTTATGAAGGGCTTTAGATGTCAAGCAGAATGCTTTATAGTTGATCCCAGAGGAAAGAGGGAGGCACTGGGTTTTACTAAGGTGGTGAGATGGAGGGGGAGGTGGTATCATCAGAGCCAGATTTCAGGAAATCACCCTGGCAATTGAGTGGAGGATGGCCTGGAGTGGGGAGAATTTGAGGCAGGGAGGTCAACCAGCAGGCTTTTGCAATAATCCAGGAATGAGGTAAGGAGGATTCTACATCGGGAGAACATACTATTTAGGGTAGAGTGGGTTGGAACTATGGTAGCAATTTCAGTAGCAGGGCCAAGCATATATATCCAGCCTTCCTACTCATTTCTATTCCCAATCTATTCATTGTTACCCACTAATCTGCTGTATTAGCTCAGCAGAATAAAGAAGGGTATTTAAAGATGCCAAAGAGAAGGTGTTTAGAAGGGCAAGAGCTCCAGAGAGTCATTTTTGTGGTCCTCGCTCCATTAACCCATCCTTCTTTGGACAACAGTAAAAATTCCAGTAACAGAAATAGTCCTGGGAAGCAAATAGCTGCAATCCAAAATTCATTCCTAGGGTAGCCTTAAGGCTGGATTATGAAACAACCAAAACACCTGATGCCTCTAGCATAATACAGTAGAAAGAACACAAAGAACTGGAATCAAAGGTCCTGGGTTTCAATCCTAACTCCACTTCTTACCACACGTGTGCCTTTGATCAAGTCACTCGTTCCAAGGTTCCTCATCAATTAAAAAAAGGGAGTGGGGGATGAGTTATGGCATATGAAAGCAATGGAATGTTAACAATGCCATAAGAAGTGAGAGAAGGTATCAGTTCAGAGAAACCCAGGATCATAAATGCAATCCTTTCAGTCGCTGAATAGCAGCTGATTAAACTTTTTACAAAAATCATCTACAGCAACGTATAACACAAGATAGTGGTTATGTTGAGTTTAAATAAAAACATATCAATATTTAATATTTTTGATAAACAACCTTTCCATTTTTTTTAATAAGACTGTAGCATTTATACTTCTGAAGTTATTAAAGCTAAAACTGTACTGGTACCATAGTGTCAATTGCCTACTTTATACAAAGAAACATGCTAGACACTAGAGATACAAAGATAAAAATGAAACACACCCTGCCTTCAAGGAGTTTACATGCTAGTGGGGTGTGGGGGGGTGGTGGTGGATATAACATGTAAAATTCAAAGTAATACTGAGTCATTTCAAGAGAAACCATGCAAACTGATATTGCTTGCCTGAAAATTTCCTTCACTTAAGTCTATTAAAAAGATATTTATTTTGCTCCTACTACGTATGTGTGCAAGGCTTTGAATTAGGCTCCCAGGGGAAGGTTTAAGAAAAGAAAACAGGAGGCTCAAAGATCCTGTCCTTTTAAGACTCCCCAGTGACCCCCTCCTGTGTCCAGCCATTTACATAGGAGTAAAAGCTAGATTAAGGCATTTCATAGTTGGGCAGTAGGATAATCTTGGCCTCTTTCTGGGGTTTTTAGACAATAGAAGAAATCCCATGAAGGAAAGAGAAAGAAGACCAACCAAGGATCTCTTTTCAAACTTTAATAAACTATGAATATTGGAAACACCCAAAGCCTTCTGTGGTAAATCACAGTGGATTACCCTGACACCACAGCTGGCAATGCCCAGAGTGTAGTGACTCTATGGAAACAGCGGTGAGGTTTCACTTCCTTAGATTCATTGGCAGAGATCATCCAGGAGGAATGCAGGTGTGAGTGGGTGGGGACAGAAGGGAGGGTTCAAATGCATGCCAATATCACTGTCACCTGGATGAATGCCACTAGGTTACCTCTCTACTGGGAAACATACTCCTGGGTGGAGAGACCAGTCAGCCAGGAAACTGTCATTACTGCAACATAAGTAACACTACGTCTCAAAAGCTTTGGGTCTCCATCTGTACAAGTGTGGGGCATGGGAGAAGGGCCGGAATATGGAAGAGGAGAGATATATGAATACTACATTAGTATAATTTTCTGGATGCTGGAGATGCCTTCTTCATTACTGGAGAAAACAGTATTTCTCCCCAGAAGAAAAAAAAGTCTGTCCATTCCCACCCCCAGGACCAAAGAATAGACCTTTTGTTCAATAGTTAGACTCCCGGCTATAATGGGTCATCCAACTCTTCTCTCTGTCACTCAATCTCTCTGTAACTATGGCATCTTAAAAGCAAGACAAATTCAAGAGCTGACCTTTGCAGGGAGGTGAACACAATGCCATGTGAAAATGGTCCCAGGCTCTTGAAATAAGGCAAAAGATGGAGGGATTGCTGGCAGCTTTCCATGGTTAAGGTCAACAGAGCCTCAGTTCAAGTACAATCATTCTGGATCTTATTAGACCACATCCCCCAGGTTTCCATTTTGACACTGGAGAAATTTCTGTCATCTCCAACATCACACAGCTCAAACTAAATGGCTAAATGACTAAGTATTTATAAAGTCCAAATGTATGTATTACTGTCTGAATCTAGAGCAAAAGCAAAGGCAACGTTTATTAAGAGAAGGTTTATATAATGATCAACTGGTATGCTCCCTTCCCTACCTCACCCCATCTCCACCCCCCAAAACCCAGTAGCACAGGGCGCCCTGATGCTGCTTATTTGAAGGTTTAATTTTTTAAAAATTTAAAAAACCTACACTCACATTTATTAATCAACAGCTTTTCTTTTTATATGACTTTCATTTCCAAAAATCCCTCTCTGCTCTTCCCCCAAAGAACTTTTTTTGTAACGAGTTCACAGGTGCATATCTCATCTCTTCGTCAGGGCTAAACTTAGTCATTGTAATGGGACGTATTTCTTTGGTTGTTGTCCTTTCCATTTCCATTGCTGTTGTCATTGAATATATTGTTTTCCTGGTTCTTCTGACTTTATTTTGTACCAATTCCATAAAACCTACCCCTTCTTACACACATTGATACTACATTCATAGACTACATTTATTTTATCCATTCCCCAATTAACAAGTGGCTTTGTTTTCAGATCTTTACTACTTCAAAAAGTGGTAATATAACTATTTATGTGTACACACACATACACACGAGAGCGTGCACACACACAAATGTACAGATTAAAATAAAGATTAAAATATGCAGAAAAAGTGTAAGGATATTTCAGTCATCTTAACAGAATGATTGAGGCAATTCACAATTCCATCATCAGTCTCATCCATATTCTAGGGATATATTTTCTACTTGAGTCCTGTAGGAATAAGATCACTGTCTCGGGTCAGCTATCTCAGTTGGTGATAAAATTAAATTAAACTAAGATCACAGGTTTAAATGTCCAGGATGTCATTAAAGGGATGCCTGCACTGAGGTTCCTTCCAACTCTGAGATTCTATAAATCCCTGAAGGGACTAGTTGACTTTATTCTTCTAACACAGACTATACCTCCTATGGCCCAGCATAGGGATATCCCAGCAAAAAGTTACCCCTACAATGAATAACTGCATTTATCTTCAAATGAGGATGGCATGGTACTGATCCCTCACTAAGAACCTTTCTTTTTAATTATCAAACTCCTGAAAGGATAAAGATTTGAATAGATTTGCCTCAGTAGTGTAACATGACATTTCCAAAAATGACTCAATTTCCACTTATCATGTGGATATATAGCAGAAATCTCCTTCTTTACTATTGATGGAAATGATCTATTGCTACTTTAAGTTTTTTAATAATAATATTTTCTTAACTATAAAAATGAGAGGGTTGGATTCTAGAAAAGGCCTTCAAAGGTGGGAGGTAAAAGAGTAGGCAGGACTGAAAACTTGAGTTGGAAAAAGTATGATCCATTCACTGTAAGTATTTAAGTCAACCAGCAATAACTCTTGCTATATATAATGTACTGTGTTAGCCTTTGGAGATATAATGATGAAAAAAGATACTCTCTACTCTCAAGGAACTTTATGGGTTCATGAGGGGAAAAGCATCCAGTAAAGTAGTAATAATGCAACCTAGGCATAAAGAAGAGGGTCAAACATAGTGAGTGGGCTGAGAGATTCAAACAGGAAGAGATCACTTCTATTTGGGGAGATCTAAGAAGGCTTTAGCTGAGCTATATCTTGAAAAAAGACAAGAATTTCAACAATTGGGAACATGAAAAGATTCCACTCCAAAAGTAGTTGAGATTGGAAATTAACAAGCAATCCAGTTACAATGGAACATGAAATAGAGGAAGGAGAGTAAACATGAACTACAAAAAGTAAGAGGAATAATATGATTTCAGACAAGGTAATAGGGCAGAATAAAATGGGATAAGCAGGAAAACTACCTTATGAATAATGGCATCATAAATAATGAACCAATATTAATATTTAATATATATGCACCAAATGGCAAAGCATCTCAAAATGCAAGGGAAAAGTTAATTGACTTACAAGAAGAAATTGACAGTAAATGTATATGAGACATCAATATACCCCTTTGGGGCCTAGACAAATCTAACAAAAAGGTAAACAAAAAATAAAGGAAAGGACCTAAATAGAACTTTAAAGGAGTTATTGTATGATGTCTTATGATTACTAACCAAGAACAGAAGAAAGTATACATTTATCTCAGCTGAGTATAGAACCTTTTCAAAAGATGACCAAGTTCTGAGGCATAAAGACCTTACAAGTAAATGAAAAAAAACCAGGAATGTCAAATACATGTTTTATTGACCACATCGAAATGAAAATTATATTCAATAAAGGGACTCTGAAAAAGGGGATTTAATCTTAAAGATTAAATTTATGTGTAACATTTCCAAAAGTGATAACATCCCTATTCTATTATGAAGATATGTGACAAAAATGCCCTTTCCTAGTACTAATGAAAAAAATTGTTACTACTTTTAAGTTTTTTTTTTTAATAATAGCATTTTCTTAAGTATAAAAATGTAGGGATTGAATTCTAGAAAAGGCTGTGAAAAGGTTAGCCAAAGAACAAATCATATGAACAATAGAAATTTAATCAAAGAAAATTCTAACAATGAAACACCATACCAAAATGTTGGATACAGCTAAAATGGTCTTTATGGAAAATTTTATATCTCTAAATATATTCATCAGTAGAAAAATAAAAGAATTTATCAATATAATGCAACTAAAAAAACAAGAAAAGCAAGAAATTAAAAAATCCAAACTAAACACCAAAATAGAAATATTGAAAATCAAAGAAGAGATTGACAAAACTGAAAGCAAAGCCCACCTCAATTTGATAAACTGACAAATGAAACTAGGAGCTAGATTTTTTAAAAAGTTAATGGTTAACTAGTCTATTTTAAAAGAGAATTAAACCAAATTATTTTATGAAAAATTAAAAGGGGGAACTCACAACTATTGAATATAAAATAAAAGAAACTATCAGAAACTCTTTTGCCCAATTATATTAACAAAACTGATAACTTAGATCAAATGGGTGAATATTTCCAAAAATATACTTATATTTACAGAATAAGAAATAGATTGTTTAAACAGCCAAATATCAGAAGAAGAAATTAAACAAGAAATATACGAACTCCCAAAGGGGGAAAAAAGGGAACAAGTGAATTTACAAGTGAATTACAGAAGATATTCAAAGAGCAATTAATTCCAATATTACATAAAGTATTTGCAAAATAGTATTAAGAAATTTTTCCAAATTATTTTTTATGACACAAATGTAGTCTTGATACTTAAATGATGGAGAATCAAAGCTAAGAGAAAACCACTACAAAGAAATATATCTAATTACAAAGGTACAAAAATGTTAGCAAATATTTTGGTCCAAAAAAAGATATTTTAAAGATTATACACTATAACCAGAGTGATTTACAAAGGTTGGTTGGATATAAAGAAAACCACAAATGCAATTAATAAAAAAATCATAAAAAGCACATAATCATGTCAATAAATATTCATTTGTTATTAAAAAATAAACAAATGAGAAAGTATAAGAATAAATGAAGCTTTCCATACCATAAGGACCAACATCATGGCTCCCAAAATGTAATGGAGAAAGGCTAATGGGCTTTCTATTGAGATCTAAGGTAAAGAAAGGATGTCCACTATCACTGTTATTTGATAAAGTTCTAGAAATGCTGACCAAACCAATACAAGAAAAAGAAATAAAAGGAATAAGCCTAGGGAAAGAGGAACTATGATGTTTTATCTAGAGAAGCAAGAGTTAGCTAAAAAACTAATTGAAACAAAATAAATCCACAAGAATCATCAGTATTTTTTTTAATATTACCAACAAAACTCAGCAGGAAAAGATAGAGCAATTACATTCAAAATAACTACATAATGTATAAAATATTTAGGATTCTATCTACCAAGACACACAGTAACTATATGGATAACTACAAAACACTCTTTATACAAATAAAGATCTAAAGAATTTGAGAAATATTAACAACTCATGTCAATATAATAAAAAAGAGAATATTGCCTAAGTTACTTTGCTACAGTATCAAATTTCCAAAAAGTTACTTCATTGTATTAGGAAAAATAGTAATAAAATTCATCTAGAGGAAAAAATAGGTCAAGAATCTTGAGAAACATAATGGAAAAAAAAAACAGGAAGGAAGGGGAACCTATTAGTATCAGATCTCAAAGAATACTACAGAGCAGTAATCATCAAAACTATTCTGGGACTGGTTAAAAAATACAAAGGTTGATCAATAGAACAGATTAGGTACACAACGTACAGAAGCAAATGCACATAGTGGTCTATAGTGTTTGATAAATTCAAAGATCTCAACTCCTGGGATAAGGACTGTGGGGGAAATTTGGAAAGCAATCTGGCTAGAAATCAGATATAGAGCAGTATCTCTCAAAATAAGCTCCAAATAGATATTTAGATATTAAAAAAAACACCACATCATAAGCACATTAGAGGAACAAGAAAAAGTCCCTTTTGCAACAATCAACAGGGGAAGAGTTCATGAGCAAAGAAGGGATATAGAGGGTTCAGAGAAGATAAAAGGAACAATTTTAAAATGTAAAATGCATAACCATTTGCACAATCAGTACAATTAAAATTAAAAAGAAAGTAGTTTACTGAGGAAAAATTCCTTGCAGAAAGTTTCTAGGATAAAGATTTCATATCCAAAATATATTAAGGAAGTGTTTCAAATTTCTAAGAACAAGAACCATTTCCCAATAGATAAATGGTCAAATGATATGAAGAGGCGGTTTTCAAAGGAAGAAATACAAAGTGTCAACAATCATATGAAACAATACTGCAAATTACTCATAATTACAGAAATGCAAATTCAAAAACTCAGAGGTTCCACCTCAGATTCATCACATGAACGAAGATGACAAAAAAGGAAAATGACAATTGTTTTTTTCAATTTATATTTAATTAAGTTTTCAGCATTCATTTCCACAAAATTTTGGGTTCCAAATTTTCTCCCCATTTCTCCCCTCCCCTCACCCCAAAACGCCGAGCATTCTAAGTACCCTGTCACCAACCTGCCCTCCCTTCTAACATCCCTCTCTTATCCCCATCTTCTCTTGAGTTCCAACTTCTCTTCATCCCTCCCTCCCCACCCATTCCCTTTGGAAGGCAAGCAATTCAATATAGGCCATATCTGTGTAGTTTTGCAAATGACTTCCATAATATTCATGTCGTGTAAGACTAACTATAATTCCCTCCATCCTATCCTGCCCCTCATTGCTTCTGCTCTCTCTTTTGACCCTGTCCCTCCCCAAGAGTGTTGACTTTAAATTGCTCCCTCCTCCCACTGCCCTCCCTTCCATCAGAAAATGACAATTGTTACAGAGGCCTTGGCAAAACAGGCACATTAACGTACTTTTGATAGAACTTTGAAATGGGTTGGCCATTCTAGAAAATAATGTACAACTACGTCTTTGACCAAGCAATACCACTATGCCCCAAAGAGATTAGAGAAATAGAAAATGGACCCATGCTTACAAAAACATTTATGCAGTTCTCTTTGTTAGAGGAAAGAACTGAAGTTAAGGAAATACCCAGCAGCTGGGGAATGGCTGAACTAATTATGCTATATCAATGTAATAAAATATTATTTTTCCATAAGAAATGACAAGAGATGCCTTTCAGAGAAACATGAAAAGACTTATTAGGAACTGATGCAAAGTGAAGTAAATAGAACAATTTATATGATGACAACATAGAAAAACAAACAACTTTAAAAGACTTAAGAACTCTGATTAATGCAATATTCCAGATGGCCTACAATGAAGTCATCCTGACAGACAGGTAACGAATTCGAGTTGCAGAATAAGGCACAGATAAGGACATACACACTGGGAGAATTTGTTTTTCTTGACTATGTATTCATGTTACAAAGGTTTCATTTTTCTTTTTCCTCAGTTTGAGAGTAGGGATGGGGAGGAAGAGAAGAGCTTGGGATTGAGTTGTTGGAAAGAGAGAGACAGAGACAGAGAGAGGGAGAGAAGAAGGAAGGAAGGAGGGAAGGAGGGAAGGAAGGGAGGAAGGAAGGAAGAGAAAAAAGAGAGGGAGAAAAGGGAGAGAGGAAGGGAGGGACAGAAATCATTGAAACATTTGTCAAATGTACAGAAAAAAAAACCAAAAAGAACCACTGAGAAACCAAATGTCTTTGAAAATAACAAGTTTTATATTTTAAAAGAAAAGCAAGCTGTACATAACAGAGACTTGCAGTTTCATGAACAACCCTCTCCTCCCCTACTATGTACTTGGAAGTGTTCATTTTAGTTAACATTTTTAAATTTCGAATTTTTAAGGATGAAGAAAACAAAACAAACCAAAAAGAGTAAGGTATGTCAGTGACCTGAGCTCTGTGCTATCAGACTAGAACAACCCTGCTGCTCACAAACTTGGCTGGGAAAAATAGCCATTTAATTTTCACTACTTTTGGGTTTCCTTAGTAATCAAGCACAATATTTTTGGCATTTAGAAACATTATTCTGAGGGAGGGTCCGGAAGCCTCCCTAACCTCCCCAAAGGGCTCAACGATGCACAAAAAGGGTTAAGAACTCCTAATCTAAAGGCATCTCCCAAACCCCAAAACAGAAACTTAACAGAACATATAAAGTAGGCAAGAGTGAAGTAGGTAACATGAGTTTAGAAACCTGAAGAGAAAAGGCAATTCATCAATAATCTTTGGAGGAGGCTCTGAGGACAATGGAACCCAACTGGGGGTACGAGACCACTGCAGTCTCAGATCCCACTGGAAAGATACCAGACTGAGAGTCAGGAGAAATGGTTTGAATCTGAGACATGACTATATGTATAATGGTAAACAAGTCACTTAGCTGAGCCTCAGTTTCTGTAAAAAGAGGAAAACTGATAATTACTCTACCTACCTCACAATGTTACTTAAAAAAAAAAAACTTAAAACATTGTGCAATGAGTTAAGGATGAGAATAAGGCCACCTAAAAGAGTAAAGCAGGTGACTGAAGTCAGCATAGCCAGAGGTTACTCCTCCCCAGGAAGAATCTGAAAAGCCAGGTAAGGGTATGCCTTCTTCAACCAGGATTCCACAAGAAGAGCTGTAATGAAAACTGAACTTGGATCCAGATGTGAATTGGAGTCCTGGTTTGGGGAATTTACCAGTCTCCTCATCTATAAAATTAGGAGACTGGAACAAGCTTCCTTCCTATTCTAAATCCTCTAATCCTATGAAAAGGAACACGAGGTTAGGTACATAATAAACTGTGCCAGGCAAGCTAATCTGAGGCTAGACTGTAGCTTCCTTATTAATAGAAATGCTCTGTAAACTTGTCACTTCTAGGTTTTTCTCTTGTTTTGTTTTTCCCTGCATTCCTAACAAAGTTCCTTTTGAAAAATTCCAACCATGTCTCAGCTCATTACACATGACTCCCCATTCACTCACTCTTGTGTTACTGCCCAACTGTCCTGTTGGCTATTTCCCAAATGTGGTCCTCCATCTCCCACCCCTAAGCCTTTGAAGAGGCCATCCCCTATGTGGGGAATGCACTCCCTAGCATATTTCAAGGATGATCACATGGCAGCGGAAATCTTCGTTGTTCTGTCTAGTTGTTGTTAGGTGGTATTCAAATGATTCCACGTATGCATCTTTGTTTGCAACCCACAGCAGAATGTGAGTTCTAGGAGAGCAGATTTATTGCTGGTTTTCCCCCCCATTTGTCCAGTCACCTTGGATTGCATTGGTTGCACCAGAAAAAGGGATGTCAAGAAAAAGTGAGGGGAAAGGAGAAAAACAAGAGTTCTCAAGCCAGGACTCACTTCCTGATGGCAAGTTTGCTAGCTTCCCAGAAGAAAATCAGAGAAGTAAAAACTCATATGAAAATCAGCACTGATTACTGATCTCTTTCAATCTGAGCATTCCCTTATGAGTCTGTGGGAGGAAGTTTTGTCGTTTAGCTATTTCAGTCATGTCCAACTCTCTGTGACTGCTTCTCCAGCTCATTTTACAGATGAAGAAACTGAGGCAAATGTGGCTAAATGACTTGCCTAGGGTCACACAGCTACTAAGGGTCTGAGGCCAGATTTGAACTCACAAAGCTGAGTCTTCCTGGCTCCAAGTCCAACATAAAGCGCTGAGTACCAAGGAACCACCTTGCTGCCCCTACTGGAGGAAAACTGGATAATGATGATATACACTTAGGTTGGGCACACCAAAATTCTATTATATTTATAGTCAAGGCATAAGGTGAACTGGAATAAAAGAAATGGTTTAGTTTTCCTCTTTTTGTCATGCCATCACCAAAGGGCATATAAAAACACACACACACACACACACACACACACACACACATCCATCAATTAGAAAAGAGAAGGGGAGGAAACTCAAAAAGAGTCATTTGGACTTCATCAGAGCATATGCAAAGAAATTCAAAACCAGGACACAGTGAGACATTATGACCCAGTAGGAATCTGAAACACAATGGAGGGCTTCCAGGATCATGTAGTTTACAGGAATACATGAAGATTATCTATTCTATAGAAGTTACATTGTTATTTATTTTCCATTCTATGTTACCCTCTGGGCATTCACATTGTAGACTGGCAGTTTTAGAATGTAAGCAACCACTGGGGATTGTTAAAACTCTTTGTAATATCTCACCGTACTATGCAAATGCAGAATTTGGATAAAGATGGGGAACCCATTAAGTTGTCAAGTATTGTACTATGATGCATAACTGCTTTGTGCCATAGTATCTATGATTATAACAGTATACTATAGGGTCTAGACCATGGAATAGTGGATGGAGTAGCAGCCTTGGAATCAAGAAGGCCTGGTTCAGATTCTGCGTCTGCTACTTACTTATGGGACCATGAGCAAGTCACTCCATTTTTCTGAGCCTACATCTCTCTATCTGGGTGGCGAGGTGGCACAGCGTTTAGAGTACTGGGCCCAGAGTCAAGACCTGAGTCAAATTCAGCCTCAGACACTTAGTAGCTGTGGAATCCTGAACAAATCACTTAACCTCTGCCTGCCTCAGTTTCCTCGTCTTAGAAATGAAGATAATAATAGCCCCTACCCCCCAGGGTTGTTGAGAGGGTCAAATAAGATAATATTTGTAAAGTGCTTGGCACATAGCAAGGGCTATATAAATGTTAGTTATTATCATTATATCTACAGAGTATCTACTTTCATGGGCTTCTGGTTAGGCTCAAATGAGTTCATGTACTTTTAAGATGTTAAAGTGCTACATAATTGTTAGTTAGAAGTAATAGTACCAACAAAACAGAAACACAGTCCCTATCCTGTTTACAATAATATTATTATGATAATATTAATGTTGCTAATCATGATAGCTCACATTTATCCAGTGCTAAAGGGCTATATTTTTTTTAAAAGGACTTTCCTCACAATGACCCTATGAGGTTGGTAGTGCATGTATTATTATTCTCATTTTATAGATAAGGAAACTGAGGCTCAAACTTGCCTGCCCATAGTCAAGCAGCTAAGTGGTAGAGACTGGATTATTCAAATCCCAAGTTCTCTTCCCTCCGAGTCTAGCATTCTAACAGCTGCACCCCTTCATCTCTAAGAGGTGGTTACAATCATAGGACCACAGACCATCAAAGCTAGAAGAGATCTTCCAAGTCACCTAGTCTAGACTCTTTGCCACCAATGCCAGCGGCTTTGATTTCTGCCTCCCCACCTGTCATTTTCCTACCGGTGGACTGACTGCTTGAATTTGTACCATAATGAATATCCTACAATTGTTTTCCTCTCTAAGAACTAAGACTGGCACCATATCTTAATTTTAATGGATGGAAAAGTATCGATTTGGTCCACTTGAAGACACAGGAACAGGAATCTTTCAGCCCCACACCAAGCACTTGAGCCCTTTCATTTCATGTTCTTGGCAGAGAATGTGAACAACGGGAGAGAAGAAATGACAGGGAACCCCACCCCACCCCCACTAGCCAGGCACCACATAATAATGTCTAATAAATTGATTACACATGTGTCACCTCATGGGAGGCTGCCTAAACACTCCAGAAATCTCTTCTGCCTGAAGCATTTCAGTCCTGGGTGTTCCCAGCCTAGCTGCTTTGAAGAATGTGACCATTTTCATTTACTTTAGCTGTTGCTGAATTAAAACAAAAATGGCTACATAGTTCACCACACACACACGCCCCCTACTCCCCCTTTTGCTGGGTCTTCCCCTCCTGTAATCCCAGACTGAGTTCCAATGTTTGCCAGTTGAGGAATTCTGTTTATTCTCCAACTGTAGTCCTCGCTAATGGCCTTTCTCCAGTGGTTTTCCTGGCAGGGCAGCAGCAGCTGCCAACAAAAAAAAGTGAAGTTGCTTTGCTGGCAAAAGGAAATGGCCACCCCTGGTGTTCCTTTCCCTCCCCCTCCCCCCCCCGCCCCCCCCCCCGCCCCAATAGCAAGGCTAAAGTTTTTTTGAAAGGGAGGAGGGGAATTACCCTAACTGAAAGGAAAATGCCAAAGGAAGACACATTTCCTCTCTCTACACTCACAGAAATGTAGGGCTTCTGCTGTGATTCTCCTTGAAAGTTCCTTAGCTCTTTTTAAGTAGGCCTCTCAACCTTAGTGATACAGAAGTCAAATCCTGTCTGAGATGCAAGCCGAGAGCTGGAGGACAGAAGCAAGGTTTCTGGGCAAGAGAACTGGGAGATGGGAACAGGGGAAGTGAGAGCAATTGTGTGGTCTCAAGATTGGAAATTTGGGGGCAGTGAGGAGAGGAGGAGGGGTCACAAGTCTCCCTCCCCCACTTCCCCAATCCCCCAAGAAATCATTCCTGCAGTTTTCAGGGAAAGGTTAACCTACATGCTGTCTACTAGTCATCTAATGGATTACACTTCCCTTCACTGTTCCACGTAATCCCTCAAGAGAAACGAGCTCACTCTGTCACATACATCACCACATGCTGCGAATTTAAGGGAGATCTGTGCTCTACCAAGTTACAACTTCCCACCACTGAAATTCAGTGAGCTATCTGCAAAACTCATCAGTTTGTGGAAATGGTTTCCTCTCATCCCCTCCCCCCAAGGCCAACCCTCCCACCAAACAACCTGTTAAACAGTAGCACCCATTGTTGGCGTCACCAGGATACTGCAAACTTCTGCAATTAGACACCCAGGTTCCTCCAACCATTCCACAACACTGGTCAATGTTTACCCGGCAGAAATCTGGCCAGGGCTTCTGCAAGGAAGGATAGAAAGCAAAGACTTGACTCAGTGCTGGTGGAAATCCATAATGATTTTACTCCAGTAGCAGAAAAGTACTTGTGAAGCCCTGAATCACAGGCCCAATAGGTACACTTTATATGATGCCCATGTAAATAACTTAGGGGAACACCCCCAAAATACAGAAAAGAAAAGTTTTATTTTTCACCTCACTGCTTTTATTCCACTAGAAGGATTGTAAGACTTCTCCATAATGTTCAGGAAATAAAGTGGCAAGGTCAGGTCCACACCCAGCCATAAGAAAAACGAATCATGTTAGATTTGCAACTCCATTCTCCCCGGGGGGTTATCATGAAGGGGAGTAGATATCACCAAAACCTTAGTAAGAAAAATACAGTTGTCTTGCACCACTTGAGCCCAGAAAACCAAAGAGATGTTTTTCAGTCATTCAGTTGTGCCCAACTCTTCATGAACCCATGGGCCATAGCACACAGATACTGTCCACGGGGTTTCCTTGATACTGAAATGGTTTGCCATTTCCTTCTCCAGTGGATTAAGGCAAACAGGTTAAGTGACTTGCCCAGGGTCACATAGCTAGTAAATGTCTGGGGCTGGATTTGAACTTATGTCTTCCTGATTCCAACTTTAAGTGCTCTTTAAGTCAAGAGATAGGTTGAAAAATTCATCCAACCCATGGAGAATGATTCCTGCAGAGTCTTAAGGCAAACCACCATTTCTCCTCCAACAGTTTATCTAACCACCATCATCATCATCATTTGTTGAACAGCTATGTTATTATGTACTGAGGAGCACTGGGAATAAATTGAAGTTTAAAAGATAGTCACAGACTTTTAATAACTGAGTATCTCATTTTATAGATGAGGAAACAGACACACAGAGAAATGAAGTTTTCTCAAGGTTTGCTCAGTGGCAGATTCAAGATTCAAACATAGGTCATCTGACTCCAAATTCATGTTCTTTAAATAATGCCCAGGAGTGGTTAAACAAGGCATATTGTGGAAGTGAAAAAACAAATAGGATCATTAATTTAGAGATGAATGGGACTCTAGAGGCTATCTAGTCTTGTCCTCTTATTTTACAGATGGGGCAAGTGAGGCACAGAGAGATGACGTGCTTTGTCTAGGATGTCCACATGGCAAAGTGCCAGAGACAGGATTTGAACCCAGGTCCTAAGTCCAAATCCAGTGCCCTATCCACCATTCTACTATTCTACTTCTACGCTTCGCCTGTTATGGGAGAAAGAGTTGACCAAGTCAGTAGGGAGATAAGAATTAGATGGTGGAGGAGCTTACACTAGCTTAGAAGATCCTTTAACAAGAACTAATAATGAAACTGTGGAGTTCAGCATAAATGCAGATTAAAATTTAAACAGAAAACAGGCTTTAGCATCCCTTAGGCACCTACTCTCCCACTCCCCCCACCCAGTTGAGCCTCCTAAATCTGATTTTCAGTGGCCTTTCAGGACTCATATTTTTTAGTTGTTAGTTATTAACAAAGCTTTCAATTAATCAGTGAAAAGAAAAAAAATGCTGTTAAAAAGTAGTCTCGTACCACAAGGAATTTTCATAAGTCAAGAAAAATGTATATACGCCCCAACCAATCAAGTTTGCCCTCTACTGTTGCTGTTGAGTTGCATCCAACTCTTTGTGACACTGTGGACCATAGCAGGCCATTTCTGTCCATGAGGCTTTCTTGGCAAAGATACTGGAGTGATTTGCCATTTCCCTCTCTGTTGGATTTAAAGTAAACAGGGTTAAGTGACTTGTCCAGGGTCACACAGCTAGTAAGTGTCAGGGCCTTATCTGAACTCATGTCTTTTTGATTTCAAGCCCAGCACTCTATTCACTGGGCCATCTAGCTGCCTTCTGCTAGGTATTCTCATATGCCCAACAATTCTTGGGTTAACAATGCTCATTATTTCTAAGATTCATGACTTCAAAATGTGCAAGCAAGGTGACCTAGCAGTCCCTGCACACCTGAGTGGGTGGTCTCCAGGAGTTGCTATGGAGAAAAAAAATCATCCTGTGGCAATCAGCCTCTTTTCTACTTTGGCTAACTCTCAAGAATACAAATAGACACATCAGGCTTCTACTTGAGGTCAATTGTCTCCTGTACTCTTATGTGCCTCACTATGCTAGAGTCACCTCCCATCACAACAGGACTTTCACAGAGATTAGTATTTTAAGAACATCAGATCAGTTAATAAGACTCCAAAGTTTTATTTGTTTAAATAAAGTCAGTCTGTGACTCTGGAGAAATAACACTATGACATAAACCACCTCTCTCCAGAGGCAAAGGGAAAGGCAAATCAAATTGGAGGACAAAGAACATGGGATTCTAGATCTGGAGCTCTGGAGGCAGAGAGAGAGGACTTTACAAAAGTCCCCATGGATGGTTATCTGTACCTTCCGCTTTACAAAAAAAGTTTCATTTCTACAAGTCATAATGTCTTTTAGAAGTAGAAGAGCTCTCAAATGTCATCTAGTTGACTTCTCTCATTTTATAAATGAGGAAACTGAAACAGAGAGAAGTTAAAGTGCTCTCCCTAATCAGGGTAAAAGGCAGCTGGTAGCTCAACGGATAGAGGCTGGACCTAGAGTCTGAAAGACAACTTGCTGAGTTTAAATATAGCCTCAGATACATACTAACTGGGTGACCTTGGGCAAGTCACTTAACCCTATTTCCCTCAGTTTCCTTAATTATAAAATGAGTTGGAGAAGGAAATGGCAAACTGCCGCAATATCTTTGCCAAGAAAGCCCCAAATAGGGTCACAAAGAATTGGACATGACTGAAATGACTCAACAACACCACCACTCAAGAGTCACACTAAAACTAGCAAGTGTCAGAGGTTGGATTTCAACTCAAATTTATCCAAGGTCACACGGTAGTAAGTGGTAGAGAGAGGATTTGAATCCTCTGACTCCAAGTCTAACATTCTTTCCACTCAATCACTCTGCCTCCTACTTTTCTGGCCAAAGTATCTGGTTGTCTGGCAAGAATGGGGAAAAGTGGCACTGAAAGATGGAGCAAGCCTCCATTTTGCCACAGTATAACAGTTCTCAACCATTGGCAATCCTGCAGGACACCTGTCAATAGCAAAGCTTTAAGAACTAAAAGGAACAATTAGATCTCCAGCATAGCTCCTCCTCCATGATATAAAATAGGCTGATGCCCTATAAAAAGAATAAATGGAAAAGATATATAGCTTTCCCTTTCCAGGGGCTCCTATCCTTCACTGAAAAAAAAAGCCAGAAACTAACACATCTATCAGGAGGGCAAATGTGTCCCTTAAGAGGTCCTGCTTGTTCTTGCCTCTAAAAAAGGTCATGCATATGAATTAATTCCCAAAGGGAGGTGGGAAGTTCTAACTATTGAGCATCAGCTATGAACACCTTTCATTTCAGCCCCACTTATTAGTACCTCCTACATGCAAAGCACTGTGTTGGGCACTGGGAGAGTTACAAGGATCAAATAAGACAATTTCTGCCCTCACAGAGCTCCCAATATAGTGGCAATTACTCCAATTCTTTTTCTTCAAAGGAACTATTATTTCAGTGGTCTAAATAATCACTCCACTAATGCAAATCACAACCCTTGCAGGCTGTGTGGCCTTGGGGTCAACTTTTTGGGGTGGATCAGCCCTTTTGTCAATAAGACTCTCCAAACAAAAGTAGATTTCTGAACAACAGTTCACCAACAAACTGCTCCTCCTTTCAATAAACTTTTCCAGCTGGCTAAGACCTACCAATGCTCCCACCTTACTTGTATAGGTCTTTGAGAAAATAGGATCAGTGTCCATGCCATGACGAGGCATCAGAGTTCTGTAGTGGATTCTCAAGAAAGGAGTAAAATCAAATCTGATTATCCTACCTAAGTGGGGGGTGGGGAATTCAAGGATGACATATATAGTCAAAAGAACATTACTGAATTTCCTTTTCAGATGAGGGGCAGAGAACACAGCGGGGTTTGAACATTAGGACTGAACAGCTAGGTCACTTCCTTCCTGTCCCAGTGCCTGGCATCCTGCAGATATAGGAAAACGCCATAACCTGGTCACTGGTCTCCAGTGTGACATTTTCAATCTCTGCCTCAGACAGCCGAAGACAAACTAGACTGGGGCCAAATAATAAACTTCATTCCCAAACCATACTATTTTGTTGAGAAGGGGTTCCCTAACTGGGTATGAAATTTGCATTCAAGCTACTTTTTGCCTGTGGTTACTGAAAAACTGGAACTGATATCCCTCTAGCCAATTGCTTTTATAACGAAATCAGTTTGCAGCTATGGAAATCTTAAAGTTGTCATAAACACAGGACTGCTGTTTGACTGAAATTAGAGGGAAAAATAGTTTGATATAATCAGCCTGAAAATAGAAAAATTACTACAATTAAGCAGACAACACACATGAAGAGTCCTGCTCTACTATAACAGCAGCTCCATAAAGAATCACCCAAAGTATAATAACAATGCTGTATGACGTGTATGATTGCTAAATTTGTCATTTGCACTGGCAAGTGTGGGGAAACCCATCTCATTAGGTCTACATTATTATTTCTTAATAGTCAAGCAATGTATGATTGCCATTTGCCCCATTAGAACATACCAGACGATCCCACCCTTTTTCTAGTTAAGATAATGAACTATAGTTTCAGTGGGCTGGGCTTCTGATGGAGGACAAACTTCATTATGCTAATGATGAGGCAGGTTGGGCAGCAGGCACAGAATTGTAAAAGACCATCACACTTTCTATCTCCCACGTGCCAAGTGGAACATTTCTATCAAAGCGGCTGCTGCCAAATCAAATGAGATAATGTAAGTAAAGTGCTTTGCAAACCTTACAATGCTATATAAATGTCAACTATTATTATTGCCCAAAAGAAGATATGCTAGAAATACCTAAAACGCATTCAGTAGCAGCAATAAGTTAAAAAAAATACAATAAAATAATAAACAAATGCCTACTTCAATTCAAGTGATCAAGTTTCTATTATCATGAAAATTATTACCACAAGGGTTCTCCAGTAAGCAAAACTAAAATCTATTTAATCACCAGGAGTAGTGGTGCATCCCTGCTGCTGGGATTGCTTAAGCTCAGGTAGGCTAAAACCAATTGGGTATTTGAACTAAGTCTGACACCAATATGGTGAGTCTCCCTCCAGGAATAGGGTTGCCTAAGTTCTGATCCAGGTTGGAAACAGAAAGTTAAGAAAGCTCTGTGTCAAACAGAAGTGAGATCAGACTCAAGAGAGGTCACTGCAGTTCCAGGCTGGGTGAGACAGGGAAATACAGTTTTAAGAAATACAAATAAATAAAAGGTATAAAATCAATGCAAAGTATGGTTCCCAAGTCACACAGTAGAGAATAAAGACAATACACTCCCACCCATGATGAATACAGTCCTGGAGTCACAGGAGGAAATTAAAGATGAAAGAGAGTTAATGACTCCTCCACAGTCATACGAGAAGTAAATAGTAGAGGTAACACTCAAACCTAGCTCCTGAATTCAAATCTGGTACTCTTTATACTGCACCAAGATTTCTTCCACAAAGGCAAGACTATCTTTCCTAGAATCAAAACCCAAATCAACCAACTATGCCAAATCTAAGACAGAAAGCCTATTAAGAAATATAGGCAGGAAAAAAAGAACTTTTCAGGTACTGGGGTCGTCCCTGTCACTGGTTTCCTTGGTCCGTTCTAAATCTCTCATGATGCCAACTAATTCTCTAGAGACTTACTAGTTCTAAAATCAAAAGCAGACGGAATATAATTTTCTCTTTAAGGGGGTCCACAAGGTCAAAATTATTTTTACAACAAAACTAAGACTTTTTTACCTCCAATTTATCCTGCAAATAACTGGTTTGTACACAGATGTTTTCAGCATCTCATTAGACTGGGAGCATCTTAAGGGTATGGACTGTCATTTGCCTTTCTTGGTATCCCCAGCCCTTAGCACCATGCCTGAATGCTTGCTAATACAATAAATACTAATAAGACACAGCCCACATAAACAACAGTTCTTTGGTCAATCTTTAATCCCTTTCAATAATATAAAGGAATCCTTAGGATCAAAAAGTTGGAGAACCTCTGCCTAATACTATTACATCCAAGGTCTAGAGAGAGAAGAGTTATAACAACTCTCCATTTCTTTCCCCTCAAAAAGGGAGAAAATATTTGAAACCTCATAATTAGCAGTTTGTAGAGGCTTTATTAACCGAACACTTTGAGACTATCGATCACTAAGTAGGTCCTTCAGAAGGCAGCCTGGAGGGCAGGGACTATATAGCATCTCCTACTTTAGGAGAAAGGATGCTCTAAAAATGAATATAAACCAGTAAAAAATCCCAGGGACAGAAGGACAAGTCACCAGGCTCAGGAAAAGAGAACTAATATTTTATCTACATAGTTATAGTTATGGGGATCTCATGAAACTCGATTTTAATTTAAACCTGTGATCTCCAATTTTTTTTTTAAATCACATAACTTTATTGGTTAAAAAAAAGTTTGAGCACCCCCCATATATATATATTTATTAGTTATATACATGTAATACTAATGATTATGTACATTAAAAACATACCAAAAATTTAAAAATAAAGGAAGAGATAAAGATTAAATATTTAATCTTGGATTCAATAGGGAACCACTCACTGGCATGTCCTGAGGAGTGACATAGGCAGACCAGCACTTTGGAAATACCATTTTGACAGCTGTGTGTGGGAAGGAGTAGGATGAAGACAGATATGAGACAGGCAGACCCATTAGAGACCATTTCAACAGGCCAAGTAAGAGACAAGGGTTATGTGTGAAGAGAGGACAGATCAAAAAGATGGTGCCAAGAACAAGCATTTATTAAGTGCCTTCTACACTGGGCACTGTACTAAGCCCTGAGGATACAAAGAAAGGTATGGAGGTAGAAATGACAAGATTTGGCAACTGACTAGATGTATGGGGTGGGTAAGAATAAGAATTCAAGGATGACACCAAGGTTTCCATTCAGGAAGACTAGAAGGACGTTGGTACTCATTTCAAATGTAGAGTGTAACCCATCTATGCCAAGTGAGTCGCTCACTTTTATACACTGAAAATGAAAAGGGATAAGAGAGTTCTTATTCACTGGACACTGTAGTTGGGAGCTGATCAAGAGAATGTCAGCCATGGGGTCCTTGCTGTAGCCGTGAATTGATCGAAGGAATTGAATGAGATTGTGCCATGGGGAGGGGGCAGGGAATTTTCATTGGCACCTATGCAGTGCTGGTGATGGTATCTGCTAAGAAGGGGCTGACTCTGGTGCAGAAAGGGAGTTTGGAACCTTGTCAAGCTGAAAACTTGGAGTTAAAGAATCCTGGGCAACCTCTCTGATAGAGTAAGAAAGTGTGGTCGCATTAGAAGGAAGCCCTGTAATTGGCTACTGCAGGGAAGTTGGGCAGATTACTCATCTTTTGAGGTCACACCACAGCCCTCACTTTGGAGACCACTGCTTTAAGCAATGGTATTTCTTCTCCCTATTCCTAACCTATCTTCCTTCTTTCTTTTCTTTTTCTTTCCTTCTTACTTTCTCTTTTTAAAATATTTTTACTGCTATCTTTTTATATCACCTCCAACCTTTCTTTTAAAAGGCCAAATGTTTAGATGGCAAGGCAGCATGGGTATAGTAGCACTGTCTCCAGAAACAGTTTATCTAAGAAGCAATCAAGCCTGACTACACCCCAACCCAGTGTAAGGCAGATACTCTCTGGACTGAAGCCACTAGGAAGGAGATATTTTCCATGCTGAGATTCACTCAGACTCCATAAGACTTAGAGCTAGAAAGGACTTCAGTGCTCATCTCTCCAATTTATAGATGAAGAATTTGAGGTCCAGAGACGTAGGGGATGTGATGAAGGCCAAAACTCCAATTCATTAAGCACTACTAAATATCCACTATGTTATTATAGATTTAGAGCTGAACAAGGCTTTAGTGGTAATTTAGCCTAACTTCTTTATTTTACAGATGAGGAAACAGACTTAAATGACTTGCCCAAGGTAGCTACTAGTGATAAGAAGACAAAAACACCCCTACCCTCAAGGGGCTTACCTTCTACTTGGGGGAGAAAAGAAAAGGGAACGTAGAGACAATGTAGCCATGAAGTTGTTCAGATAACCTGACTGCTACTCTAGTGCTTTTTCCATCATATCTCACTGGATGTCCCTCAAGGTTCAAATCTCCGTTGCCCCTATGGTGAGTGGCAAATGGTGTGAATCCACGCTCAAACAAAAATACCAACCATTGAAAAAGGCATAGGAATTTTCACTGCAGCAAGGATGGCAACAGGAAACAGATGGAGATTGTGTTGCATGTTTTAATAACCGCCAAGCAAGATGTAAAAGTGGTAGGTGGGAATGAAGTGTTAAGTTAAAGGCCTAGGTTTTGGAAAAGTTTAATACTCAAAGTTATCTTCCACGGAGTTTTTTATTTTTAAGAGGCACAATTTTAACCAAGCACCCACACTCAAATAACAGCTACTAGCTCAACATAATGAACTACCTGACTGCCTTCCTACCTGAGGTTTCCAAGGTTACCTTTTGAAGGAGAAGGAGTCTCACTAACAGTCAAGGCCCAAGGCTGCTGATCTTGCTGCCCTGAGTCAAACCCTTTCTCCCCTATAGCTCAGCATTTAGACTTCCTGGCACTCCAGAGGAGCCAGATGTTAGGGGCAGCAGCATGTGCAAAATATCAAGAAACTTCATGGGGGAGAAGGAATCTAAAGTATCAACCATTTCCCTTTTTCTTATGTATCAGGCTGTCCTCTCAGCCTAACAATTTCCCCCTTCCCTTTATCTTCCATGAGTAGTTGCACCATTCCCACCAAACCCAAAGCTGTAAAAGTGCCTCACTGAGCTATGTGCCTCATAAATGCTGGTTGAATGGAATTTACAAACAGGCATCTCTCTTCTTCAAGCCATTGAGCTAACCAGCAAAGCTTGGTCATCACCATACCATCTTACTCTTGTTAGTCCAGGAAGATAAGGGCTCCCAGCTGTTTTTCTTAAGGCAAATATCTGAAGGAAGAGCATACATATATACATACATATACTGGAAAAAGAAATTCTTACACAAGCAAATACACCCACATGATTCTTTCAAAATAAAACAATAACTAGGTTTCAGCTTCTGGGAACACAATACCCAACCAACAAGGAGAGTCCAAAAGACCTTGTTCTATATTTGTTCCCCCAATAAACCAACCCCTGACCTTCAGGGAAAGGAAGACTTGCTTCAAAGTGCATTCCTTATTTATCTATTTTCCAAGGTAGCCTTTCTCTCAGTTTTGTAAACCAACACCCCTCCAACTTGGCTGGGCTGGGCTTGTGCCTTGCATGTGTCAGATCTCTGCTGACACTTCTGGGGTTGAAGCCTGCTCCTATGAGAGCCATCCTAGCAGCTGTAGAGTTACAAGGTACATAAGGATGAATCAGAGCACGGGGGAAGTGGGATTACGTTGGTGGAAGGTGCCAGCTCCCTCCATTCGGCTCTGTAATTACTACATGGACGTAGGCAGCTGATTGTAGCAGCAGCATCAGTGAGGGGGAGGCTGACAGCTCTGCCACCATCTCATTAAGCACAATCTTTCCAAGGAGAGCACAGTTTTTTTGTAAAATAATTATGAAAGACTTCCTTATGCCTCAAGGAAAACCTTTGGGGGTAAGCTATGGACCAGGAAGGAAGAAGACCATTGTTGGTTCAGTGCATCCAAACACAGCAATGCAAAAAGATAACAGTCCATACCAGTAGGCTACTGAAGCTACCATGACACTCAGGCAACTTTTCCAATCTTTACTGCTGCTCCGGCAGGCCATCACTGAGACAGCTATGCCAAACTTAAGTGGTAGCAGGCAGCAAGTACCAGCCCTTCCACCCACACCATTCCTAGGGATGACTAGGCAACTGCTGCCACTGGAGAGGCTGGGCTTCATTAACCAAAAGGAACTTGCAAGCATGGCCTCACCCTCCTTCAGCTGCAGAAGGAAGGAAGGAAGGAGGGAATCTCTTACCTTCCCATTCCAGAGCTCTGCCCAGCCCCCAGAAATTAACATTATGTCAAAATCACTCCCACAATATGCTCAGCACGGGGGAAAAAGTCATTGCCCTCAAGGGATATCATTCCAAAAAGACACAGGAGACACAACACAGACCAGGACACAGGGAAAAGGCATATTGTTGCTGAGTTGTTGGAGCATATTTTCTATAATTAGACTTAGTTGAAATACATACATACACACTCACTCTTCTCTTTCCATGCTAGAATATATATACACCCTTTGAGGACCACCTATCATTCTTACAATTGAATCTTTGAAGACTAGCTTTAATTAATTCTATCCAGCTCTGGACCCCTGCTCAAAATTAAATCTTCAGCGAGAAAATAGACAGAACCCAACCAAGTTAAAAACTCTTGCCTGTCCAAAAATTTCATGTGGAAAACTGACTTCCTCAAGTGACAGGTGACTTCCCTTTTGTATTCAGACATAATATCTAATAGAATTGCTTGTGTTCAAAATGTTATCATGTAGGGCACTGTCAGGGCAGCAGCACACTATCCACTAGTCCAGATGAGTCATCTATCTTTTGGGAGATACAGAGTGCTAGGTACCTCACAGGACAAGATGAGATCAGCAGTCACTATAATGAATAAATTGCCTTTTTCTGCTTCAAGTACCAGACCAAGCATCAACAAATTAATCCAGTTCTTGGAAACAGAAGAATCTGCTAAAAGCTAGAGAGAAGTGGGGGAGGGAGGGGGCAGGGGGGAGGAGAGAAGTACTGCATTTTATGGCAAGGGGAAAGGAACTACAGTACCAATCTGTTCTTAACCCCAAATACAAATGTCATCCAAGATAGCAATCTTCCAATCTACCTAGAAACTTACTGCCTCAAAGAAACAGATAGCTGCAGTCTCTCTGCTCCTATAAATGGGAGTTTCTAATTACCTGGTATATATTTACCTCTAAACCTATTTCAGCAGTTTCCAAGTAAAAAAAAATTCATGAAAATATGCCCACTACAGTCAGGCCTCTGTTGGAAGTCAACCATTATGCCCATCTCCACTGCAATGATGAGTAAAGTTTAAGGCTAAGGTCACGTCCCATAATAACTATACCTTCAGATAGCCAAGTTGAATGAATGTATGTTGAAGAAATGGGGAGGAGAAATGTGTCATAAAATCATAGACTCACAGAGGGTTTCAAAGGCCATGTAGCCCAATGCCCTCTTTCCCAGAGAAGCTAAGTGATTTTATCACATGAACTTTGGTTTGGGATTCAAACTTTGGTCCTCTGCCTCCAAGTTCAGCAGTCTTTCCACCACCCCAAATTCAGTTCAAAAGGGGCAAACTGTCATATCACATGCAGCTGTCCTGAGGAATTTTCCACAAAATTAACATACCACCAGCCCCAAGAGATTCAGCCTATAGGTTAGAGCTGCACAAGGAGGACAAACTCAGATTTGGCCTGAAAACAAACCAAAGATACAACCAGTCTAACCCAGATCCTGCCCATCTATAGTCAGACACTTATGTGCAGTTGGAATATTCAGAGTAACAAATACATTTGCCTGAGGCAAAAGCTGGCCATTATGCCAGAAATGGCAACACTTTCCCCAAGTAATCTCAAAAGCACGTTACCAACACTGATTTCTCAGAACATAGCAAGCAGGTCAGCAACAAGGAAAGCAGTTTTTCAAACTGTGGCATAACAGGATAAAATGCCAAACTCAGTCATCTGAGTCCACATATCCAAGAACAAATTTCAACAAACATTTAGTACCAGTCATATGCAACTTCGATGTATCAATGATCACATCAGTTTGAGTATCCCTTCTACCAGCAGAGAAAGAAATTTATGTGTGCTTTCTCATCCTGTGTGATTCTTAACCATGCCTCTACATTAATTCTCCATAATTCAGTCATTTTCTAGTCATGTCAGATTCTTCATGACTCCATTTGAGGTTTTTCCTTGGCAAAACTACTGGAATGGTTTGCCATTTTCTACTCCAGCTCACTTTATAGATTAGGAAACTGAGACAAACTGCGTTAAGTGACTCGCCCAGGGTCACACAGTTGGTAAGTGTCTGGTTTGTCAGATTTGAACTCAAGGAGGCGTCTTACTGATTTCAGACCTGGCACTTGATCCATTGAGCTACCTAGCTACCCAGAATTCTCCATAAAGGATCTACCAAATGCAGTGAAGGCCTTCCTCTGGTTCTCTGACTCCAAATCCAGCAGCCTCCCCCACACTATGCTGATGAAGCATAGGTCAGAGAAACAGGTATCTATCTATTACCTCTCCAATCACTCAAATAGGACTGAACACACCTTTCCAGAGAAATTACATTCAGCTCCCCAGGAACAAAATGCTCCATCACATCCAGTTGCCCTAAGGAGTTTTTCACAAAGTCAACATACCCACCACTTCGTGTAATAGTCTGGTTAAATCTAGAAGCAGTCTGGTTAAAAGAACCAGAAGAAGATCTGCAATAGTTAGCAGTGTAGTACTAAGGCTGTCTGTGTATCATTCCTCACTACTGTTAAATGACCAGATCAAATTACTTTTCCCTGTTATACATATCTTTAATATATCCTTGACACGCTGCTTCTCACAAAAGTCATAACTGCTAATAATCTGCAGTCCAAGTACATCTTTGTCATTGTCTTTTGGGTCACCTACAGTTTAATTCTTCTGAGAGTGTAAAACAATTCTGAGCCAGAAGGGTACTAGATGGGTCTTGTGGCAAGGAACAGCTTGAGATCATCAAATGTGCTGTGCAGTTTTCCAAATTCAGTTCAGCTCTTCTCCCCCTCTTGTTTGATTCTGAGACAAAACGCAGTATCCATTTACAGTAACCACCCAAGTTTTTATAGATGTATATACATACACACATGCTCTAGCCTTTCTCCCTCTCCCTGTCTCTCTCTCTCTCTCTCTCTCTCTCTGTCTCTGTCTCTCTCTCTCTCTCTCCCTGTCTCTTTCTCTCTCTCTCTCTCTCTGTCTCTCTCTCTCTCTCTCTCTCTCTCTCTCTCTCTCTCTCTCTCTCTCTTCTCTCTCTCTCTCTCTGTCTCTCTCTCTCTCTCTCTGTCTCTCTCTCTCTCTCTCTCTCTCTCTCTCTCTCTGTCTCTCTCTCTCTCTCTCTCTCTCTCTGTCTCTCTCTCTCTCTCTCTCTCTCTCTCTCTCTCTGTCTCTCTCTCTCTCTCTCTCTCTCTCTCTCTCTCTCTCTCTCTCTCTCTCTCTCTCTCTCTGTCTCTCTCTCTCTCTCTGTCTCTGTCTCTCTCTCTCCTCTCACTCTCTCTCCCTGACTCTTTCTCTCTCTCTCTCTCTCTGTCTCTCTCTCTCTCTCTCTCGCTCTCTCTCTCTCCTGTCTCTCTCTCTCTGTCCTCTCTCTCTCTCTCTCTCTCTCTCTCTCTCTCTCTCTCTCTCTGTCTCTCTCACTCTCCCTATCTCTCTCTCTCTCTCTCTCTCTCTCTCTCTCTCTCTCTCTTCTCTGTCTCTCTCTCTCTCTCTCTCTCTCTCTCTGTCTCTCTCTCTCTCTCTGTCTCTGTCTCTCTCTCTCTCTCTCTCTCTCTCCCTGTCTCTTCTCTCTCTCTCTCTCTCTCTCTCTCTCTCTCTCCTCTCTCTCTCTCTCTCTCTCTCTCTCTCTCTCTCCTCTCCTCTCTCTCTCTCTCTCTCTGTCTCTCTCACTCTCCCTATCTCTCTCTCTCTCTCTCTCTCTCTCTCTCTCTCTGTCTCTCTCTCTCTCTCTGTCTCTGTCTCTCTCTCTCTCTCTCTCTCTGTCTCTGTCTCTCTCTCTCTCTCTCTCTCTCTCCCTGTCTCTCTCTCTCTCTCTCTCTCTCTGTCTCTCTCTCTCTCTCTCTCTCTCTCTCTCTCTCTCTCTCTCTCTCTCTGTCTCTCTCTCTCTCTCTCTCTCTCTCTCTCTCTCTCTCTCTCTCTCTCTCTCTGTCTCTCTCTCTCTCTCTCTCATAGGCTAATTCAGTGGACTGACTTTTACAATGAATGTTGTAATCTGAGCAAGGTGCATTTTTACCTACTTAACTTTTCCACTGTAGGTAAAGAGCCTGATCATCAGCACAAAATCATTTGTAAATGGAATTATCTGAAGACTTCACCATTGATAAAGAATCCCTGTTCTACTTGGGTTGTGTGAAGAACAATCTCCCAGACAGTCTCCTCGGCACAGCTCCTTGCTTTAAGCTTGGAAGTTGGGGTAAATGGAATTAACAGCAAATCAATGAACAGCAGTATCTCCAATAGACTAATCTTAATATTTGCAATAGATATCTTGCTTAGAGTCTTTAAAACTGCATTTTGTTCAGTCAAGTAAAATACTCTTTTTGAAAGGAACAGCTACCTCTCTGTCAGTTACATGACTGAAGGTAATAATCTACTATAGAAAACTACAGAAGGAAAGCTGGTTGTTTCTTTCTCATATTTTCCTCAAGGATGTCCTTGCACTCAAATATTTTATATGCATGAGAAAGTAGGCACACAGGTACAGTGGTGGTTGATGTCTTCCTGGTCATTTTTTATTGCTGTTAACTATCCATTTGTTATCTTTTCCATTCTTTCAAAATCTCTCATTTAAAACTTCTAGAAAATCAGTCCTTTGATGCCTTCAAAATTATGTCTCCTCCAAGACATATTTCTTCTGCATGGTTTTGATCGGGTCTAGTCACTCTTCCTAACTTCCCCTGATGTGTCCTGACACTTTCTCATCATGAGGTAGTTTAGCCCAAATGTGGTGCTTAACCTACTATCATCTATGAGAATAAATCACTATGGAAAGCAAATTGATTCCTTTTTTGCCTCTGTTTGTTGCCTCTTCATGGTTTCATCTATAAATGCTCTCTGGATGACCTGGTTTAGCTGAATCTCACACCAAGCTCTCTAGCTCTCGGCAGGCTAATTTTCTCCTCAACTCTTTTTTCACTGTTTCTAATCTCCCCTCTATAATCTTTTGCAAATTAGCTAGTACTGGTGCCCTTGGCTGCCATGTCTCTGCCTGGCAAGGAGATAAAGTGTTTACTGACTAGGGAAGGTTTTTCAGCTCTTATTGTCTTCATTGTTTTGCACTGAGGTTCAACTTCTGTTTAAAAATTGTGGGAGGTAAATTCTTGTTCCTTCCTCCATTCCCCATTTTTCAGAGTGGACAGCTCATATAACCAGGTCAGGTTGGAGGTACTATTATTATAGGCAGTGCCATCTCATCTTTCTTCCTTCTTCTGATTTGATATTAATTTTGCCCTTAGACCTCACCAGTCAAAAGATCACTGGCTACAGTTGTTTCAGATCCATTAGGAAGTAGCCATTTTCATCTGTAGTAATATTTTTCAGGTCTCACTTCATCTAGTGCCTTCCAGCTTTCTCCCTGAAGAAAGAATATAGCATATAAAAAGTGTGTTGTGGCTTCTCAGTGATCTGCAAGCCTTTGGACTATCCTTTCTCAATCCCAAGCTACATCTTCCAATAGTTTTTGCTGCCATCCACATTGACCACCTTCATGTTGCCACTAAGCAAGTACACTGGCTTGGCCTGGAGGACCTCGATCGGGCTTTTCATAGAAAATCCCAACTTCAACAACTGCAATAAGATGCTGGCACATAAGCTACATGACTCTCTGTTCCCTCATGTTCATTATCAGCATGGAGAGGTGAGATGACCAAACATCCTGCGAAATAGTGTTTCTTGCTGCTTTAGGGGAGAACTGCCAACTCATATTTTATTCACCCTTCCAAGGAGAATTTATTCACTGTCTTCTCATTTAGTCTCAATTTTTAAAAATGTCTTTTATTTTCATTATGGTTCAATTTTTCTGTGGTGGCATCTTAGCTTCTTGTTAGTCTTTGGACAAAGGATACACACAAAAATAATCAAAAGCTAAATTAATGTTTAGATAAGTTAAAATCCATGTGAGTCTTAGCCTATAAAAGCATGCTCTGCCCCATATCCCACCACTCTGCTACCACCATTGCTAAATATGAAATAAGCTACAAACTGAGGGTTGTTTTACAGTCTAGTCAAATGCCTCATAATAGTATGGGGGAACCATGGGTTCTCAGACTAAGCCATCACTACAAGTTCTGACAGCTTCTATCAAATGAGAAATGTCGTAAGTATGGGCCTAGTAATGCATAGACTATATCTGTTACCTAAGGCTCGATCTTGCTTAGTATAGAAAAAAGAAGGTTGGCTTGTTCAGTCATTTTCAGAACTACCCAATTCTTTGTGACCCCATTTGGGGTTGTCTTGGCAAAGATACTGAAGTAGTTTGCCATTTCCTTCTCCAGCTCATTTTACAGATGAGGAAACTGAGGCAAACAGGGTTATACAGCTAGCAAGTTCTAATTTGTTGGATTTGAACTCAAGAGGGACAAGTCTTCCTGACTCCAGGTCCAATACGCTATCTCTACTGTGCCACCTCGCTGCCTCAAGAGGGTTGGCTACTAAGAGATTAAATTTTTGTTTTGTTTTCAAGCATGTCGATCTACAATACAGAAACAGAAGATGAGATAATCGGATCATGGATCTAGAGCCAAGAAGGGACCTCAGAAGCCAACTAGTCTAACACCCTCAATTTTATAGCAGTCCCTGCCCTCAAGGACCACCTAACCTAATCAGGGAGAGGAAGGAGAAAAGACAAAAGCACAATTAATTATAACTTAATAAGTACACATTCTATGAGAAATTTGAGGGAAAGATTACTTTCACCTAAGGGTTCAAGGGTGATTTCATGGAAGAAGAACCATCTGAGTGGGCCCTTTAAGTGAAGGATTTTAATAGGCAGAAAGGGTACAGAGGCAGAAAGAAGAGACTTAAGGTTCTTGGTTACATGAGTAACAACATAAACTCAGCCCCTCTGACACCTGCAATATTGTTTACATTCAACCCTGTAAATTAAATAATGTTATTAACACATTGAAGAACGATGAACTCTACATCTGAACAAACTGAATGAACCAACTTGCATTTTCAATCTGTATCCAGATAGTCCATTTCTGCCTTCAGCAAACGGACTGAGGAAGAAGGCAGGATGAATACAGGCATACTCCCATTTGGCCGAAACATATGAAATATATGAAAGGGAGTAATAGCTAATGAGGCTAAAAAAAAAAAAAGGAAGCCAGATTGTAGAGAGCTTTGTACACTCTTTGAAGGACATACTTAGTTTGGAGAGGAAAGTGATTTGCTCAAGCTCAAAAGGACTTTAGTTACAATGGATCTCAGGTTTTGGTGGGGGTTTTTATTAAAAATAAAAAACCTTAGTTTTTCAGATTCACAACCTTCTAGTTGACTAGAGAAAGGACTGGGCCCCTACAGGAGAAAGGCAAATGTAGACCCCCTTTCATATCCAATGAAATTCCCTAAGGGGTGTATCTGCCAAAGGCAGTTAAGACAAAGAAAGGGCCATACTTTCGAGTTGCATTTTCTCCTATGATGCTAGGGAAAAATCAAAAGTGCACACTTTATTCTCACATGTTTAATCAGAAAGAGCTTGGAAGTGCTTCTCTGCTTTTCCTCTCTTTGCCAAGGCAAACACGCCACTTAGAAGTCCAGTTGATATGATGCAACAGCCAAAATAAACAGTACAACAGCATTCAAAAGGTCCATTGCATTCACAAGACAAGAGAATCACAGGCACTGAAACAGGCATTTAAAGGAACCAAGGGCTGAGCCAAGAGAAAGAACTGTAGAGTAATAGAAAATAGAGTGCCTAGAAAACTAAAAATCCCAGATCTCTACGCTGTAGGTTCAGTTCATCTATCAAATGCTTCCTTATTTCTTAATCTTCTTGTCCAATTTTTCTCCTTGTCCAAGATGCCAAGTTATCAGACCCACATCTACACAGTTCATCAACCCCTGCCTCCCCCATAAAAGAAGACAACAGCATCTGTTTTATAGGATTTAACAATCATGTCAACAACGGAGCTGTAAAAAAGCCAACCTATAAAATCAATCACCCCAATAAACAGCAGTACTGCAGGGCTGTTACTAGGTCATATGAGTTTCCAGGATGGAACACATCTCTTTGGCACCTGCAATGTGGTAAATTATATATCATCTTATTAGGAAACTTTCACAATGGATAGCAATGGACTCTATATCAGAACAAACTAAATGAACGCCAAACTTGCATTTTTAATCTCTACCAAGATAGGTCATTTCTGCCTTCGGTCAACTGACCTTACAGAAGGAGGCTCTAATATTTTTTTCCTGCCACCATTTGACTGGTTTCATCTCACAGTCCCAAATAAATTGCAGTTCCATGCTTTAAGCATGCAATGCCATAACTGCTAATGTTTGCACACAAGAACACATAAATTATAAGTATTTTATTAGGGTCTATCACAGGATTCACTAGAGCAGAACTACTAGCTTTATCCTTATAATCTAAACCATGTAAGATGATTTTAATTGGTTTTAGTTCACCCTCAAAGAAAAAAAAGAAGACAATTCTGACACTTCTCCATTCCCCCCTCCCCCCCCCCACTGATAACTAAACCACAGTAGCAGGAAGAGCTCATCACTAATGATTTAATAAATCTTCCTTCTCATAACAGCATCTGCTTTCTCAGAGAAAAAAATATATATATACAAATATATACACATACATATATACATTATATGCATGCACACACACTCAGAGAAGAAATGGTGCTATAAAGTCTGTTCCTTCAGTGGGTTTACCCCTTAACTGATTCTTTCTAAAGGATATCATGGAAATCATGGAAAGGGATAGAAGACTGAACATGTCTTCAAATCTAATTTAGATAGCTAGGGTTTTGCATCAGCTGCAAATTTCTCTTCAAATCCTACAGCTCCAGTTTTAAGGGCTTTATGAAATAAAAGCCGAATTAGTAAAGTACATTCTGTCCCTTGGACTCTTGCTAAAAACCAAATGGGCTGTCCCAGGAGCTTCCATGGGATATGGCCCAGAATGAGTTAAGAGGGTTTGCTTCACAGTCCACTGACTCAGAAGGCACAGCTATGGTTGTTTGGCAATTAAAAACTGTTGCTTTGCAGTGAGTGTGCTGCATTTCCACTTAGTGAGCTAGCTGTAAGCCAGTAACTGCAACATAAATACTGACCACTATAATCTTTGGACCACTGCTTAACCTTCAGACTTGGCAATGAAGAAAGGTATAGCATTATCTTCCAGAATTTGCCTAAAATTCATTTTTCTCAGCAGAGCCCCATGGATTGGATCAGCTGTTTCCCCCTACCCCCCAAAATGATGCTTGAGAATGGGGCACTGAGCTTGTCTCCCCACACATAAAAATGATAGAGATTTCTTCCTGTTTCTGGAACCAACCATTTGTTGGGGCAGTGGTGAGTCTAAATGCTAGAAGTGGTACCCATCCGTGCTCTGTAGTTGAGACTGCATTTTAAAAGTCAAAGAATGTGAATTTGACTTTTAAAAGAGGATTGAAGCATAAGAAGTCTCCTTAAGCTTTTAAATTATTCCTCCACAATAAGATTCACCACCACTACCATCACCAAGTTATATAAGCTAAATTATCTGTCCACTCATCTAGCCTACTCACAAAGCAGTGGCCACCCCTCCCCAGCCCTATAGGATATTCAGTCATTTCCCAAAGCATGAAGCTTTCAAGGAGTTAAATCTCAATTGTAAGTAAAAATACTAGCATAATAGCAATTGGAAGGCACAGCAAGGTACTAATAAAGACACAGTAACTAAAATCTCAGCCATTTGATAACTGTTATAAGAGCCAGCGGAGAACACGTATAGACTATACAGAGAACTGCACTGTAAAGAGAGCTGCCTCCCTTGGCCTTTCCCACAGCTTAATTCTCACTCTCAATGGTGTCTCGTCTTATTTTATGTGGTTTTTCTAGGCCACGCCAATAAAATTTCCATTTGATTCTATGTACAGTACGGCCTCTTTATTCACGGAATGGATAATCAATCCACACTAACTATACAAGATGATCTGATTTTTTTTCTCCTCCCCCCGACTTAAAAAAAAACCAACCCTGCACTACACCCTAGAAAAAAAAGAAAGTTATCCAGGATTTTGGAAGGAAAATGGGGAACTCGGCCTAAGTCCTTATGCCTCAGAGATTTCATAAAGTGTCAGCCACAGCGCAAAGCAAAGACGAAGGCCAAAGAGCCCAGTATCAAGGACCGACTTTAAGACTAGATCTGTGCCAAGGTGCCACCTGTGACTCTACAGCAACACTAGAAAAAAAACACCCAGTATCTGTCTTGAGTATACCACAGGGAAAAGTCCCCCACTAAAGGAACAGGTAGGTAGGTGGCGAGCTCGAGGGATCGACGGAGAGAGGGACAGAAAATCTCGACCTAAATTGAACTCAATCTGTTAGGAAAAGCACTCGGGAGTGAGTGCCAAGCTTTCCAGGGCAGCGGCTGGAACCGCACGGAAGGAAAAGCCCCTGGGACGTACATCCAGCCATTTCCCATCTCTGCACACCTCCCCCCAACCCAAAGCACCACCCCTTAACCTGTGCCTCCCCGAGAGGCGCGTACCCGGGTCGTCCCCAGGCGTGGGTAGGACTGGGCTGGAGCTTCTCCAGCTGGGCACCTCCCAGCTCCAGTACAAGCTGCCTGCCCCGGGCATGGACGCCCTCAGGGGACGGAAGGGGAGGGGGAGAGGGCAGGAAAAACTTAGAACGGGCAAGTCTCCAGGGGTGGGGGGCTCTCACAAGATTTGAGGCAGGGGGAATTAGGGGAAGAGAGGATTAGCAAGGAAATCCCCAAGCACGGAGTGGCACAGGGTGGCCAGACTGGGGCACAGAGCCGCACCGGGTGAGGAGAGTGGGGCCAAGAGGAGGCACGGAGTGGGGCACAAATGGGGGCACAGAGTGGGGAGCAGGGCTGGGCAGAGGACGCCACGAAAGCAGGCAGCACGGATCCTGGACACAGCAGGGCGCGCTGTGGCAGAGGGTGCCCAAGGAAGGGCGGGGGGCACGGCGGGACGCGACAGTCCCCCTCCGGAGGCTGGAGGTGCGCAGGGCTCACCTTGTAGACATTCTCCGTCAGTCGGTGCACTTCTTCCGAGCGCGACATGGTCCTGGGTCCCGGCTGCACCATAGACCGGAGCGGGAGCAACAGCGAGACGAGCCCGGAGAGCCGGAAAAGAAGAGTGGAGCGCGGACCCACAGCGGCACCTCTTATAGCCTCTCCAGTCCCGCCGCCCCGCGGCTCCGCCTCCTGCCCGCAGCTGCCGCCCGAGCCGCTGCCGAGCCGACAGCCACCACGACACCGCCTCTGCCTCCACGGATGACGCCGCCCCCTTGCCCAGGGATAGCAGCGCCCCCGGGCCTGCCGGCAGCTCTCCCTCCTCCCCCTTCCAGCCGTCGCTAGGCAACTTCCCGCCCCGCCCCCGCACTCTGGCTCTGATTGGTGCAGATCGAGAGGAGGAGACAACGGGGGAGGGAGTCAGGGGCGGAGACGAACGGGCCGTCCCCGTGCGCCGATTGGTCAGCGCGGATGTCCTTCGGGGGGAGGAGGAGGAGGCGGAGGCGGGGAGGAGGCTTTAAGCCCATTGGAAAGAAAGGCTGAGGGCGCCTCGGTACCGGCCTGCCCGGGGGTGGGGACGTAGGGGGCGGGGTGCAGCAGGAAGAAGGGAGCAGAAGGTGGGGAGGAGGCGTGGGGAGGAGAGAGGGAATGCGGCAACCGGGAGGAGAGGGGAAGGAGGGGCCGGATCGGGGAGCGAGAAGCACTTTGCGAAGTGGGAACTCGGGGCTTTCCTGGAGGACGCGGTCCCGGCCCCCTGAGTTAGCTCCGGGGGAGTGGGCTGGGGGGCGTCCCTTCCCTCCTCCCGGCCGCCCCCAGCTGACCGGGACGGGATCCCCGCTCTGGCCCCCTGTGCTGCCCTCAGGGCTTTTCTCGTCCCTCTCCTCCCGTTACGGGTTTGGAGAGACGCTGGCCGGCTGGCACGTCAGCAAGCATTAAGCCCCTGCTGTGTGCCTGGCACTGGGATACAAAGAAAGATCAACAAGTCAGCAAGCATTTATTAAGCGCTTGCTGTGTGCCAGGCACGAGATGCAAATAGAAACAGAAGACAGCTATCCCTAAGGACAGCTAATAACAGTAACTGACATGTTTTGTATAGCGCTTTTTATGTGCCAAACACTGGTGAGGGAGACCACATGCCATCCACGTATTGCAAACTGGAGTTGGTCTCAGAGTGACGGCCCCGTAGCCTCAGGGAGGAAGGAACCGAACAGGCTTCTTGCAGAAGGAGGGTTTTTAGCTGAGACTTGAAGCCTGGGAGACTAGGAGAGAGCATTCCAAGTCTGGAGACTGGCAGTGAAAACTTTTGGAGTCGGAAGGTGATGGCTTTATTGTCCTCATTAGTCTGCTGTGCCAGATAAGGTTAATGAAGATAAGAGGCAGGGAAATGGGAAGCAAAGTGTGCGCTATTACCTGGCTGCTACCGAGGTGTTCCGGACTTGGCCTTGGGAGGACAGCTTCGGTCTCAGGTTTCAAATGGAAAGGACTGGAAAAAAAAAAAAAAAAGATAAATCTCAGCTATGGGGAAATCAGGAGGTTGGTCCCCTGGGAGAGGAGAGAGAGAGAGCTGCTCTAGGATGATATCTTCTGTCTCTTTTTTTAAAGGATGGGGGTGGGGTGCTCGTTACCTTCTGCAGAAACCAGTCCACCATGGCCATCAACGTCTCCTGTGTATAATCAATAATAACAACTATTACTACTCACTTGTATCTATAGCACTTTTAGGTTTGCACAAGGCTTTGCATCCTCACATCAGCCCTATGAAATGGGTGTTATTATTATTCGAGACATTTGTCCAGGTGATACAGCTGGGAAGTGTATCAAGTGGGATTTAAATTCACATCTTCCTGATTTCAGGTCCTACAGGCTCTCTTTCCCTGCTAGACCAAATTGCCTGTGAGGAAAATGTATATAAATTAGACTAAAGTGGGGGAATTATTTGCTTTACATTATGAAACACCACATCTGAGTGTTTCCTTTTAATTAATTCCAAAACACTAACTGCCAACTCATCTCAGAAGAATTGTTAATCCCAAACACACTTCAACCTTTCACTTCCTTTTAATCTATTATCTCCCACTCTTTTGATGTCCTTGTGCCCCCCCACACACACATGTCCATTTTGACTTACTTTATACACTTTTGTATAAATTCATATTATCTTGGTATATGTGTAAATACATACACACACATATATGTATAGGCTTGTGTTGGCACAATTTACTTCCGAGATCAGCTTTTCTCCTTTTTTCTTTATTGTCCCAACATTTTGAAACCAATTTTTGTTAGTCATTGCAGCCTGAGATGAATCCATGGGGCGGGGGGCGGGGGGGAGGGGGTTGCACAGAAGAGGAGAGGAGGGAAGAACAGGTGTTAGATACAGACAGTGATTTCATCTGTATACACTTCCACCAAAGCAGATCATTAGCTGGTGTAGAACTAAGAAAGTTTGGGTTTTTTGTTTTTTGTTTGTAGTTTGGTTTTTTTTTTCGGGGGGGGGGGGGGGGGCGGCGTTGTTTTGTGAATTTGCCTGAGACTGAGAAATTCAGTGACTTAACCAGGGTAACACAGCTAGTATATGTCGGAGGCAGAAAATGAACCCAGGTCTTTAGGGGTGCATGCTGGCTCTTCTTGATCGGGTTTTCTGACCAGAAAGGAAGGACCTCCAGGGATGAACTCCATAGTCCCTGGGTCTTTCACCCAACCCTCCCAAAGTGCAATGCCCTATTACTCTCTAGCACCACCTTCAGGCCTAACCTGAGAAACTCAAAGGATTTTTACTGAGTCTATTTCAGCTCGACCTGGCAACTATGGCACAGCAAGTTTCGTGCTAGTCCTGAGAAAGAGTAGGGATGAACAAGCAGGTAGGTCACTCAGACCCACATTAGCAGAAATGCTTCCTGCTAATGAAAATGAACTAGTATCACTAAACCTTAGAATTGAAGTGGGGGAAATATATCTGACTTATGTTCATATTAAAGCAAACCAGGAAGATGAAGCTTTGGAAGGATGCAGCATGACCCACCAGACAATAGTCAGATAGAATTGATGCCCCAGGGAAACTGCTGATCCCAACTCTCGGCCACATCTCCACAGGGCCCAGCCTAAAACTGGGGTGGGGGAAAGAGTATACATAGCCAGAGGCTAAGTGAAGGAATGTCATGTCCTTGGATGGAGGGGTAGGAGTAAAAAAGTGAAGGTGAGGAATAAACAAGGATTTTCTGAGTTTTTCCTTGCTTAATTGAAGCTCTTTAAAATGGCACCAGTCATGATCATGGGTACTGAGTCCCAAGAATAAAGGATTAAGTCCTAGGGGGCCAGCTATTACCCATTCAGGGATCTTGTTCCACTACTTACTAGCTCAGGTCTACCTAGGAGGGCACCATGTTTTTCTGGTATCCCTTCTGAGCAGTTCAGAATCCTTTTATCAGTATCAACATAGCCTTTATCCCCTCCTCTCCAAATTTGTTAGCAATGACTAAATTCTTCCGGTTTTACACATGGAGAAGCTTAAGCTGTAAACTGAGTAGAAGGGACTTCCCTGAGGTGATAGGCATGAAATCAAAGTAAAGTTACTAATTAGTGATGGTGATACACATTTCCCTCAATCCACAGAGAGACGGGAGAGAATGCTTCATATCCGGCAGCCTTGGTTGATTGCATTGATACGTTCTGTGATTTCTTTTTGCTACAAGGAAAGGGGCTGGGGGGGAGATTAATTGACAAGTGATGTTTTTCTAAAGCACAAATTACGCTTTTTTAAAGTAAAGTTTCTGACTGGGAAAAGAGGGAGGACAATGTTTGCATTTACAATAGGCCCACATTTTCAACTTCCTGCTGGACATTCCCTTCTGGACCAGTACCTCAAACTCAACCTGAATTAATTATCTTCTCTCCCCTCACCAAAAACCTGCCTCTCCTCCCGACTTTTCTATTTTGTTTAATGGCACCTCCATCCTCCCACAGACCTCATAGGTATCTTTGATTTCTTTGTATCTAAACCCTCTTCTCCATCTCGTTAGTTGCTTATCAGCTCTACCTGTTCTTGAATAGGAAAGGCTGAATCTCATGGAAATATAGGTGGGAGTAGGCATAAAGGGGCCATCCCAGAGACCTTGTGTCAGAACTCCTTTGAAAACTTCCAGGTACAGGTATAAATCAATACTGATTTTGATTTGAAATGGTGAAGTAATACCCATTTTGACCACCAAGCCAGAAGAGCTATCCGTTGACTTTTTATTCTTTGGGATCCTTAAAAGAGAATGAATCTGCCTTCTTGCCTTTTCTCCTCTTCCTATCTGTGGCATAGTAGAAGACCTTCCATTCTTCCCCCCGGATCTATGAGGGTTCAGCTGGTGCCCTTCTCCTGCACTGGCAGAAATAGTAAATGGCAAGCCCATAGCAGTCAAAGTACCTATAAGTTTAGATGAGTTTTCACTTGGGCCATAGGACTCTGGCAGCATGCTAATTTTGTTTTATTTCTTTGACTGATCATAGATGACTGAGTATTAATCCTGAGACAAATAGTTCTAGCTTTCTAGAGGTTCTAGAGGTTATTTTGGATGTTTGAGATGTTTAGAAATCCTGGGTCCTCAGTCAGTATGAGGAGGACGGAGTACGGTACTCTCTCTACATCCTACAATTTCTACAGTCTACAATCTCTATAATTTCTGAAGGCAGAAAATAACCACCAGCAGGAAGATAAACCCTGACCTGGAGGGAATTATTTGGACAGTGCAAAGCCTAGGTGAAATGCCTCTCCATCAGTTCTGCAAACTGGACCATGTCATGATACTTTAGATATGGACTTCCTTGAAGAAGACAATAAATATTTATATTACTACTGCTACTGCTGTTTCTTTTCTAAGTCTGTTAACATGGAGGAAATAAATAGCTGTCCTATACCCACTCTAGAGTATTTACTGAATATTTTTATGCTTCTTCCTTGGGAAGACCCTAGACATTACCCCAAACTTAAACCTTAATTAATTTTCCCTGGGCTCCATGGTTGGGGTATAAAGAGCCAAAGAATTTGGCTAAAAGAGCCAGATTCTTCTTTTAGATAATAAGATTCCTCCTCCAGCACTGAACCTAGTCTATGAATGCCTTGATCCAGTACTGAAAGGGGTTCTTTAGTAGAAAGGGAGACAAAAAAGTACTCCAGCCCTGAGGGCTCAGTATTGGTTGTTATTGTTAGATTTGCATGGCAAACTCTCCTATGGACTACTATAATAGCTTCCTATCTTTTCTCCCAATCTCCAGGCTCTAATCCATCCTTCACATAATTGGCAATATAATCTTGCTAATGCATAAAACTGACCATATAATTCCCCTGATCAAAACTTTCAGTAGCCTTCTATTGACAATAAAATAAAATATAAATCCTTTAATCTAGAATTTAAGACTCTCCACAATCTGGTTCCAACCTACCCTTCGGACCTTCCTACCCCTCAACCCCCACCCCACCTATACTACTTTTCTTTATGTACTCTAAATTCCATGCCAATAAGACATCACTTTGATCCGTGATCTCTTCCTTCATGTAGCTTATACCTGGAATACACTCTCTACACATTTTGCCTATTGAAATTCTTTTCTTTCTTCAAGGCCTCCCTCAATTGGCACCTCCTTCATAAAGTCTCCCCTGGTACAACTGAAAGTGATACCTCTGTCAGAATTCTCCTCGAGCATCTGTGTAACCCTTTCCTTTGTTTTTTGTCATAGTCTGTCTTGTATCATATTTATTTGTGTCATATCTCCCATTAGATAGTAAATTATGCAAAGTCAGGGACTGTGTCATTTGTAACTTTGTCTTTTCAGAGCCTGGCACAATGTCTTACATGGAGCAGACATTTAATAAGTATTGGATTGTCTCACTTACTTTAGAGGGAGTCAAAAGTTTTTAAAGAAGACGTGGGGATGCTCCAATCCTCTATCCCCTCCAAGTAAGAATGGCCTATCCTGGCTTTGCCTCAGACCAAAATCCTCCCTGGAATCCCAGAACAAAGCTCATGCCAAGTATTAGGGGTGAAGTAAAAGGGTTTTGCTAGGCAAGATTTGGTCTGGAGTCTTTCCCATTTCCGTTTTTCAGGTTTGTTTCTGCCCAGACAGTTTCTAACCATAGTGACATTTAAGCATTGGACTCTTTTCAGATACCACCTGCTCTGAAGTGATAGATTCAACTGGTCCTTATGCACCATCTTGTCCCCAGGTGGCTACTTCTTGGGAGATGCAAAGGGCTTAGGTGTGAATCCAGACAGAAGGTGGAGGTGACTGACACTATAGAGTTTCAGCTGAGACCCTGAGGATCAACAGAAGCCAAGATGAAGATTTCATAAGAAAAGACTAGAAACAGGGAGAATAAATGCGCATCTCTTCATCAACTTATTTTTAGTTATGTTATATAAGTAGCTTCTTTGCTACGTCATGTAGGAAGGGGGGGGTCTCAGATTTAATTACAGGATGACAGCCCTTGCTTTTCAAGCAAGCTGTTCTCCTGGCAATGCAGATAAAAGGATTTTTAGGTTTTGCTATGGAGAAGGGGCCTTTTAGGGGGAAAGGGGAAGACCCTCAACCCAATTTAAACCTCACTTGCTATCTAGCTCTCATCTTCAGCTCCTTGTTTTTGATCAACCTGGTCAGAGTTGGACTTTGCTCTAGGTAGAGCTTTATCTATAATCATAAGGAAATTCTGAGGTAATCACAAAAAGCTTCTTCCCTCCTCCCTTGCCTCCCACCCTTTCTGCTTGGCAACTTCTCCCTCTCTCCGTTTAAGTGAAGGATTTATCCAATCAGGATTCCTCTTCACCTCCCCCCCCCCATCTTTCCCACCCACCCCCAAACAAAGCACTTGTAAATGGCAACTAGAATGTTCCTGAGCTTTACAGACCTGAAGGAGCTGGAGCTAAGGCAGAAATAGATTTTGGGAAAGGGCCTCTGCCTGAAGCACTTGGACTCAAGAGTGGGAGATGATCGTATTTTCTAAGCTGCTATTTCTTCCTTCTCATTGCTTTTCTTCTCTACCCTACACATTTCTTAAGGTCCCATGTTGTAGTCAACAAAGCATTTTTGCATAAATCCTTATTCAATTCTAATATTCAAAAATTATTTATTAACAATGATAGATATTTGTATGACTCTTTAAAGGTCTCAAAGCACTTTTTTCGACCCTTACAAAAACCAGGTGAGTTAAGTAGAAAGCACTTCTCTCTATTCACTTTCACTTTCTTTGCCTTCAATTTCCTATCTTTGACTCCTTTCTCAACCCCTTGCAATTAGCCTCTAGGCCCACCAATCATCAGTCACCTGAAATTGTTCTCTCCAACATCACCCAGCTATTTTCCATCGCTCAATCTAAAGGTCTTAGTCCTCATTCTTCTTTACCTCTCTGCAGGCTTTTGACACTGGCACCCCCTTTCTCTTAGTGTCTCTTTCTCTCTCTGTCTCTGTCTCTCTCTCTGTCTCTGTCTCTGTCTCTCTCTCTCTGTCTCTCTCTCTCTCTCTCTCTCTCTCTCTCCTCTGCCCCATCCACACCCCACCCCAATTTGGATTTCATAACAATGTTCTCTCCTAATTCTACTCCTGCTCGTCTGAACCATCAATCAGTTAATCAATGTTTATTAAGCACCTATCATGTTCCAGGGAGCAACATGACAGTGTTGCAATCACTGTTGCAAATAAGGATATATTAAGTTCTTACTATGTGCCAGAGACTGGAGAAACAAAAACAGAAGGGAAGTAGTCCATTCCCTTGAGAAGCCTACTTTCCATTAGGGAAAGAACACATAGTCTGGAAGTGATCTAGTCTATGAGATAGTGCTTAGCATAGTTCCTGGCACATAGTAGGTGTTATGCAAATACTAGCTAGGTAGTAGTAGTAGTAGTAGTAATATATACAAAATAGATACAAAGTGATTGGTTTTGGATGGGGGAAGGGTAGTAGCAGCTCGGGGGATTAGTAAAGCATTCGGTAGAAAGTGGCTGCAAGCTGAGCCTTAAAAGAAACTAGGGATTTTAAGAAGCCAAGATAAAATAGGATGACATTCCAGGCATGAGGAGCAGCCAGTGCCAAGGTACAGAGACCATAGAAGGACTGTCATATGTGAAGAATGATCAGAAGAACCATTTGACTGGCTTGTAGAGTATGTGAAGGGGAAAAATTCACAGTACAACTGGAAAGATATATTAGGACCAGATTATAAATGGCTTTAAATACTAATCAGAGATTTTTCTATTTGGTCCTAGAAGTAAAAGGGAGCAACTGGAGTTTATTGAATAGGGAAATGACAGGGGCAGACTTACATACGCTTTAGGATAATAACTTTGACAGTTTTGTGGACACTGAGAGCTGCAAAGCTTGAGGCACAGAGACCAATTAGAAAGCTAGTGCAATAGTCCAGGCAAGAGGTGTAATGAGGGTCTTAACTAGGGTGGAGGAAAATGATTGTATCAACATAGAAATGATAAGATTTAGAGGTGGAGCCAAGATGGGATTTTCCTGAGCTCTACCAAATTCTCATCCAAACAATGGTTAAAATAATGCCTCAAAACAAATTCTGGAGTAGCAAAAACAACATAAGGACATGATGAAACACATTTGTAGCACAAGATAACTTAGAAGGTCAGCAGGAAAGGTCTGTCTCACTGGGGTGAAAGTGGAGTACAGTCCAGCACAGGCCTGGCCCAGAAAGTCATTAGCAGGCTTTGGGGGTGAGTGAATTGTAGGCAGCTTCTGGAGATCTGTCCACACACATCTGACAACTGGTCAGAAGGAGATTACAGAGAATCCTTTGATAGCACTGGGAGCAGGACTTGATTGTTGCTCATGCTCAGATCCAGGTCACAGTCCCAGGGCAAGGAGCACTACCAAGAGCTCTGGTCACAGTTCAAGGGTGGAAAAGAGTATTTGTGGTTGCTCACAGACCACAGCACAAGCTAGGAGAGCAATGACCATACCTCTCCCTAGGTCATACCACCTTGGAAGAATAAAATGTGTAGACACTCAGAACTAGCTCTGAAAACAGCAGCACAAGCAACCTGAACCCTGGAGCAGAGTCCCACTTTAATATAAAGTTTAAAGTCAAAAAACAGACTGGGGAAATGAGTAAACTACATCAAAAAGAACCTGACCATAGAAAGTTACTAAAACATAAACTCAGAAGACAATACCAAAATCAAAGCAGCTATCTGAATAGCCTTAAAGAAAAATGTGGATTGGCCTCAGACCCTGGAGAAGCACAAACAGTCATTTAAAAATCAAATGAGAGAAGTAGAAGAAAAATAGAAAAAGAGCACGATACAAGAAAATAATGAAAAAAGAATCAACGGCTTAATAAAGATAGCACAAAAAATACTGAAAATATACACCTTCAAAATAGAATAGGTCAAATGGCAAAAGAGTCACAAAAATTCGCTGAAAAGAATAATTCCCTAAAAAGTAGAATTGGCCAAATGGATAAGGAGGTACAAATGATCACCGAAGAAAATAATTTCTTCAGAATTAGAATTTGGAAGTAGAAGTTAATGACTCCGTGAGACATCAAGAAGCAATAAAACAAAATCAAAAGAATGAAAAAATAGGAGAAAATGTGGAAATATCTCACTGGAAAAACAGTTGACCTAGAAGATAGGTTGAGGAGAGGTAATTTAAGAATCATTGGACTATCTGAAAGCCATGATCAAAAAGGGAGCCTAGACATCACATTTCAAGAAATTATCAAGGAAAACTGCCCTGGTGTCCTAGAACTAGAGGGGAAAAATAGAAGTTGAAAGAATTCACTAATCACCTTCTGAAAGAGATCCCAAAATGAAAACTCCCTGGAATATTCTAGCCAAATCCCAGAGCTCCCAGGGCAAGGAGAAAATATTTTAAGCAGCCAGAAAGAAAAAATTCAAATATCATGGAGCCACAGTCAGGATAACACAAGATTTAGCAATTTTTACATTTAAGGATCAAAGGGCTTAGAATATAATATTCTGAAGAGCAAAAGAGCTAGGATTATAACCAAGAATCATCTACCCAGCAAAACTGAGTATAATCTTTTAGAGGGGAAAAATGGATATTTAATTAAATTGAGGACTTTCAATCATTCCTGATGAAAAAAAGACCAGAGCTAAATAAAAAATTTGACTTTCAAATACAAGATTCAAGAGAAGCATAAAAAAACAGAAAGGAAAGAGAAACCATAAGGGATTCAATAAAGTTATACTATTTATATTCCTACATGGGAAGATGACACTTGTAGCTCCTAAGAACTTCTTTATTATTAAGGCTTTTAGAAGGAGTATACATAGAAATGACAAGATTTTTCAACTGATTGAATGTGTGGTATGAGTAAAAGTAAGGGCTGGAAGACAGCACAGAGATTACAAGCCTGTTTGGCTGGTGGGATAATGATTCCTTCAAAAGTAGCTAGGAAGTTCAGAAAAAGGGATAGATCTTGAGGTGAAAGATAGAGATCAGTTATAGACATGTTAAGTTCAGATGCCTCTAAGGGGCAGATAGACGGAACAGTGGATAGAGCACCAACCCTGGAGTAAAGACGCTCTGAGTTCAAATCTTATCTTAGACACTTACTAGATGTGTGACCTTGGGCAAGTCATTTGAACTTGACTGATTTTTTTTAAGGGTGTCTATAACACATCCAGTTCAAAATGTCCAGTAAAATGCAATCAATGATGCAGGAGATTGACTAGGGCTGATTATTTAGATCTGAGAGTCACCTACATCAGGATGATCATTAAACCCATGGTAAAAATGAGATCACCATGTGAGAGAAGGTAGAAGCAGAAGAGGAGACCCAGAACAGACTTGGAGTACACTCCATAGCTAGGGAGTGTGACCTGGATCAAGATCCAGCAAAGGAGAGCATCAGTAAGACAGGGAGGAGAATCAAAGAAAAGGGATGTTATGAAAACTCAGAGCGGAAAAGGTATCTAGGAGGAGAGGATGCCTGGCAACATCAAATGTTGTAGAGGAGTCAGAAGGGTCCCAATAAGTGGTCGTCCAAATTCTGTTTGAAAATCTCCAGTCAGAGGATGTTTACGACTTTCCCATTCCACATTCGGATTTTGCTAATTATTCAGTAGTTTTTTGGACATGAAACCCCAGTTTACCTCTTTGCAACTTCCACACACTGCTCCTTGTTTTTTCCTCTTGGGCCCAAAAACATTTTGTCTAGCCTTGGATTAGGGAATAGATCCTAAACAGATAGAATCAGAAGCATAGAGAATACAGTTGGCAAGACAAGGTAAATTAAGTAAGAAAAACTAAGTGGAACAATTAGAGCATAAAACATATCTTAGTTGGTTGGGGGCAAATTAGTGAAAAAGACAGGAAATCAGTGTAAAGTTGAAGGCAATGATACACTGGTAAATGTTTAACAATCTGCTCTTCAAAACTACAGCACACTACTAAGTTTAATTTACATTCTTAGCATTTTTTCCATCATTTTCTCAAGTCTAGACAGTCAACAAAACAGCAAATCAAGAACTGATTTGTAACGTCCAAAGTGGAAGTTTCACTTGCGTTGAAAGTTAACAATCAGCTCTCTAGCCAGTGTGTGTGTTTGTCCTTCGTTGCGAAAAAAGAACATGCCATCAGAGAAATAATGACATGACTTGCACTTGACTTTGAGTGAAGAACGGCTGTGCAGGTCACCAGCCTCGCTTCTCCTCCAGAGCCATCTGAATCCAGTGACCAGATATTCATCAGGATGACTGGAGATGACCCAGGATGAGGCAGTTGGGGTTAAGTGACTTGCCTAAGGTCACACAGCTAGTGATTGTCAAGTGTCTGAGGTGAAATTTGAACTCAGGTCCTCCTGACTCCTGCACTGGTGCTCTATCCACTGCACCACCTAGCTGCCCCCCTAGTCAGTAAGAAATGGCTGTAGTATACCCCTGGCTACACAGGAGCTGAGTGCAATTGCCTGTTGCAGTGCAATTAGTTGATAAAACAAGGAAAAGGAATTTGGATGGGGTTGCCATGTTATCAAGAAGTGGTATTTGGCTATAAAAACTTTTAATCAGATGTTTAGGATTGTATGAACAACTACAAGTAGGTTTCAAGAGACAAGGCTGAGCTGAAAATCTCCACCATTGTGGTAAATAGGAGGGGAAATTGTACAGCAACAGCCTCAAGGCATAGGATATATCTTTTTGCCATAGTTTGATGGCTGTTATTTGTGTTCCTGATGTGAACTCATCTCTCTTTCCTGAAGAAGGCAAAGAAACTTCAACACATTTCCACAGTCCAGGTTGTTACAGAGATTGAAGTGTTCCTAAAAGAAATTAAAGCAAAGCTTCAATGGTAGTGAAAAGAAAAAAAAAAAGATCTGAAGTGGAGAAGCATAGACTTGACCCTTGACACTTGTAAGAATGATGGTCAATGGAAAATTCTTATATAGAGAGGAAAGGGAAGGAAAAGGGGTTCTGTACTATCACAGCTTAAAAACCAGATTTGAGGCTCTTCCTGAAGAGGAGAGAGCTAGTTGCTCTGAGGAGGAAGATTATTATCCTTCCAAGAATGATATGGTAGAACCACAGGAACTATCAGATTCACCCACTGAAAGGCAGAGGAATAAGACTATAGTTATTGTAGTTAATGATTCATTGTCCAGGATACTGAGGTATTTGTTGACCTGATGACGACAATAGAGAGGTTCATTATTTTTCTAGGGCAGGTTTCTAGTATCTAAGAGAGAGCCTCCCAAGACTTATGAAAATGTATGAAAACTACCCACTCCTTAAGGTTCACATTGGCTCAAAGAATCTTTTCTGAAGGAACCTAAAAACGATTGCTAGCAGTGCACTGGAGTCATTTTGTACCGGCTTATAAAGAGCTGGTGGCTAAATTTTCAGTATGAGCATTTATACCTCAGAAATGGGCAAGTACTACAAAGAGGGCTTGGTTTATTGTTATGTTTGATTTTCTAGTGAAGATTTAAGAAGGTGATGAAAAATGTTAATAATGCAGATTAAACTTAAAAATGTGTCATATGCACTTCCTTTTTTTGAGAGGGAGAGAACTGGTTGTTAAGCATTTGCCAATAAACCACTGACTATTACCAATGATTATCATGTCGGGCAAAAAAATTAAAGATCATAGGCACACAGGTTGTTTATTATTTTCTACCAAAGAGAAGAAACAAAAAGGGAAAATTTAATTTAAGAAGTGAACTGGTTAACAGCTGCTATCTAGGAACGGATTTGGATTTCTGGACCAAAGCTTATAATTTGGGACTGACAGATTCCCGGTCTGAGATGGAATATATCTCACAAAGGCTGGTAAGAATATACTTTCTGAATATCTTGCAAATATAATGAAAAGGACTTTAAGCTAAAAGAAAATGAGAGAGGGAAAAGGCTATACTCAATAACCACTAAGAAGGAAGTATAATAGCCCCTAAAATACACAGAAATTCACAGGAAACAAAGGAACGAAGGAAAAAACTAGTAATAAAATCCATGGCCTCAAGTAAACAGTATACAAATGCCTAAGTTTAAGTCATAAACAAGAGGAAGTAGGGCTCTTAATTCGAGGAGGCAAATTGGACATCATGGGTGTAAGATTTGGTGAGATGAAACCTGTGACTGCACTATGACTCTGGATGGGTTTATCTTCCTCAAAAGATACAGGACTAATAAAAGGGGCAGAAGATTAGCATTGTATATTGAGAAGGCATACTTAATTTTCAGAAAATTCAAGAACCAGAGAGGGGAAGCATGAAGAAGAGTATTTGGGTGAAGGAAGAAAGGAAAGAAAGAAACACTTATTAAGTGTCTATTATGTGTTGGGCACTGGGCTAAGAACTTTACAAATATAATCTCATTTGATTTTCTTAATTTACCTAGGAGGTAAGTATACATAAGTAAGTATTATATCCATTTTACAGTTATGGAAACTGAGGCAAACAGATATTAAATGACTTAGGATTCCATGGCTAGTGTGTGTGAGACTAGATTTGAAATTCAGGTATTTCTGACTCCATGCTAAGAAGCTCCATCCACTGTGCTACCTAGCTAACTGCCTCTCAGGTAGTCAAAGGAGGGAGACATAGAAATGATTTAGCCATTGGCAGATACCACAGAACTTATGGACAGAAAGAGGAACTAGATAAGAACAGATCAAGTATGAGATAGGACTGAGGGGGGATTTCAATTATCCAGATATCTGCAGGGGCTCTCTCTCTCTCTCTTGATGTTTCTGTCTTTCTATCTCTCCATCCATCCATCCATCCATCCATCCATCCATCCATCTATCCATTCATCCATCCATCTCTTTCTGCCAAAAGCAGAGCAATGAATAACTTCTTGACTTGCCTTAGTGATAATATCATTCTTCAAAAAGTAGAGAAACCAGCAAGAGGTTCTCTATTCCATATCTCATTCTCACTAACAGGAAGGAACTGGTTGGACATGATGGGAATCTTTGGGAAGTATGACCTTTATACTCTAAATGACAGAATAAAAGTGCTTGTCCAGGAACTGATACCCAAGAGAAGTAAGGAGAGAACTGTCCCTGAGGGATTCAAGTGCCCTGGCTCAGATGAACCACATTCTGGCAGCTAAGGAAACACTTTTAATCCTGGGGCCAGGAAGGTTGAGTCTAGAGGATCTCCTGAGCTTAGGACTTCTGAAATGCACTGGGATAATCAGACGAACTAAGCCAATCAGGTGTTCATACTAAGTCTGGCATCACTATGATGATCTTCCCCAGAAGCAGAGACCACTAGATGGCCTAAGGAAGGGCAAATGATACTAGGTCAGAAACAGAGCAGATCAAAAAGTTCCTGCATCAATCCATAGTGGATAAGACCAGTAAATAGTCCTTACACTTGAGCCTGGACAATATAAGATTACCCAGTCATTAAAAACAAAAACAACTGGCTTATATGATTGCTAAACTACTTTCTGTTGTATCTCAAAGATTATGGAAAACAGGAGAAATGCCAACATATTTAAAAAGGGAAAATGTCTTAATTTTCCAAAATCAACAATTATTTAGCTAATTGGTGAATCTTTAGAAGCAGTCATTTCAAAGAGTCAAGATGATTTCATCATGAATAGGTCACATCAGAATATGATTAAAAAATACACAAAAGAATATTTCCTTTTTTGATAGGATTACTGAATTAACAGATGGGGAGAATGCTGTGAATATAATTTACCTAGATTTTAGCAGAGCTTTTAATAAAGATTTTGTGCTATTCTTGTAGAGAAGATGGAGATATGAAATAGATACACAATTACACAAAGCCGGGAAGGATAGCTAACGTACTGGATGACAGTTAGGATCTGAAAGGACTGTGACAGGCTAAACACTAGACTGAATCTGATCAACTGAAATTCAGTAGGGATAAATGATAAGCTTTATACTTAGATACAAAAAAGCAACTTTACAAGTGTAAGATGAAGAAATCATAGATATCCATTATTCAGGAAAAGGTCTGGGGTTTTAGTGGACTCCAATGACTGATACGTTGTTCAATCATTTCAGTCATGTCTGACTCATCATGACCCCATTTGAGGTTTTCTTGGCAGACCTACTGAAGTAATTTGTCATTTCTTTTTACATTCTACAGATGAGGAAACTGAGACAAAAAGGGTTAAGTGACTTGCCCAGAGTCACACAGCTAGTAAGTGTTTGAGGCCAGATAAGAACTCAGGATAATGAGTCTTCCTAACTCCAAGCCCAGCACTCTGTCCACTAGATCCTTAATAAATGTTTATTGGTTGACTCTATGAGCCAATATGAGTCAGCAGTGTGATATGATGGCTAAGAAAGTTAATACTATCTTGGGCTGCATCAAGAGGGCATTTTGCCAGGAATAGGGAAGCGATTGTTCCACTATGCTCTGCTTTCATCATATCTCATCTAGAGTATCGTCTTCCCTTCTGGGATTCACAGTTTTAAAAAGACATTGATAAGTTGTGGAGAGTGTCACAGCCAGGCAATCAGAGTGATAAATGACCTTCAGTCCATGATTATGAAATTTAGTTAAAGGAACTGGGAATGGTCAGTGACAAACTTTGAAATACTTGAAGACAGCTAGCATATTTCCCCTTAGCCTTCTCCAGGCTAACCATCCTGAGTTCCTTTAACCATGCTTCACACGACATGGACTCAAGACCTTTCACCAACCTGATTGTCTTCCCCTGGATACTCTCCATAGCTTAGCAATGTCATTCTTAATCTTTTATGACCATAACTGAATTCTGGTATGGTTTGATGAAGGAAGTGTAGTAGACCTATCATCTCTTTATTTCTGGAAACTATGCCTCTCCTAAACCAACCTAGAAGTGCATTCATACCGCAAGCTTAGTGCAGCTTGTATTGCTACATCACACTTACATTAAGTTTGTAGTATATTAACCATCCACCCTCCCCCGTGATCTCTTTCTTTTTAAGCTTTATTTGCTCAATTTTTAATTTATCGAAGAAAACAAGTATTTCTATAACATAATATAATAAAAAAGATGAAACTGAAAATCTGTTATGTACAACGTGCCATTCCTTTTAAATATATGATAAAGTTATCACGTAAGTTTCTTTTTTTTCTACTTTTTTTCTTCCCTCTGTCTCCTATGCTAGAGATGGCCACCATTAGATGCAAATATGTATAAATGTGTAAGGTTATTCTCTCTCTCTCCCTCTCTCTCTCCATATATATATATATATATATATATATATATATATATATATATATATATATATATATATATATATATATACACATACATATATATATATATATACACATACATATATATGTATATATATATATATTTCTATTTATCAGTTCTTTCTCTGGATGCAGACAATTTCTTCCTTCATATTCCTTTGTAGTCAACTTAGGCATTTATAATAAAGGACTAATTTGCTCAAAGTCATTCTTAAAAAAATATTGCTGTTACTATATACAATACTCTCTTGGTTCCGCTCATTTTGTTCTTCATTATCTATGTTTTTCTAACATCATCAAGCTCATCATTTTCATAACCATTAACTGCTGTCTAACCATATTTCCCTCATCTTATCCCTATGGGAGACAATGTGGTACAGGGGGAAAAGCAATAACTTTGGCGTCATAGGACCTGGATTCAAATCCTGGCTCTACCACTTGCTATATGTTTGGCCTAGGGCAATTCACTTCACCTTTCTGGGTCTTAGTTTCCTCATCTGTAAAATGAGAGTGTTGGATCAGAGGACATCTAAAATTCCTCCCTCTATGATCCTATGAAGATTTTCCGATGATTTACTTACAAAATTGTTTTTTTAACCCAAGTGTAAAACTATTTATCCCTATTGAATTTCATCTTATTAACTGAAACCCAGAGTGTAGTAGCTTTTCAAGACTTTTTTTTTGTATCCTGACTTTGTCATCCAAGGCATAAAATATTCCTTCCAACTTTGTGTCATTTGGAAATTTTAAAAGCATGACTTTTATATCTCTATCCAAGCCACTGATTAAAAAAAGTAGCATAGGGCTGTGGGATACTCTGCTGGAGACTTCCAAAGTGACACTGAACCCAATAACAAGTGCTATTTGAGTCTGGCTATTCAACCATTTCCAAATTCATCTGACTCTATTATGATCTAGTCAAAAGTTTCCTCAGTGGTTAGTGTTCACCCAGTTCTAGCAAAATAATAGAGTGTAACCTCCTTGAAGGCAGGAAATATTTTGTTTTTGTCTTTGTATTCCTGGTACCTTTCCTAGTTTTTGTCACATAGAAAGTACTTAATATATACCTGCTAAATTGACATAAGTTGCAAAACTTCCATATTGCAGTCAGCCAAGTGGAACAATCCTTTCTGGTTTCAATTAATGTATATATTTATTAATAATCATAATAATAACTGACATTTGCATGGTGCTTTAAAGTCTGGAAGGTGCTTTTACACATGTATCTGATTTCTGCCTCACAGCTAAGTACTAAACTATTTGTTGCACTTTAAGGGAAATACAAAAAGAGTTCCACCAATGGGAAAGAATTCTAGCTTTGGAATCAGACGACCAAGGCTTGAATCTTGGCTGTATTCCTTACTATTTATAAATAAAATAATGAATAATAAATAAAATGATAAAACTAGGACTAGGCATTTAATTTTTCTGGGCCTCAGTTTTCTGATCCATAAAATGAGGGGGCAAGAACCTAAGATTCATCACTTTCAGGTCTAAATATATGATTCTATGATATAGTCCCTATTCTTATATAGGTACCCCTGGTGTACCCCCACCTTTTCTGTTCCTTTTTGTGTTGTCTCACCCTTTAGATTGTAAACTCCTGGAGGGCAAGGACTATCTTTCTTTTTTATTAATTGTATCTCCAAAGCTTAGCCCAGTGCCTTGGCACATTGTAGGCACTTAGTAAATATTCATTGAATTTGGATTTAGGTTCTGGGAGATGCTGGCCTGTAATGAGTTAATCTTATTCTTTTTTTAAGATTTAAATTTATTTATTTATTTTTAATGTTCAACATTCATTTCCACAAGATTTTGAATTCCAAATTTTCTCCTCATCTCTCTCCCCTTCTCCCAACCCTATATGGCATGCCTTTTGATTACCCTTTCCCCCAGTCTGCCCTCCCTTTTATCATCCCTCCCCTCTTATCTCCTTCCCCCTTACTTCCTTAATGGGTAAGATAGATTTCTATACCCCATTGCCTGTATATCTTATTTCCCAGATGCATGTAAAAATCATTTTTTAACATTTGTTTTTAAAACTTTGAGTTCCAAATTCTCTCCCTTCTTCCTTCTCCACCCACCCCCACTGAGAAGGCAAACAAGTCAATATAGGTTATCCATATGTAGCTATACAAAACAATTCCATAATAGTCATGGTGTGAAAGACTAACTGTGTTTCCCTCCATCCTATCTTGCCCCTCAATTATTCTGTTTTCTTCTTTGACCCTACCCTTTTCTAAAGTGTTTGTTTCTGACTACTCCCTCCCCTAATCTTCCCTCATTTCTGTTATCCCCCCTTTTATCCACTTCCCCCCTACTTTCTTGTAGGGTAAGGTACCCAATTGAGTGTGTATGTTATTTCCTCCTTAAGCCAAATTCAATGAGAGTAAGGTTCACTCATTCCCTCTCACCTCCCCCCTCTTTCCCTCCATTGTGAAACCTTTTTCTAGGCTCTTTGGTGTGAGATAATTTGCCCCATTCTATCTCTCCCTTTCTCTTTCTCCCAACATATTTCTCTCTCACTCCTTAATTTTGTTTTTTAGATATCATCCCTTCATATTCAACTCGCCCTGTGCTCTCTCTCTTTCTATCTCTCTATCTCTCTATCTCTCTATCTATCTATCTATCTATCTATCTATCTATCTATCTATCTATCTATCTATCTATTTCCTCCAACTGCACTAATACTGAGAAAGATCTCATGAATTACAAATATCATTTTTCCATGTAGGAATGTAAACAGTTCAACTTTAATAAGCCTCTTGTGTTTTTTCTTTCCTGTTTACCTTTACATGATTCTTTTGATTCTTGTATTTCAAAGTCACATTTGGATATTCAGCTCTGGTCTTTTCATCAAGAATGCTTGAAAGTCCTCTATATCATTGAATACCCATTTTTCCCCCTGAAGGATTATACTCAGTTTTGCTGGGTAGGTGATTCTTGGTTTTAATCCTAGCTCCTCTGACCTCCAGAATATCATATTCCAAGCCCTCCAATCCTTTAATGTAGAAGCTGCTAGATCTTGTGTTATCCTGATTGTATTTCCACAATACTCAAATTGTTTCTTTCTGGCTGCTTGCAATATTTTCTCCTTGACCTGGGAACTCTGGACTTTGGCTACAATATTCCTAGGAGTTTTCCTTTTGGAATCTCTTTCCAGAGTCTATCAGTGGATTCTTTCCATTTCTATTTTATCCTCTGGTTTTAGAATACCAGGGCAGTTTTTCTTGATAATTTCTTGAAAGATGATGTCTAGGCTCTTTTTTTTAATCATGGTTTTCAAATAGTCCAATATTTTTAAAATTGTCTCTCTTGGATCTATTTTCCAGGTCAGTTGTTTTTCCAATGAGATATTTCACATTGTCTTCTATATTTTCATTCTTTTGGCTCTGTTTTATAATTTCTTGATTTCTCATAAAGTCACTAGTTTCCATTTGCTCCATTCTAATTTTGAAGGGATTATTTTCTTCAGTGAGCTTTTGGACCTTCTTTAACATTTGGCCAATTCTGCTTTTAAGGCATTCTTCTCATTGATTTTTTGGACTTCTTTTGGCATTTGGGTTAGTCTATTTTTAAAGTCTTATTTTCTTAAGTATTTGGGTGGGTCTCCTTTAGCAAGCTGTTGGCTCAATTTTCATTATTTTCTTATATCACACTCATTTCTCTTCCCAATTTTTCCTCTACTTTTCTTACATGATTTTCAAAATCCTTTATGAGCTCCTCCATGGCCTGTGACCAATTCATATTCCTCTTGGAGGCTTTTGTTGTAGGAGCATTGACTCTGCTATCCTCCTCTGGTTGTATGCCCTTGTCATCAAAGTAAGAGTCTATAGTCTGAATTCTTTTATGATGTTTAATCATCTTCATAGCCAAACACTTGACTTTCTAACTCTTTGTTAAGGTTTCTAGTGAGGGTGGATGTACTGTCCCAGGCATCAGGGATTTTGTATCAGCCCCTTTATCCCCCACCATCTGTGGGCCCAGAGCTCTGGAAGAAGCCTCTGCCACTGCTGCTGCTGCTACTGCCACGGGCCCTTGCTGCCACCACCCCCACTGCCCTGGGGCTGGGGCTTGACCCAGCCAGACCAAGTGCTCCTCTTTCCCACTGACCTTTTTGATGTTTGTGGGTTGAGAAGTCTGGAAACTGCCACAGCTGCCAATGACTCAGTTCCCTGTCTGTGCTGGTGCTGCCCACCCAGGACTGTCCTCCTCTCCCTGCCTGGCACAAAAAACCCTTCCTGTTGATTTTCCAGGTTGTCTTGGGCTGGGGATTTGTTTTACTCTGTTATTTTGTGGGTTCTGTAGCTATAAAATTTGTTTAGAGTCATTTTACAGGTATTTGGAGGACTTTGGGGGAGAGCTCAGGGAAGTTCCTGCTTTTACTCCTCCACCTAGAGTTGGTCTCACTTTTTAAAATTAATTAATTTATTTTTAGATTATGATATGCATTTCCACAAAATTTTCAGTTCCAATTTTTCTCCCCATCTTGCCCCCATCCCATAACACCTTGCATTCTGATTACCCCTTCCCTCAATGTGCCCTCCCTTCCATCACACCCCACCTTTCTCTTATCCCCATCTTCTTTCTTTTCTTGTAGGACAAGATGGATTTCTATACCCCATTACCTGTATTTCTTATTTCCCAGTTACATGCAATAGCAATTCTCAACACTCATTTCTAATACTTTGAATTCCAACTTCTCTCCCTTCCTCTCTCCCCACCCAACCCCACTGAGAAAGCAAGCAATTCAATACAGGCTATATATGCACAGTTTTGCAAAAGACTTCCATAATAGTCATGTTGTGTAAGACTAGCTATATTTCCCTCCATCCTACCCTGTCCCCCCTTTATTCTATTCTCTCGTTTGACCATGTCCCTTCCCAAAAGTGTTTAGTCCTTGTTACTCCCTTCTCCCATTTGCCCTCCCTTCTATCATCCCTTCACCCCACTTGTCCCCTTCTCCCATACTTTCCTGTAGTGTAATATAGATTTTCATACCAGATTCAGTGAGCATGTTACTCCCTCCTTAAGTCATATGTGAAGAGAGTAAGCTTCACTTTTCCCTCTCACATCCTCCCTTTTCTCCCCCATTGAAAAAGATTTTTCTTATGTCTTTCGTGAGTGATAATTTACCCCATTCCATTTCTCCCTTTCTCCTCCCAATATATTCCTCTCTCACCCCTTAATTTTATTTTTTATAGATATTATCCCTTCTGATTCAACTCAACCTGTGCTCTCTTTCTGTGTGTGTGTGTGTGTGTGTGTGTGTGTGTGCGTGCATGTACAATCCCTCCACCTACCCAAATACTGAGAAAAGTCTCAAGAGTTACAAATGCTATCTTTACATGTAGGAATGTAAACAGTTCAGCTTTAGAAAGTTTTTTATGATTTCTCTTTCTTGTTTACCCTTTCATGCTTCTCTTGATTCTTGTGTTGGAAAGTCAAATTTTCTCTTCTGTTCTGGTCTTTTCATCATGAATGCTTGAAAGTCCTCTATATCATTGAATGACCATTTATTCCCTTGAAGTATTATACTCAGTTTTGCTGGGTAGGTGATTCTGTTTTAATCCCAGTTCCTTTGACTTCTGGAGTATCCTATTCCAAGCCCTTTGATCCCTTAATGTTGAAGCTGCAAGATCCTGTGTTATCCTGATTGTATTCCCACAGTACTTGAATTGTTTCTTTCTAGCTGCTTGCAATAGTTTCTCCTTGACCTGGGAACTCTGAAATTTGGCCACAATATTCCTAGGAGTTTCTCTTTTCAGGTCTCTTTCAGGAGGTGATTGATGGATTCTTTCAATATTTATTTTGCCCTCTGGTTCTAGAATATCAGGACAGTTTTCCTTGATAATTTCATGAAAGATAATATCTAGGCTCTTTTTATGATCATGGCTTTCAGGTAGTCCCATAATTTTTAAATTGTCTCTCCTGGATCTATTTTCCAGGTCAGTTGTTTTTTTAATGAGATATTTCACATTATCTTTTATTTTTCATTCTTTTGGTTTTGTTTTGTAATTTCTTGGTTTCTCATAAAGTCATTAGCTTCCCTCAGCTCCACTCTCATTTTTAAACAACTATTTTCTTCAGTGAGCTTTTGAACCTTTTTCTATTTGGCTAATTCTGCTTTTTAAAGCCTTCTTCTCCTCATTGGCTTTTTGGACCTCTTTTTCCAATTGAGTTAGCTTATTTTTAAAGGTGTTATTTTCTTCAACATTTTTTGGGTCTCCTTTAGCAGGCTGCTGATTTGCTTTTCAAGCTCTTCTATGGCCTGAGATCATTGCATTTTCATTTTGGAGGTACTAGATGCAGAAGCCTTGACTTCCTCTGACAGTATACATTGTTCTTCCTCATCTGAAAGGATGGAAGGAAATGCCTGTTCAGCAAGAAAGTAACCTTCTATGGTCTTATTTTTTTTTCCCTTTTTTGGGCATTTTCCCAGCCAGTTACTTGACTTCTGAATCCTTTGTCAAGAGGAGGGTCCTAGTGCTCCTCCTCACCCCAGGACTGTGCTCAGGGCTGAGATTGAGATCAGCTAATCAATTCTTCTAGAGGCTTTAGGCAGATTGCTTCACAGGTGTACACTGCAGCTGCTTCCATCATTGCTGCCATTGCCACTACCACCATTGCTGCCTGGAGCCGGTGCTGGGGGGGACCCTGCACACCTCTTGTCTAGTTGGGAAAGCCCTCTCACCAACCTTTGAAGCTTTCTTTGGCGCTTGTGGGTTGAGGGATCTGAGACCCTCCCTGCTGGGGATTCTGCCCCGGAGGCCTGTTCTGGTCCTGTTTCTCCCAGTGACAGTACTATGAGGCCAAGGCTGGGCTCTACTCTGCATCCTGTGTGATAGACCTTTCCTGTTGGCTTTCCAAGTTACCTTTGGCTGGAAATCTTTTTCACTCTGTCTTTCTGTGGCTTCTGCTACCCTAGAATTTGTTGAGAGTCATTTTTTACAGATATTTTATGGGCTGTGGGGGAAGAGCTAGAGTATGTGCGTCTTTCTACTCTGCCCCCCCAGTCTCATTCTTAATTGAATTCTTTGACTCTTTATATCCCTTCCTTAGAGACTTGATGAAAATTTCTTAAAGCTTAGATATTGGCTTATTTCTAAAGTCTCACAAAGGAGGGAAAAAAAAGCTCTCAATGTGTGATATCAATCAGAAACTGAATAGTTATTCATTTCCTCACAAAGGAAATCCTTAACACAAAGATTCAAAAGAATAAATTGCAAAACAAAACGAACAAAACAAAACTTGAAGAAGCAACAGTAATAAATTATAACTGCTGTTAAGCTTACCTAGGAGGTTGATCATGAAAATATCAAGATGTGATACAATTTGTGAGATTGCTAGATAAGCATATTTCACCTCGGCTCTGCACTGTTCAAACAATTTTCTCTATGTTCATGTCCTCTGGTAAACCAGACCAGGGCTTAGATTTATCTTCCTATTGTGGTTTTCCTTTCTCATGCAGAAACTCCTGCTGCCAGCTATCTATAATTAAGACATCTAGTACCTGTCCACCTCTCTAGCTCATAAGAATGTCTCCAAGACTGGGCATGTCAATTTTAGGGTTACTATTGAGTTACCCTTGTTCATGGAAGGAGTCACAGAGATGGAAAAGTCAATTAGAACACAGACAATTTGGTTTTTTTTCCCTGACTTTGCATATCTGTTATAAGGGCTTTTTGTACTAAGAGGACAATGAAAGAGGGAGATAAGGTAGCGAAAAAGAAAGAAGAAAAGAAGAAGATGGAGGCATCTGTTTTCTTAATGTAGACAAGAGACAGGAATGTCAAAAAGAAGCACAGACAAGGAGGCTAGCTCTGAAAGCTACAGGTTGAATTTACTATATATTTAGGTAAAAAAAGTAAGTTGTACATAGTAAGAGATGTTTAGTTTCATATATAATCCTCTTTTTCTACTCTATTAAGTATAGGGAAGTGCCTATTCTTTTGGTGTTTATTAAATTCAAAGGACTAAAAAACTGTGCATACCCTTTGATCCAGCAATACCACTTCTAGGTCTGTATCCCAAAGAGATCATAAAAATGGGGAAAGGATCCACATGTACAAAAATATTTATAGCAGCTCTTTTTGTGATGGCCAAGAATTTGAAACTGAAGGGATGTCCATCAACTGGGCAATGGCTGAACAAGTTGTGATATATGAATGTAATGGAGTACTATTGTGCTCTAAGAAATGATGAACAAGTCCACTTCAGAAAAACCTGGAAAACTTACATGAATTGATGCTGAGAGAAATGAGCAGAACCAGAAGAACACTATGCATACCAATAGGAACATTGTATGATGACTAACAGCAATGCAAGGATCTAAGATAACTCCAAAAGGCTCATGATGGAAAATGCTATCCACATCCCAAAAAAGAACTACGGAGTCTGAATGAAGATTGAAACACGCTTCTTGCTTTCTCTCTCTCTCTCTTTCTCTTTAGTTTTGTTTCTTCTTTCTCATGGTTCCTCCCATTGGTTCTAATTCTTCTTTACAACATGACTAATGTGAAAATAAGTTTAAGATCATGTACATGTAGAGTCTATATCAGAGTGCACACTGTTTCGGGAGGGAGAGGGAAGAGAGGAGGAGAAAATTTAAAATTCAAAATCTTATGGAAGTGAATGCTAAAAACTAAAAGTAAATAAATTAATTTAAAAGGAGAATTTTTTAAAAAGGCAGTCAGGGGCCCCAAAATCCAGGCTTAGTTCACCTACAGGGTACTGCTTTATCTATCACATGCTAACTTGTGGTATGTTGTTTAGGTAGAGAAGGGGGTATCCCTCTTCCTTTCCCTCACAGAAAATTTAGTGGACAGCTATTTGCCACAGGGGACACAGTCAAAGGAATAGAGAGATGAGAACTTCCCAAGGTCCACTGAGTGGACCACTCTTTTTGGCTTAGTGGCCAATCCTATCTTATGCAGCTTTGATACAAACTCTCCATACCTTCACCTGTCATTTGGTGGGAGACTAAGGGACCACTTAGCATTTTTTGTATCATCCCCAAGTGACAAGTGCTTTGGTGGTAAGTCCATTTTTTTCCTGGAAGTAGCCAAAGCAATTCAATGCTTACTCCATGAGATATCCCCTGTAAACCCATTCCCATATAAGTTTCATGGGTTTCAATTCCCATTACCCTAATATCTTCCATGATGCCTGGTATTGGAGTACCTTGAAGTAAATAGAAATTTTAAAATTAGGCAGCTCTGCAGCACAGTGGATAGAGCACTGGACTTGGAGTCAGGAAGACAAGTTCAAATATGACCTCAGTCATATCTTAGCCATGTGACCTTGGACAAATTACTTAACCTCAGTTTCTTCCACTATAAAATGGGGATGACAGAACCTACCTCTTAAGATTGTGGTGAGGATCAAATGAGATTACATTTGTAAAGCATTTAGCATACTGCCTGCCTCCAAGTAGGTTCTATGCAAATGCTAGCTATTATTAAAAGAATATTTAAATGTTAAGGAGAAAAACCACAAGGAATGTGGGAAGGAGCAGGCTCTCTTCCGAGGTTCTAGGGACACCATCCTAGCTCTAGAGACTCCAGTCTGTTCTATAGAGGGATCATGAGCACTTTTTTATTTATCTATTAAAAATCTTACCCTCTTATTACTATGACCTGTTTCAAGTCCAATTCTAGTGAATAGATACTCTTGCTTCACTCATTTTGATGTCACCTAGATAAGATATTCATCCATTCCTTCGTGCCCATCCAGCTGTGGCCTTTCATAACAAGGGTGGCTTCATTTCCTCAACCCAGTTCTTCTTAAGGTGCCAACAGATGTGCTGGTCGCTGCCCAGGACATTGTATCATACAGCCTGGGAAGCCCCAAACCTCAATTACACAGAAAGCCAAGAAGGCAAGTAGGTAGAGTGGCTTCCTTGGATGTCAGACCACTCAATTCTGTCAATAAAAATACTCTGAACAAAGGTTCATTCTTCTGCTTTCTAAGGGCTGCTGCTTGCCTATCCTACTCCAGTGCTAGGAGATGATGGAGAAGAGTTGACAAGAGGGTATAATAGAAAGCATGAAGTGAATGTTGAGATAATATTCTATTCTTGACCCCAACTTAAGTAGGTGAATGATCTTGGAAAAGAAGTTACTTCTCCTTAAAACTTCCTTAAACTTGTCTGTGAATTGGAAAGAATGGACTAGATAATGGTAGTGCTCTCCCACCCCTAAGCGAGCATTATTTTATATTTATTCATTTGTATTATTTTGTATTATTGTGTAGTGTAGCATTTTATATAGTAGGTACATGTATAAAGCATTACTTTGTATTTATTCATTCATATATATATGTACACACACACACACACACACACACACACACACACACACACACACACACACACAAACTTCTCTTAGAATACTCCGTGAGGTATCAAAACCACTTTATACTGGCTAAGAAACAGAAGGGTAAACAAGTGGAATAGGCTAGGTACTCAAGATACAGTTGTCAATGAATATAGCAATCTACTGTTTGATAGACCCAAGGACCCCAGCTTCTGGGATAAGAACTCACTGTTCAACAAAAATTGCTGGGAAAACTGGATAACAGTGTGGTGGAAAGTAGGCATACACCAATGCCTGACACCATACACAAGAATAAAGTCCAAATGGGTACATGATCTAGGTATAAAGATTGATACTATAAACAAATTAATGGAGTAAGGAATAGTGTATTTGATTACATTAAACTGAAAAGGTTCTGCACAACTAAACCCAATGCAACCAAGATTAGGAAAGAAACAGAAAACTAGGGATTTTTGCAACTAGTGTCTGTGATAAAGGCCTCATTTCTGAAATACATAGAGAACTGAGTCAAATGTACAAGAATACAAGTCATTCCCCAATTGATAAATGGTCAAAGGATATGAACAGGCAGTTTTCAGAGGAAGAAATTAAAGGTTTCTATAGTTATATGATAAAATGCTCTAAATCAGTATTGATTAGAGAGATGCAAATCAAAACAACTCTGAGGCACCACATCACACCTATCAGATTGGCAAACGTGACAAAACAGGAAGATGATAAATGTTGGAGGCGATGTGGGAAAGTTGGAACACTAATTCATTGTTGGTGAAGCTGTGAGCTGATCCAGCCATTCTGGAGAGCAATTTGGAACTATGCCCAAAGGGCTACAAAGGTGCATACCCTTTGACCCAGCAACACCACTTCTAGGACTGTATCCCCAAGAGATCATAAAAATGGGAAAGGGTCCCACATGTACAAAAATATTTATAGCAGCACTCTTTATGGTTGCCAAAAACTGGAAATCAAAGGAATGCCCATCAATTGGGTAATGGCTGAATAATTTATGGTATATGAATGTAATGGAATACTACTGTGCTATAAGAAATGATGAACAGGAAGACTTCAGAGAGGTCTGGAAAGACTTATATGATCTGATGCTGAGTGAAAGGAGCAGAACCAGGAGAACTTTGTGCACAGCAACAATCACGGTATGGGAGGATTTTTTCTGCTAGACTTAGAACTTCATTGCGAAGCAAGGACTTGAAAAATTCCCAATGGTCTTTTAAGGCAAAATGCCTTCCATATCCAGAGAAAGAACTGTGGAATTTGATCACAAAATGTAGCATTTTCTTTTGAATTATGTTTTGTTTTGTTTCATGATTTCTCCCATTCACTTTAATTCTTCTTTACAATATGACCATGGTGAAAATGTATTTAATAGGAATGTATGTGTAGAACCTATATAAAACTGTATGCCACCTTGGGGAGGGAGGGAAAAAAATCTGTGTTATATGGTACTGATTGTGGAGCACTGAAAATAAAATTAAAAAAAAGAATACTCCATGAAGGTAGGGATTTGTATCCTGGGTGCTGAGTGTGGTACCTGGATCATATTGGGTTCATAATATACTTGAAGAATTTAATTTAAACCAAAATCCTTTTTCCAGTGTTTTAGATTTTCAGTTTCTTTTCACACTGGCCAATTTGTACAGTATCTCCTGCTTATCATTTCCCCAGTTGTGTACTTATATATACCTCCTCTATAAAATTCAATTTTGTGAACTGATATGAAACCTTACTGGGTTATTAATAATATTAGCACTAACAGTAATAATAGTGACACAATAGTAATAATGCTAACACTATAAGTACTGCTCTCAAAACAATCCTGTTAGGTTAGGTAGAGAAAAACATAATGGAGCTAGTTAGAGGAACTCCTCTAACTCCTCCTAACTCTAAGGTCCTCCTTCTCCTCCCCACTTTAATCTAAAGGACTTGGTTCTAGGGTGAGGGTGGCAGGCTGCATTCTATGGAACATATGTAAGAATGGGCCAACATCTTTGCCCTTTACAGAATGCTGGGAGATAACATAGTGGATAGAACACTGAGTTGGGAGTAAGGAAGACTGAGGGTGGTTCAAATCCACTCTTGTAAACTTACTAGCTATGTGGTCCTGAGGAAGTCACTTTATCCAGAGGTGTCAAACATGTGGCCATATTTGGAAAATACTCACAGCCAGAACCAGATTAAAATGTAAATTGGGAAATACTTAACAAAACAAATTAAAATGAAACATAATGTTAATATGTGGTTTTCTAAGTCAATATGCACCTCAGGGATGCTTATGTATGGTTTAATGGCCACCATTTCTATCTGAGTTTATCCACACTGACTTAGCCTTTGTCTTCCTCAGTTTCTTTAACTGTAAAATGAGGATAATAATAGCACCCATCTCCCAGGGTTCTTGTGAGAGTCAAATGAAATAATATTTATGAAATGCAAATTTCCAACATTTCTTCTTCTGAGGAGTGTCAGCCTTCAAGAAGTTATAGCTTAAACATGACCCAGGCACCCAGAGCTGCAGTTATGCAGGTCCTATTGAGAACATTCCTCTCCCTAGCCACTCCAGCCAAACATATTCACCAGAAAAAAAATAATTTATTATTAGGAGTACATTGCCCTGGATGAACCTGAGATTGCACCTAAAATCCCTGGTTGCTCTTATGTTTTGTGTTTCCTGCCCTGAGCTCAGGTAACTGCTCAGCAATGCTGACATGGATATCTCTATAGCCTTGGCTGCTACCTCATTTGTTCAGGAGTTCTAGAGTCTGGATGCTGATTGGTAGTGAGAGGTGCTTTTTTGCAAATATACTCTTCTTAGAAGAGAAAATTACCACTTCTGGGAGGACGAGCCATGCATCTTGGCCAGAAATCTGGACCTTAAGATAATGTTCAGATAGGAAAGTGCAATCAGTTCAACAATCCCACAAGTCTCCTGGGAGATTTTGCCTCCTGAGAGAAGATAATAGAGGTGATGGGGTGATATGAATTTCTGTATCTGTTCATGCACTTCTGAGAGTCCTTTGAGTTCCTCATGTGTTTTCTGTTTATGGGTTCCCATGAGTCCTTTGTGATGAGTTACTCTTTTATGTTTTAAGTATTTGTCAGTATGCACTTATGAGTCTATAAAGAAGAGAAGAAAAAGAGAATTCTACTCATAATTCATAGACAGAGTGTCCTAAAATTCTTAGTGTAGTTTTAAGCTATTAAAGCTTTTGGAACACACTGTATATGGATAAGAATACTCATATATATGAAACTGTTAATCTTTATTATGTACAGTGTTCTCCTTCTTCATCTCTTTCTCCTGGCTTCCCTGGCTTCCTTCAAGTCCCAGTTAAAATCTCACCTTCTACAAGAAGCCTTTCTCAATCCCTCTTCATTCTATTTGAATTCTCCATGAATTATTTCCTATTTATCCTGTACAGAGCTTGTTTGTACATAGCTGATTGTATGGTGTCTCCCCCTTAGATTGTGAGTTCCTCAAGGTTGGGGATTTTCCCTTACCTTTCCTTGGATCCCAGCTCTTAGTGCAGTCCTGCAATGTTGTTGCTGAGTCATTTTAGTCATGTCCTACTCTCTATGACCTCATTTGGGGTTTAAGCCCTGATTATTTATTGACTATCTGTACAGGTTTTCTTTTTTTCTTTTTAGTATATAAGAAGTGCAATAAGGGATTGCTCAACCATGGCCCAATCCAGTATTTAGAGCATAAACAGTGTTTTCTGGGTGCATCCAATCTAACACTCAAAACTTTGACTGACCATGAGTGACTGATGAACTGATGCTATGTGCTGATGGTGAATTTTATAATTGGCTTCTGAATCAGAAGGACCAATGACAGAATCAGAACTGAGGTCACATATGAAAGGTTTGAGGTGATCTTTTTTCACATGAGGAAGAAATGCTGATAATCTCCAGGTGGGGCAGGGAAAATGGCAGCAGATATCATGTGTCCATGAATGGTACATTTGTTTCTTTTGTCTTTTGTGTTAATTCATTCCTGATTTCAGATATCCAGAAGTGAAACAAATGAGGTCATTACCTTTTTAGCTCTGAAATGCTGGAAGATCAGAGGTCCAGAAACTGGAGTCAGTAATGAGTCTTCCAAAAGCTACAACAGTTGAGTCCAATGAGGAGCCAATGCTGAGAAATGTCCTGCTTAACTCAGACCGACAGTAAATTAGCCAGGCAGCTAAGATAGCACTCTTTCAAACAAAGGAATGACTCATCTCTTAGCCATGCCATACCCAGGAATTAAGTTGGAGAGAATTTTGACAATTGAGAAAAGGACTGCCAAAGGCAGGAGTGCTTACATGTTTTAGTACAACTTTTAGTATGCTTCAAGTCTGGGCCCATTCTCCCCAAGGATCTTGTATATATGAAGGAGGGAGAATGTGTCTCATGTTTTGAAGAAATGTTTTATATTCATCACTTTGAGTTTGAACCCACTCTCCTGACAGACCAAGAATATGTAAAGGAGAGAGTGTGCCTCTAGTTGTTTGTAAAAATATATTTGTATTTGTTATGTGAAATGTTTGCCAATTACATTAAAATTATTTTTCATCTTTAAAAATTTTAAGTTCCATGATATCCCAGAAGGCAAAGGAGCTAGGATTATAACCAAGAATTACCTACCCAGAAAAACTGAGTATAATCCTTCAGGGGAAATGATGAATATCCAATGAAATAGAGGACTTTCAAGCATTCTAAACTGTTTACATTCCTACATGAGAAGATGATACATGTAACTCCTAAGAACTTTCTCATTGTTAAGGCAGTATATACCTTAAGGAGTATACATAGACAGAGGACATGGATATGTGTTGAAAATGATGGGATGAGTATTAAAAAATAAAATTAAGGGATGAGATGGAGGAAATGCACTGGGATAAGGGGAAAGGGAGAGGTAGAGTGGGATAAATTATCTCACATAAAAGAGGCACAAAAGAGCTTTTACAGAGGAGGGGAAGATGAAGGAGGTAGGGTGCCAGGCCTAGAGGCCTGAGGGCTACCCGAGTCTTACCTTACCTCTATCGCAGGTCTTCGGTTGGCCAAACCAGATAAACGTATGAGAGAAGAGACTTTCCGGAGTCGAACAAGGGTTAAGCTTTTATTCAGGGTCCTGGTTACAAGTGCAGGGGGAATTCTTCCTTAGGAGGGAGCGAGGAATCTCCCAAGGAGGCAAAGATCTTATAATAAGAGATTGGAAGTAGAAGTGTAAGTGGGGAGAGAGGGGGAGGGGAGAGCGAAGAGAGGAAAAACGGAGCCTTCTGTCCTGTAACGACCCCTCCTGAGCTAAGAGCCCTTCAGGCTTTCCTGATCCTAATTAAGCTCTCCGGCCGCATAGTTTGCACCTGAATACTGTGCCTGTTAGATAACAATAGGTGTGCCCAGATCCGGGACAGTCTCGAGGGGGATGCTCCTCCCATCACGTTTCTCATGGGAAGAGGCAGAAATACACGAGATTGCTCGGTCTCACTCCTCGATTCCCTGCTGTTTTCTGGGGGGCCTCATGAGAACTCTAAGATTTAGAAGTTCCCACCTTTACCCTCCCGAGACTGTCCACATGGAATTGAGCTTCCACCCCCAACATCGGGGGTGGAACACATGAACTTTACTTTCATCAGAATTGGCTTAAAGAGGGAGTAACATACATCCTCAGTTGGGTATAAAAATTTAACTTATCCTACAGGAAAACAGTGGAGGAAGGAAATAAGAGAAGGGGGGAGCTAATAGAAGGAAGGGCAGATTGGGGGAAGTGGCAGTCAGAGGCAAAACACTTTTGAGAATAGACAAGGTTAAAAGAAAGAGTAGGACAGATAGGAGGAAAATAGGGTCAAGGGAAATACATAATCATAACTATTAAAAATAGCAAGTTTTTCAGATAAAGGCCTCATTTTACAAACAGATAGAGAACTGAGTAGAATTTTTAAAAATAAGAGTCATTTCCCATTTTATAAATGGTCAAAGAATACAAACAGGCAATTTTCAGACAAAGTAATCAAAGTTATCTATAGTCATATTTTAAAATGTTCTAAATTACTATTGATTAGAGAAATGCAAATTAAAACAACTCTGAGATAACACCTCATACTTATCAGATTGGCTAATAGGACAGGAAAGAGAAATAACAAATGTTGGAGGGGATGTGGGAAAAATGAGACATTAGTGCACTGTTTGGTGGAGTTGTGAAGTGGTCCAACTATTCTGGAAAACAATTTAGAACTATGCTCTGAGGGCTAGAAAACTGTAGGTACCCTTCAACCCACAATACCACAACTAGGTCTGTGTCCCAAACAGAACAAAGAAAAGGAAGACCCTGTTTGTAAATATTGATAGTAGCTCTTGTTGGGGTGACAAAGAATTGGAAATTTAGGGTATGTCCATCAATTAGGGAATGACTGAACAAATTGTGGCATATGGTTGTGATTGAATACTATTGTGCTATAAGAAATGATGAGCAGGGTGCTCTTAGAAAAACCTGGATTTACATGAACTGATGCAAATTGAAGTGAGCAGAACATTGTACGTAGTAATGGTAATATTGTATGGTGATCAGCTATGAATGATTTAGCCATTCTCAGCAATACAATGATCCAAGAAAATTCCAAAGGACTTATGATGAAAAATGCTATCCATCTCCAGAGAAAGAACTTTTTTACTTTATTTTTGTTTGAGGAGTCTATGTTTTCTTGAACAACATGACTAAAATGGAAAAGTTTTGTATGACTGCACATGTATAACCAATATCAAATTGCTTGACTTCTTGATAAGGGGGGTGGTGATAGAAGGAGAGAATTTGGAACTCAAAATTTCAAAAAGTGAATGATAAAAATTGTTTTTACACATATTTGGGGAAAATAAAAGAAATAGTTTTCAAAAAATAAAATGAAATGGGGGCAAAGCCAAGATGGCAGAGTAGAAGGAAGGAAGTTCCTTCCTGGGGAAGTTCTTTCCCCACAGCCCATAAAATACCTGTAAAAAATGACTAAACAAATTCTAGAGCAGCAGAAGCCACAAAATGACAGAGTGAAAGAGATCTCCAGCCCAAGACAGCCTGGAAGGTCAATGGCAAAGGTCTATTGCACTGGGTACAGAGTGAAGCAGTAGAGTACAGCCCAGGGAGTGCAGTCCACAGAGCTCATTGTGGTGCAGCAGGGACAGGACTGGAGCAGACTTCAGGGTGTGGAATCCCAGGTAGCAATTGCTGTTCCCATATTCCTTAGCCCACAAAAACCAAAGAAAGCTTCAAATGTCAGTGAGAAAGTTCTTCCACCTGGGTGAGAAAGGAATGTGGTCTGGCCCTGGGCCCAGGCAGTGGCAGCCTTCACTTTTGAAGGCCTCAGCCTAAAGACCCTGGACAAATTGAGCGATTGATCTGGGTCTCATCCCTGAGTGGCAGCCCAGGGGTGAGGAGGAGTGTTGGCTGGCGTGGTGGAGCTGGTGAAGGCTCTGAAGAGGGAAATCTCACAGATCCAGGGCAGAAAAGCTTGTGGTTGATTGCAGACCAGAGTACAGGCCAAGAGAGGCATAAACTCCTCCCCTTGATTGTGCCACCTTGGAGGAACTGAGAATTGCAGGTCCCTAGAGTATATCTTCCACTTGACAAAGGACTCAAAAGTCAAGAAATTGGCTGGGAAAATGTCCAAAAAAAGGGAAAAAATAAGACTATATAGAAGGTTACTTTCTTGGTGAGCAACATGACTATTATGGAAGTCTTTTGCAAAACTACACATATATAGCCTATTTTGAATTGCTTGTCTTCTCAGTAGGGATGGGTTTTAGGAACAAATGTTGAGAATTGTTTTTGCATGCAGCTGGGAACTAAGAAATACAGGTAATGGGGTAAAAAAATCTATCTTGCCCTACAAGAGAGAAGATAGGGATAAGGGAAGAGAGGGGTGTAATAGAAGGGAGGGCAGATTTGGGGAAAGGGTAATCAGAATGCATGGTGTTTTGGGGTGAGGGACAGGAGAGATGGGGAGAAAATTTGGAACTCAAAATGTTGTAGAAATGAATGTTGAAAACTAAAAATAAATAAATTATTTAATTAAAAATAAAATAAAAAATAAAATTTTAAGTTCCAAATTCTCTCTTTCCCTCTTGCCCCTTCCCACCTCCTTATGAAAGTAAGCTATATGACATTGATTGTACACATGGAGTCATGCAAAATACATTTCTATATTAGTCATGCTGCAGAAGAAAACACAAAAAAGACTCCAAAAAAAAAATAAAGTGAAAAAAGTATGTTTCAATCAGCTCTCAGATTTCATTAATTCTGTCTTTGGAGATATGTAGCATTTTTCATCAAGAGTCCTTAGGAATTGTCTTAGGTCATTGTCTTGGTCAGAGTAGCTGTTTTTCAGAGTCAATCATCCTTACGTTACTGCTGTTACTGTGTACAATGTTCTCCTGATTCTTCTCAATTCACTTTGCATCAGTTTACATAAGACTTATCAGGATTTTCTGAAACCATCCTAGTTATTTTTTTATAATAATACAATTAGTATTCCTTTACAATCATATTTAACAACTTGTTTCCTCAATTTCGAAATCTTTGTCACCACAAAAAGAGCTGCTATATTTTGGTACAAACAGGTCCTTTCCCCCTTTCTTTGATCTCTTTGGGACACAGATCTAGTGATATTTCCGAGTTGAAGGGAATATGGTTTTATAGCCCTATAGGCATAGTTCCAAATTGTTTTCCAGAGCGGTTGAATTACTTCACAACTCCACCAGCAGTGTATTAATGTCCCTATTTTTCTACATTCCCTCCAGCATTCATCATTTTCCTTTTCTGGTAGGCATGAGGTGGTATCTCATAGCATTTTAGTTTGCTTTTCTTTAATCAGTAGCAATTTAGAGTATTTTTATATGACTTTTATAGCTTTGATTTCTTCTTTTGAAAACTGTCTATTCATATCCTTTGATCATTTATTGATTCGGGAATGGCTTTTATTTTTATAAATTTGGTGTGCCTCCAGTTTGGGGGGATGTTCTAATAACCTCTGTCCTTGCTATATCTTCTCAGCAAATATTCTTTTACTTGATGGCAATTGGCTGATTGGTAGTGGGGAGATGTTAACTGGTTAATTGATTTTTGGGAGATAGAGGCTCATTGGCAATAATACTAGAAGCCAAAATCTGAAGAAAGAAGTAGTCAGCCACCTGTCTAGAGATAGAGGCTGTCAGACCAAGTTAGGGTTGGGAGAGTATGCAGGGCACTCACCTCTCACCCCTATTCTAGTCAGAATGGGGGTACTATATAAATTTAATAGGATAGTTCCTAGACAATCCTGCTCATCTGAAGTTCATTCTGTGGTATTCTGTGTATTTTCATAATGTTTCGTTGACATACTTTTTAAATTTTTCTTTGGCATCATTATCATTATCTTTTTTTCTCTTAACTTTCCCCTTTCCCAAATAAAAGCCCCTCCTTGTAACAAATGAATATAGTGAAGCAAAACAAATCCATACAGTGATTATGACATAAGTATTATTATCCTCATTTATAGATAAGGAAACCTGAAAAGTTAAATGACTTTCCCAGGGCCACACAACTAGCAAGTGTATGAGACAGGGTTTTCACCCAGGTTTCTTGACTTCGTCTATATATTCATAATATTATTGTGATAATAACATACTTTGGAGTGATAATAATAATATATTATAAGGTTTACTGTGCACTTTCCTCATTGTAGAAGAATCTGTACTGGTTTTGTGAGGACTGTGAGTGGGGATCTGGGGGCTGTTGTTGAGGAGGGGCAAGTGGGATGCTGTGCCCACGCATTGCTTAAGGCAGAAGGAAGAAGTCATATACAGTTACAGTGATGGTTAAAAGTAACTCGAGCAGTGTTCCTTCTCCTAGCTAAGATATTGTAAATAGTTATTTATGTCTTCATGTTATTATTGATTACATTGTTAATAAATTGTATAGCCAGTAACAGGAACCCTTTCTCCCTTCTCTCCCTTTCACATCTGCCTCCTTCCTTCCCTTTTCTCTTTGGAAGGCCCACCCACTCACTGCTTTACACACCAGGAGGTCGCTCTTGCTGCATGTAGGCTGAGCTGCCTCTCTAAGGGGGTGGGGAGGCTGTTTGAGTGCCTGGCCACTTGAGGTATAAAAAGGCCCAGTTTAAGGGGAATGGTTGTTAGAGATTTTTCCCAACTTCAGTTGCCTGTGGGGAATGCCTTCCTGATTTAGCTTGGCTGGTTGCTGGGGTGACTACCAAAGGAGGGGCACTGAGAGTTTTTCTATATCCTTTTAACTCTAGAAGCTTTGTTCTTTTAATCTCCTATCAGTTAAGTTGGTTTTAATTGCATTTTATGGTCCCCAAGTGCCTTATTGCAATTTAAAACTTGAGGCTGAATTATTGCCCTGGCCAACTATAGGCCTGGACTAGAATACTCAGAACAACTCTATGAAGGAGATAGCACAAGAAACATTATCTCATTTATAGATTAGGAAACTGAAGCCAAGAACTAGGGCTCAAACCCAACCTCAGGACTGTACCATGATGAGAGACTCCACCCCAAGGCATAAATAGTCCTATTTCCAAACTGGCACAGGTGCTTAAACTTTTGTCAAAGCTGCAACTAAGGCTACGGTAAATTTTTTAAAAGAATTTATCCATTGCTCCTTTTATTTCAAAAATTCTAGGATTTTACTTTTTGTATTTTGTGGCATGAAATGTTGGATAGTTAGCATATCCTTTACATCCCCATGACCAGCCTGGCTCTGGGATTCCATTAACCATTGCCTTTCACCATCAGGCAGTACTGGAGATGGGATATATTCCCTGTCGTCATTGGGCAACTGGATCCCCATTCTCTTTTGTACCCCTTTCTCAAATGTAACCACCCCTTTCTCAGCATAATCAAATTATATTACTTTTGCCACTATGAAGGATGAGGTGTTATCTGACTAGACCAAAACCCTCTCACCTAACAATCCCTCCTTGCTTCTTTACACACATCCTAGTTTCTCCCATCTCTCCATTGTCCCTATCCCACAATCAACAAAACATTAAATCAAGCCCTGATTTGTAGCCTTTGAACATTTCCAAGGCATAAATGCTCATTCTGAAAATTCAGTTACTGACTTCTGAGAGCCAGTTCAGAGCTGACTCTATCATACCTCTATCATGTATATATATATATTGTTTCTCCTTAATAGAATGTAAGTTTCATGTGCAATTATCTTTATTTTAAAAAAAAAAATTATACTATGTTATGGAAATGCTTGTTTTATTCCATAAATTAAAAATAAAATAAATGATTTTTAAAAAATAGAGTGTAAATTCCTTAAAGTCAGACAGTATTTTGTTTTGTCTTTGACATTTATAGTGCTTAGTACTCTGACCCAGCTCATGATAATCCCTTAATAAATGACTGCCAAATTGAAATTGAATTTTATTAGAAATAGAGTACTTGTCACTTTAGAGACTATGCTCACATCTTTCCCTACCTCCTGATAGGGTTTCATTATTCCTAACAAGGTCTTCTAAAAAATTCAGCTCACCATAAGCATCCCTTCTTTTGCTGAGCAGGGACAGAATCCCACAATGTTTAAGCTGGAAGGATGACTCTGGGCAACTCCCTATTCAGAGAAGCAGGAGTTGAGGAGGGGGATAGTGTAGGAGACATGGATGGATAGGTGGGGTGATTTACATCTGAGGGTGAGATGATCACATTTCAGAATCTGGCAGACTACAGCTTCCTCTAGGCAGCACCAACGTTGGGGGGAGGGAGAGAGGAGGTTACTGTGGTAACACACCCCTTATATAATGTCCCCGGTGGAGTCTCTCCCCAGGTGCATGTAGGAGGCATGGTTAGGGTGAGCCCAGGGGTGCAGCAGTGCAACAATGAGTTTCAAAGTTTCATTAGGGTGGGTTTTCTCTCTCTTTTTCTTTCTCTTATTATATTACAATGTCATCCTCAATCTACCAGCTATGTCACCCACTTGCTCATTAGAATACATTAACTGACAATAGATGATTTAAATAGCTTGAGCAGGTGACTAAGACCTCCCTAAATGTACTCCTGGGATGCTTGTATCCCAGAGCCCTGTAATGCCTGCCCTGTAGTCACAGGGACTAAAGTGTCCTTGAACCATTACAATTAAGGGAAAGAGAACTAGGATCCTTGAGATGGGAGGTGACGACTCTTTCCAGTTCCCTGAGCAACCCAATGAAAAGATCACATGATTATAGAATACAGCTACCAAAAACCTAGAAAGGAAAGTTCTGGCCACCAAAGTTCTTGGCACAGTCAAATTGTTCAACATAAGAAAGTGACAAGATTTTATCAGTGGAAGTGACATTAAAAAGAAGTATTAATACCTGTTTTGCTGCTGCACCCTAAGAACTATGGGACTTTTCTACCTTGAAGTTGGAACCTTCCATCATTCTTTACTCCCTTGTTAGAATGTGGGCTCCTTGAGAGCAAGAACTGCCTGACTATTCTATCTTCATACCCAGTGCTTAGCATGGTTCTTTGTACATTGTAAACATGTAAGAAATGCTTCATTCATTCATTCATTCAGTCCTAGGTTCATAAATGAAAGGATTTCAGAGACCCCTAGTCCAAACCCCTCATTTTGCAGATGAGGAAACCAAAACCTTGGAAAATTAATATTACTTAAGATCATACAGAGAAATGTGATGGTTGAGGTGGTCTTGTTCATATACCAAAAACAAGAAACTGACTCTAGGGACAGAAGTGTGGGATAAGGATTTTTTGGCTTCTTCATTTTGAAGTACTTTATACTACCTCCAATCCGAAAGGCACAGCCAGAGTAAGTGTTATATAGCAAAGGTTAAGTGCCAAGGGAAGACAGATGTCAATCCAACCCAAAAAGCATTTATTAGGCTGAATGATAGGCACTGTATTAAATGAAAAAACTAAATAAACAACAAAGGAGGAAAAAACAATCTCTTCCCTCAAGGAACTAACATTGTACTAGGGGATACAGTATATGATAGGATACTAGGAGATACAGCTAAGTATATATATATATATAATAAGGAACTCAGGAAAACAGCCTTAACTAGGTTCTGTATCCTTGGGTATGGTTCTTGAATCAAAACTCTTTGCTAACACAAAGCAGACATACACATAGCTTTGGTGACTCCTCGTCAACATAAGAAACACATTTATTCAGCCAGTGGGAGCATGTAGCTAAGAAAATCCAGTCCAGTTGACTGGATTAGAAGCTTCCTTATGTCAGACCTCATGAGTTCTTCCATTAATGTATTTCTCTTTTTCTAGATCAGATTCCATAATGCTGCCAATATATAGATTTTTTTTCTAGTCTTTTGACTCCAAATAGCTTAGTTTTCCCAGTTTGTACAATGGGGGAGTAATTTTCTGATCAGGGTGTTGGATTAGATGGCTTCTGAGCATCCTTCTAACTTGTGATTTATGATCTTATGATTCTATAAATGTCAAAGTGCTACATCAGTATGCGTTATTGTTATTAATTGGGCAGCTAGGTAGAACGGTGGATAGAGTGCTGGGCCTGGAGTGAAGCAAGCTCCTCTTCCAGAGTTCAAATCTGGCCTTAGACACTTACTAGCTGCGTGACCTTGGGCAAGTCACTTAACTCTGTTTGCCTCAGTTTCCTTATCTGTCAGATGAACTGGAGAAGCAAATTGTACTCCAGTATCTTTGCCAAGAAAACCCCAAATGGGGTCACAAAGAGACACTAAATAACTGGTTATTGTTATTAAATGTTATTAATTTACCATCTCCTCCCCCAAGCCTTTGTTTTCTTGTTACTGTCTTTTAAATGACTCAGTTTGTTTAAAAGTGATCTGAAAAGGTAGTTTGGGGAGGGAAGCAGGGAAATTTGCACTTGAGAATTAACCGAAATTAGAGGACACCCCAGAAAACAAGACTTTAATGCTTTCTCACTAATCCTTCCCAACAGAACACAAGGCAGAAATGTACCCGCAATTATCAGCTTTTTAATGCTATTAGTGAGAAACCAAGACATTTACATACTGTGTTTCTCATGCAGATGGCTTTCCTTGCAGAGGATTGACTGTTTCTAATTCTAGACTGTGTTAGAGAGGGATGTGTGTGTGTATGTGGTTCTTCTTTTTTTTTTTAAGTTTATTTAAAGCCAAAGTTTAAAATACGTTTTTTCTTCAGTCTTCAAATCTGACTTTCTCTTCTTAGGGCTTTTGGAAGAGAGCAAGAAGAGAAACTTAACTCTATTAAGAAAAGGTTGAGTGTTGGCTTGGCTTGGATCTACAAGACTTTTTATACCAGATATTCAGATGAAAAGTAAATCTGTGGACTGTCCAATATATGGATATTTGACATTTGCCTAAAGGTAGACAGGTGGCAGAGTGAATAGAATGCTGAGCCTGGAGTCAGGAAGACCTCAGTTCAGATCTACCCTCAGGCACTTAGTAACTCTGTGTCCCTGGACAAGTCACTTTAACTTCTGTCTGCCTCAGTTTCCTCAACTGTAAAATAAGAATAATAGTAACTCCTAACTCTCTAGGTTGTTTTGAGGATCAAATGAGATCATATTTCTAAAGTGCTTTAGCAGAGTGCTACATAGCACATAGTAAGTGCTATATAAATGATTATTTCCTTCCTTTGAAGTTATATGGATTATTACTTTTCAGTTAATTTGATTCTCATCAGAATTGTAGACACAGCCAGAAAATAGTATACTTCAGTTTATCTGTAGTCTATCTTTCTTAAGCGGATAGATTGCCCATACTCCTCTCAGACACTTCAAAGAGGAGTGCTAAATGCTAAAAGTCTTCCTCTAGGTCTTTTCTGAAGTGTCCTGAAAGTCTTAGTGCACTAAGCAGCCTTGTTTTCCTTATGCTCTATCTTGTGCATTGAAAGTTTGTCACCACCTACGTACACCAGCCAGCCATGTCTCTTTGTACCACACCTTTGATTCTTCAAAGACTGTAGTGTTTGAAAATTTATAGACTTGGCATAAGTGAGAATATTGGCATTTAAAAGGTAAGTTTTCATGTCAGAGAGCAACCCAGGATCGCTGAAAGTGCTGTACAATTTCCTAAATATTATCCAACCTACTATTTAATTCTGAGCCTAACGCAATAGTGGTGCCAGTCTCAGTTAGGTGGTATAGTGCATAGTGAGTACTTGGAGTAAGGAGATTCTGAGTTCAGATCCAATCTTAGATATCTGCTAGCTGTGTTAACACTGGAATGACTAAATGGAATGTTGAGGAAAGGGCGGTTTGGAGTTGGAGTTTTGATTGTCACATTATGAAGTGCTTCTCTTTATGGAGTCAGACCAGAGTGTGTGACCCTGGGCAAGTCATTTCAGTTCTCTTGGACTCAGTTTCATCATGTGTAAAATGGGGATAATAATAACACCTATGCTCTGGGGTTGTTGTGAGGAACTAATGAATTAATATTTATAAAGCACTTTGCACACTTTAAAGCGCTGTATAAATACTAGCTATTGTTATTACTGGTATATACCCATGAACAAAATAATTTAATGGACTAGTCATCTAATTTCATGTTATGGTCCAGACAAAAAGGGATTTTTCTTCCATTTAGTTAATGTGGATTGTTAGGCCAAGCTCTTTTTGTTTTGTTTCCTTGGATTTTAGGGAGGGGTATTGTCCCAAACCTGGGATGTCATTAGTGTTAGGCAGAGGTATTAAACTTGTGGCCTCACTCCTGAGTGTTGCCCCAACCAGATTGAAGTGTAATAGAGAAATATTTAACAAAATAAAAATATAGTAAAACACAGATAATATTAATTTGTGGTTTTCTAAGTCAATATATGCCTGGCAGGATTTCTATTAGAGTATGATAGTGCTGATTTTGGGGACCACATTACCAATGAAGATCATTCCTTGCTCTAAAACTTGTAGTCTTAGAGAGATGCCCTCAGGGTACTAAGAGGTTCAGTGACTTTCTTAGTGTCATATATAAGTCAGAAGCAGTTCTTGTACACAGATCTTTCTGATTTTCTAAGGCTGGCTCTCTGTCCACTATATCACGCTGTCTTTTGGGGCAATCTCTTTCCTGTTTTACTCATGGTTTTCAAATACTAAGTACTTAGTAAGTATTTGTTGAAGAAATACTGAATCTGAAGGAGTTTGGCAGTGTAGACCTTGTACTAAATTTGACTTCTAATGCATACTAGCTATGTGACTATGGGGAAGAAACTTATCCCGTTTAAGCTTAAACGTTGTCATCTGCAAAATCATGATAATAATAGCTATATGATCTATATCAAACAATTGCTTTGTAGCCCAAATGAGATAATGTATGTGTAGCCATAGGCTTCATTACCATCTCCCACAGTGACTACAGAAATGGTTAATGTATCTTTAAGAGCCAAATGTAATGTTGAGGCAAGGGTAGTTTGGAATTGGAGTTTTAACTCTCATCCTCTGAGGTGCTTCTCTTTATGGAGTCAGACAAAGCATGTGTGAATTTAAAGTCAATCTATGCGGATCTGTGAGAAATCAGAGAGAAAGATGGTGAGGAGGAATTTCTTTCTTGTTAGAACTATAAACTATTTTATGAAAAAAAATAAAGAGAATTCTAAGATGAATCTGTGAAGAACTGGAATTTTGAAGTGCATTACTTGTGATAGCGAAAGAGTGTATTAAGCAAAAAGAGACTAAAATAAGTTATTTAGAGGGCAAATAAGTGGTGTAGTGAATAGGGCTCTGGGTCTAGAGTCAGGGAGATCTGAATTCTAATCTGGCTTCAGACACTTCCTGTCTGTGTGACCCTGGGCAAGGGATTTAATCTCTCTCAGTCTTAGTTTCCTCATCTGCAAAACACAGATAATTAGTAATACCAGTTTCCCTGGGTAGTTGTGAGGATTGAATGAGATAATATTTGTAAAGTGTCTAGCATAGCACCTGGAACATAGTAGAAACTACATAAATGTTAGCTATCATTATTCTTATTATTTCCTAAGACACTAAATTTAACTCATTTTGAGGAGAAATATGAAGATGATTTTTGAGGGATTTTAACTGGTGTTTTGAATGAAGTGAATGGTTAGAACTGTGTTTCCAGAAAAGTATTTATCTGTTGTTATAGTGAGGTTTTGAGGTAACTCTGGTGGTGATCCTTCTCACAACTAAAAGATTGTAAATAATTATTTCTGTCTTTGTTTTATTACTGATTTCATTGTTAATAAATTGTAGATTCAGTAAATATAAAGTATTTAATTTTTGGAGATTCAGGTAATATATACATAGATGTGAGTAACTATTATTGGGAAATGAAGTTTCTTCAGTTTCTTAAATAAATTATGTTTAATGAACTGGGGTTGGGGTTTGAGCATGGTAGCTGATGACAGAAGCTGAAATTGAATTCATTTATAAGATAATATTTAAACATACCTCTGTTATCCTAGAGCTCATCATCATAAGATTAATTATGAGAACAAGTCAATTAAAAGCCCCGAAGGTGACTTACAAGTAAATACAGTTGACTCATGTAAACTTTACCTTATTTTGCCTTATCTACAATTTCGCATAATATTTTACCTTATCTGCAATGAATTTGTTTTATTTCTTTCCCATAGTTTCCTCATAAAACCTAAATACAAAGTGCTTGCCTATTTCATAGTTTTATTTCATACATATTAATTATCTAATTTAATTATTTGTTACTCTATAGCCTGCATATTTATTTTAGAATTATTCATTTACTAAATAAAAATCTTACGCTATCATTATTTGAAAAGTGAATATTGATATGTTTAATAGTTATTGTGATGTTTTAGACTAGAAATTAATAGGAGTGTCCTATTTTTAGGAATGGACTCAGAGATTAAAATAAGAACATTATAAGACTATTGAAAAGAAAGATCAAAGAACTGGGAGATTGCAAGGTAATTCATAGTAAGTTTAGGCTTGGGGAATCCACTCAGTCTGTACTCTGCAAATTACTGGATCCATTGAACCATTCAAAGATATCAAATACCTTTACCATAGGGAACAAAATCTAGGAAATGATTTATATACCCCCTTCTGAGGACGAAGAATTGGCCAAGTACATTTAGACCATAATGAGAAAAAGGCCTAAAACAAAGAGGCTGAAAAAAATTGGAGTCAGAAAGAGACAGCTCTCCTATGAGTAAGAGAGAAGCTAGATCTCTTATATTAGAAAGAGGTGTCCCTGCTGTAATTAGGGTCAAAGTTGGGTCTGCTTTGGTGCTAAAGAAGTTGGGGTCTATAGAACCAATATCTAGGAACAAAGATGGGATGATGATGGTGACGATGATATCTATATAGTACCTTTAAAGGTTGCAAAGTGCTTCACAAATATTTTCTCATTTTATCTTCACAAAAACCCCGGGAGGTAGGTGCTACTGCTATCCTCATTTTACAGATGAGAAAACTGAGGCAGGCAGTGGTTAAGTGATTTGCTCAGGGTTATGGGCTCCATTTGAACTCAGGTCTCCCTGATTCCAGCACTCTATCTACTTTGTCACCTGGAATTTTATTTCAGATGCAAAAAACAATTGGCGTAGAATCATATGGTAATGGGTCTAATTCAGCTGGAATCACCGAACTCCATCCAGAAATAATCGTGAAAATTGAAAAGTGAAATAGTGAAAAATTTATAGCATACACTGCTATAAAGAGTAGATCCCAAATAACTGTAACATAACAATAATTTTTAAATGACACTTGCAATGAATAGTTTTGCAAACTATGAAAGGACTAATACTCAGTAGATGGGTAATAAAGACTACCTGTTTTGGGGGTGCATCAAAATAACTTTAAAGTTTCCAAAAATGTTGTTGAGTTGAAAAACACTGTTTTATGGGAGGAACCGTGAGAAAGTCAGTGTCACGTAGAGTCTGTGGAAAGGAAAAAAGAAGAAGGCTAGAAAGGTAGAAAGGGGCTGGGTTGTTTCCCTTTGAAAGGCAAACAGAGGACTTCAAAGTTAATCCTGCAGGTGATAAGGAGATACTGAAATTTACTGGCTGTGGGGGGTGACACACCTGCTTTTTAGGAAGATCATTTTGATAAGTGATGGTTTTCTGTGGGGAGAGACTTGAGGCAGGTAGACTTACCAGAAAGTCATTGTAATAGGCCAGGTGTGAACTGATGAGGTCCTGCACCAAGGCAGTTGCAGCTCCTGAGGAGCGAAGTGAGCAAAGGTAGAATGGACAAGACTTGGCAATAAATTGGCTATGATGGTTGAAAGTAAAACGTCAAGGATAACATCTAAGTTTTGAGCCTGAATGACCAGGAGGATAGTGGTGCCCTTCTCAGTAACAGAGAAATTTGGAAGAATTGGGAGGGTTTTGAGGAAAAGATGAAGAATTCTACTTTGAATATCTTGGTTTTAAGATGTTCACATCCAGTTTGAAATGTTTAATAGATAGTTGTCAATTCAAGACTGTAGGGCAGAAGAGAAGCTCGGGGAGGAGTTTATCCGAGAATTATCTGCACTGAAGGAAGGAAATAAGCATTTAGCTTAGATTAGCTAATATATTAGTATATATTGCATGCCAGGCACTATACTAAGTACTTTACAAATATTATCTTATTTAATCCTCAGAACAACCCTGAGAGAAAGGTGTTATGTTATCATCCCTATTTTACAGTTGAGGAAACTGAGGCAAATAGATACTAAATGACTTGCCCATGGTCACCCAGCTCATAAGTGTCTGAGGCCCACTTTGAATTCAGGTCTTCCTGACTCCAGGTCCATTAAACCACCTAATCGCTTCTACCAAGTGAAATAATGTAGAGGGAGAAGAAAAGGAGGTCCAAAACAGAGGTATGGGGGATACCCACAGTTAGCAGACGCTAAGGGGGTGAATATTCAGCAAAACATATAGAAAAGGGCTGGTCGGACAGGTAGGAGGAGAACCAGTGTCTTGAAAACCCAGAGAGAAGAGATTATGAGAAAGATCAGCGATATCAAAGACTCCAGAGAGGTCAAAAATGATGAGAATGGAAAAAAGACCATTAGATTTGGCAATTAGAAGATCACTGACAACTCTGGGAGGAACAGTCTCTGTTGAAGCTAGACTGCAGAATTAAGGAGAGTATGAAATAAAAGTAAGTGCAAGCATCAATTGTAGATGGCCATTTAATCATTGAACATCAATTAACTTTTACATAGTGATATTTATTTCAAAGTTATAGCAAGGAAAAAATATAAATATCTTACCTCACCTAGTAGCTTGGAGACAGGACACCCTCTTCTCCTTATCACTTCAGTGTCTGGGGGCCAAAATTTAGCCCCATTCTAACATAGTAATGGTACCTTCAAGTTGATGTCCAGATACAGCATGATAGTTGGATGGGTCCTCTCAGCTTTCACTGGCATGGGGCCAGAAGATCAATCCTGGAAACTTGGGACATTGATCCAAGATTGGCTAAAAAGTCTTGCTTGGAGGACCTAAAACAGCTCCAAAAGACTCATGATGGAAAATGCCATTCATATCAAGAGAAAGAAATATGGAGTCTGAATGCTGATCGAAACGTACTATTTGCTCTTTTTTTGTTTTTTTCTTTCTTTCTCATTGTTCTTCCCATACATTCTAATTCTTCAATGCAACTTGACTAATGTGAAAATATGTTTAATAAAAATGTATATGTAGAGCCTATATCGGACTGAAAGCCTCCTTGGGGAGGAAGAGGGAAGGGCAGCAGAGAAAATTTAAAACTTATGCAAGTGAATGTTGAAAACTAAAACTTAAAAAAATAAATAAATAAATCTGAAAAAAATATCTTGCCTGGACACTGGAATACCAAGAAAGGTCACAGAATGTCCACTCTCTTCACCTGTAATGGAAAAGAACACACACAGATGCCAAGGACTGAGATCTATTTCTCAGTGTTCACATAGGGGAGACAGCCTTAATGACTTTCCCTTTACAACATAGTCTCTCATCAGTTGTAATCAGCAAAATAAAAATCACCGATATCTTTAAGAATGACTGAGGAAAAGAGGGAAGGCTGATGCTGACAGGCCTTTTTGAATGCCTACAAAAGCTATCAAAGAACTTTTCCTTTTATCATGTGCTTAGCTGATTGAAACTAGTTATGTAACATTGATGTATACTCCACCATCTCTACAACCATTTCCCTTACATGAGATTCTTACTCTCCTGGAAGCAAGCTTTCCAGTGTCCTCCCCATGAAGAGGTTGCATCAGTGGAACAAACTGATGAGGTCTTCACATGCACTAGGCCAACATCATATTTGTTTCATTAAAGCCTTTCTTGCCTTAATTATCTGTAAATGATCAGCAGAGAGAACATATGGCTTGTGAAGGACTTTACAAGGCAATCAAAGCTAAGAAGTGACATAATGATACTCAAATGAGGACATGGTCCCCATGAGGTATCCTACTGTAAAGACAATGGTGGAAGTTGGGGTTGTTCAATGAAATACATAGTACAGGATTGTCATTGTTCCCACACATGGTACCAAGAAGCAGTTGATGTTAACCAGAATGTGTCATGTTAGGGACATGAAAATTCTACATGATGATTTTGGACACATAGTTAAGAGAGAACCCTGGAAAGGGTAAGGAGTAGATTTTTCTGGCCCAAGATGGCTACAGATATCATTAAGAAGTGTGCCGCTTGTTCTCATTGCGTGCAAAGAAAAGCACTGCTAGGCCGTGGTGCATATTTAGAGAATATAAACTCTAGCAAACCTTTGGAACTAATCAGCACCAACTTTTTATCACTGGAAGGAGGTAGTTAGAACACAAGGAGGAACATAGTAGTGGCTGATCTTTTTACCAGATATGTAAAGATACGTCAGACATAGACAAGCTTCTACAACTGCTAAAGCATTGTGGGAGAAATATTTTTCAGTGTATGAGTTCTCTGACAGGATTCATTCTGACCATGATAGAAACTTCAAAAACAAATTACTCAAAAAAATTTTAACTTTGGCAGGTATTAAAAAATAAAGAACTACACCTTAGTAACCTCAAGGAGACCCATGATCTGAGCTTTTCAATGAAACATTCATGAACTTGTTGGAAAAAATGAAGACTGAACCAAAATATCTCAGTGGAGTCAACATGGAGCATTTTTAGTTCATGTGTACACCACCACCAGAAATGATGTCAAAGTAGAATGTTATTTTGCTGTAAGATATGATGAAAGGGATGATTTTAGAAAAACCTGAGAAGACTTGCATTAACTGATTCAAAGTGAAGAGAGAAGAACCAGGAGAACAATTTATACAATAACAATAGTGTAAAGACAAAAAACTTTGAAAGACTTAGAAACTCTGATCAATACAATAGATCTGATCACATCTCCAGAATAAAAAAAGGAATGCTAACCACCTCCCAGATAGATAGGTGATGGACTCAAGTGTAGACTCAAGCAAATTTTCTCTTTCAGACATGGCTAATATAGAAATTTGTTTTGTTTCACTCTACACACTTGTAACAGGTTTTGTTTTTCTTGCTTTCTCAGTGAATGAAGGGGGAAGAAGTGGGAAGGAGAGAATTAAAATGAAAAGAAATGATGTCACAGGTTTTATACCATATTTACTAATGATTAGTTGAGCATGAAATATGACTATCTACTGATTTGTGCTTAGGAGTCTTCCAGGATGAAAAGGATATAGTTTCTACAGAATCAAAATACTTTATGTTTGCGAAACAAGTTGAAGAAAGCTAACCAACTTATTATGACCTTAGTCAAAAAATTCTGACAGAAATAAAGTTACAATATTATGTTCAAGTTCATTATCCATGAACTTGATTTTCAAACAGGTTATAGGGTTTGGCTGGAAATCGTCAGGTTCAAGGAACCAACAAAAAAGTTGATAGATGAAGATCTACTGCTGCTAAGCCTTTAAGAGACTGGACAATTTGCTAATGGATAGAATAACACCAGAATGTGGTGATGGTGGCAGTGGTGAGATGTCTATAAAGATAATTCATAGAAACTATTTCCTATAGGAGAATTAGTCAAGACTCCCTGAGGAGTGAAATAGTCATGAACAATTAGTTAAGAGATCTTTGAAGAGAAGAGACTGTGCACCAGATACAATTAGACAGTCTTAGTTAGACAATGGCTCAAAAAAAATTATGTTTCTAGTGAGGAAGACACTATATATAGAAATCCAACAACCTTTACTGGAACTGTGGAGAACCTAGGTCAGATATAGGAGAAAGATTGAGCCTAGAAGTAGTCCTTTTCTTGGATAAAACCTCATTTATAGAGACTTCTAAGGAAAGAGACAATCTATAAAATTTAAAGATAAGTCAACCCATAACTTTTAAAACAGTTTGTATTATGATGTGTATTGTGTATAATATTAGTTTGATATAACCCCAAATGATTTCCAGGGGAATGAAAATTTTTGGCCATGAGGAGAAATGTAATAGGTGTTTTACTAGGCTTTCCCACAGAGACTAATAAATTAAAACTATTTTTTTTCTGAATTTTAAGAGGAAAATGAAAGTTCAGGAAAAGGCAATTTGGCTGACATTTTGGAGTTACAATTTTAACTGTCATTTTATGAGATGTTTCTCTCTGTGGAGTTAGGCAGAGTGTGTGGGGGTTTAATGTTAATCTGTGAGGATCCATGAGGTGTCTGTGGAGAAGATAGAGAAAAAAGATGATGAAAAATGTTAGAACCACCAATGGTTATTTTATAAAGAAACATCATAAAGATATTTCTATGAAGAGTCTATAAGAAACTGGTAGTTTATGATGCATTTTAAAGAGATCTGTGGTTGCTAAAGTGAGGTCACATTTAAAAGGATTAAAACAATTTATTTCCTGAGAGACTGAGTCTAACTCTTATCTAAGTCTTAATTCTAACTCTTGTCACATTATCTTTAAGATAATGTGAATTATCTTTATAGACACCTCACCACTGCCACCATCACCACATTCTAACTCTTATCTTAAGGGGAAATATGAAAATGATTTTTGAGAGATTTTAATTGGTATTTTGAGTGAATTTAATGGAATTATATTGTCAGAAGTGAATTTATTATTGCAGTGAGGGTTTGAGGTAACTCTAGCTGTGATCATTCTCATAGATAAAATATTGTAAATATTTTTATTATTTATTTGTATTATTTATTCTATTGTTTTATTATCTATTCCATTGTTAAAAAGTTATATATTCAATAACTTTAATATGTATTCAATTCTAAGAAATTGAAATTTAATACATACATATGAGTAACTGTTATTGGTAGAACTTCCTTTAGTTTATTAAATAAATAAATGTACTGTGTGTCAGTAGCGTAACCTGTATATGCAAAGTGCTTTGCGAACCTTAAAGTATTATCTGTGCCAGCTATTCAAATACTGCTTCCCAATTCCAAAATACAACCAGACAACATGAAGACTTCATTGGTATGCTATCTTCTTTCTTTAACTTCTCCTCTTTTGCTGATTTTCTCTATCTTCTTTACCTCTCTTCTCCTCTCTTTCTATCCTATCTTTCCACCAGATGGTTGCCTTTATCTAGGGGATGAAATCTCTTTGGAGAAAGAACTCCCAACAGACCACTGACAACATCAACACCATTTGGTGACCAACTAATACCATCGGACAGGCAAGTCAGTCTAGTTCAATCGTTTTCATCCTCTCTGTCTTTTCTACAGACTCCTCACTGACCCTCATGGTTCAGAGTTAAACCTACATAGACTCTCTCCCTGACTCCACAGAGAGAAGAACTTCATAGAAAGATAATTACAAGAGGTGGCAGATGTCAGGTGCATCAAATCACTTCTACCATCTATCCTGAGACCCCAGTGTAGAACATGCAGGAGTATGTACCCTAGGCACTCTAGGAATAGCAGTGCCCCTCAGACCACGTGCCTTGCTTCCAGTCCAACCCTCATGGCCATCATCCAAGAAAGCAACCTTTACAGAGATACAGCCTGGTAATTGTTCCTACAGGTGTTGCAGCCCTTTCCTCCTCAGCAGTCATAATTGTTAAAAACCTAGAAAAAAAGTTCTTGACAATATCAAATGTCACATCAGAACCAAATATGGTTTTTATCTAAGCAAAGAAAATGTATTTTCATGTGCCTATGTGCCACTGGACTTTTCCATCTGACTTGCTGGTGAAATCTTTTCTTTGTATTATTTTCCCCTATTAGACCATAATAAGGTCCCTGAGAGCAGGCACTATCTTGTTTTTCCTGTTTGAATTTCCAGCACTTAGCATAATGGTAAGCATTAATAATAAAAATGAATCTCATTTTTTCTCCTCCAAATTTTCATTATCTTCTCTCTTTATCAATGCATAACTCCCACCAATTCTCATGAATAAACATGGAATTCTTTCCATGTTGCACCATACTTCCATAACGTGCCAAGATCATTTCAAAATTTTCTGGTGTGATGTGATAAAACAGACAGAATTCCATTTAAACAAACGATTTTTCAAAGACTTTTCTAACCCCCAGAATCTATGGAATCAGTAGGCACACTCTTTTTCCCTTTGGATATGAGCAGAAAGAATACCTCTTGCTCCTTATCATCCTCACTACCAACAGTAACATATAAGTGTTTATTAACCCACAGCAGTGTACAAAGTGAATAGGGCCTGGACACAAGTCATATATCTATGGTCTGTAATCCATGAGATCTGTAAGAATCAGCCCAGTCAAGTATGGAGTGGCTCTTTACTAGGTTTGTTTCAGAATGGTACGTTTTTTAGCCACAGTAACTCACAAAGACCACCCACAAAGGCATAGAGGAGTAGAGTACATGGGTCAATGGGATAATAAACACTTGAAACATCAAAGTGCCACACAAAGAGAGTAAAATTGAAACTATTCTTTCCTCTCTACCATTACTAGTACTACTAGTACTAGCATTACTTCTTGTACTACTGCTAGTATTAGCACTATTACTGAGAGTACTAGTACTACTACTACAACCCCTTTCAAAGGTTAACCTATTATCTGTGCATTCAGAGGGAGGATAATACAGGGTAGGAGAATTCCAACTGGATGGATGTACAACAAGGCAGTTAGGTGACACAGTGGATAGAGCACTGGACCTGGAGTCAGGAAGATCTGAGTTCAAATCCAGATTCAAATGCTTATAAGCTATGTGACCCTAGGCAAGTCACTTAAATTTCTATCTATCTCAGTTTTCAAATCTATAAAATGAGCACAATAATAGCGGCTGCTTCCCAGGTTTGTTGTGAAGATAAGAGGAGATAATTTTTGTACAAACAAACTCTAAAGTACTATATGGATGCCAATTATTATTATTTTTCAGGATGATATATATTCCAAGACTTTGAACAGTTACCTTGAGAGGTCATGTGACCAACAAAATGGTGGACTAGATATTTTCTCCAGTCCTTCCAACAGTCAAAATTCCCCCAGATAGAAAGTACACCCAAGAGGTGAAGTCATTGCAGCTGTTTTCACAGACCAAGACACCAAAAAACCCAAGGACAATAGTAATAGCGTGCATTAATATAATGTTTGAAGACGTATAAGACATTTTGCAAATATTATCTCATTTATTCTAACAACAACCCTGGGAGGTAAGTGCTATTATTTATCCCCATTTTACAGATAAAGCAGACAATGATTAAATGACTTGCCTAGAGTCATAAAACTTTTAAGCATTTGAGACAGGATTTGAACTCAGGTCTTGCTAACTTCAGGTTCAGCACTCCATCCACTGTGCCACTTATGACTTAACAGTAGAGAAGGAAAATCCCTAACCCCTAGCATGCTCATTCAGTATTTCTACCAGCCCTTAGTCCTAGCAGGGAAGCACAACTTATTTCACCAATGTGCCCCCTCCTATTGGCTCATAATTTCCTTGCTGCTGCTGCTTTAATCTCTGCCAGCATACACTCTGCCCCTGCCCCTACCCCACCGTTCTGTGACAACGAGTAGAAAGACTTCAGCTCTGCCCACTCCCTTGTGGAGGAAGGGGCTATATGAGAAAGTAGAAGTATGCTGTGCCTGCCTGCTTCCACAGCATTCAGTTAGTGAATAACAGAGGGCAATGGGTCAGGATGCTAGCATGGGTGTGGGACTGCACCAGGCTTGCAGGAAAGGGGACAGGCATCTAGCTGGAGCCAGTTCTGTCTCCTTTAGATGTCACTTAGGGCATGAGCTGAGGTCAGTGAAAGGTAAATTCTCCAACAAAGGAGGAGGCAGAGATAGCTTTGAAGTTTAGTCCTCAGAGAATGTCATTAAGGAGAGTCAGAAAGTGGACAATCAAATTATAGTGCAGAGAGTTCATAAGAAAAGTGACAACCCACACAGTGATAGCCTTTAATAAACTTTATTGTACTCACAAGGAGAAAAGTAACAGGGATAGTCTCAGTGTATGATCTCATTGCCTTAGATGAGGAGCACTTTGTGGAACTGGAGGTGGTTGGGCACCTATGCTCAGTTTGAAGGTACAAAGTCAAACTAATATAGAGTTCAAACTAATGCAGAGTTTTCGACAAAGGGCAGCATGATACCAATAGAATACTGTCCTATTATTTGTAGGATCAGTATTGTAAGAGTATTTTGTAATAGGTTTCCCTCTATAGAGGAAAGAATAAAGGGCACAGATGTAGAAAATGGTACCTAGTGATACCATTCCATCAAAAGGCTGAAAAAAACCAATGGCTAGTCTTTAGGCTGATTAGCCTTGGGTCACCTCCATCCTGGGTTGCAGAGGCCATATCAGTCAAGCTGATTTTTACTGGTTGACAGTTCACACCCCAGTCCCAGAATTCTCCAATTGATGGGCATCCCCTCAATATTCAACTCTTGTCCATCACAAAAAGGGCTGCTATAAATATTTTTTTACATGTGGGTCCCTTTCCCATTTTTATGATCTCTTCGGGATACAGACTAGAAGTGGTATTTTTGGGTCAAAGGGCAGGCATAGTTTTATAGACCTTTGGACATAGTTTCAAATCACTCTCCAGAATGGTTGGATAGATAGTAAAAGAAAGTGTGCTGGATGGCACAGGCAAGAGTTTAATATTGTTGGCTCTGAAACCCTGTTTCTGGAGAAAAAACAGAAAAGCAAGAGAGTCCTCTCAAAAAGTGGAAGCATGTTCAAAGTGCCATCTGGGTCTGGTTACCTCCACAATTTAGTGATGGTCAGAGTGAAAGATCAGATAGAAAAATCACACATGTCAGCAGGAACAATTCAAATGGAGTCAGAGAATCTCAGGCAGTTCCTTTCCAGTGTCCAATGTTCCCTGTGAAAATAAAACAAAGACTGCTAGCTAATGCAACTATTCTGGAGAGCAATTTGGAACTACGCCCAAAAGTCTACAAAAATGTGCATACCCTTTGACCCAGTAATATCACTTCTAGGACTGTATCCCAAAGAGATCATAAAAATGGGAAAGAGTCCCACATGTACAAAAATATTTATAGCACGTCTCTTTGTGGTGGCCAAGAACTGGAAATAGAGGGGATGCTCATCAATTGGGGAATGGCTGAACAAGTTGTGGTGTATGAATGTATTGGACTGCTATTTTGCTATAAGAAATGATGAACAAGAAGACTTCAGAGAGGCCTCAAGGACTTCTATGAACTGATGCTGAGTGAAAGGAGCAGAACCAGGAGATCATTGTACACAGTAACAACCAGTGTGTGTGAGGAACTCTTCTGGCAGACTTAGCCCTTTACAGCAATGCAAGAACTTAAAACATTGCCAAAGGACTCTTGATGGCCAAATGTCATCTACATCCAGAGAAAGAACTATGGAATTAGAACGCAGAAGGAAGCAGAATATTTTCTCTTGGGCTGTGTTTTGTTTTGTTTGGGTTTTCCTCATGGTTTCTCCCATTCATTTTAATTCTTATATGCATTATATATAATATAATTTATTTATACATACATCGTGTATACATTATAATTCTTATAATTAATGTGAAAATGTGACTAATAAGAGTGTATATGTAGAACCCATATAAGATTGTATACTCTCTCAGGGAAGGAGGTAGAGAGGGAGAAAATCTAAGATTTATGGAAATGATTGTAGAACACTGAAAACAAATAAATTAATAATAAAAAAAAGAAAACAAGGAAGGCTTCAGGTCAGAGTCTACCATTCTCCTCTCTACCAGTTCACATTCTCTCTTCTGGGCTTCTTTCCCATCAGCCTATAAGTGAACTGCCTCTTGGGCAAGATCCATGGTGTCCTCCTAGTCCTCTGGCACACGATCTCAGCCGGGGCCCATTTATCTCTACCACCTGATTTTTACTATACAGTATAGCAGTAGATCTTTCCTGATCTGTGCCATTACTTCTTTAACAACTGTTTGGGTTAATTATATAGTCCCATCCTTTCAGTGGTTCAAATAAGTAAGTTTTAACCTCTTAAACCTTAAAACAGTTACAAACAAATGCACTGAGGATATGTGATACTTCAAAGCCTCAATTCTTTCTTAGTCCTCAAACTGGTCCTCTTAAAGTCTGTGAAAACTATTGCTTCACACAACCTTCATTATAGGGTTTTTTGTTTTTGTTTTAGAAAAAAGAGTCTTTTTTCCCTCTTTCAATCACCAAACTATCAACGTATGAAAGGAGTATCACCTTACATCCTTTATAAGGTGATTTAAACTTTTTTATTAATTAAAAATCCATTTTCTGCTCTTCTTGTCAATCCAAATCCTCATATACCATTTAAAAACTGTATTTCTTGATACGTAACTTTGACAAGTTTTAATTCAACAAAAATTCTTTTCCTACCCATTTTAAGCCAACCAAACTGCTCACCTATTAGAGAGGCATTACTTTAAACTCTTACCAAGGTGATTTGTTTCTTCTCCTTTTCACAAAAATGCTTTTTCTTCCCATTTCAGTGGTCACATGGCTCACATCTTAAGGGTAGCACCTTGCATAAGTCTGTAAAAATATACACAAAGTTTATATACAAGGCAACTTCAGTGACAGAAAGGAAGCAGGAGCTGGAAATATCAAGAAGGGTCTCCTGTAGGAGGTGGTGCTTGAACTGAGCTTGGAAGGAAGTTAGAGGTTCTAAAAGGTAAAGGTGACATTCCAAACATGGTGGACAAGCCTGTGCAAAGGCATGGAGACAGAGGGCTAAATGTGTGTGAGAAGCAGCAAGACCATTTTTCATATGGCTCAACCACAGAGTGCATGGAGGGGAGTCATGTGTAAGACTGGAAAGTTGGTTGGCTAGAGCCAAATTGTGAAAGACTTTAAATGTAAAAAAGAGGAATTTGCATTTGATCCTAGTAAGTCACCAGGGTTTATTGATTGGGGAGGTGGGGAGGGTGGGGAAGGAAGGAGTGACATGGTTATACCTGCGCTTTATGTACATCACTTTGGCAACTGTGGAATTATAAGGTCATAGAAATTAGACCGCCATCAAATCTCATTTTACAGATGAGAAAAATGAAGCACAGGGAGGTTATGTAACTGGCCTAGAATCACAGAGGTAGTAAGCATTTGTGGAATGTGGATCAGAGAAAAAAGAGACTTGTTATAGGGAGACCAATCAGTAGGCTAATGAAATAGCCAAGAGCTGATGATACCCTGAAGTAGGTGGGTGATTGTAGGTGGGAGAGAAAGGAGTAGATTAGGAAAATGCAGTAAAGGTAGAGCCAACAAGACTTGACAACTGGTTTCATATATGACTTGAGAGAGGAATCAAGGATAACACTGAGGTTGCAAATCTAGGTGGCTGGAAGGATGGTGGTATCTTCAATGGGAAATACAGAAGTTCAGAAGAGTCGTGAATCTGGGTGGGGAATGATAATGAATTCTATTTTGGACATGTTGAAATGTCCAATAAACAATTAATGATGTGGGGCTGGAGTATGAGAGAGAGGATAGCTTTGGGAGTCAACTACATAGAGATGATAATTAAACCTACAAGAATTTATAAGGACTTGAAGATAGAGAATGTAGAGGAAGAGGTGGTCCAGGACAGAGCAAAGAACATCAATGACTATTTATAACTTTAAGTAGATATCTCATGGGATCAAAGATTCAATGTCTTTTTTCAAAAAAAACCCAACAACTTATTTTTTAAATCTAAGCGGAGGTAAAGGAAGAAATGCATTTGGTAGCAGAAGGTAGACACAAGAATATGTTTTCAATTGATAGAATGTTCAACTTCGGGGGAAGAATTTTCAGATCATCATCTCACATAATTTTTTAATTTTTGAAAATAATTTTTAAGGAATGTGTATTAATTGCTCTTTAAGCATTGAGAGCATTCATTTATAAATCATCTAGACCATTTTTTTCCTTTAGTAGAACACTTATTGCTTGCTTTATTTTCTTCTGAAATTGAATTCTTCAAGATCTCCATTCCTCATTTTGTTAATCTGGGAATTTTGTATTTTTATAATCTTTTTCCCTTTATATCATCCTTATGAGTAAGATAAACCAGATTTTCTTATTCCCATTTGATAGATGAGAAAATGGAATTGCAGGAAAATTGAATGACTTTCCCCTACAATGCCATTGCCCAAGGTAATGGTAGCTTCTGTGGTTCAAACCCAAAATAGTGCTCCCTCATATGCAAGATAGCGCACCTGGTCATTGCCCTGGAACCTAGGGGCTCCTGTTCACACCAGTGGAGTGCTCAAGGAAGAATGGGCAGTTGTAACCACTCAGTGGCTCAAGTAGGGATGTAAGAAGTCTCAGAACTGAACTTACCCCCAGGGCAAGGAATTTCATTATTCTTATCAGTGTGACTCACCTAAATATTTTATTAGCTAACTGGGTGAACCAGGGCCATGGAAAAACATGACTTTTATGCTTGCCTGGGATTGAATATGAACTTCAGCATTTTCATTGGAGAAAAGTTCTTCCTTAAAAAGAAGATCTAGTGAAACTAGCCAGAGAAGAGTAATGTCAAATTTTAATATCTTCATTATATTCATGACTCTTCTGAACTTCTCTGTTTCTGTTAAAGACACCACCATTCTTCCAGCCACCTAGGTTTGCAACTTCAGTGTTGTCTTTGACTCCTCACTCAACTCCCTTGTGAAATCACTGCTAATCAGAGCAAGCCAAGTTGTCCACATACATGGACTGAATTTGTTGCTGAAAAACTCGATTCTTCAATATGGGAAGTAGGCTTCTGAGTTCTCATATTCATTGATTCATCACCTCAATCCTGAGTACTCTGGAGATAATTCTACTTTTTTACTTTAGAGTTCCTCCTACCCCAAAAGGGGGAAATTTAGAGATACCTAATATGCATACATGAACATGGTACATATGGTTCCTTTATTCCTACACCAAAAAGAAAATGCTAAAAATCATATGCTGGTTTCTTTCTAGAGAGATGAAAAAGTAGTGAATGGCAATCTGTCCAGTTTCTATGAAATCTTTCATAATAAGAAAGGAATCTTAGCCAGCAGAAGTGGACAACAAACTAGTGAAAACCTCTTTAAAAGAAACGGAAATCTTACATCTATTTTGAAAATAGATATCACTTTTAAAAGGGTGATTTTTGTAATTCTTCTTTACTGTTGTAATGAGCTTACAGAACGATTAGAACAGAATTCACTAATTTAGCATTACTAGTGAAATCAGTTGGACTGTTCAATGGGAGAAGTTAAAGTGTACAACTTTACTCCTTGTTTATTTACATCAATTACATTAGTGATCCCACTGGAAAGCAAATATTCAGACTTCACTGAGGCAGGAAACAGTTTTTGCAAGGCTGCTACCTTGACATTTCACCTAAGAATTATCTAAAATTGATTTTCTCTTTGGTGGTATTTTTCTTTATGATCCTGACTTTTCTGTTTGCTCCATCCCACTCTTCCCTATGCTGAACCATTCTTTCCTGGCACTGACTGTACTTCCTGATACAAGTATTCCCCTTTGCTGTCAACTACTGCTTGTTCAGGGGATACCACTACAGTTGCCTTGCCAGGAGTTGTTGCTAATACTGAGACCAACAGGCCTCCAAGCTTTTGCTTTTCTCACAAGGCCTGGTACCAAAGGAAAGAAAACACAAAAGAGAGGCAGTTCCATTATATGAATTGTCTTGACTGGGCAGGACATGTGTACATGCTGCATAAGAGGGAGGGATCAACACATCACCTCCTAGTCTTCCAGGTAGCTCAAAGAGTTCTTCTCATGATTTGAAGCCATAAAGAAAGTAATCTAGAGGGAGGGATGGCTCTTTTAGCATATCCATTGACTTCTGATCCAGAGATAAGTCACATATGGCCAGAAGTCACACTCCCTTCTAGCTTCCATGTGGTCACCAGGACTAGTGACTGTGCATACTTCAAAAGGGAGGGGAGCACCTGCTACACATATCTTAAAGAGTGGAGCAGATGAGATGGTTGACTTTGCTGCTTATTCATTTGTACAGCCACATTAGTGACTCTGCTAAGAGTTCTTAACGTTCCAATATATGCCATCTTTTCATCATTGTTGTTTGTTCTGCATTCTTGAAGAGGACCAGTGACATCATGAAGGTGATATCTTGATGTGTAAGTGAATTGGTTTAAGTGAGGCAGAGCTGTGCAGTCATTAGCTTTCATTATGCTTTCTAAATGAAAGACTTCATCTTCATGGGGGGAAAATGATATTAAATATTTGAGTGTCTTCTGTTATGGAAATTCATACCCTCCAAAAAGGAAGAGTTAGAATCCTTAAATGAGATGTCTCATAAGCTAGGGAATTAAGTTTTTATGGTCTTCTGACTTTGATATTAATTTTTGTGGTAGATCCTCTACATGAACAGACAAATACACTTGTTTGCATAACAATCTCTTATTTAATTGGAATTCTTTCTGACTCTTGTGTTCAAGGTCTAGGCAAGGCTATTAAAAAACTTTTGCAAGAAAGCTTATGCTGAGGCTCCTGCTGTACTGAATTCTGCGATTAAACCTTAAATTCTGGGAAGGTACACACATCAATTATTTAAACAGGACCCTGGATATATTTAAGCCATGTTTAGTGATTCCATACATTGTATATTCTTCACTAAGTCTATTTTAACTTGTTCAGTTACTCTTTTTAAAGAGTGGCAAAACATGCCTGTCGATGACATTATTGGCACTGAGTGTCTTTCTTACAATCATTTGGGGAATTTTTTTATTGCACGCCTTTAAAGATGTCAGTTTTAGTCTAGCAAGTATGCTGGTTTCTTTCTGAAAAGATGAAAAAGTAGTGAATGGCAATCTGTCCAATTTCTATGAAATCTTTCATAATAAAAAAGGAATCTTAGCCTGGAGAAGTGGACAACAAACTAATGAAAACCTCTTTAAAGGAAATGGAAATTTTACATCTATTTTGAAAATAGATCTTACTTTTAAAAGGGCAATTTTTGTAATTCTACTTTTCTGCTGCAAAAAAAAAAAAATGAGCTTTCTGAAAATAGAGATTGCCATTTGAAATGCTGTCCAGTCAGAACCTTTCTTAAAAATGGTTTCCCTAACTTGGGCCAAGAAGAATAATGCCTTTATTTTTCTTATATGCAAAGTGCCAGATAATTCTCTAAAATGATCCTGGTATGGTTGGTTTGGGTTTCTATTAACATCATATAATTATTTTTAATTTCAGATTTCATAAAAAAATTACTGAATGAATTTTCATTGCAAAAATAAAATGCCTTCTTACCAAAAAAAAAGAGAAAGAAATTAAGAGACTTCTCACTAAATTCCGGGTCTTATTTTCACTAATTTGCATTCCTTCTCTATTCTGTCTTCCCAGCTCTCTTTTTACCATTAAATTCTTGTTAATGATACTGTTATTAAGGGTACATGTTTCAATTTTTTTGGAGAATGGGAAAGTGGGAAGTTTCTTCTCTAGATTTCATTGAAAACCTTTGCCAGTTTTTTTTCATAATTTGAAACATCAGATTTTTATTTTGGAATATCCTCCACAGAATATTTGGTAAGACTTTTGTGAGATTTCAAGGAAAAGTTTTAACACCAGACTTGGGCACATTGTCTCCTCTGCCAAAATTCACTTCCTCTCCTCAATTTTGGAAGGAAATTGAAACTATGGTACTTGTTCATTGAAAACCTTAGGCTGCTCCCCAGAAAACCAATGCAAAGAAAAATCCAGGGGAGAAAAGTAATTTCTTGGCAGAGATACTGATAACATTTTACTCTAGGTCCAATCAGGCATGCTCTCCATTGTAACCTTTGCAAAATGTCACCCTGTTTGCAAGCAGGAGCTGGTCTCCCATTAAAAAGTTGGCAATTCAGACTCTTGAATCTGTTTTTTAATTCTCTTTCAGATTTTGAGATTTTTCTCTGCAGGAGCCAACCACAATTCCTTTGCTACAGCTTTTGGAATTCATTTTTTAAAGTGGCTGGAGTTAATGTGGTTTGGAGTCAATTGGCCCCTAAGAGTTACTATTGGGAAAAACCCCAGTGAACTTTATTTTGCTTCCAGAGGAGAAAAGATATTTATTCCAGTTGGAATATAGGTTGATTGTCAGTATTCAACTTTATTGTATAGATCTTTTCTACAAAGAATGACTATTTTACAGACTATGATGTGCAGCTAGATAGATAACTCAATTTGTTGGGGTTATTTTGGGGTTATTGAGCTCATTTATATACATACATATATATATATCATCTATAGAGCTCATCTATCAGTATTCATGGGTTGGGTGGACACTGAAAATAGACATGAATGGGAGGAAAAGACAGGCTTAATTACTTTTGGGAAACAGCAAATGATTCGGTTTAAGAGGAGAGTGATCAATCATAAGGAAATATGTGGGAATTATGTGAACCCATGTGCCATGCCAGAGGGCATTATAGTCCAGGGGTTATAGGATCTCCCATAAATAGACCCTACTTCTGGGTTCTTGTAGGTACTGGACCAAGTTGTCCCATGTGGTGAGTGATGGACATTCCCATATATAAAAAAAAACAAAAAACCCTTCCCAAGCTTGACTTGCTTTTGTCTCAAGGACTCATTGCTCATAGGTCTAGGGGTATCTATATTTCTATATTGGGGTGTGTGAGGTGTTCAAGAAAGACTAGCACCTCTGGTATGAGTGCTTGCCAAGCCCTTTTCAGGGATGTTCATCTACATTTGGTGTCTACCTGGAACTCAACCCTCATCTGTGGCTCCAAGAAGCTGTAGCATGCTCAGCAGTCACCCTTGGTAAAATTGTCTTGGCATATGGGCTAAACCAGAATGAGTGTAACCAATGGGCCTCAGATCCATCAGTGAATTAGTAGGGTGTCTATCCCAAGTATGCCAAGATTTCCTTTGGACTTAAGTCCAATTCAAGGCAAATCAAGAAATTGTTCATGATGTCATTGATCTCTACACTATTTTCTCCCTGCTTAGAAGCTCCATGTCTATGAAAACTTACATTTGCCTAGGAGCATGATTTAAATATTGCCTCCATTTCAGGTGGGTCTTCAGAATGAACATGTCTCCTCTTCCTTAATACCTTAGCTACACCGAAGCAGGCCTTTAAAGAGACCCAAATCTCTCTCAATCTCTACATAGGCTAGTATTAATTATGCCAGATGAGGATTTAGTAGCCATCGGAATTTCTTTTGTATAAAAAGGAATAAAATATAACAATGAAAAGAGAGTGAACAGCAATGAGGAAGATTTATTGGATGCTCATAAAGAGGCATTATTTATTTTTACTTCCCCTTCAGAGAATGGGAGGAGAGCCAAAACTCTAATGAACTGGACAACTGTCCCCAATGAGGAGCTGCTTCCTTACCTGGAGAGGAGGAAGGAGGATAAAGAGTTGCCCCAATTCAATGCTTGCATTGTTTTTCCAACATTGTCTTTGGAATCTCACAGCTCCAGTCTACCTACTGATGCAGTCCATTAAGATTTCAGGAGGCAGTAGAGGGACAGATCTCTGTAGACTGGACACACTGCTTAAACCTGGAGAATGAACTCTCCTCTTCTAACTTCTATCTCTCGTAATTCTCCAAAAATAAGTCCAGAAAAAACATCATCGCATTGGTGAACTCTAGGATAGAGCCTGCTAGAGTCTCTTGTCTCCTTCTAGCAGTGCTAACTTGAACTAGGAGTTCAGGAATCTGGGGCCACAAAAAGGTTTTAAAGACCTAAATTTCCATTAAAGTTCCATTTTTTTCATACCAGTATTCTTCTGATGTTGTGGTATGAGTATGAGAAATAGGTTACAAGTCTCTGAAGAGTTAAAAATGAGTGTCACTCTGAGGTCAATGGAAAGGCATATCGTGGGTGTGAATAGGTTGCCACATCTTGCAAATAGAGAATAATGAATAAGTGGAGTAAAAAATGTCATTAAAGGTGCAGTTTAAGTGCCATCTCCTATATGAGGATTTTCTGGTTCTTCCCCAGTTGTTAGAGCTCACTTCTTCTTGAAATTATTTTGCATTTACTTATCTGTGCACTTGTAGTATCTTCTCCCCACCCCAGAAGTGGAAGTGAATGTTTTTTGCTTTGTTTTGTTTTGTCTTTGCATCCTCAGAACCTAATATAGTTCTTTTCACATAGAATGGGCATTTAATAAGTACTTGTTGAATTGAATTGAATCAAAGAAAGGTATAAGTGAGAAAAGGAGATGAGCTGATGGCATACGGTGAGTGAGGGTTAATTAATATGGACAGTCAATGTGCTGATGTCAAGAGAAAACAAAAAGTGGAGGGCATGGACAATATTCTCACAGACTGGACAGGTATAGATGGGTGTTACAATCTTCATGGATGGTATGAATATCGATATCCATAAAATCATAGATTCATTTGAGTATTTGTGATTTCTAAGCTCTCAGATCTTTGGAGTTTTGTTAGAGATGCTGATTATTAAATTAAAGCCCTATGGTTTGGTTTTCCCCAAATGGATTTTCCATGCCCATTTCAAGTGATGGGTAAGGTAAACATGGCCTTAGAATTTAATAAGCAGACCTAAGAAGTCATGAATTAAATAAAGGAATTCAGATTTTTTTAAGTAACTCTGTTCTTAGGGCAAAGTGGCATGGGGCACCATTACTCATAGTGAAGACAAGAGGTTGACTGCAAGGACAAGATAAGTAGCACATTTCTGCAATTTAGTTCATCCAACATGGTTCCAAAGAGGGCAACAGGCAGTACCCCCCTCCCCCCAAAAAGTGGATAAATGCAAAACTTGTAGAAATGGGGAGGTTGGGAAGTGTAGTTCTATGGCAGCTGAAGTTACCAGCGTGTCCCTTGACATCAAATAACCTTCACTGCCACCTGGCGGCTGAGGGGAGGATAACTGAGCAGAAAGGTAGCCTATTCAAAAAATTGGGGAACTGATGGTAACAAGAGGCTCCAAAAATGTAACTGAGTAAGGTGAACAAAACTGGAGTGCAGCAACAATTACGAGAAATAATGTTGAATAGTGGATATAATGTTAAACTTGGAGTCAGGGACCTGGAATCAAATCAAATTTCACTTCTGACACCAACAGGATCAGGTAAGTCTTCATCTGTAAAACTGGGAAAATATTATCAATGATACTTATCTCATAGGGCTGTTGTGGAGCTAAAAAAAAAACTTCACAAATTCTAAGAAGTACAGGAATGTCAGTTATTATGAGGAGCATCTTGCTAAGGCATGAATAGGGAAAGAAGTAGCATTTGTGTGCGTGCGTTCATGTGTGCGTGTGTGTGTGTGTGTGTGTGTGTGTGTGTGTGTGTGTGTGTGTGTGTGTGTAGGGGGTAGGAAATCTGGACATTGAGAAGATGGACAAATTCCAGAGAAAGATAACCAAGATGGCAAAAGACTTTCTGGCTGTTTTTCGGTCATTTCAGTAATATCTGACTCTTAATGACCCTATTTTGGGGTTTTCTTGCAAAGATTCTGGTTAAAGGTTTGCCATTTCTTTCTTCAGCTCATTTTACAAATGTGGAACTGCGGCAAGGAGAGTTAAGTGACCGAAGATGGTTAAGACACAGCTAGTGAGTGTCTGAGGCCAGATTTGAATTCATAAAGATGAGTATTCCTGATTCTAAACCCAGTGCTCCATCCCTTGTACCACTAGCTTGCATCTATGCTATATGAAGATCAGCTGGAGGAATCAGAGGTCGGTAGCTTGGAGAAGCCTTGGTAGAGGGGGTTAAAATATGAAAGTTGTCTTCAAGTGTTTGAAGGGTTGTTGTGTCGTGTTGTTGCTGTGTAGAAAAGGGATTTGACATATTCTCTTTGGTCCCAGAGAGCAGACCAGGAATGGTGAGTAGAAGCTGTAGAGGGACAAGTTAAGGTTTCACATCAGGAAAACATCCCTAAGAATAAGGGGCTGCTACAGGTGGTGGAGAGAGGCTTCTCCTTGGAGATCTTCAAGTCAAGGTTGAATGACTGCCACTTGGAGGTGTTACAGTGAGGGCTCCTTTTCAGTTATGAATTAGTCTAGTTACTGAGGTCCCTAATGACTCTAAAACAATGTGATTCTGTGAGCCTATAACTGTCTTGCTTTGAACAAGACTCATGTCCATCTGCCCATGCAGAAAATGTCTTTGGACTTATTTCCTGTCCAACCAATGCCCTTCCATGCTGGCTGCCTGTGTGTAATCTTTTGTTTTGTATGGGGTTTTCTCAGACATTATCATTACGTTATTATTACTAATACCAAAAAACTGAGAACAAGAGAATATAAATAACTAGCTACCCATATGCCTCCTTTCCCATTGCTATACATTTTTTATTAGAATAACCTACATATACATCAAGGGTATCTTGGATAAAGGCATGAGAAGGGAATAGTCAGACTTTTGCTAAGAAGGAAGGAAGGAAGGAAGGAAGGAAGGAAGGAAGAAAGGAAGGAAGGAAGGAAGGAAGGAAGGAAGGAAGGAAGGAAGGAAGGAAGGAAGGAAGGAAGCATTTATTAAGTGCCTACCATTTGCCAAGCATTATGCCAAGTGCTTTACAATTATTTGATCCCCACAACAACCCTGGGAAGCTGAGAGAATTTAAGTGACTTGCCCAGGGTCACACAGCTACTATGTATCTGAGATGGGATTTAACTCAGGTGTTCCTGACTCTATGCCCAGTGTTCCAACAATTGTGTAGCCTAGCTGTCTCTACTAATATTCTACAAGAGACCACATATTTATAGTCTCACAATTAGTTGAATGATGCAATGATTGTTTATTTGCAAGAAGAAAGCATTTGATTAGATAAAGCAAAAGACTTTGTTGTAAGATCTCCTCTATCAAGTTGCCTCAAATTTCCTTACAAAATGTAACCATAAAGATAATTTTGCTTAATGACCCTCTGAATTGTAATAGCAAGGGAAGTCTAAATAAGAGACATGTTCATCAAAACCAGTATTATGGAGGATATTTTGCTCAGAACTCTAATTGAAAAGGAGATTCCCATAGATAGTAAAGCTTTCCACATGCTCCTATTTGTAGATTATTGTATCACCACATAATTGTGTGCTGATTTCATCAAGCCCTGGAACATTGCAGAGCCTCCTAATTAAGATTTCTAATCTTTCAAAAGAGTTCAGCCTAACTATTCACCTAGGAAAAGCCAAGTGGATAATGAACACCCATTATTAGAGAGATAGTAGTTGGACAGACAGCCATGTGTCCTGCGCCGTGCTGTGGGTATAGTTCTAAAGACAGCATCCTGTTCAGGTTTGTTGTGACAAAATGTAGCACTCATGAGTCATTAAATCAAGGAGATTTACTTTGTTCAAACATAGCAAGGATATATAGAAAGGATATGGTGGCATTTAGCTCCTCCAGACATGGTTCCCTCTGTGGACATGGTTTGTCAGTATGTCATCAAGGTATGGCAAATTGGGTAGTATCAGGCACCCACCAAGTCTGAGAGGCTCTTACTATACAAGACTTGAACTTTCTATGCTCCCAGGCTTGAAAGCTGCGTTGGGGAAGCTGGAGCCAATCAGGTTTCATAGGGGAAGAAAATAAGCTGTGTAGAAAAAAAATGTCACTCCTATCACAGATCAGCACTGAAAATGATCAGTGAATTGAGTCCAAAATTGAACAGGAGGAGGAGAGTGGGCTAGATCTCTTTTGAAGGAACAAAAGCCCATTTTTTTAACACCAACATTCTATTGGTGATGTTATATGGTTGAGTCATAGAATACCACAGTCTCTGAAGAACTAGGCTGAGAATCACCTTCAATGAGGACAATGGAGAGGTGCATGGTGGGTGGGAGCAGGATGGAACAGATTGCAAATGAAGAATTATGCAGAAAGAGTGATTGTCAGAGATGTCGTGTGGTGAGAATGACAGATGGACAGTTGGCAGACTCCACTGATATCCATACAATGTCAAGGGAAGAAGAAAAAGGATCCAGAACGTTGGGTGGAACTATTGTGACAGATTCCCCAGAAGAAATGGACAAAAGTAACACATCAGGGGCAAATCCGTTGGAGCACAGTTATAATTAATAACTATTATTTCATTTGATTTTAAGAACAGTCCTAGGAAGTAAACGGGTCAGGTACAGTAAACCTCATTTTATAGAAGGGAAATTGACACAGAGGAGTTAAAATAAATTGTCGAAGGTCACATATTATTAACAGCTAGCATTTGTGGAACTTTAAGGTATACAAAATGTTCTTACACATGTTTTCTCTTTTGATTCTCGCAAGAAACCTGGAAGATAGGTGCTATTTTTATCCCCATTTTACAGTCAAGGAAACTGAGGCTGAGAGAGATTAAGCAACTTGCCCCCACACAGGTCTTCCTGATTTCAAGTCTAGTAACTCTACACATTAGACACATAGCTAACTAATCTGTAGCATCTACAGGTCTTTCGTTTCTTGTCCAGGGTTAGTCAATAACACTATTTTATGTCTTATGTATCTGAGATTGTTCTTCATTCAAACCACACACACACACACACACACACACACACACACCCCTTTATATTCCTTCCATACATACATAAATACTTAGTATGTGCTTCAAAATTTGGGTTCTCCCTTAGGGCCCATTTCCTGCCTCTCTGAAGAAATGTCCCATCTCCAAGAAATTTATTAAAGGAAGCTGTTTCTTCTCAGTTTTTCTTCCTTTCTCCATCTGCAGAGAACTATTTTTATTACAAAATATTTTAAAACCAAATATATTTTTCTAAATAAGTCAAGAAACAGGGTAAATTTATTTTCAGTTCAGTTTGTCAAACTGGACCTAGGAGAACCTAGAAAACAACGAATATAGCTGGAGGACACGACCCAAAAAAGAATTGTAGAAGCATTCTCCTAGACAGGGACGGCCGGCAGGGTTGGCCTGGTAACAAATGGGCCTTAGAAAAAGCATGTCCACAAGAGACATGGTGAGACAGTTCATAACCCCACATAAGCAGTCCCTGAGACGATTTCTCCCTCACATTGGATCCCAAGAGGCAAATATATCCATGCACTGTACATATAACCCAAGTCTGGGAAAGACAAAATCCTCATGAGGTTTTTTTAAACTAAAGCCTTATGGTTCCACTGGGAAACCCTGGTTCCTTTCTCTCCGCACTTCCACACTCAACACCACTGGGAAAACCTGATCAGGTTTCTGGGAAGGGGAGAAACAGAAGGCTCCAAATACTTTTATCTGTGAGGGAGCCTTTGAATTGTACTATTGTACTCCCCTCCTCTGCAGATTATTGCAAAACTACTTATGAGCTGGCAATCGACAAAGAGAAAACAGAGTTAAACATAGCATTATAAAACTTTACCCTAAACTGAGTGCTAAGAACAGGCTCCTGAGGAGCAAGCATGGATTTTTCTCCCCAAGGGGTAGAGGTAAGAGGGATATAGAGTATGTAATACCTAGGCACAATCTTTACTGAGGTCTTTCCATTTTTTAATATTTTTATACTTTTATTTTTATATGGCACTCCTTTTCCTTTTAAACATTCCTTTCTGCCCTTCTATCCTACTCGCCTACCAAATGAACTCTCTCTGATAACAAATAAACACAATTAAACAAAATCAACAGACTCTCTAGGGCCACATCTTTATACTAAGGGAGGGAGATGTATTCCATCATTAGTTCTCAAGGATGGAGATTTGTCATTACGTTCAATTAGAGTATGACCATCTTTTAACATTATAAATGACGTTCTATTCATTGTATAGATTGTTTTTCTGGTTCTGCTTAATTCACTCTGAATCAGTTCATGCAAGTCCTTCTAAGTTTCTCTGAATTCCTCATATTCATAATATCTTAAGACACAATAATATTTTGCCACATACACTCATCCCAGTTTGCTTATTCATTGATAGGCACCCACTTTCCTTCTAGTTTTCTGTTGCCACAAAAAGTGCTACTGCAAATATTTTGCTATACTTAAAGAATCTGTGAGCTCATTGGTTTGGAAATTCCCTCCCAAGATCCATCTGTACCAGTCTCATCCTGTGTGACTCTTGTTTATGTCTTCCATTAAATTGGCCACAGAATGTCCATGCAACATTTAAGATGTCTTCTTGGGGTTTTCCTGACATAACAAACATACCAGGAGAACATGCTGACATGTCATTCCTTATCCTGCCCATATGACTAGCCCCTTCTAAGTTGCTCATTATTTATATATTCTAGCCTGCTCACCCTCATCAATGCATCTCTCTATTTTCTTCTGGACATTTCTTTTCTCTATTTTCATCTTTAATGTTTCTGAAACTCTTGTATTCCATTTCTCACATTTATACAGCAGTATCATTAAAATGGTGGTGTTAAAATGATGAACCTTTATTTCTGGAGAAAATTCGTAATCATCAAAGGAGGCTTACCACTCCTCAAAGGCAATCTAGTCCTCTCTCCTCCATTCCATTTAGCTTTGGACCTAGCCCATTGCTCATCAGTTTGTCTCAGTTCTGCATAGAAATAGATGTACTCTCTAGGTGAAGCCTCACACCTTTAAATCATGAACACTTTCTCTGAGAAAAGAATTGGTAGACGCTAGAAGGAATGAATGCCGAGTAACAGTTCTCCAAAAAAAATTACATTTTAAAAACTATGAAAAGACTTGTTATTGTATACCTAAATCTGTTATCAGATCACTGATTTGCCAGGGTAAAATCAAAATTAGAAAAAAAGGAAGAAGAAAAAAATAATTGTGAGAAAAAGATACAGCATATAATTGAAATAACTGAATCATGAACTATTTAAACAAGTAATTTATCATTTAAAATGGGAAATGAATGGCAGATATGAAACTGACACCGTTTTATAGAAAACTTCTCCTCTATGAAATTAAACTTTTGTATAATTTTATATAAAAGTTTAACTGGTGCAATGTATTGACACAACAAAAAAAGTCAAAAGAACCCAGAAAGCACCTAAGTCAGCAAATTTGTGAAACAGAAAGATATGGGCATCAAAGTCAAGGCCAGCTGAGAATATTAACTCGTTTATAAAATCTTATGAAGAAAGATGGACAATTATGGACATTATAATCTCCTAGAGCAGAGAGGGTAAAATTAGTTTAAGAAAGCTTGTCAAGAGATCCAACTGAGCAAAGTACTTCCAAGGGCATATAAGGGTGAGAATTTAAGGAGGTCAACAAACAAAATAAAAATGGAAAAGATCTGCAAAGATCATTATAACAGACTCTTTTTACTTATGAGGGTCCATAGAAACACCACATTTGGACCCTAATTTCACAGGAAGTGCTTCAAAGGGAGATAGAAATGTCTATCAACAGAACTGATAGGAGAAGTAGCTGGACTATGTGATTTTGTAGGAGGTCCATGCTAGAGGCAACATAAATGTGAGGTTGTTGAGGGACTGATATGCAAAGTTTCTGAAGGGGAAGAAGAAACCAAAGGCATATAAAAATATCTCAGGCTTTATTATTACCAAAAAAAAAGATGATGACAAACAATATGCTAATAATTATGAAATTCTGTTTGCTTTCCCATATCTGCAAAATCTTTATGGGAATTATCTATTCATGAATTGAAGGCATCTTTGATGAAGGCATTAATAGGGAACAAACAATATTTAAAAATGGTTCATATCTCAACATTTTCCCAAGTAACTAAAAAATGTCAAGAATATAAGATCCCATCGTTTTTGTTGATTACAAAGTATTTTATTTGGTAGAGTATTATGTTACTTTAAGAGATTTCTTTTTTACAATGAGGTATATTTCAACCATGCAATAAAATCATTTTTTATCTTTTAAGAGATATCACAATAGAAATAACCTTGTTTAGCAACTTTCTGGTCATAAACATCAGAAAAGTCATGTAGCAGAGAGAGATGTCCTCACCAAAGATTTTCACTTCTGGGATGGAAGAGATTTATAACAGGGTCCGAACTGAGGAGGGATTCTCTGTGGACACTGAAATTTTCAAGATAATTTTGTAGATGACTGTGCTAGTTGCATTAAGCTCTGACACTTAGAAAAAAGATTTCCAGTTACACTGGAAAGACCAAATGGGTTATGGTGGATATATATGGGCATTGCTGTGGGTATGGTGTGTGGGCCTTGATGCTCAACCTCCTTTTCTCTCTCTGGATTGACTTGCTCCTCCAATTTGCTCATGCTGGAAGTTTGGGGGTTTTCAGAAAAGGGTGACCACTCTGCTACAACTAACTCTCAGAGTTCTAGGGGTGACTCTGTTGTGGTTATTTCAGAATTTTAGTCCCTGAGCCCTTACCAGTATGTTTCCATTTAAAGGATACCATTTACTCTTAATCATGAAACAGTTACTCAATAGAATACAAGGCAATAATAATAATGACATATTAGGTCATTAATGGGTCATACTTTCCCACAAATGTACTCAATGTCTGTGGGAGGAAACAGGTACAAAGTTACAGGAACTTAGCCAAGAGGCACATGAGCAGGGAACCCCATGTTTCTAGGGCAACTTGTGATTCTGGATGCAGGCACTGATGTCACTGGTCTCATCAAAGAACACTACATTGCATGTTACCTGCTAGATGTTACAAGTTACCTGCTTCACTGGCTGCTCCTTGAATGGGTTCTAAAGTAGTGTTACACTTTTTTAGTCAAAAGAAGATCCCCTAAACCTGGGATCTGCAGAGATAGTTAGGTCATCTCTCTTGGCTAAATTATTTAGGTCATCTCTCTTGGAGGCTTTGAGGGAACTTTGAGGGCTTTCTTCATCTCAACTCATAAGTGGTAGAGAAAGGCAAAGCAGACAAGCCTTTTCTTTTCCTCATCTGCACTTTACATATGTATGTATGTACATATGTATACTTTCTGTCTTTCTAATATGGAAATATGTTTTGCATGACTGCACATGTATAACCTGTATCAAACTGTTTATTTTCTCAGTGCAGGAGTAGAGGAATAAGAGAGGGAGAAAATTTGAAACTCAAAAATTTTAAAAATGAATGTTAAAAAAATTTTCATGAAATTGGAAAAAGTAAAATATTTAAAAATACATTTTGTCTTTTATTTCTTTAGTATATGTACTAGATATACTCTCTAAGGGTCCTCTCTGACCATACATCTATTTTATTCAATTCAACCAACATGTATTAAGCACCTGCTATATGAAAGACTGTGTACTGAAGACAAAAAAAGAGAGAGTTTTTACCCCTGAGGAACTTAAATTTTTGTGGGTACAAAAGGGTGGGAAAGAGAAGGAATGCAACATGTACACAAGTTAATATCAGCTTTGTACAAAGCTGCACAATGTAATTTTAAGAGGGGGAAAGAAAGCTAACAATGGGAATTCAGGAAAGGCCCAGTAATGCCTAAGCCATGCTTTGAAAGGATTCTTTGAGGCAGGGGTGAGGAAGGGAGCACATTCCATATATGAAGAACCAGAGGGAGGAGATAAGGCATCATTAATGGGAAGCAGCTAGCAAACAAGTTGGACTAGAATACAGAGCGTGGGAGGGGATGCAATATGAAATAATACTGGAAATGTAGCAAGATCGTGGAGGGCCAAGAGAGGCAATAGGGATCCATGGAAGACTGATGAGCAGAGGAGAGCCTGGGTGGGAAGTGTGACTGTCAGGTTTATGTTTTAGCTATGCCAATCTGGCAACCATGTGGAGGATAAAATGGAGAATGCAGAGACTGGAAGAAGGAAAAGGTAAGAAGGTGAGGAGGTAATTGCATTAGACCAAGGAAGAAGTGATAAGGGCTTAATTTTGGATAGAGGCTGGGCCAGAGGAAAGAAGGGTTTACTTTAGGTAAAAGATCTGGCAACTGATTGAACAGAAATTGAAGGAAAAGTAAGGAATGATTGTCTTTGGATCTACTTTTCTTAGATTCTGTCCCAATTGAGAGGGCCAGCATAAAGGCTCTGGATTGTGTCTATGCTACTGGGGGAAAAGAGATTTTTTTTTTCAAAAGATTAGAGTCTTGTCACAGAGCTCTCATCATGGACAAAAATGAAGATTTCAAAGCCAAGTTCCTAACATTGGACATTAGGGAGCTCACATTAAATAATAACATCTCCCACTCCTAATAAAATCATTCCAAAAGAGTGGAGGCTAAGGTCTCAGAGCTAGGTGGCACAGTGGATAGAGTGGATAGAGTGCCTGGAGTCAGGAAGATCTGAGTTCAAATGTGACCCCACATTCCCAAAGGATTCTTGAGACAAAATCCCATTCACATCCAGATAAAAAACTATAGAATTGGAACGTAGAATGAAGCAGGATGTTTTCTCTTGTGTTTTGTTTTGGTTTTTATTTTTCTCATGGTTTCCCCTATTCATTTTAATTCTTCTATGAAATATGACTAATGTGAAAATGTGCTTGATAAGAATGTATGTACAGAAGCCATATAAGATTGCATGCCATCGATTACAGAGATGCAAATCAAAACAACTCTGAGGCACCACATCACACCTATCAGATTGGCTAACATGACAAACAGGAAGATGATAAGTGTTGGAGAAGATGTGAGAGAGTTGAAACACTAGTATTCATCGTTGTTGGAGCTGTGAACTGATCCAACCATTCTGGAGAGTAATTTGGACCTATGCCCAAAGGGCTACAAAAATGTGCATACCCTTTGACCCAGCAAATCACTTCTAGGACTGTATCCCAAAGAGATCATAAAAATGGGAAAGGGTCCCACATATACAAAAATATTTATAGCAGCTCTCTTTGTGGTGGCCAAAAACTGGAAATCGAGGGGATGCCTATCAATTGGGGAATGGTTGAACAAGTTGTGGTATATTAATGTAATGGAACATTATTGTGCTATAAGAAGCGATGAACAAGAAGACTTCAGAGAGGCCTGGAAGGACTTATATGAACTGATGCTGAGTGAAAGGAGCAGAACCAGGAGGACTTTGTACACAGCAACAACCACAGTGTGTGAGGAATTTTTCTGGTAGATACAGTCCTTTACAGGAATGCAAGGGCCTAAAAAATTCCCAATAGACTCCTGAAGCAAAACATTTTCCATGTCCAGAGAAAGAACTATGGAATTGTATCATAGAATGAAGCAGACCATTTTCTCTTGTGTTATGTTATGTTATGTTTTGTTTTATGGTTTCTCCCATTCATTTTAATTCTTCTATGCAACATGACTAAGGTGAAAATGTATTTAATAGGAATGTATGTGTATAACCTATATAAGACTGCATGCCACCGCGGAGGGAGGAGGGAGGGGGGAGAAAATCTAAGAATTATGGAAGTGATTGTTGAAAACTAATAAATTAATTAAAAAATTTAAAAAAGAAAAAAATTTGATCCCAGATGTTTACTAGTTGTGTGACCCTGGGCAAGTTACTCAATCCTGTTTGCCTCAGTTTCCTCATCTGTAAAATGAACTGGAGAAGGAAATGGCAAACCACTCCAGCATCTGCCAAGAAAATTCCAAATGGAGTCATGAGGAGTCTGACATGACCAAAATGACTGAACAATAACAAAAAGGTCTCAGAAGAAATGTTATACATCCACAAACACACACATAAATACATGTACATATATGCATACACCAATGAAAGCACATACATATATGTAGGTATGACCCCACCCCTAGAAACAAACCAACTCTTTCAGCTCTAAACTAGAACCAAATTGTCCTCCCACTCCTGCTTTGTCTCATATCGTTGAACTCCAAATTGCTAAAGAGATCTCCTGAGGAGCTTTAGGGAATGGGAATATTTGAAGTGATTTGCATAATTGGCAACCTGGGATTTTCACATTCTTTTATCAAATTGGGACACAATGCTTTGGGAAGCTGGATAGGTATGGCAAGTCTGTTAGTAGCCACCGTTTGATTGGGAATTGTGGATTAATGTATTCTGTCTGGACCAGAAAGGAGCTTGTCTGTCTCTTTTTTTCAGCAGAGGCTTCTCTCCCTTGGCTGTTTACCTACTCCTAGACCTTTAAAGTGTCAGGATCATCAGTCAGTGCTAACTCTCCTTCTTCACAGGTATTACAGCTATCTCCCTTATTGGCTAATATTTCTTTTCTGAGTTCCTCCAGTTCCTTGTAGTAACCAATGCCTATCCTCTGAAGGCCAACATCTCTCAACACCTACATAAAGCTGAAAAGTATTTTGTAAGGTATTATCTGATTTAACCCTCGCAAAAATCCTGTGAGGTAGGTGGCATTATTCTAACTTTAGAGATGAGGAAACCAAAACTAAGGAAGATTAAATGCCCTGAATTTGGAAGTAGAGGACCTGGATTCCTATCCTGACCCACTTACTTGGTACTTGTGTGACCTTAGGCAAGTCATTTGACCCCTCATTATTGCCTAGTCTTTCTCCAGACACCTTTTCCTCAGCTGCTGCATTGCCATACTAGAGAAACCGCTGCCCTGAGGCCTTCCTCTCCTAATTAGTGAGTCCCTCTCTCTCCCTTTCTAGCTCTCCTTTAATTTTTGTCTTGCCCAATTAAAATAGAAGTTGTCTTGAGGGTAGGGGCTAACTTCTTCCTGTATTTGTATCCCTAGTGCTTAGCACAGTGCCTGGTAGCTATCTAGTTATCATATCATACTCATCATTTTAAAAAATTTAATATTTAGTTTTCCCCAATTACATGTAAAAACTATATTAACATTCTTTTTTCAATTTTGAGTTCCAAATTCTCTTCCTCCATCCTCCTCTCCTTTGAGAAAGTAAGCAATTTGACATGGGTTATACATGTGTAGTCATGCAAAACACACTTCTGTGTAGTCATCACTTCTTATAGCATAGTGACATTCCATTGTGTTCATGCTCCATTTCATTGGCAGTCATATGGCATTCATATGTCACCACTTACTTCTATAGCCATTCTGCAAATAATAGGTATCCATTTTGTCTCTAGTTCTTTACTAGTACAAAAAATACTGCTCCAAGTATTTTGTAGAATTGTAGACTGTTCTTTTTATCGTTACCTCTTTGAGAAATATGCCTGAACATTTTAGTCACATTCCTAGAATAATTTCAAATTGTTTTCCAGAATGGTTGAATTAATATTTCTTAAGCATTTATGACTAAAATATTATATAAGTTGTGGAGATACAAAGACAAAAACTGACATCATTGACTTAAGGGAATATTAGTGATACAAAAGTTTTCAACTAAACCCTTATGAGGAAACATCTAAGGAAGAATGGCAAAGATTGCTAGAAAAATTAAAAATTCGATGAATCAAGGAGAAATACCAGTGACTGTTTTCATCTAGACTAGGACTCCATGAGGAGATGACCAGAAACCTGCAAAATTCACCATAAGGAGAACAGGACCTGAAGCTGGCATGAGTTCTGGGTTGAGTCTTTGTCAGGAGATGGACCAAGTCCAGAATGAGCTCCTGGTATGGGCTGTGCCAAAAGTCATTTGAGGTCCCTGACTATGCCAGTGGCCAGGATCTGGTCCCAGTACAGGACTGAAAAAGGAGGCAGGGTCTTCAATCAGGAATTATCAAGCTACCCCAACTGGAATAGAACGAGGGTATCAGCATCTAGACTTAAGCAAGGGCAAACTTTAGCCCTTTTAGAAGGGTATCTATACCTGAAAATTGGGTGAAAGATAAAACAAGCCACTCCATCCAAGAGAATATTAAGTTTCTTCAGTATTTGGGGGGAATCTCCTTTAACAAGTTATTGACTTGATTTTCATTATTTTCTTGCATCACTCTCATTTCTCTTCCCAATTTTCCCTCTACTTCTGTTACTCGATTTTCAAAATCCTTTTTGAGCTCTTCTATGGCCTGCAACTAATTCATATTCCTCTTGGAGGCTCATGATAGAGGAACTTTGACTCTCCTGTCCTCCTCTGATTGTGTGCCCTGAACTTCCTTGAGTTCTTTTGTGATGTTTACTCATCTTCCCAGCCAAACTTTTGACTTTCTCACTCTTTATGAAGTAGGACTTGGCTTCCAGTGGGGATGAGCATGGGGGTGGGTTTACTGTTCCCGGCTTCAGGAATTTTGTATCAGCCATTCCATCCCCTACCATCTGTGGGTCCAGAGCTCCAGAAACAGACTATGCTGCTGCTGCTGCTTCCACTACTACTGCCGCCACCCTACCACCGCTACCCTGGGGCTGGAGTTGGACCTGGCTAAACCACATGCTCCCCTTTCACCCAGGTCCCACAGAGTTTTCCGCCTGACCTTTAAGATGTTTGTAGATTGAGAAGTCTGGAAACTGCCACAGCTGCCAATGATTCAGTCCCCTCCATTTGTGCTGGTGCAGCCCACCCCAGACTGAGCTCTGCTCTCTATCCAGTGAGAAAGACTCTTCTTACTGATTTTCAGGTTATCTTGGACTGGGCATTTGTTTCACTCTCTCATTTTGCTGATTCTGTAGCTCTAGAATTTGTTTAGAATCATTTTTATAGGTATTTGGAGGGTTTTGGGAAGAACTCAGGGAAGTCCCCTGCTATTATGTCCCTAAATATTATATTCCAAGAAATAATTTTTAAAAAACTGTCCAGAGCTATTAAAGCCAGGGGGCAAGAAGAAAAAGACTAAGAATCCAACAGTAGTCTCTAGAAAGAAACCCCAAACTGAACATACCCAGAAGTGCCATGGCCAGAGTTTCTTGGTTAAAGAAATACTATTGTAAGTATCCAGGAAGAAAGAGAACAAATGCAAAGAACTGGGGTCAGGATCACATAGGATTATGCAGTAATTATTGTAAAAGAAAGGAAAGTTTAGAATATCATAAATGAAAGTGCAAAAGAAAAATGCACACAACGAAAAATAACCTAACTTGAAAAACTGAATACCATCTTATAGTAGGTAAAATTGACTTCTAATCAACTTTCAGGCATTCCTGTTGAGAAAACCAGCACTGTGTATAAGCTTTGAAACACAAATATAGGAGACAAAAGAAAGAGATGAATACATTTGAGCAACTGGAAAGCTCAATGATCTTCAAGTGCTTACACACTGAGAGGAGAAGATACTGGCATCACTTCAGGATTTCACTTTGTTTAGGGAGCAAAGTAAGAAAACTGAAGGGCCTGGGTTTGGTTTTGTTTTATTTTGTTTGTTCTAGGTATAAAGAAAAGGAAGGAAGAAAGAAATATATTAGGAAATAAATGAGGGAAAAGAGGGAGCAACTTATAACTCATATTTGAGACATGTCGGAAGAATAATACACAAATAATGTAGGGAATATCATACTTATCTGAACTGTGCAAAACATTAAACATGCACATATGTACATACACAGTTTGCCATAGAATTACATCAAAGCCAATGTGAAAATAGGTAGGAATAGACAGAGGGGAAGTGGATGTCAAGAATGAAGGTAAAATTGAGAAGGGAAGAGTAAAAGTAAAACAGTCTTCAATTGTAGAGGACTATTGGGGAGAGAAATAAAAAGGATAAGAACCTAGAGATCTGGATCTGGGCTGGAGAAAGAGAAGAAGGACAGAGGAGTCAGATCAGATTAATGAAGTTATAAATTACTAGTGTTGATTATGTTCCCTTTTTCTTCACCTTCATTTTTTTTTGTAAAAAAAAAGGGTACAAAATTATGCTAAATTATAATAAGATATGATGGAGGAAAATGGGCATCTAACAATCATGACATGTTGGGGTCTAAGAGGAATTTGAAGAAAGAATTTATATTTAAGTGGAAACTAAATAAAATAATCCTAAAGAATGAGTTGAGTCAAAGTAGAAATAATATAAGCAATAAATAATTTTATAAAAGAAAATGACAATCATGAGGCAATATACCAAAACTTTGGGGATATAATTAAAGCCTGGGGGATTTTTCTTGTGTTTTAAACAATGCCAAATCTGCTACAGTAAGGGCTTATATGTCATTTCTAGGTTAGACACCTTTTATTCATGGTAGTTAGGTGTTACAGTAATAGAGCACTGGGTTTGGAGTCAAGAGGAACTGATTGTAAATCCTGTTTCAAACACTTACTAGCTATATAAGCCTGGACAAATCTTATAACCACTCTTATGCTCAATTTCCTGATCTGAAAAATGAAGGAGTTGGACTCAATGGTCTCTAAATCTATGATCTATATCAAAAAATATTGAAATTTCAATTATCTTCATTATCAGAGGGAAACAGTGATGCAGATGATTCTTAACAATGAATGATAAGGCGGGAGGACAGAGTAAAGGGGGCAGATTAGGGGCAGCCATTCAGCTGAGTTCTCCCAACATTCCTCTCCAAATAATTTTAAATGTATACATGTATAGCCTATATCAGATTACATCCCATCTTGGGGAGGAGGAAGGGAAGGGTGGGAGAAAATTTAGTTCTCAAAATCTTATAAAGGTAAATGTTGAAAACTAAGAATAAATAAAAGATTTTTTAAAAAAAGAGAAATTGTTGGTATTCCAAGTAATGATAAGAAGTTTAAATAAAGAGCATTTTAAGACTAAAAAAAAAAAACCCCAAAACACCTCATATCAATTTTTGGCATTGCAGATTCAACAAAAGGTTAGGGTAAGACATTTTTCTGGATTAACAAAACTTAAGAGGTCATCAGGAGAAATCTGGAAGACCTGTCTGAATCCCACACATCAAGTGGTAACTGTTACTGTAGCAGAGTTCTCAGCCCAGAGATGGTAAGAGGATCAGGTAGCTGGTAAGAAAGAGATTACAGGGGACCTGTTGCTGGGTTGGGTTTAGCTGGTGGTGATTGGTAATGCTATTGCCCATATGGAGTTCTGAGTTGCAGTTCTAGGATGGAGAGGTCCTTGATCCCAGTTCCAAGGCAAAGAGAGCTCTAGTGCTGGTGGCTGCAAGGGGACTAGAGTCCCTTCTTAGGTAAAGACCAGAGTACAAACCAGGAGAGTAGTGACTACATCTCTCCTAGGATCACACCACCTTGGAAGCATCAAAAACTTACAAACCCCCAGAAATAACATTGAAAACAGCAGCACAAAAAAGTCTGACATTTGGGATAGTGACTCTCCAACCTCAGGTGAGTGGAGCCTAATTTTAACATAAAATTCAAAGTCAAGAAATAGGCTGGATAAATAAGCAAACAACAGAAAAAAAAATGATCATAAAAAGCTACTACAATGTCAGGGAAGACCAAGATATAAACTCAGAAGACAAAAATATGAAAACAGCTACCAAAAAAGCCTCAAAGAAAAATGCTAATTGTACTCAAACCCAACAAGAATCCTTGGAAGAGTTAAAGAAAGAGATAATAGGGAAGCTAGGTGGCAAAGTAGATAGAGCACTGGCCCTAGAGTCAGAAGGACCTAAGTCCAAATCCAGCCTCAGACACTTGACACTTACTACTTGTGTGACCCTGGGCAAGTCAGTTAACTCTAAATTGCTTCACAAAACAAAAACAAAAAGAAACAGATAGTGATACAGAAAAAATGGAAAAAGAAATGAGAGTGATTCAAGAAAATTATGAAGAATCCTAACAGCTTGGCAAAAGAGGCATAGAAATCCACTAAAAAGATGAACGCCTTAAAAAGCAAAATTGGCCAAATGAAAACATGAATAGAAAATCTCACTGAAGAAAATTATTTCTTAAAAGTTAAAATTGGGAAAATGGAAGCTAAAGACTCCATGAGACATAAAGAAATGATAAAACAAAGTCAAAAGAATGAAATATGGAAGAAAATGTGAAATATTTCATCAGAAAAACAATTGACCTGGAAAACAGATTGAGAAGAGATAATTTAAGAATTATTGGACTACCTGAAAGCCATGATCAAAAAAAGTGTGTAGACATCATGTTTCAAGAAATCATTAAGAAAAGCTACCCTGATATCCCAGAACCAGAGGGTATAATAGAAATAAAAGTATTCAACAATCATCTCCTGAAAGAGATACCAAAATGAAAACTCCCAGGAATATTCTAGTCAAATCCAGAGCTTTAGGTCAAGGATAAAATATTGCAAGCAGCCAGAAAGAAACAATACGAATATCATGGATCCACAGTCAGGAAGACAAAAGACTTAGAAGGTTTTACATTAAAGGATCAGCAGGTTTGAAACTTGATATTCTAGAGGGCAAAGGACCTAGGATTTCAACCAAGAACATTTACCCATCAAAACTGAATATAATCGTTGGGGGTGGGGGAAGGGAAATTGCCATTTAATTAAAGACTAACCATTCCTGATGAAAAAACCAGAGCTGAACAGAAAATTAGATATTCAAACAGAAGATTCAGGAGAAACATAAAAAGGTAAATATGAAATAAATATTTATAATGATTTATATTTGATTTATATATGATCATATTTATAATGATCATAATCATAAGAGATTCAATAAAGTTAAACTATTTACAGTACTGTATGGGAAGATGATACATGTAACTCCCAAGAACTTATCAGTAAGGCAGTTAAAAGGAGTTTAGATAGACAGAAAACATGGGTATGAGTTGATTATGTTGGAATGATCTCCAAGAAAAATGTAGGGGTAAGGAAGAGGGATGCATGGGGAGAAGGCAGAAGGGAGAGATCGAATGGGAAAAATTTTCTCACATAAAAGAGATACACAAGGAAGAGATTTTACAATGGAGAGGAAAATGAGAGGGGGGAGGGATGGCAGGCAATATTTGAACCTCAGTCTCATTGGAATTGGTTCAAAGAGCGAACACACACACACACACATAGTACAATATAGAAATGTAATTTACCCAATAGGGAAATGAGAGGGAAGGCGATAAGAGAAAGAGGAGTAGTGATAAAAGAGAGGGCATATTAAAGGAGGCAGTGGTTAGAGGCAAAATAGACTTTTGAGAAGGCCAGGATAAAAAAAAAGGAGAGAAGAAGAGACAGAAATGAGATGGACATAATTAGTAACCATAACTGTGAATGTAAATGGGATGAGTTCACTCATAAAATGGAAACAGCAGAATGGATTAGAAACCAGAATCCATCAATATGTTTTGTACAGGAGACACATACAAAGTTAAAATAAAGGACTGAAGCAGGCTCTAATACACTTCAAGAGAAGTTAAAAAAACAAAACAAAACAAGGGTAGCAATCACAGTTTCACACAAAGCAAAAGGAAAAACAGACCTAGTTAAAAGACAATCAGCAGAACAGCATTATGCTAAAAAGTACCATAGACAATCAAGTAATATCAAAATTTTTACCCCAAGCACCTGTGATAAAGGCCTCATTTTTCAAATATGCACTGACGAGAGAACTGAGTCAAATTTATAAAAATAAGAACCATTCTTCAAATGATAATGGTCAAAAGATACAAACAGATTTCTTCAGAAGAAGAGATCAAAGCCATTTGCAATCATATGAAAAAATGTTCTAAATCACTATTGATTAGAAAAATGTAAATTAAAACAACTGTGAGGTACCACTTCACACCTATCAGAAATTACAAGTGCTGGAGGGCATGAGGGAAAAATAGGTATGCTAATGAATTAATGGTGGAGTAGTGAACTGGTTCAACCATTCTGTAGAACAATTTGGAACTATGCTCAAAGGGCTATAAAACTGTGCATAACCTTTGACCCAGCAATACTACTTCTAGGTCTGTATCCTAAAAGGAAAAGGACCTATATATACAAAAATATTTATAGCAGCTCTTTTTGTGGAATTGGAAATTGAGGGGATGTTTATCAGTTGGTGAATGGTTGAACAAACTCTGGCATATAATTATAATGAAATACTAATGTGCTCCAAAAAATGATCAGGGTGGAGGTGGGTGATGGTTTAGAAGAACATGGCAAGACCTATACAAACTGACACAAAATGAAGTGAGAAAAACTGGGAGATGATTGTATACAATAGCAACAATGTCGTAATAATGATCAACTATAAAAGACTTGACTATTCTGATCAATACTATGATTTAAGAAAATGCCAAAGGACTCAGGATGAAAAAAGTGAAAACTGATAAACTCTGAGTGAAAATTGAAGTAAAATTTGATTACTTCTTTTCTTCTTCTTGCTTTTAAAAAAAGACATGGCTAATATGGAAATATGTTTTGCATTATTTCATATGTATAATTGATATTATATTGCTTTCCTTCTTGGTGAGAGTAGGAGGAGGTGGGTGGGAGGAAGAGAATTTGGAATTCACAATATAAAAAGAAAAGAATGTTTAAAAATAGAGTGCCAGACCTGGAGTCAGGAATACTGATTTTCCTAAGTTCAAACCTGGCCTCAAACACTTAGCTGTGTAACCCCATTTGCCTCCATTTCCTCATTTGTAAAATGAGCTAAAAAAGGAAATGGTAAACCATTCCAATATCTTTGCAAGAAAACCCCAAATGGAGTCACAAAGAGTCATACATGACTGAAATGACTGAACGACAACAAAAAATAAAAATTTAAAAATCAATGAATCATAAGAAAAATCATTTCTATTAGCTTTTAGAAATCACTAAAATTCATAATCACACAAAATTACAGAAACTAATAACCAGAAGGGACCTCAGGGCCATCTATTACAATCTCTCCCTTACTTCTATAATCTAAGGTGGAATGATCACTTTCTCCCAAGATCCCTCTTCTTTCTCTTTCAGCAACTCATCAGAGTTGGGTCCAAAATGTCCATTCTCATTTCCTCTATATTTTGAAGTTCATTTTCCTCTCTATATAGAAGCAGCTAAATTGCACATCCAGCTAGATGGTTCGATGGATAGAGTGCTTGGGACTGAAGTGACTGTGGGAAAGTCACTTAATACTGTTTGCCTGTCAAATAAGCTGGAGAAGGGAATAATAAACCACTCCAGTATCTTTGCCGAGAAAATCCCATGGACCGTACTGTCCACAGGGTCACAAAGAGTCTGGCACAACTGAATGAGAAGACTGCACAGCAGACAGAATACAGAACCTAGCATAAAGAAACTCGGGAGTCTGAATTCAAATTCAGCCTTAGACATTTACTAGCCACATGACCCTGGGCAAGTCATTTATCACCTTCCTGTCCCCGTATTCTTATTGATAAAATGAATATAATAATAGCACCTACTTCCCACGGTTGTTGTGAGGAGAAAATGAGTTAATATTTGTAAAGCACCTTGCAAACATTAAGGTGCTATATAAATGTTATCAATATTATTATTATGAATTTATGAGTTATCAGCTACTGTGCTTTTTTGGCAGGCAGTGCCAAAAGATGTCCAGATAATTCAAGTTCTTTTTAAATATAATCTTGTGCTCCTCTGCCTGGTTTATGATCTGTTTTCCAATCTCCTCATCTCATGCCTCTTGCCAACGTGATCTGAAAAGTATTCTTATAACAATATTACCTTTGTGTTTACCTTCATCGAATCCATCATGTTTCTACCCTCAGTTGTCAGATTTTCTTCATGAATATATAAACAATATGCAGTGCTTCTGCATCCCTCTTCATCTATTTTCTTCTTTTTGAATAAAGTATATGCTTCCAGATCTAAATTCCAGTCATGAATCTCATTCAATCATATCTCAATGATGCCTACTAGGTCAACATTTCCTTCCTGTACTAGAACTTCTACCTTCTGTTTATTACTCATACTTGATGCATTTATATATAGACATCTGAGGCTTTGTATATCATTTTCCATAAATTATTAGTCCTTTCTTCTATTTTCTTCCTCCTGTATTGTACCTGCTGATCTTTATGGTACCAAGTTCGTTAGTTCTATGTGGGTAGTTTTCCCTTTCCCCTTCCTTTTTTTCAGTCTTAAAGTTCTTTTGATTAGATTTATAACTTTTCAGGCAAGTTTGTTTTTACTGTACACCTTGTTAGATGTACTTCGTTCCTTTCTAAGATCCTTCTCATTCCTATATTTTAAGTTATGGCACATGTTTCTTCCCTATGGTGACCACCACCAGTCTTGTGCCTCATCTCATTGTCCTTCTGTGATTCATGCCAACCTATGGCATCAAACATCCCCAGGTTCTGTAATCTCTCATGAAAACCACCTTCCCCCAAATCATAAAGGTACAAGGTGAATTGTCTCTTCTTCTAGAGTGATTGTATCCATTGTTGGGTTATTCTCTGCACTGGCAAAAATTTTTGTAGTCATAGATCTGTATGCTGCATTGGGTAGGACTGTCTCTTAATTCCCTTCGTACATCTCAGCATATTCCTCATTCTCCTTTACTGGTTCATCATCCAAGGTCATCTGTCCTCTTCTCTTCTCCTTCTATGATCTCTCTGTCTCTGTCTGTCTCTGTCTCACTGTCTCTATCTCTATCCTTATCAGCTATCAGCATTCATGGGTTTAACTAGCATCTTTATGTAAATGTTCATGTATCTGAACATGTGACTCACCTACTCAATCAATTCTCTCTGTCTCTCAGTCTTTCTCTCTCTCTGTCTTTCTCTCCCTCTCTCTGTTTCTCTCTCTCTCTTTCTCCCTTCCTCCCTTTCTGTCTGTCTCTGTCTCTCTTTTCTCCTCAACTATCAACATTCATGGGCTTAACTAGCATCTTTATGTAAATGACTCATATATCTGAACATGTGACTCACCTACTCAATCAATTCGCTCTGTCTCTCAGTCTTTCTCTCTCTCTGTCTCTGTCTTTCTCTGTCTCTCTGTCTGTTTTTCTCTCCCTCTCTCTGTTTCTCTCTCTTTCTTACTCCCTTCCTCCCTCTCTATGTCTCTGTCTGTTTGTCTCTGTCTCTCTTTTCTCATCAGTTATCACCATTCATGGGCTTAACTAGCTTCTTTATGTAAATGACTCATAGATCTGAACATGTGACTCCCCTACTCAATCAATTCCAGTGGCTTCCTATTGCCCCTAGCATAAAATATAATTTCCCACTTGACTTTAAAAAACTGTCACATACATTTTTTCAATCAGTAAAAATCAGACTTTGTCTCCCATTCCAATCATCCTCCTAATTGAATATGAAAGAAAAAATAAAGAATACATGTACACCAAGAGCCATTGAGGGAGAGGGGTTAGGAGGGAGGCAGGAGATTGAGACAAAGATCTCCAGGTAATTGGGACAGAAGTAAAGGTGGGCAAGGAAGAAGACATGTGAGCAAGAAGAACCCAGCAGAGATGACAGACTAAGAGACAGTGCAAAGGAGAAAAGACATTTGATTTTGAAAGGTGAGGAAACTGAGGCTCAAAGTGTAACACAGCCACTAAATGGAGGGCTGCTCTAGCTGCATCCCAGAAATTTTGACAGAATTAAATGAGAAGTTAAGGAAATTATTCAGATAATTAAGACCCAGTGTTCTTTCCACTGTGCCACCATCTGTCCTATCCAAGAGAGAATCAGCATGTGTGTGGAGATGGTAAAGGAGGACCTTAGGTACATGGTTTGTGGAGAGAAAGGGAAGGATGCTTTTACACGGATAAGTTTTCACATGTATTTTCTATTTTGGGTTCTATCTAGAACTTTTTTTGTTTGTCTAGGAGATTCAGTGCAATGACCTTGCTCGCTGCTGGGTCACTCATTACAATGAAGAAAAAGATTCTGAGCTAGAAAGAACCTTCCTGATCACCCAGTGATGAACAAACTGAGTCTTGATGTCACCCAGGTGGCAGCTGGAGGGTCAAGACTAGCACTCATGCCCTGGAACTTCACATCCCTCTCATTCTTTCCACTGACTCATCCTGCCTTCTACCACCTACAGTTCCATTTTTTTTCATTTCCTTTTTGTTAAAAAATTAATAAGAACCAAATAATTTTATTTGCATTTCCGTATATAAAGCAAACCAGAAAAGGCCACATGGAGGCAGAAATTTGTGCCATCCCCAGATGGCTTCCCTCCCTAAGTATGCAAAAAATGTCAACATGTTATTTTCTTTTGAAAATTTTTTTATGTAAATAGTATTTTATTTTTTCCAATTACATGTGAAGATAGTTTTCAACATTCATCTTTTGGTAAGATTTTGAGTTTTAAATTTTTCTCCCTCCCTTCTCCAGGCCTCCCTCCCTAAGACAAGCAAGCACTCTGATATAGGTTATACATGCACAGTCATCAACATGTTATTTTCACAGCTATCCTGATTACCTGCGTTTCCTACTCACTTCTGTTTTCTTTTGCACGTTTGAAAAATACTTCAGTGACCCTCTTTCCTTATCTTTTTTTCATTTAGGTAACTCTATCACCATCCCTCCTTTCTGCTTTCCACAAAATCCTTTCAGATTTTGAAAAAAAGAAAAGAAAATGAAAACTCTTCTATCAAATAGGCATAGACAAGCAAAATGAATTCTCCTATTGATCGTATCTGAGTACGTGCCTGATGCTGCATCTTTGCTTCATTGCCTCTCTGCCAGAAGATGAGCAACATGTTTTATCACCAGTCCCCTGGAATCTTGATTATTATATTGATTGTGTTCTTAAGTCTTTCTTAATTGTTCATCTTTATAATGTTACAGTCTTTAGAATGTTTTTATAAAATTGTTGATTAAATTATCCTCCTAATTCTGCTTACTTCATTCTACTATGTGTTATGTACATAGTGAAGATTTATTTCTTATTTAAAAGAAGAAAGAAAAACAACCCCCTGTTACAAATATGTGTAGTCAAGAAAAACAAAATTCCACATTGGCCACAACAAAAATTATGTGGGTATGCATACACACACACACACACACACACACAGACACACACACACATCTCATTTTGCACTCTAAGTGTTTTACCTCTCTTTTAGACACCCAGACACCTGGATGATTTGTTCTCCTAACTTTTTGAAACTCATAAAGCTGTAATCTTCAATTTTTCCACCTAAAATAAAGAGTATATGCCCAGACAAAGGATTGATGCTGATCTTCATAGGGTTACATGCTGGCTTCAGAGGGAGTTAATCCAAGACCTCTCCATACTCTGTAAACATATAGCATTGTCTCTCACTGGATGCCACAAGCAAAGGAGTCAGACCTAGAGCGAAGGTCCACAAAGTGAGAGGCACAAGGTCATCTAAGGCCTTTTGAAAGCAATGCCTGTTCCTAAGGACTGAGCCCTTTGGCCTGTCTCCACAACCTTAATCATCTAAATGACAAAATGTTAAAAACAAACAATAAATTCTTACACTATATTGCATTTCCTTGCCTTCTTAAACTGAGTAAACAGAACATATTTTTCTCTTAATGACACAGTATCATTATTGTGGACATTATTTAACTGTGCCAGATGCACCTTAAGAAATGTTATTTGCCCCTCACAATTCTGGTTGACCTTCTCTAGATAACTTCCTGTTTTTAGTGTCCTTCTGGTGCCCAGAATTGAATATAATATTCCAGATGTAGTTTGAATGGTTTTCAGACAGAGCACAAACAGTTGAATTATATCCCATGTCTTATAAAATTTGGATATTATAGTTCCATTAATTCAGGATTAGATTATACTGTAATGTATGTACACACATATGTGTGTATATGTGGGTATACATATAATGCATATATATCTATTTGCATGACATGATCCAATATAGTCAGATTGTGAGGGGGGAAGTCATTATATCTATATAATTTATGAATGAATGAATAGTATTTATTAAGGAGTTACTGTGTGGCAAGCATTATGCTGAAGATACATATATAAAAGTGAAACAATGCCTACTCTTAAGGAGTTTAAATTCTAATAGGGAAAGCCAACACATATAGAGGAAGGATGGCCAGGGAAGAATTTCAGTCAGAGAACTGAGACTCGGCATAATGAATGAAGTCATAAGGGAGTCAATTGGGACATCCTGTCCAGAAACAAAAGTAAACTTGATTTGATTATAGTTTCTAAGACAAGAGGTGGAGGATATAGTGGTATTTAAAGAACAACAAGATGAATGACGGGGAGATGGTTAGGGTAGACAGCGAAAAACATGGTCTAGTGGTCCAGGGTTGGTTAGATATGTTAACTTTCTGAGTTTGGGCTCAATGATTTACCAGTCACATCAGCTTAGCCTGGGACAGGAGTTTCAATACTGAATAAATTAAGTTCCCAAGGGCAGGGCCTTTGGAGGTCTGGTGGCCATCATGGTCGTTTCTGGATATACTGTTTTTCATCCAACCACAAGTGAACCTTGTCTTTTAACAAGGCGACAGTGAAGCGAAGCCAACTGACATCACATTTGAGAGCATATGCAACCCTTTGCACCCATCATCCCTCACATTTTCAAGGAAAAAAGGAAGTACACTCCCTTTCTAGCCTCCCCTGTTGACTTAGTCAGACAAAGTCAGCAGGTAATAAGCAGTGCCCAGGCACTGTGCTAAGCAATGGAGATGCAAAGAGAGACAAAAGAGGGGTCATGCTCTCAAGAAACTCACAATCTAATGGAGGAGACAACAAGCAAACAAATATGTATAAATCAGCTGAGGAAAATAAGAAATGATTAAAAGATGGAATACACTAAATTAAGACAGGTTCCAAAAGACTTCCTGCAAAAGATGGGATTTTAGTTGGGATCATTATAATTTTCAGGTCTTTTTCCACATAAAATGTGAAAAGTCAGTCCTATGCTTATTATAATGTATTCTAGAATTTTAACTGAGAAGGGGCAATTAAAAAGAGTCATTAAAGAGTGTTTCTGGGGCAGAAAGGAGAGTTATGTCTGGTGAGAGGCAGGGACCTTATAATAGGTTTTATCTGGGGAAATTGGGAATAATCGATTACCTTCTCCAAACAAGAATGGTGCTTTCTAGAACTGCATCCCATCCTAGAAGAAGAGGTGTATACAAGTGTCCAGAGACAACCAATACCTAAGGTGGTAGTAGGGATAGAAAACAAAAGGCAGGTTCACTTGGTTTTAGGAGTCATGAGAGATTAGGGAAAGGAAGTAGGACCAGGCCTTTCGAGCTGGCATTTAGAGTCACTAAATGGTGTATCATCTTTCATGAATTTATATTTTTAAATGATATGACAGAAAAAGATACTGTTAAAAACCAAATAAGAGATTAAATAAATAAATGTATGTGAAGGAGGATGGAATAAGAGCTATGGAAACAGTAATGCAGAAGTAACTCAACTATGGCACCTAGAAGTTCCCTACCTCTAATGAGAGACTATAGACAGAATAGAGAAAGGTTAGGTTATAGTCCATGAATGAGAAAACAGAATTCAAAATAGACTACACAGACCCAGAAATAAGGGAGATTATAAAATGAAAATTTCTTAGAAAAAGGTACCAAATATAAATGTAATAATAATAGAGTGCCACAGAAGAATGACATTTAAGCTAAAAGACTGGGGGTGGTAAGAGAATGACAATTTCCAACCATATGTTTGTCTGTGCTTGGAAGGGAAGGGCTAATGAAAGAGGAGGGAAAACATAAACAGACACTAGAAAGACAAATGAACAACTTAGATGAATTCAAGAAATTTGGTATGGACCAGGTAAATGGGAGTCAGGGAGGGTAGAAGAAGAATCTATGGAAATAGACTAATGAAATCACCAGAGGATGTTGCTGAGGGTGGAGGGCAAAGCTTGTCTGATGATGGCTTTCTTCGTTTACTTCAAAAAATAGAAGAAATTCTCCATACCATGCTTGTGTCTTTCCATGGGCTTGGTTTGGGTTGTTAACTTCCCTCTGATCACACCTCTTTCTTCCCTTTCCCTTTTCTCAAGAATGTGAAAATAGATTAAAACCTCCCCCTTTTTAAAAAGGAATGTTAAGGAATCAATTACATATTATTCTAGTTTAAATCCTTTGGACTAATATTAAAGAGAAGCTTAATTATCAGTCTTTCTTTAGCTATCGATGTCCTGTTTTCCTCCTTTCAGATTGGTGCAGGAAGGACTCCTCCCTGAAGTAATTGAGGTGGTTACCAGGCAAAGGCCAGAGACCTTAAATGATCCCATCATGACCAGGTTAAGGGAAATCGTCAAAGAAAGAGAAGTCTTTTTATTACTTCAATTAGTGGAAGCATCTCTGGGGTTCACCTTTGACCACCCAGAAAGGGGAATTTTTGATAAGTGAGGTCAAAGGAATGAATGGTTTTAGGAAAATAATTCTCTTAGGGTGTGCTAAAAGTTAATTGACAATTGCTCTGTTTGATGCAGGAAAATGAACTTTGCCCTGAAATACAATTACATTTTATCATTGCGGAATTTTGTATTTGTCAGAGAATGATGTAATTGTAACTTAGAAATGGCTTGTGTATGTGAGAGAGACTTCTAGAGTTATGGTGTGGTTCTGATCATCTATGGTCCTTTTGCATCCCAAGCAGAAATGCTTAGATTAGAATAATCTAAATTAATAAAACTTGGCAGGCTTGTGCCTAAAATGCAGAGTACAGAGTTTTCTTCCACAAGAGGAAGGGATGGAAATTTCCCAAACTGCCTTTGTTTAAATCCGCTGGAGATATTAGATAAGCTTGCAATTTTTAGCCCAAGGGCAATGCCCTGGATCCACATGGATTCTTTCCTCTACTAGTTAAGAGAGCTTTTTTAAAAATACAGATGAATACTGACTATTAATAAAATTTTAATAGCTCAAGCCCCCAGTTGAAGAGAAAATTATCTAACAACTTTTTAAAAAATTTATCTAACAACTTTTTGCCAGGGATGAAAATTTCTGACTTGCAAATTTTTTCTATATATCCAAATAGCCAGAGATTCCTATATCTCCAAGACATTTACTCATAATGCAATTAAAATCATCTTATATTTATCTATTACTTTGTCAAAGTATAAATAAAAATGAAAAGGAATTGAAAAGAATAAGAAAATCCTTAAGAATAATCAATGCCTATTTCCAAAAAGCAATAAAATAGAGTAGGAAACAGAATGTGAAGAAATTCATCAAATTTCAGCAGCATCTTGGGGAAGGCAGAGTCAGTCTGGGTTCTTTTTGAACATATTCTTCCATGAGTAGATCAGTGAGTGTGTAAAGGCTACAACTGTCTATGCTAATGACCAGTTAAAAGATGTAGCATCTTCTCTTTGGTATTCTGGCTCCTCAATCCTGCAGCTAAAAAAAAGAAATGCAATCCTGCATCTCCCCTTTGGATGCAGAGACATATATTCCAAACTTCCTGTGCTCCTGGACTCCTGTCCTCCAGCATAGATTTTATGATGGTTCATCCTCTTTCTAAGCTGAGGAAAATCTCTAACTCCCAGAATCCTATTCATCTATTGATCCAACATGATGCTGCATTAGCATTGAAGTCATGTAAGCAAAACTAATCTTAGAGTCCTTAAAAGAGAAGAACGAAAAGAAAGAAATGAAAGAAAACTCAACCTAACAATAATTACCTAAAATGTGAATGAATTAAATAATCCAGTTAAACATGAGAAAATGACAGGATAAGAAAATAAAACCAACAAGTTCTGCATGCTACAAACATATCTAAAACATAAAGACATAAAAAAAATAAAACATAAAGCAGAACCAAAATAAAATGAGGTGGTTTGACTAGATGATTTTCTAGCTCCAAATCTATGATCCTCATGTTACACAGCTCCTTTTGTACTCATTGGGATTGTTCATAAGTGTATCATAAGAATTTCATTTTGGGGGGTATCTGATATCCATCATAAGTCATGTTGCCCCTTAGATTTCCAGCCTAGAATACGAGGACTATCTTGTGGAAATCCCTTAACCTCTCTGGACCTCAGTTTCCTCATCTGCAAAATTAAAGGAGAGAACCAGATGCCTCTAACATTCCTTCTAGATCTAAGTCTATGATCCTACAATTGTATTATGTCCCATGGTTGGACTACTACAAGAAAGATCTTATTGATATTACCGTGGAATCATGTTGATCTTTTTGAAATGTGTTTCCCTACAGCATAGGGCAAATACTTAGCTATGCTCAATGTTCTCTTTCCTCAATATTAAAAACACCAGACCTTGAGTTCTTGAAAGCTATGCCAATGGAATATAAAATCTGGCATTTTCTACCACTTTGGAAAGGATTTGAGTACTGTTTTAGCAATAGACAGTCTGTTTTCTGAGGATCAGCCTAAGTACCCAAGAGTCTTATCACCAATACACTGGCCGCTTTGTGATGAATCTTTTGACCAAGGCAATTTATGGAAAAAGAAAAATGAAAAATGATCCTCAATCCTTCTTTCTGCAGTGACTGTGTCAGAGTAATGGAAAAGCAGGTAACGAGTGCTAAAAATCATATACCCTTTAGACTGTAGATAAATTTTAATTGACTACTGGTACTTTAAGTGAGAAGAGGTTGTCCAATGACCAATGAGGGGATATATTCTAAGTGTAATTATATTAATGTTGACATTCTCATCATAGATATAACTAAAAGACAGTATGATCTTGCAACTAAATGGAAGAATGGTTCCCACGTTCTACTCGGAAAAGTAAATAAAGAAATTTTTGAAGTTGATTTTATTATGCATCCAAAGGTAACAAGAAATATTATTTCAGGGGGGCAATTGGTCCATATATATTGCAATGCTTATGATAAGGATTTGCAAAAAGACTACAATGAAAATAATTGTAGCTTACATATCGATATCTGTTACAGATAATGAAAAATAGAGAAATTCTATTTAAAAATTCAATAAGACTCTAAATTAAATCAACATATTCTTTGATACTTGACAACTTTCTATGCAAAGATGAAAGTGAAGAGAAATACATAGGAAAATGAGAGTCAGAAATAAGGAATGAGAGGGGTCAAAGAAATGTAAACTAAACAGAAGGCTGAAACATATATCATGAATACTTTCTCTACATACAGAATCAGTAAGTATTAGACACAGTGAGCTCCAAATAACAATATAAATAAATGGAACTTCTCATATTTTGATGGGAAATAATATGCTACTGGAAGTCATTACTGGATCAATTATATGTGTACCAACTTGTTAATTAATCAGTTAACAGTCATTTATTGAAAGCCTGCTATATTCCAAGTTCTAGATTACCTATAGGTGATGAGGTCGTGGAGATTACTTTGTTGATGGATGACATTATACTGCTTGTATGAGGCCCTAGAACATGGTAGAGCTAATGGAAAGTGATCCATAATCTTTCACAAGAAGCTGGTCTAACTATCTACAGAAGAAAAAAAATTGAATAAAGAATACCTGTTGTCCAAACAGGTATTGAGGAAATTAAATTGAGGAAATTAAAATTTTCTGTATCATTTAATAATTGATTCTATTCTGTAATTAACCAAACTCTGTATTTCTGCCCCATTTTACATATGGCTCAAGTCACATTTCTCCATCCCTCAGGAATACAGCCTTTCCTCTGTATTAGTTTAAACATATAGGTAACTTGCTATCATCCTCAAAAAGTATATTGTCCATCCTTGCCTCCCCTTGGGTCTTATCTCCCTAACAAACCCTTCTAGGTTCCAGGATGTCTGCTAAATCAGGTCTCCTGACAAGGCCTGCAAGATGCTGATGGGTCTCATGAAACAATTAACATTCCTTAATTGTCAGATAGAAATGGTCACTATCCTTGTGGAGTGTTAGCTGACTTTCTTTAAAATAAGCAATCATGTTGTTACCCTGTTACCAATCATATTGTCTTCCCTCCCAACCAAACTCTGCAGTCCCCAAAACTATATTAAGACTGGTGAGCCCTATCTTAGGGTCTCTGATCACTGAGAGAGGCCATTGATCCAATTTATTGGTTACTACTAGACTCACTAATAAATCGATCATACTCAGACCATTGTCTCTGTTTACCTTAATTTTCAAACATAACACTATGATAATATGACAGCCCAAAGAGCTTCTTCATTTATAATCAGTGGGAAAGCTTACTATATGCCAGACACCATGTTAAATGCTGGAGAAAGACAGCTCCTGACCTCAAAGAGGTCACATTCTGATGGAGAAGACAATATGTAAATAATTAGTCATATACGTGATATACATAGAGTAAATGGGACATTATCTCAGAAGGGAAGGCACTAATGGATGGATAGAGGGGGAAGGAGGGGGTCACTTACAAAAGCCTTCATCAAAAAGTGGGAATTAAATTGCATATTTGAATATTTGAACAAAAAGTAAGCCAGTATACTTGGATCATAGAATGCGTGGAGAGGAGAAAAGTGCAAGAAGATGGGCTGAGTTTGAGTCATCCACATTAAGAAGAGCTTTAGCTAAATAGAGAATCTGATCCTAGAAGTAATAGGGAGACAATGGGGTTTATTGAGTAGGAAGGTATCATAGTCAAACCTATATTTGAGGATAATCCATTTAACAACTGAGTGGAAGACAGATTGGAGAAAGACTTGAAACAAGGCCAATTAGAAATCTATGGAAGTGGTCCAGGTGAAAAACTATGAGGGTCTATAGACTAAGGTAGCAGCTGTGTGAGTGGAAAGAAAGGGACATAGATAACCGATGCTGTCAAGGGAGAAATGGCAAACTTTGACAACAGACTGGGTATGTGAAGAAAGAGTGAAGAATCAATGATGACATAGAAGTTCAGAGTCTGGGTGATTGGGAGGATGGTGTGCCCTCAACAGTAGAGGGGAAGCATGATGAGGGAAGAGCTGGGGGGAGAGAATTCATCCCATCCAAAAAGGGAAGGGAAGGGAAGGGAAGGAGAAGGGAAGGGAAGGAAAAGGGAAAGGAAGGGAAGGGAAGGAAAGGGAAGGGAAGGGAAGGGAAGGGAAGGGAAGGGAAGGGAAGGGAAGGGAAGGGAAGGGAAGGGAAGGGAAGGGAAGGGAAGGGAAGGGAAGGGAAGGGAAGGGAAGGGAAGGGAAGGAAAGGGAAGGGATGGGAATGATGTAAAATAGGTAGTTGGTGATGCAGAACTGGTACCCAGGAAAGAACTAGAGCTGGATGTATGGAACTGGGAATCATCTGCTCAGAGATGATCACTGAACTCGATGAGATCACTCACAGATAGTGAGTGTGATATAGATGAAGATTTAGCAAAGGAGATTGAGGAGGACTAGTCCTTTTTGACAGACACTACAAAATGGCAATGAGGTAGGTCCAGAATAGATTGGAAGAGGAGTGTGGGCTGCATTCCCCTTAGGAAGTTATACATTGCATTTAAGCTCCTCCCTAAAACATGTTTATCACACTCATATTCTTCTTTTGAGGCTGCTATGTTTGTGAAGCTTGGAATACCAGAAGAAGTCAAGTCACTCAAGGGGCAATAGAGAGAGGCATGATGGGGGTGAGTTTGCTGCAGCAATATTTCCAGTGAAGAGTTATACAGATGCAGCTTTAAAGAGCTTATCAAAGAAAGGTACAAATAGAAAAGGAAGTGGGCTGGCCAACTTGTGAGAGTAAGGAATAACTAATGGTGTAATGGTAGCCCACGGACTCCACTGTTATGTACACAATGTCAAGACCTCTACAGAATGATCCTTTAGAATTAGTTTCTCCTACCTCCCACAAAGGATTTACAAGAGGATACATATTCATGAGTCTCACAGTATGAGATGGTGTGGAGGGGCTGTGATCTTGCATCATTGGAAGGAATAAATACTTAGATTGATAAAAATAAAACACTGATTCATTGAATTATCAAAATTCCTCCCAGTGGATGTGGCCAGGTTTATTTCTTTTTAAAGTTTTATTTTTGCCTTTTGTTTTTACCTAACCTTCACTTTTAAATGCATCCCTTTCCCAACAAACTGTCCCTTGTAACAAAGAATAAAAGGGAAACAGAAAAAAACAGTTAATTCATTAAAACTAATCAATACACCAACTAAGCCTGATGATATCAGCAACATTCCAATCCCATAATCCTCCATACTTTCTCATTTTTTTTCTTTGGGGCTAAGCTTGGTTATCAAAATTACATAGTGTTTAGTTTTTAGGCTATTGAGGGGGCTCTTTCCATCTGCATTGCTGTAGTGTTTGTATGTGTTTATTTTCCTAGTCCTGTATCATTTCATACAAATCTTCCTGCTAGGCTTCTCTTCACTGGGTGCTACAAGGTAATAACAATCTAAATTAATATGAAGGCATGGTATACGGAAAGAGCACTAGATGTGGGGAAGAGCATTAGATGTGGGGTCCAAGTTATATCATGGGGGTTGGACTGAGTAATCTTGAAGTCTACAGACCTCAGTTTCTTCACCTATGTAATGAAGGTAATTGAGGACCTCCTTCTGCAATCTAGAGTACACCTTATTGGAGAACTGATAGAGATGAGAAGGACTCTACTGGTTGCTTCTAGTGATACATATGGGTTAGCACTGGAGGACTTGTGTTTGGGGGTGATGAACCAATCCTTTTATGGATCTCCTGGTCTTGTGAAAGACACAAGGGATGCTTGTTTCAAAGAAAATTGGCCATTGAAGCTGGAAGAACCTCCCATTTAGACTTTACAGGGAGAAAAAAAATTCTTCTTTCCTTCTTTTCTTCAGAAAATATGAAGTGGAACTTCCTTTGGAATTTCCCAGGGGGTGAAAGAGGAAAGGAGTTTTTCCAGCTGCACCTCCAGTATCTATGGTAACTATTTGCACATGGCAGTTAGAGCTAGGGCACTTGGTGAGTTTGAGTAGGGATCTCCAGACCCAAGTGGCCTTTTTCTGCTTTATATTTCTTTTCCCAAGTATAGGTGACAAAATAGCAATTTTTTATTTTTTTAAAAAAAGAACAAAATATATCTGTAGCCAGGATTTTGCTTTGTGCATGCCCTGATCACCTAAAATGAAACAGACACATGGGAAATTCCAGGGACCTACTTCTAGAAGACATCCTGAGTTTCCTTACTACGTGGGCAGGATAGCCTCTTTCCATTGGTTACATGACCAGAATAGTCTCTTTATAATGACAGGACTTGGACTCTCTCTTTCCTGTGGCAAATGGAAAAGGTAAAGATACAAGTTCATCCATAGCATGGGTGCCGTGAACTGAACTAGTGAGGGGGGAAGGACTACCTTCTGCTCTCCTTTTATCCTGTGGCCCTGAGAAATGGTTTGGGGCTGGGGGTGTTGTTTTCGTCTGTATGTTTTGTCTTTTTCAGTTCTAGTACAGGTGGTGGAATCCTCACAGGACCAAGGAACTCAAGGCATGGCAACTTTGGAGGTAGGATGTGAGGCTGAATGTTCCTGTCAGTCCAGCCAGACAGCCCAGAGAAGATATAGTGCCTAGAACTTGAACCCAAGGAAAACTTTGGTCTTGAAGCTGGGAACCATGCTATATAAGAACTAAGCTAACTTCTAAGCCTAATCCCCTTCCCTTTCCCAGAGTATGAAGTAGTGTGGGAAGGGATTATGTGCCCAGTTTTAGGGGGAATGTATGTTTATTCTTGCTATACCTTTGGAGTAAATATTTCCTTGTAAAAGCTAATCCAATTAACTACTTAATTCTATGTAAGTAGTTGAATAGAAGTAGGGTGCAGGGTTCTCCCCTACAATTGGGGAATGTCTTTAGTGAGGTGTTGAGTCAATAGCTCACTAGATAACCCCTCCACCTAGTCCCCATTAAGAGTAACAGAGATCCCTGAGGGAGGGGTGAAATGTGGCAAACCTGTCCTTCAGGCAGTGTGAGCCAGAGTAATCATTGTTACACATTGATCTTTATATGTACTTATAATTTGTGCCTCCCACTTCTCTCTTAGCAAAAATTAGAATTATTTTTTAAAAGTCTTCATCAGAAATATACATAGTCCAGCCAAACAAATTTCCACACTGGCCATAACCAAAAATGTATGTCTCTCTCTACATTTTAAGTTCATCACCTCTCTGGAAGGCATTGAGGGATGTGTTTCATCTCTAGTCAACTGGACTTACAATTTGATATTACATTGATCAGAGTTCTAAAGTCTTTCAAAACTGTTTTTCTCTATAATATTGTTATCCTATAAACTGTTTTAATTCTCATTCCACTCTGCGTCAATTTATAGTTGTCTTCCCAGTTTCTTCTGGAATTGTCCATTTTGTTGTTTCTTATAGCACAGCAATATTTCATTCATTCATCTGTTATAATTTGACCATTCTTCAACCCCTTAGTTTCTGATTGTTGGCCATTATGAAAAGAACTGCTATAAATACTTTGGTACATATTTGTTTTGTATATGTATATTATACATATATATTGCATTTTATTGTACATATGTATTTTGCACATATCTGTTATCGCTTTTTCTGTGGTCTCTTTGGCTTTGGTAGGTTCAAAGGGCTATAGCTGGTTCACAGTTTACTAAGTTCCAAATAGGGGATTCTAAGATGTATATTGCCATCCTGGAAGACAATCTTATGAGATTCAGAGGGTGAGAACTCCTGGGCCCCCATTTTGTTCTGGATGCATTATAGGAGGTGCTCCCTTCAGCTACTACCATGTTTCTCAGAGAAGATGATGACCATTAAAAGAAAGAAATGCCCCAGTCCCAGACTGGCTTACCAGAATATACGGATCTTGAGAGAGTTGTTTCTACAGTGCAAAGTCAAGGTTAATGTGAAATACCAACTCAGCAGTCCCATTGGATGTTTCACAAATTTAATATTTAAAATCTCCACCTCCAAGGACAGTATAGGGAATAATAGATTACTGTTTCATGTTGGAGTTTTTTTTTTGTCAGTGTATGCTTATGATTCTTTTGTGTTTTAAACACTTCTTTTCTACGAAAGAAATAGCTTTTTATTTTATATATATATATATATATATATATATATATATATATATATATATATATATATATTTTATATGACCAACACTGTATCTTGGGTAGTTTTCTCTTGGGGAGGTAACCTCAAAATAAATCAAACCTGAGTTTTAAGGACTGTTGGGTAAGGATAAGAAAAGAGTTTGGCCTTTTTTTCCAGGGGACAGATTCCTCCAGAACTGAACTTGGTCAACATATGAGTCTAAAGCTACAGACCCCTTAGTGGGAGAGAATGATCTATTGTTTACCATAAAATTGTAGTTTGGACCAAATTCTGCTCTAACCTTCTATGCTTCTATTAAATGGGAAGGAAGGAATGGGTGTAAGACATATTTCAAAGGAAGAATTGCTTGAAGTGTGAATGATTCACTATGAAGAAAGAGGGAAGGAGCAGGATGAATCAAAACAGATTATAATGGCGTCAGCCTGTTGCCAAATACATTACTGTAATATGTTATTGGGATAGAAGTTCCCTGTTGATGTGAGCATTTAGAAAAATTGCCTTCTGAATTGATACCAGAGGATAACAGCAGTCTGGTACTATATGATGTACAATGAAGAGATATGCTGCCATTCTGGTTGCTGAGACAGTTTACTTTAGTCTGATTTTCCACAGTTTTAATATTATTGAGGCCAATAATCCTTCCTTCAATTCAACAAATATTTGCTAAAGTTCAGCTATATGCAAGGCACTGCACTAGGTACTGAGGAAATTGACTATCATGGCTATGATTTTATTTTTATAAATCAGCACAAGGACCTGTGATTTTACTGGAATAAAAAGGAAGGAAATACAGCATTTGTTAAGTATCGACTATGGAGGATTAGGCCCTCTGCTTGCCAAGCCCTTTTCAGGACTATTCATCCCCTGCATTCCCAGCCATTGCCAGTTGTCTTGATTTTTGTTCAGCTGCTGGACTTTGATGACTCTGAAAGAGAGGATGAGGGTGATGACTTTGTGCAATTCTGTCCCACTTAAATCCAACTTACGCACAAGTCAATGACCTATGAAGTCATTGTCTTCATCAAAAATGAAGGACAAATAACAGTAACAACTATGTGCCAGGCACTGTGCTAATAACTTGAGGAAAATGATTTCATTTGATCCTCATAACTCTGTGGGGTGGGGAGGAGCCAAGATGGCGGAGTAGAAAGATACACATATGCTAGTTCCAAACCCACAGCCCATAAAATACCTGTAAAGAAGAACTCCCAACAAATTCTGGAGCAGCAGAAGCCACAGAACAACAGAGTGGAGGAGATTTCTGTTTCAGGGAAACCTGAAAAACTGACCCTAAAGATCCATCGCACACCCCACCCAGAGCAGAGCCCAGCCCTGCGTTGGCCACACAGCACCAAGGGGAGAAGATCCGAGAAGGCTACAGGGACAGAATCTCCAGCAGCTGAGCAGGTCCCTCCACCCACAGGCACCAAAGGTCAGTGAGAGGGTCTTTTCAGCTAGCCAAGAGAGGAGTGGGGTGTCCTCATAACTCAGGACCCCTCGGGAGGCAGCAGTGGACAGGGGCTCCCAAAGCAGGCAGGAGCTCAGATCCATTGTTGAAGGTCTCCACATAAACCCCCTGAGGGAACTAAGCCCTGTGTGGCAGCCCTGCCCCCACCTGAGCACCTAAATTTAATCTCACACTGAATAGCAGCCCTGCCCCCACCAAAAGCCCTGAGTCTGGGAAGCAGCATTTGAATCTCAGGCAGATCTGGAGGCCAGGTAGGTGTGGAGAGGACACTCAGAAGTCAAGTAAATGGCTGGGAAAATGTCCAGAAAAGGGGGAAAAAAAATAAGACCATAGAAGGTTACTTTCTTGGTGAACAGATATCTCCTCCCTTCCTTTCTGATGAGGAAGAGCAATGCTTACCATCAGGGAAGACATAGACATCAAGGCTTCTGGGTCCCAAACATCCAAAATAAATATTCAATGGGCTCAGGCCACGAAAGAGCTCAAAAAGGATTTTGAAAATCAAGTTAGAGAGGTGGAGGAAAAACTGGGAAGAGAAATGAGAGAGATGCAAGAAAAGCATGAAAAGCAGGTCAACACCCTGCTAAAGGAGACTCCAAAAAATGCTAAAGAAAATAACACCCTGAAAAATAGGCTAACTCAATTGGCAAAAGAGGTTCAAAAAGCCAATGAGGAGAAGAATGCTTTCAAAAGCAGAATTAGCCAAATGGAAAAGGAGCTTCAAAAGCTCACTGAAGAAAATAGTTCTTTCAAAATTAGAATGGAACAGATGGAGGCTAATGACTTTATGAGAAACCAAGAAATCACAAAACAAAACCAAAAGAATGAAAAAATGGAAGATAATGTGAAATACCTCATTGGAAAAACAACTGAGCTCGAAAATAGATCCAGGAGAGACAATTTAAAAATTATGGGCCTACCTGAAAGCCATGATCAAAAAAAGAGCCTAGACATAATCTTTCATGAAATTATCAAGGAAAACTTCCCTGAGATTCTAGAATCAGAGGGCAAAATAAGTATTCAAGGAATCCACCAATCACCGCCTGAAAGAGATCCAAAAAGAGAAACTCCTAGGAACATTGTGGCCAAATTCCAGAGTTCCCTGGTCAAGGAGAAAATATTGCAAGCAACTAGAAAGAAACAATTCAAGTATTGTGGAATACAATCAGGATAACACAAGATCTAGCAGCTTCTACATTAAGGGATCAAAGGGCGTGGAACAGGATATTCCAGAAGTCAAAGGAACTAGGACTAAAACCAAGAATCACCTACCCAGCAAAACTGAGTATAATACTTCAGGGGAAAAACTGGTCTTTCAATGAAATAGAGGACTTTAAAGCATTCTTGATGAAGAGACCAGAGCTGAAAAGAAAATTTGACTTCCAAACACAAGAATGAAGAGAAGCATGAAAAGGTAAACAGCAAAGAGAAGTCATAAGGGACTTACTAAAGTTGAACTGTTTACATTCCTACATGGAAAGACAATATTTGTAACTCTTGAAACTTTTCAGTATCTGGGTGGTGGGTGGGATTGCACACACTCTCACACTCACACATACACAGAGACAGAAAGCACAGAATGAATTGAATAAGATGGGATCATATCTTAAAAAAATGAAATTAAGCAGTGAGAGAAATACATTGAGAGGAGAAAGGGAGAAATGGAATGGGGCAAATTATCTCTCATAAAACAGGCAAGCAAAAGACTTTTTAGTGGAGGGATAAAGAGGGGAGGTGAGAGAAAAACATGAAGTTTACTCTCATAACATTCCACTAAAGGAAGGAATAAAATACACGCTCATTTTGGTATGAAAACCTATCTTACAATACAGGAAAGTGGGGGAAAAGGGGATAAGCAGGGTGGGGGGGATGATGGAAGGGAGGGCAGTGGGAGGAGGAAGCAATTAGAAATCAACACTCTTGGGGAGGGATAGGATCAAAAGAGGGAATAGAAGCGAAGAGGGGCAGGATAGGATGGAGGGAAATATAGTTAGTCTTATACAACACAACTATTATGGAAGTCATTTGCAAAACTACACAGATATGGCCTAAATTGAATTGCTTGCCTTCCAAAGGGAATGGGTGGGGAGGGAGTGATGAAGAGAAGTTGGAACTCAAAGTTTTAGGAACAACTGTTGAGTTTTGTTCTTGCTACTAGGAAATAAGAAATACAGGTAATGGGGTATAGAAAGTTATCTGGCCCTACAGGACAAAAGAGAAGATGGGGAGAAGGGAAGGGAGGGATGATAGAAGAGAGAGCAGATTGGTGAGAGGGGCAATTAGAATGCTTGGTGTTTTGGGGTGGGGGGAGGGGACAAATGGGAAGAAAATCTGGAACGCAAAGTTTTGTGAAAATGAATGTTAAAAGTTAAATAAATAAATTTAAAAAAATAAAAAAATAAACAATTCTTTGGGGTGGTTGTTTTTATCCCCCTTTTACAGATAAGGAAACTGAGGCACATTAAAGTTAAGTGCCTTGCACAAGGTCACACAGTTAGTGTCTGAGGTTAGATTTGAATATGGTCTTCTTGGCTCTAGGCTTACCTCTCTATCCACTCATATATCACATCAATGACTCTAATTATTAGTGTGGAACTCCTTCCATTGGCAGAGATAAAAGTCCATCTTTAATTTATAGTCTCTCAGAGAATTACCTGAAGCTCAGAGAGGTTAAATGAATTAGTTAGCTAATTAAATGTCAAAGGTAGCATCTGAACTCCTTACTCCAGGTTGAGGACTCTAATCATTGCTTGTCTTGTTTTCAAGTATGGTTTAACTCATTTTTATTGCATTTGTAACAGTATAATAATAATAATAGCTAGTATCTGTATCACTCTTTAAGGTTTGCAAAGTGCCTTTCAAATATTATCTCATTTTATCCTCACAACAACCATAGGAAGGTTTAATCATAATGAATTTAGTTTTATACAATTATATTTATATTATTATATGTTCATATATTAGTTATTGTTTATTAATATTATTTATTACTCAGTAATATTCTATGCAGTATACAATATAATAATATACAAAATTACAAAATATGTTATTTACATATTGCTCATATCATGATAAAAATTATGGTTTTGTGAATACGAAATAAAAATAAAACAGGTCCTGTTTATTATTATTATTTTCATCCTCTATTTACAGACGAGGAAATTGAGATTAACTGATTTCTCAGGGTTACACAGCTAGCAAATGTCTAAGGCTGGAACTGAACTCAGGTTTTCAGAACTCCAAGTCTGATGCTCTTTCTACTGGTTCAACTGTATGAATACCTTATAAGAATCTATTTGGGGATAGATATCTCCTGACACATTTTCTACGTTAGCATCATTACTACTAATAACATAACTAATAATAACAGTAGTAACAACAGATCCTTGCCTGTTCCTCTGAAACTCAGGAATCCTCTTAGGCACAGGCCAATTGCTCTGAGATAGAAATAAAGCATGGGATGGGGAGCATGATCTCAGCTGCTCATCTTTCTTGAAGCACAATGACTTCAGTTTCCAACTCCTAAATCTAAGTGTTGACAATAAGAGGGCAAGAGATAGGCTTAGTCCTTCAAAAATCTGGAGCTCTGTCTTCCACATGTACACAATGACAGTCATAACTTGTTATACTTCTCTCCATGTTTCTTTTACATGGTTTAGAAATTTTGGCAACAGGAATTTGTCCTTGGTACCATCTCATGTGGCAGTTAAGCTGCTCTGGATGTGAAGATTGTCTTTTAGTATAGTTTTAGGGTGAGAAAGATCACCAGGTACTAAATGAAACAAAGCAGGAACTTGAAAGACAGAGCCAGCAAAGGACATCATTGCCTGCCCTTACACCCACGACCATCTCTTACCAGATTTCCATACTCAAGAAAGATTTCAAGGTGTCCTCCATTTAAATCCTGTGATACAGGTGTGAGTTACGCAGGACATTTTACTGGCATGTCATATATGATATTTGGGGCATTGCAATAATAAAAGCAGTCCACACCAGCTTGTGTGTTGCCTTCTACAGGACTATGGAAAGACAAGATGTTACCTTATTAACCAATGTGGAAGTGTAATTGTATCATTTGCCCACCAGGTGGCATTATACTCAATCACTATCCCAGTGGTCTCATCAAGGTCACTATGACACATACACAAAAAGTTCTCAACCCTCCCTCCAAGCACCCACCTCCAAGCATCATTCTGCTCTTTAAAGTTGGGCAAGATTATACAAACCCATTATGGCCAGATTCCAAACTGATCTAGGGCAGTGATATCAAACTCAAGGAAGAAATGAAGACCACTAAACTGTATATAAGGATCCCTGCAGGACATATATTGATAGAAAAACAACCCAAACATATATTATCTATGTTCTGTTGTATTTTTATTTACTTTGTTAAATATTTCCCAATTACATTTTAATCTGATATTGGCAGCACTGGGAGTGTGGCCTGTGGAGAGAGTGTTTGACATTTTTGATCTAGGACATAATATAGCACATGATTAAAAAATTACTAAGAATAGAAAAATATTCCTAATTTTTCTTCTCTGTCTTGACCCTCACCTTAACATACACACACATAAGCACATTCATAGAAAACAGGCTGAAAAAGAGACCAAAAAATAAAATCAAATGGGCAATGTTCTGTGGCCATATCCTTTATTACAATGACCTTGAAACTCTTCTGATCACATATTTTTATCAGGAAAAATGTTTCAACATCCATGACATACAACATGTATATACATACTCACATATATGATATTTATAAATTATGTATGTATTGCTATGCTAATATTCTGTACATTATAAAACAAACTAAAATAGAAATTTAAAAGATTGAGACAAAAGAATAAGCAATATTTTGAAACATTTTATTTCAACAATACCAAACACCTTTTTGCTCTTGCTAAAAAAAAATTGTGGTGAGAAAAAAATTATAGAGAGAACATTTTAGTGAGAGTAATGTGACTACATATGCTCTATCACTTTTGAAAATTTAAGTTTAACATTTCATGGTACAATGATTCAAAGGTCTGGTTCTAAGTTCAGTTTATTTCAATATTTGGTGTTAGTTACTGCTTTGTCATAGCTGAAAAAGATATTTCACAGAGATCCAAATGAAAGAAAAGCGTTGTTGGCTGCACTTATTAAACCACAGTCCTCGTTTTTTCAGTCCTTTCTACTTATTATGCAAAGGTTTTCATTGAAATTCACCTGGAAGACTTCCATCTTCCCTGATGTGGGAGGTCTTTGATTTAGAAAGTAAGCAACAGGCATCAGCAAGGTGCCTGGGTAGGCTCTGGTTTCCCGGTGGTGAATGACCTTCATTAACTCACCAAGTACTTACCAAAACATGACCTGATGACTAGAATTGTACATTAGGAGATTATTATCTTTCATTATTGACAGACAAAACCTCAATACTACAAATACAGACTTCCAAATATACTGGATAACTCCAGGAATAAATTGAAGTGAAACTGGATCTTTATCACAGATGAAAATGTTACCCACAACCACCTGGACATAACATTGAACCATAAAAGCTAAAGAACTACATTTTTAATGGAGGTTATCATAGAAAATACTCATGCTCTCCAAGCTCCATGGAACAAACACTTCCAAAATATAGAGGCATAGTATATAGGCACAGGATGAGGCACACTTTATCACTGTTGACTTGTCTGCTACTAGTGTTGTACGCAGAATGCTTTCATTGAGTCTATATGGAGCGTATGGGGTGTTCAGGAAGACTAGCACCTCAGGTGTGAGGGCTTGTTGAGCCCTTTTAAGGGCTCCTCATGGATCTTTTCTCTCCACCTGTCATCCAGCTCTCACCTGTGGCTCCAAGAAGTGTAATATGCACAGCGGCCACACCCCAGCAAATTGTCTTAGTAAACAGGCTGAGGGTAACTGAATGGCCTTAAACTCATTGGTGGAGTAGGATGATGTCTACCCTAAGATTGTGAAGACCTTGGACCTCTTCAAGAATGAAGGGTAACAAGTAAAAGGACAAATAAAACAAAGAAATAAAAGATCAATTAGAAGGAAAGAGTTCAAATCATGAGGAACTGTAGTATCATGCAAGACTTAAGAGCTGCAATTATACAGAAGAGAAAAACTTGGAATATGTTGTGTGTCATATATATGTTCATCTTTCATTGTCGAAAAAGACCATGCCATCAGAGAAATAATGACATGACCTGCACTTGATTTTGTTTTGAGTGAGGGAGGGCTGTGCAGGTCACCAGCCTCACTTCTCCTCCAGAGCCATCTGAATCCAGTGACCAGATATTCATCAGGATGACTGGAGATGACCCAGGATGAGGCAATTGGGGTTAAATGACTTGCCCAAGGTCACGCAGCTAGTGAGTATCAAGTGTCTGAGGTGAGATTTGAACTCAGGTCCTCCTGACTCCTGCACTGGTATTCTATCCACTACACCACCTAGCTGCCCCTGGAATATGCTATTCCAAAAGGCAAAAGATAAAGACCTACAACAAAGAATAACTTACTCTGTACTGCATAGTACTACAAAGATTAAAAAATAAGCCTCTTATTAAAAAGAAAACTTTTAATCATTCCTCATGAAAAGACCAGAGCTAAGCCAAAACTTTAAAATGCAAAGAATGGATTCAAGAGAAAACCAGGAAGGCAAAGACATATAAAAAATTGGGAGAGATTAAGCAATAATGAAATACAGTCTAATAGAAGGAAAAGAGACAAGAGTTGCTTCAAAATCCTAATGTCTTCAAGGCTCATAGAAGGAGATAAATAAGATGAATACAGGAACTGAATGTGGTAATGTTCTGCTTTGTTGGTTTAAAGAGAAGAAAAGATCGGATAAAAGAAATACAGTATAGAAGAGATGAAGAAGCATCTGAAAAAGCTTGTTATTTTGCATAAATGGGTTAAGTACACAAACATGGAGGAAGGGATGTGAGAAGTAAACATCTGCTGATCTCCTTGTCTGAACCAGACAAAAGAGGACAGAACACATACAACTAAAGAGTTTGATGTAGAGGTACATGAAACTCAGCAAGGAAGTAGGCAAGTATAAAGAAAGAACAGAAGAGAATATAATAGAGAGAATAATCAGGAAGGCAATAGTCATAAAACAAATTTCAGCTTTAATGGCTGATCATAAAGGAGAAATTAAAAGGAAAATAAAGTATAAGGACCAGAAATCAAGATTTGGACTTTGTGAAAAGAGGAGGGGTAGAGAAATAGGAAGAAAATGCTTCAGTTACAGACTTCGAGAGGTGATCAAATTCCTTCTCTTTCTTCATGTCCTTCCTTTTTTGAAAGAAGGAAAAGGAGAAGGAGGAAGAGGAGGAGCAGGAGAAGGAGAAGAAACAGTCACCTTGAGGAAAAGAGTAAAAATAGAAGAAGCCACGATGGAAATAAATATGCAATTAGCAATCGTAACCGTAAACATGAGTGGGATGAATTCACCTGTAAACTGAAGGAGAATAGCAAAATGGATTAGAAAGCAGAATCTAGCAATAACTTATTTACAGGAAACACACTTTGAAAACACAGATTCAAACAATTAAATCGGGGGACTGGAACAGAATTTACTATGCTTCAGATAAATTTTTAAAGCAGGGATGGTAATCAGAATCTCAGACAAAGCAAGAATGATAGACTTGGTTAAAAGCGATAAGCAGGGAAACAAGATTATGCTTAAAGACACCAAAGATAACGAAATAATATTAATATTTAATTTAGTATACGTATACCAAGTAGCATAGCATCAAAATAAGACAGCTAGAAAGTTTGGTGGATAGAGTGCTGGACCTGGAATCAGGAAGTTCTCAATTCAAAACCAGAGTCAGACATTTACCAGTTTTGTGATCCTGGGAAAGTCACTTATCCTCTGTTTGCCTTAGTTTCCTTATCTGTAAAATGGGGATAATAATAGTACTTACCTCCCAGATTTTGTTGTGAGGAAGAAATTAGATATTTGTAAAGTGCTTTGTAAACCTTAAAATGTTCTATGATATATATATATACATACATATTTGCATATGTGTATGTATATTTGTATATACATACATATATGTGTTTATATGCATATATAATATACTACATATCCATATGAAAGAATCTAAGTGAACTTTTTCAAAAGTTAGATATGATAGATCCCTGGCACTTATCCAAAGGAATGGAACAGAATCAGTTATCCATGCTGTCTGTAAAAAACTGACCATAGAACAAAAAAGCCTCAAAAACAAATGTAGAAAAGCAGAAGTATTTTACATATCCTTTACTGAACAGAACACAATGTAATAAAATTATAATTAATAAAGAGTATTTGAAGACAGGATTCAAATTTGAATAGTGACTAAATAATTTAATCCTAAAGAATTTAGTGGGTTAAAGAACAAATCATAGAAACTATAGAAATTGCCAAAATGACCAAAAAAAACCTTTGGGCTGCAGCCAAAGGAAAATTTATGTCTCTAAATACGAAACAAGAAAAGAGAAAAAGAAAAAAATCCAAGAATTAGGTGTGCAAACAAGATAATTAGAAAAGCAGAAAATAAAAAAATCCCAACGGAACACTTTGGCATAATCACTTTCTGGCATAAGAGCCTCTCCTGGGAGGGTTCCCCTACTGACCCTTGCTTTCTGCTAGTGGGCTAACAGCGTCATACTCCCCCAGTGTAGGTGTTATCAGTAGATTAAGTCCTTGCCAGGTTACCCAGTTTATGTCTAATAAAAGGCTCATGGGCTAGCCAGAAACATTGAGGAAAACCACCTCTTAATGAATTTGGGTGCTGAGAGTAACATGTGAAACAAAAGGAGTCAGTTCAATGCAAAGCTTTATTGCAAGTAATAATAACATGGGGGAAGGGAGAGATAAGAAAAGAGGACCCACCACACAGCTCAGGCACACACACTAACATAGATATAAGGACATAAGGATAACACTGCTTGCGGAGCACAGAGATATGGGACCATTAATAAACCATATTTTAAAAGGGGATATTTCAGTTAATACCAACTAATTACACTTGTTAAGATTTTTATTTATCATGAAATCACACTAATGTCGAAAAATAACTTTGCGAAGTGACACAAGTTTTAATCATTTTTCTCAGATTTTCTTCTTGTTTACACTTAGTGAGACATATACTTCTTGTCAGCAATCAGTTTATCATACTCTGGAATCAAGTTTGAAATCTATTTGATTAGAAATCTGAAAACTAACCTTAGCAGCCACCTCATTTTCTGAGTTTACTTTCTTGAAAAACCATCATTCCCCACTGAGATTTTTTTTAACAATTGGAAGTTTTTATTTGTTTTTCATTGGTGTCCAATTTGCTTAAGTCAGGATGTTTTGATTCAAAATGGTGATGAAGATTATAATCCTTCGGAACAGGTATTACTTCTCAGTAAACAAAGCACAATATTTTGTCTTTTGTGTAAGTAAACAAGCATCTATTTGTCCACTCTATGTTCTGATTCAATCTTTGGTTTCTTTTTATCACTCATTTTACAAATGAATATCATTCCAAAAACTTTAATGTTAGAACCAGAGAATTTCCACAGCAACTGCTCACATACAAAGAAACACTGAACTGAGTGTTTGACTTTAGAAAGAGCCCTAGACACTCATGTAACAGGGAGGGGAGCTATGCAACGAGGGAGGGGAAGAAGCCCTCGCGTTGCTGCCACTCATCAGCTGAGCCACGTGGCTGCACTCACTTTGTCCCTGTTCAGTGCCAGTAATGACTGAAAACACAGTGAAAAGATGCGGCTCTTACTCCTCTCAGACTAGAGACAGACTGATGATAGTTGGTTGCCTGGGGTTATGAGTGCACAGTGGCAATCCACCTGCCAAGTTACATGAGGGGCACAATATAATGGAAGGCAAGTTAAGAGAGTCACGGACAAAGCAGTCCTTACATCTTTGCCTTCTTTTACATCCTCTACATTTTTTCATGGGCCACTCAAAATCCTTTAGCAGGACTTAGGTTGTACAGGACTGGCTTTAAACTACCTGGAGCCTGGGTTTTCACACAATGGGCCTACCATGGCAGGTGTCACATCACTGAGGAGTGGGAGGTAAGAGGTGTAATGAGGTCAGGGAACATGGACCAGTAGTAAAGTGGGGGTTCTGACATTAACAGGGAAAGCCTACTCAGAATGAGGAAGGTAGAATTACATCTCCATGAAGTTTGTCAGAGAGCTTCAAAAATCAGCTCTAACTAGAACTGGTGTTGTTGAATCATTTCATTTTGAGAACTCCAACTATTTGAGTAAGAACTCATTATTTAATAAAAACTCCTAGGAAACCTGCTGGCAGAAATTTTATTTAGACAAACATGTCAGATTATATACCAAAATAAGCTCCAAATGGATATATGACCTACATATAAAAGTTCATATGACAAATATGGTTAGAGGTGTATGGAAGGGGCAACTTTTACAACTATGGATCAGTGAAGAGTTATTGACCAACCAGTTGATACAGAGAATCACAGGTGTTAAAATGGGCAGTTTTGATTACATAAAATTGAAAAATTTTTGCACAAACAAAAATCAATGCAGTTAGAATCAGAAGGGAAAAGGGAAATAGTTAACTGAGAAAAATATCTATATACAATTTCTTTGATGTATCTCTAGTATTAAAGATCTAGAGAATCAATAGAAACATACAAGAAAAAGAACCATTTCCTAATAGATATATGGACAAAGGATATGAAAAGAAAAATCTCAAAAGCATAAAGGCAAGCTATCAACAACCATATGAAAAATATACCAAATCACTCATAATAAGAAAAAGGAAAATTAAACAAGTCTGAGATTTCACCTCATACTCATCAGGTTAGGAAAGATAACAAAAAAATGACGGTGTTGAAGGGAATGTGGGAGGACAGAGGCATTAAGGCATTTTGGGGGACCTATGAATTAGTCCAGTCATCTGGGAAATGACTTTGGAATTGTCCCCCAAAAGCCACTAAACTATGTATACCCTTTGAACCTGTGGTGCCTCTTGTATCTGCATATATCCCAAAGAAATCAAAGAAAGGACTCATGAACAAAAAATATTTATAGTATCATTTTTGCAGTAGAAAAAAAACCTGGAAAACTTAGAGGTGTCCAGTGATTAGGAGATGACTTAAAGATTATGGTATGAGAATATGAAGCAATATTATTATATGTAAAAAAATTACAAAAGGAACAGAGTCAGAGAAAACTCAGAAGACTTGCATGACCTTAGACAGACTTAAATGAGCAAGAGAATAATGTATACAATGTATACTACATTAAAAAAACAATTGTGAGAACTTAAGAATTATCGTCAAGGAGTGATGATACTTATTACAATTTTTTATTTTTAGTTTTTTGGTAGTGGGAGAGTTGGGACTTAAGTATAGTTTAGAGATAATGGTACTAAAAGGGAAGAAAATGAAGTTGTTAATCAATTACTATCAAATAGCAGAAGAGAGGAGACGTTGTAAAGGGAACTCAGAAGAGCATGGCAGCATTGGAGCTGCACAATGTTAAACTGGAAATTAAAAATATTTTTTTGTAGTAGAGATTCACAACTTTATATGTAGTCCTCATTTTCTGTTCTTTGTATAGAGAAAGTTTCCTATTTGTTGATGTCTTCAAGTGCATAATGATAGAAAGGAAGTTCAAGTAAAAAAATATGAGAAGGGATTCCACCCTTTCTTTGCAGGTGATGGAAGCTATCTGTGAGGAGGACTGCATCAAAGTGTTGTTTAGTTTTGATGAACTTTTTCCTTCTCCTTTTTATTCTTTATTATAATGGAGGAGCAGGAGAAATTACATAGTAAATATATACATACATGTATATGTGTGTGTATGCATATATATATGGAAATCTAAGTAATGTAAAAGCAAGATATCAAGAATCAATTGTTTAAAAAAAATTTTACACGTGACAAAAACAGATCTCCAATGAATCTGAAAAGAAGATGTGCACTTTAGGAATTTGTAAAAGCTCTTTTTTAGGTTGGATGGCATGAGTCCAACTATGAGTTATTTTTTAGGTCGGCATTTGTGATAATCCTCATGAACATATTTTCTCATAATATTTGACCTAAAGTATGAAGATGCAGCATGTTCCATTAGTCTTAGGGAAATTTTAAGCTGTTGAAGCTTAAATCCATCTAAGTTATTAAAGTTTAAAACAAAACTAAGCATTTGAGACACCCTTCAGGACTTGTACACAATATCATATGTGCTCGCTGTCACCATAATTAAAACCATAGGAAGAAATATGAAAGTATCAAAGAATAGTCTTAAGAACAGATTTCATGCACTCTAATGGAAGAAGTCATTGAAGAGAGCTACCAAAAATCTGTGGAAAGACAATGGAAGATTCCAAGAATATTACTAGAGCTGATACAGGTAGTGGACAACTTGAATGTTACAATATCCAATTAAAGTTGACAAAAAAGAAACATTCAAAAGAGGAATCTGGAAAATAAGTGTATTAGAAATTCTAGATTTCCTTAATTGGCAATTAAATACAAAATGTAAAAGGTAAAGGTGATATCAGTAGTCAAAGAAATGTGAAGAACAAAATAATCCATTAAACATTAATAAAAAAACTTTGCTATAAGAAGCAAAGAAATTAGGTGAGAGGGAAATCCCTCAAAGGAGGAAGATGTATAAAATTTCTGGCAATCTACATGACTGCTGGAAGTCCAACAAAACAAAAACATAAGTTAAATCAATTAAGAAACACAAAAATTTGCACATCATTAACATAACGAGAGGGCAAAAGTTACATTAAATAAGGCATAGACACTCTAACTCCTCTTCAAAGTTTAAAATGGCAGGACCAGACAAGATCCATAGTTATTGACTCAAATCTTTCATAGTGATTCATGAAATACTAGTGAAGTGGAATGTTTGGTTAGATTCAGATGAATTCCTCCCTAGGTTCACTTAGATCTGTGGGGACATGATTTCTGGGACATGAAAGATTTGTCTTTTCAGCTCAAAAAGAAACAAAATACTCTATGTCATGATTGGGTCTATATGGCATTATGCTTGTCTGGGGAAGTCTGAATGTCATTGTGAGGGAGAGAGACAGAGACAGAGACACAGAGAGAGAGAGAGAGAGAGAGAGAGAGAGAGAGAGAGAGAGAGAGAGAGAGAGAGAGAGAGAGAGGGAGAGAGAGAGAGAGAGAGGATACAACAATGGAGGAAGTTTTGCATGAGACCTGACCCTAAGAAATCCAAATTGCTGAAATTGATCACTGCCTTGTTTATGGGGTAATATAGCAGGGAGTTACTGAATTACCCTTATCCCAAGAAAATGCTAGGAAAATGATGAATTTACACCACTTTCTGTTTCTCCTTCAGTTCTATTACCATCTGCATGTGGTTAGACAAACAGACAAATAGACACACAGACACAAAGACACGTAGATCATTTGTTAAATGCTTCCCACATGCCAGGCACCAGGCTAAGCTTTGCGCATACAAATCCAAGCAAACCAACAGTCACTCTCTCCTCAGGGAGCTTATATCTTAATAAGGGAAGACAATATATAGTAGAAGGAAGGCGTAGGGTACCCTTGAAGGAAAGAAGGAAAGGAAAAGGAAAGGAAGGAAGGAAGGAAAAAGAGGAAATCTGGGGAGTGAATCCAGGCATGAATAAGGTGAAACAGGTATGGAAATCTTCCTAAAATGGTGGTTCCAGGGAAGGAGTCACCAATTCAACTCCCTTATTTTACTTTTAGGGGAGTGAGGGGAAATTTATAATGTGTAGTTAATAGAAGGGCAGCTAGGTGGTGCAGTGCATAGTGTCAGGCCTGGAGTCAGAAAGACTCATCTTCCTGAGTTAAGATCTGGCTATTTACTAGCTGTGTGACTTTAAGCAAGTCACTTAACTCTGCTTGCCTCAATTTCCTCATCTGTAAAATGAGGTGGAGAAGGAAATTACAAACCACTCCAGTATCTTGGCCAAGAAAATGCCAAATGGTATCATGAAGAGTTGGACACAACTTAAAAATGATTAAACAGTAACAGCAAAAGTGGCTATTTGACTATATGTGTGTGTTCATCCTTTGTTGTCGAAGAAGATCATGCCATCAGAGAAATGATGACATGACTTGCACTTGACTTTGTTTTGAGTGAGGGAGGGCTGTGCAGGTCACCAGCCTTACTTCTCCTCCAGAGTCATCTGAATCCAGTAACCAGATATTCATCAGGATGACTGGAGATGACCCCGGATGAGGCAATTGGGATTAAGTGACTTGTCCAAGGTCACACAGCTAGTGAGTGTCAAGTGTCTGAGGTGAGATTTGAACTCAGGTCCTCCTGACTCCTGCACTGGTGCTCTATCCACTACACCACCTAGCTGCCGATTTGACTATATAGAATGTTACTGAATGAGAGCCTCATCTCTGGTCTAGTGACTGTCTAGTCACCTGTGGGCTCCAAGATTTTACAAATTTCATGAATAAACTATGTTAATTTATTTCCCCAAAGTAGCAGGGGAATACAGATCTCAAGCTTGTCTCTTTATCTCCAACAGGCAGGTTCACTTTAAACATGGATATCTTGATACCTAAACCAGGAAGAGCCAAAACAGAGAAAGAAAATTATAGACAAATTTCTCTGATGAATATAGATACAAAATTTTTAATAAGATATTAGCAAAAAGAATACAGCAACTTATCACAAGAATAATACAGTATGATCAGGTAGGATTTATACCAGGTATGCAGGACTGGTTCAATATTAGGAAAACTGTTAGCATTATTGATCATATCAACAACAAAACTAACAGAAACCACATGATTATCTCAATAGATGCAGAAAAAGCTTTTGACAAAATATAACACACATTCCTATTGAAAACATTTGAGAACATAGGAATAAATGGAATTTTCCATAAAATAATAAGCAATATCTACCTAAAACCATCAGTAAGTATTATAAGCAATGGGGATAAGCTAGATGCATTTCCAATAAGATCAGGGGTGAAACAAAGATGTCCATTATCACCACTGTTATTCAATATGGCATTAGAAATGCTAGCTGTAGCAATGAGAAGAAAAAAGAAATTGAAGGAATTAGAATAGGAAAAGAAGAAACTAAATTGTCACTTTTTGCAGATGATATAATGATCTACTTAGAGAATCCCAGAGAATCAAGTAAAAAACTACTTGAAATAATAAACAACTTTAGCAAAGTTGCAGGCTACAAAATAAACCCAGATAAATCATCTGCATTTCTATATATTACTAACAAAGTCTAACAGCAAGAGATAGAAAGAGAAATCCCATGTAAAGCTACGGTAGACACTGTAAAATATCTGGAAGTCTACCTGCCAAAATAAACCTACGGACTATCTGAACACAATTACAAAACACTTTGCACACAAATAAAGTCAGATCTAAGTAAATGGAAAAACATCAGTTGCTCGTGGGTAGGCTGAGCTAATATGATAAAAATGACAATTCTACCTAAATTAATTTACTTATTCAGTGTCATACCAATCAAACTATCAGATAATTATTTTCTAGAGGTAGAAAAAATAATATCAAAATTCATCTGGAAGAACAAAAGGTTCAGAATATCAAGTGAACTAATGAAAAGAAATGCTAGGAAAGGTGGCCTAGCCCTACCAGATCTCTAATTGCAGCAATAATAAATGAATGAATGAATGAATGAATGAATGAGTAAATAAATAAATGAATGAATGAATAAATGAATGAATGAATGAATAAAGCAGCAATCATCAAAACCACTTGGTACAGGCTAAGAACACAGGGGTAGACCAGTGCAATAGGTTAGGTACTCAATACTCAGTAGTCAATGAACATAGCAACCTACTGTTTGATAAACCCAAGGACCCCAGCTTCTGATATAAGAACTCACTATTTGACAAAAATTGCTGGGAAAACTGGATAACAGTGTGGTGGAAACTAGACATAGACCAATGCTTCTCTCTACCCTCAGGAGTGGGCTTTGAGTAGTATCTTCCTTCTGGTTGAGGAGAGGAGAGGAAGGGAGAGGAGAGGACAGGAGAGGAGTCAGTAGAACCCAAGTCAACTGGGCATCTTTTGGCCATCCAAATTTACCTTCCCTTGGAGAGGAGAAGGAAGGGGAGAAGGAGGCAGACAGGAGAGGAGGAGAGAAGTTACCAAGCTAGCTGGATCCCCATTCAGTCAGTTGCTTCTACTCATAGGGGATAGGGAATAAGGGAGGGAAGATAGGACAGCCCACTCCTGAGCACAGAAAGAAGCATGGTCTATGCCCCTTAAATTTTCTTCAGCCAAACTGCCCTTTTGCAACAACATGCACTGCAAAACACTTCATCAACTTACTCTCTGATGAAAGTTTTTCAGGAGCAGTGTGAGGACATCAGCAAACCTACATCATTAAAGGAATCATCTTGTGTACCTTGGCCACAGTTGTTCCCTATATATGTCTTGACACTGATGCTGTATTCATGGGAGAGCATTCACCATGTTTATGGAAGACATGTTCTATTACTGGGTTTTTCTTTTTTGTTCTTGCTATGTAATTTCAGTAAGAGCTTTTGCCTTAAGTTAATTCTGTCTTCTGACTGGCTAGAGTAATGAAAAATGCACTGCCAAGTGCATTAAAATCTCTGGTGTAAAGAGTGGACACTTACAGAGTAGTTGTCTCCAGAGGAAAATGATCTGTGAGTGGCAAGGTAGCCCAAATGGAGTGCTACAGATATAAAAAGTGGCATTTTACAGACAGACAGTTCAACCATATTATGGTTCTGTCTAGCCTTAGACACATCATCATCTTTCCTAAATAGAACAGGGTAAGGTTTCCAAGTTAAAGAGGGAGTCATACCAAAATAGCTTATGAATCACTTCACGTACATAGAGGATACCAAGTGATATGGCTCCATCAAAAAACACATGAAACAAACTACTATAGTGTTACATTTAATATATACTTTTGAAAACTAGATATAACAGTAGTTCAACTTCACAGATAACTTCCTCTTTCTGTTCTTTATACATTGTAATACTCAGATTTGCCAAGAGTCTAATAAAAAAAAAAAGAAATTTAAATAAAACACATGAAATACTTTCTTCACCTCAAGACTCTTCAGTGTTATAAAAATGTCATTTGGAATGGCAAGTATAAAATTCTTAATTTATGCCAATGAAAAATTGAGACTGAAATCTTTGACCTTGATTCCAAGGGTCCAGGCAAGGTATATCAAGTATAAAGCCATCAAGAAAAAACTATCCTTTTATACATCAAAAGGTCCACTGGCAAACCCAAAATCAAAGGTCAATGGGAAGAATGCATTTAAAGCAACTAACAGATCATAATAATATTTTTTTAAAATACAAGTTTGAAACTATAAAATGGATAATAACATACTTGGAAATTATCCTAGCAAAAACTCATACAATATTTATATATGATATATGATTAACATCAGACCCATTATCCTAAAACAGAAAGTTAAACACTTTTTACAGAAAGTTAAACACCTCCTTGTCAAAAAGGAGGGAAAAGATTGATAGGTTTTCCAACTATGCATAGTAAACAGGTTAAAAACATATAAAAATACTTTTAGATCAAACAGACATCAGTTTCACCAAGCAATAGTAAAGAGTGACAATAGGGATACATCACTGAAATCACTGAAGCCTATGAAAATGCTAAGATCCAAGAGTGGAATCAAAATGCCCTCCATGGGTAACATTCTCAAGAAATAAAAATATGGCATATACATAAAACTTTTTTCAGATTTGCAAAGTGTTTTACAAATAATATTTCATTTTGTCTTCGAAGTAGTGCTATTATGGGAGAAATAAAACAGAAGTGTAAGTGACTTACCCAGGATCACACAGCTAACATGGGTCTGAAGATAAATGTGAGCTCAGGTCTACCTAACTCCAGGTCTAATGCTCCATCCATCCTCTCACTGCCTGAACTCAAGCAAAAAAAAGCATCAAATGGCTGAGTCATTTGAAAACTCCATAGACTAGTTTATAGAAACTTATCTTCAGACTCAAATTATTACTACAAGAAATTATGGAAATAAAATGACTTCTAATGATTCTAGATTTATTGATTAATACAGATCATGCAAGAAAATGATAAAATAACAAAAACAACTTTGTTATGTGCCTCTGGAGATTGTGAAAATCAAGTAATTAAAGAAAACCTAGGAAGACATGATCAGGTGGCCAGAATTATGCAGTGGATGCACACCATCCTTCAAAAACAAACAGATACTACAAATATAGACCACAAACTATCCTTAGGCACAAAAACTGTACTGGAACAGAGGCACTATCAAAGATAAAACTATTGCCCACAATCACTCAGACATCTAATTAATTCATAACAACTTAAAAACAATTATTGCCCTAACCTTTTGTTGTAGAAAAGACTAGAAACAAAGTATGAAATGAATGAACATATCCTGGTATATAAATGTAATAGAATATGACTACATCAAAATAAATGATAAATGTGACAGATTCAGGGAATCTTGGAAAAACTTGTGAGATCTGAAACTGAATGAAATGGAACCAGAAGAGCAATGGATACAGTGAGTACAATCATGTATAAGAAAATTACTTTGAAAGAATACAGACTACCAGTCAATGCAGGGATCAACCATAGCTGCAGAAGACTGATGATGAAGCATGCCATCTCCATCTTGATTGCAAGGTGATATACTAGAAGTACAGGGCAACACAGCCAGTGCATTGTTGCTTTGTTTTACTTAGGAGAGTTGGGGGAGGGGGGGGTAGTAATGGAAAACAGAAAAAGAGAACTGATGAAATATTTTTAAAATACATAAAAGTGATGGTTTCAGAAAAATCTGAGGAGTCTTATATGAACTGATGCAAAGTGAAGAAAGCAGAAGCAGAAGAACATTGTCTATAGTAACAGCAGTATTGTAAACAGTAATCAGCTGAGAAAGAATTAGCTCCTCTGATCAATACAATGGCAATCCTCTGATCCATGACAATTCCAAAGGATGCATTTTAAAAAATCCTCTGGTTTTTAATCTTATTTTTTCTCAATTACATGTAAAACAAATTAACATTCTTATTTTTAATTTTGAGTTCCAAATTCCCTCTCTCCCTTGCTCTCCCCTCTTTGAGAAGGCAAGTAACTTGATATAGATTATACATGTGCAGTCATGAAAAATATTTCCATATTAGCTATGTTTCAAAAACCAAGAATAATAAAGTTTTTAAAATGTACTTCAATCTGCATTTGGATTGCATCAGTTCTTTCTCTGGAGACGGATAGTGTTTTTCTTCATAAGTTCTTTGGAATTATCTTGGATCATTGTATTGCTGAGAATAGTTACATCATTCACAGCTGATTATCATTACAATATTGCTGCTAATGTACACAATGTTTTCCTGGTTCTGCTCATTTCACTCTGCTTCAGTTCATGTAAGTCTTCTCAGGTTTTTTTGAAGACATACTGTTCATCATTTCTATGGAATACAATAATATTCTATCACAATAATATACTACAATTCCAAAGGACTTGTGATAAAAAAAATGATTCCCATCTCCAAAGAGAAAACTGATGAACTCTGAGTGTAGATTAAAGCATATTCTTTTCATTTAAAAATTTTTTCTTGCTTTTCTTTTGCTAATATAGAAATATGTTTTGCATGACTTCACATGTATAATCCAAGAGTGGGGGAGAACAAAGGGAGGCAAAGAATTTGGAACTCAAAATTTAAGAAAATGAATGTTAAAAAAAGTTTAAATGTAATTGGGAAATATTTAATTAAATAAGATATATTAAAAATACATAAAAGAGCAGAAGGAAGTTCAGAAGAAGACAGAGATAAGCAAGGCAGTTTTGTTACTATTGTGTTAAATTTGATATATACTTCTAAAAAAAGCGAATTTTTCACATTTGCATATAAAATCTTTTTTGATGTTCTTTGTGTGATGTGGGAACTGACCAATGAGGACCAAAACTTTAAAGCATGTGTATTATACTCTGCCTACTGCCAGTCTTGCAGGCTCTGAGCTCCTTTTCCCAACCTTCTATTCATACTGATAGTTTGAGCTCCCAAAAGGCCACTGAACACTTCCCCTTAGAGATCTAGGGGTAACCCTGAGGATTTGGGAGGTTCTCTAGTACTATCTTTTGGAGCCCTTATCTGATATGTTATCCTCAATATCAAATGACCCATTTACACCTCCTTGATGTCAATTACCAATCAACATTACAGCTTTTCTAAAGAGATACTTGCTGAGAAGGACCAAAGAACAACAGTAACCCAAACTGTGAGTATATTCTCCCACTACACACATTTGTTCCCTGGGAAGAGGAGCCCCCAGCTTCAATTGGTTACTACAAAACATTCCCTTTCACCATGAGGAGGGGGTGGTACAGAGATGAGGGGTAGAATTTCCTTCCTGACCTTGAGAATTTTTTTTTCCATTCTATGGGTCCCAACCAGCTTCACTCCTAGGTGTGGCATAAACATTGGACAGATTGCTCCCTTGGTTACACAAACACAGTATCTTGACTGTGAGGTCAATTCACTGTTGTTGGTGTTCAGTCATTTTCAGTCATATCTCACTCTTCATGATCCCTTTTGGGGGTTTTCTTGGCAAAGATACTGGAATGATTTGCCATTTCCTTTTCCAGCTCATTCTACAGATGAGGAAACTGAAGCAAATAGGGTTAAGTGACTTGCCCGGGGTCATACAACTAGCAATCTTTCTGAGGTCAAATTTGAACTCAGGTCTTTGAGACTCCAAGCATGGTTCTGTGTCTACTGTGCCACCAATTCATTGCTGGATTAGTTCAAATGAGTTATTTTTCATGGCTGGATTTGACCACTGCTGCCATCTACTCTGGTTACTAATGAGACATATGATGAATTTTCTGATTTTCAAAGTTGTAAAAAAAATTGACCTTGTAAAGTCCTAACCTGGGGTGTTCACTATACCCATTCACTTAAGATCAAGAAAGAATGATATACAAGAAATAGAAGAGAGGAATTATGTGTTCACAGTGTTGACCTGAAAACTTAATTTAAGAAAAGGCAACAGGCTGAATGCATACAGTTTATGATTTAATTAATTAATCAATTCTCTATTAAAGAAAACGGTAACATAATGCATTATGGAGCCAGAAATGTTCTGGCTACCCAGTGCAGAAATCTTCTGGCTTTTATACATTTTGCCGTGAGAAGGGAACTCTCCTAGTTGAACAAATCATAAATTCAGTGAGACAGGACAATTAACAAAGCAATGTTGGTCAGGCCTTGGGATTCCAGGCTGGATAAACATATGTCTCGTTGATAAGGAAATCCCACCACTAGTGAGTGGCAGGCTTCCTGCTCTAAACAGATAACTGACATAGGAAAGGGTAAACAAAGTTCAGTAGAAATTACGACCTAAGATGTCTATATTTTCTTTACCATTAACATGCCATAACATAGTATATGTCTACAAATATTAAGATATGGAAAATGTCCCATTATTCAAGATAGTGTCTTAGGTTAAAGGTCTCTTAAGGAATGTAGAGTCAGCCTTGGCTGGCTTTGTTGACATAGGAAGAGGCACCCTCTGAGTTTGCTTCAGAGAGAACAAAGAGATTATTCCAAAATTTTATATTAAACATTATCAACAGATACATGGTGGTTGGGTGGTAGGGAAGAATTAACAGCTCCTCCCCCACCTGAAGGTCTGCAGTTCTTGCCTCCCTTGCCACTGGGCAAGAAAGAACAAGTTTATCTGTTTGAACCTTTTATTCATTACATACTCAGTTCAGGTTTGGCAGCTAATTAAGATGCTTTTGTCACCACGCAGTAAGTCAATAGGAAAGAGTTAGAGGATGCTTGTGCATGCTCTGAAGCAGACAGGAAAAGGACCTCTGCAACATTCATTTTCAGAAGTCAGCTCACGAAGCCTCCACTAAATTGGCAGTGGCCACAGAATATTATACATGATCTAAAGCTGTGAAGGCTAGTCCATTCAATATTTGTCTAACAATTAAAACTGCTAACTGAGTGGGCTAAATGGGCCCACTAGATTAGAGCAATGCATCCTCCAAAAAAAAAGGCGGCTATCAGCTCTGGACCCACAAGCACAGTGGGCTGGATTCAGTCCTAGAGAAGCCTAGACATCTAGAAGGTGAGACCCTTTTCATTCCACTTTGAGAAGGCTTTAGGCATAAGATAAAATCTAAAGTCTTTTCAAATGAAAAAAGTCTTTTCAAATGGGAGAATAGAAAGGTACACAATATGCAATGGAAATAGGGTCTGAGGTAGGCATTTATTTCTTAAACAAAAGAAGTGTTTCATATAAATGGCTCTGGCAAGTATACATTGACTAGACTTAAGCAATCAGAAATTTATAACTTATAATGACTGATATACTCTAGAGAAGAGAAGACTTAAAGCCATCAGAACATAAGCATCTGGCATGACTGTGGAATAGACACTTTCCATTTCTCCTTGGTTCTACCTTCTTCTAATAATTCCCTCTAGATTCACATATTCTGGCATGCTAGGCTAGGACTTGGGCTCCTCCTCTTGTTGGTGGCTGTCTTCTCTGACGCAGAAACTCCCCTTGCTGCCAGTCACCTCTCACTGATGGAGTTCTCTTGATCTCATAATGATGCCTCAAGACTGGATAGATCTCTCAGGATTGCTATCTTGTCACCTATGATCTGGCATACACACCAAAAGGCAGCTAAAGGCGTAGCCTCAAGTTTGCCTGGTTGAGTCCCCTGCTCTAGCTATATCATGAGCGTGGTCGCTGTGTTGCCAAGGTAAGGGAAGATGTGTACAGCATTCCTTGCCCTTCTGAGGATGGATTGAAATAGTGCAGACACATGGGGAAGGGAGGGTCACTTCCTTTTAAAAATTCATTGTATCAGTGGTTATTCTTGCTCCCTGGCCAATGAGGGAATTGCTTTGTAATAGCGAACCACAAACCTTTCAGTGATGAGTTCCATTTCTCCCAAAGTTCCCAGAAGTTTCCAATGGAGATCCAGCACACATTTCCTGGGATTGCCCCTAAAGGTCAATTCAAACCCCACTTCATATACATATGAAAATGTTTATATTGATGTTTGTCAAGTTCACAATTAAAAAAATAATTTTTTCAAAAAAATTTAATTATAGACATCTAGCAGAAGAAACAAAAATCACATGGGAATAAAATGAGCTAGATATAATCCCTGTCATCTTGTCTGGATGTCTTATCTCATTTTATCATCTTATTGGAATCATCTCAAAGTTGTACAGAAGAAGTTTACATATAAATAACTTTTATTCAATTACAAAAAAGCTCTTATTTCATCAACTTGTATAATGGTCCACAGAATATTAAATATAAGAAAAATTAAAAGAATTACGACTTGTTCTGGGATCATTTCTATTTCAACTCCAAAGAAAGATGAGAACGAGATCATGACAAAAATGTCATCATCGTGTTATTACAATTTATGATAAAAAAAGTTACAATTAGAAATGTTTCTGATAAGTAGACGTAACTTCACAAAGCAACAGGAAAGGCTGGCAATTAAGTATATGCTCCTAGATTTGTTGGATATAACCGAAAGTGGTTTACCTTCAGGTAAAGGTGGAGACACCTTCATAGATGGAACCAATAAAACAGTTAAATTCTAAGAGGCAACTAGATGGCGCAGAGGTTAGAGTAGCACAATGGACCTGGAGTCAGGAAGACTCATCTTTATGAGGTCGATTCTGGCCTCAGACACTTATTAGCTGTGTGACCCTAGGCAAGTCATTTAACCCTATGTGCCTCAGTTTCTTCATCTGAGCAGGAAATGGCAAACTACTCCAGTATCTTTGCCAAGAAAACCCTAAACGGACTCACAAAGAGTTGGACATGAGTAAACAACAACAAAAAGATCCAAAAGTAGATTCAAAAGATCCTCCATGACCCATGACTGGGTCAACAGATGAACGGGATTTATCAGGGCCGTTCACCCCGAGCCGACAGGTTTATCTGACCAACAGGGCCTGTTGACCCTGAAGGAGCTCGCTGTGAGTAACGATGAGGCGGGAGGCAAAGATGTAAGGCAACTCCGTTTATTCAAACTAGCTCAGGCACTTATATAGTATCATGTACGCCTTAGTTACGTAAGCAGCACAAGCAAGATTAAACTAGTTTTTTAAACAGGTTTTGCTACTGCTTTCCAGCCACATTTCAGGAAGTATCTGGTGGTGAACAGGAGTGGAACCCTTCCTCCCAGCACCATCTTGTTCATGCCTTACCAATCTCCCCTCAGATTACCTGAGCCGTGATTGGTGTACGCCGTCCAAGAGAGCTGAGGGTTGGCAATTCCCTTACAAACAGACTGGTTTATACAATAGCAATTCAGGCTCAGACCATTGTCGTAAGAAATAATGGAAAAATTATTCTTAATGAGTCTGGATACATTATCCATGCAGATTATACCATGAAACAATAGAAACTGGGCTAAAATTGAACAACTACAAAATACATAGCAAGACTTAGTCTTGTAACCAAAATTAGGCATCATAGGTTCAGTCTCTTTAATAAATTAACAGACAGTAAATCCCTTGTTGCAAATGAGAATCTCAAAATCTACTTGAGGATTCAACAAATACATTGCAAATAGTATGACAGATAAAACTGTTGTTTATACGCACCCAGACAATAGAAATCATAAAAAGTTAAAACAATATTTTTAATAGAGGTTGACACACTGAATATCATAATCTCTAAATAACACAGGATGAAAAATGTTCAAAATATGGAGACCTAGTGATAGAAATCAAAACTGTGGGAACACATAGGAGATATGTATCCCTTCATCCTTTCTGATCTTGGAACTGTCCTGAAGATTCTTCTTTCAGTAATCTTACAGAATATGAAATTACGGTCCAATATTTTTATTCAGTTGCAAAATGTAGTTATTTCATCCACCTGGGCAGTCATCCATAAAACATTAAATATAAAAGAATAATAATAAGGTAAGAACTTGTTGCAGAACAATTTCTATCTGAATGTCAATGAGAAGAATAAGAGAAAAATAGTTAAAGAGCATTTATTAAACATTTACTATGTGCCAGGTACTACGCTAAGCACTGGGGACACAAAGAAAGGGGAAAAAAATGGTTTCTGCTCTTAAGCAACTCACATTTTAAAAGGAGGCAACATGTAACTTTGTGTGTGTGTGTGTGTGTGTGTGTGTGTGTATACACAGATGTGGATGTGAATGTGTGTAGAATATCTATGTAATATCAGTATCTATCTATCTATCATCTATCTATCTATCTGTCTGTCTGTCTGTCTGTCTACCTGTCTATCTATAGAGTGTTGTTGTTGTGTTTGTCCTTCATTCTCGAAGAGGACCATGACATCAAGATGATGACATAACTTGCAGTTGACTTTGATTTGAGTGAGGGAGGGGTGTACAAGGTCACCAATCTCACTTTCTTCTCCTGAGCCATCTGGGTCCAGTGTTCAGGACTGGAGATGGCCCAGGAAGCAATGTGGGACCCTGGCCATTTTAGGCTAAGGTCTTATCAGATTCTCACTTTGAGTGAGATACACCCATTCAATGAATAGGCTTCTTTCAGTAGTTACTCGAGGGATGGACCCTTTAATCAAAAAGAAAAATCAAACTGGTAGGGGAAGACCCTCTGGATTCTTGGGTATAACAGAAACAGTTACTATTTAGTATTTACATTCACTCTGTGCTAGGTGGGTGGGGACTCGTCCAGTTTATGAGCTCCAGAGTGAATTGGGCTTAAGGCTTGGTCTTTGAGCAAGAAATCCATCCAGTAAAACCAAAGGGAAAAAGGCAGTTTTTGGCCATGAAAGTGTACTTTCCCCTGGGTAGAGCACCCTAGGCAAGGATGCAGGGGAGGGGAGGGTACAGGAGAGGAAGGGAGGGGAGGAGCTACTACTCACTCACAGGTGTGTTTGTCCTTCCTTCTAGAAGAGGACCATGATAGCAGGAAGATGATGCCATGACTTGCAAATGGACTGGATTTAAGTGAGGGATGATTGGGCAAAGTCACCAGCCTCACTTTCTCCTTTGAAGCCATCTGGGTCCAGTGGCAAGATATAAATTAGGATGGCTGGAGATGGCTCCCTGCAGAGGTAGGACAATCTCTAAGGGAAGGCACTGGGAGAATAGCAAAGGAGACCGTAAAAAGCTTTCTACAGAAAGTAAAATTTTACTTGAATCTTGAAGGAAGCCAGGGAAGTCAGAAGATGGAGGTGATGAGGTGCTGAAGGAAAGCATTCCAAGTATGGGGAATAACGTTTGCAAAAGTACAAGGTTGGGAAAAGGAGGGCATAGGTGGATTGTGGGCTGTATAGAAGGGAGTAAAGGAGGGAGAAGACTGGAAAGGTAAGAAATAGTCAGGTTGGAAAGGTCTTTAAAGACCAGAGGACTTTCTATTTATTTGATTCCAGAATAGGAAACCCCTGGAGTTTACTGAGTAGGAGTGGTTGCTGTGATTATTGTTTTAGTTGTCATTCATCCTGTGTTCTTGAAGAAGACCAATGACATCATGAGGGGGATATCTTGACTTACAAGTGAATTGGATTGAAGTGAGACAAAGCTGTGCAGAGTCATCAGCCTCACTCTCTCCTCCAGAGTCATTGGAATCTGGGCAAGACAAAACTCATGATGACTGGTAATGGCCCACGATACAGTGAGGGACCTTGGCCTTTTTAAGCTAAGGTCTTTCAGTAGGGGTGGTGGTAATATGGGTCAGACCTGTATTTTAAGGAAATTGCTTTGGCAACTAAGTGGAAGATGGAGGATATCTTAGAGTGGGAAGAGGCCTGAGGTAGGGAGGGCAACTAGGAATAGTGCAATAGTCCAGGCATGAGACAATGAGGCCTTTGCACCAAAGCAGGGAAGAGAAGGGAACATATAAGGAAAATGTGGTAGAAGCAAAAATGACAAGATTTGACCATAGATTGAATATGTGGGGTGAGAGTGGGTTGAGGATGACATGAAAATTGTGAGCCTAAGTGATTGGGACTGTAATGCCCTAAAGGGGTGGAGAATCTGTGGCCTAGAGATCACATGTGGCCCTCTAGGTTCTTGGGTGCCACCTTTTGACTGAGTCCAAGCTTTATAGAACAAATCCTTTTATTAAGGGGATTTGTTCTGATAAGTTTGGATCTGGTCAAAGAGATGCACTTGAGGACTTAGAGGGCTGCATGTGGCCTTAAGATCACAGCTTCCCCACCCCAGTAACTAAACGGTAATGGAGAAGTTGAGAAGAGGAAAGGGTTTGGGGGAAAAGGTATATTTATATAACTTTAAAGTTTGCAAAGTTCTTAATATATATTATCTCATTTCCATCTAACAACTACCTTGAGAAGTAAGTTCTAAAGGTATTGTTATCCCCATTTTACAGATGAGTACACTGATGTTTAGTATATTTAAGTGATTTGTCCATGTTCACAAGCATAGTAATTTTTAGTCATTCAGTCAATTAGCATTTATTAAGTAACTAATGTATGCTAGGAGAGAGGAGGGGGAAATAGTCCCTGCCCTCACAGTCTAATGGAAGGGACAGTGTATACACAACTATGTACAAAAAAGCTATATACAGGAGAAGTTGGAAATAATCAACAAAGAGGAAGGTAGAATGAGAGAATTTGGGAAAGGCTCCTTGGAGAAGGCGAGACTTTAGCTGGGACTTGAAGGTAGAGATGAGGAGAAAGAACATTCCAGGCATGGGGGACAACGGGTAAAAAATGTCGTATTAAAGGAACAACAAGGAGCTCAGCATCATTATATCACAGAGTATGTTAAGAAGGGAAGAATAAGGTCACTGACATGGCTGACATCCAGAGCCACCACCTTACGTGAGCGAAATCAAAGCTACTCCTGGGTGAGGAGGTTGGAAGTCCAAGGCTCGGGAGCCAGGGGATTCCTTTTGCTTGCAATTCAACACTTGACATCTGGAACATGGGGAATATATTTGCTAACCTCTTCAAGGGGCTCTTTGGCCAAAAAAAAAAAAAAGAAATGCAGATTCTAATGACTGTTCTGGATGCTGCATACTGGACAACTATTTTGTACAAACTGAAGCTGGGTGAAACTACTATCCCCATTATAGGTTTCAATGTAGAAACTGTAGCATATAAAAACATTAGCTTCAGGATGTGGGATGTAGGTGGTCAGGACAAGATCTGACCCCTGTGGTGCCACTACTTTCAGAGCACAAGGACTGATTTCTGTGGCTGACAGTAATAACAGAGAATGAATGAATGGGGCCCCCAAGAAGAAATGTTGAGAATGTTGGCAGAGGATGAGCTTAGAGATGTCGGCTTATTAGTGTTTGCTACCAAACAAGATCTTGCTAATGCCATGAATGCAGCTGAAATCACAGATAAACTTGAACTACATTCTCTTCCTCACAGAAACTGGTACATCCAAGCCATCTCTGCTACTCATGGTAATGGGCTCTATGAAGCCCAGGACTGGATGTCCAGTCAGCTCTAAAACCAAAAATGAAGCAACAAAAGTTCTTCCTCCCTCTTCCCTTCGCTTCTTCCTATTCTCTCCTATTTGTCTTTTGCTTTACTCTTGTTTGTTAGCAAACACTAATAAGACAGCATCTCTAAACTATTTTTTTTCCTATCCCTTGTCACAGTATGTATTATACCATGCTGTAACTGTGGCAAATACAGATCTGAAAGCAGGTTTCTTATTTAATGTAAATAGTTTTCATTTCCAATGGGGCAGTTTCTGGCCCTCCTATGTAATATTATTCAGATTTTTCTATTGTAAAAAAAAAAATCAACTCACCAATTAGTTCTGGGAATGGTTTTTGAGTATATTGACACTTGGGTTACTGGGGGTTAATGGGCAGCAACACAGTCAAATGCTACTCCTACTGGCCTGTGAGATCTGTATCAAGATCCATTTCAGTGGCTGATTTTTCACATGAACTCGGTGTATTTTTTTAAAATAGTAAAAAAAAAAAAAAATCAAAAGACAAGTAAAACACTTGAACACATAGAACAGAAAAATATGCTTAGAGTAGATTTTACAGTAACAACTTGAATATCAGATCATCATAATTGTCTGCAGTTTCTCTTTTGAAAGGAAAACAAAAATCAAACAAGTGATGGGTTTTTCATAGTTAAAATAGAAATCCATGGAATGCTATGTCTTTGGATCTTTATGTACTTCACAGAGTTTGTGCTTGTATTTGTGCTTACATGGATATTTATTAGAAAAAAAGCTTTGAGGTTGTGGTTCAGAGCAGACTGCACATTGAGAACATTAGATCTTCAATCACGAACGGTATATAACTAGATTCCCCACCCCCACCCCCAGTTCAGGTGAAGCTCCCATTAGTTCTCCATTGCACTTGAATAACTCTTAGGAAGGGCACAATGATGGCTGGTTATAAACATTGAGAAGAGCTTTCTGACATAACTGGATAACAAAAAAACAGCCTTTTAATTTGGTGAAGTGTGTGGTGTTTCTGTTTGAAACCTCTCCACAGTAAGAACAGCCTACATTAGCCCCAAAGCTTGGCTGGGGCTTGGATATTTCAAAAACACAGTCAAAAACACCAGGCATTTCTCTATGGTGTCTAGATTTTGAAAGAAAATAGATTGAGCATGAGACCTTGGGGAGTCATTCCATTCTAGAAGTATTTGGTCTGATTTTGGACCAATCCCCCTATCTGTATATGTATGGAATGTCCTTTACTACCCCCTCATTACTACGGGGGTCAGATTTGCCATCCGGAGAAAAAGAAAGATCTTTACTTCTTTTTCCCTTTTGTATTTTGATAAACACTGAAGAAACTGGAGCTGTTAAACTTTATCTCAGGAAAAACTCAGAAATGGTTTGTTTGGTCTTGTGGAAACTTATTGCTTTCAACACACAGTTAGTAATTGATTGCTTTGTATCCTTGTTTTCAGTTTTCATCTTGATAAACAAGCTCTGTAATTAAAACTATTAGAATAAAATCTCTGACCTATTAAAAAAAAAAAAGAATGGAAGAAGAAGAGTTTGGAAGAGAGTAAGGTATAAGAAAGGAAGAAAGGGCCAAGGTAGAAAGGGCAGGATTTCAGAGGCAGGATTCCCATTATACTTTCCTACCCATGTATAAAAGGAAGGTAAGGATCTTCTATGATCCTCCTTTAGATGAGGAAACTGAAGCCCAGAGACACAAAATAACTTCTTCAAAATAATATAGTTAGTTTGTGGCAGAGACTCCTGGCTCAGGGCTTTTTGTCTCCACTTGACAGCTGAATAAAGCACAGTATTAACTGGTTCACCATGAGGTAGAGAATGTACTAATCTCCAATGCCAAATCATAACTATTAATCATGCTTCCAGCTGGACTAAAGTATGACCTCTATAAATGAGAGAAATCCACTACAGTTAGATTTGAGAAACAAGGAGCTAGTCACATTCACATGGGTATTGAGGTATTTGATGAATGAGGTTAAGCGGTATCTCAAAATGTTCTTTCATTCACTCAGCAAACATTTGGGTAGCTACTTTGTACTACAAAGCTGTTTAGACCAGCAGATCCCTGCCTTCAAGGGGCTAATAATCTATATACTCATATATCTATTCCGGAGAGAAACATCTAGATCAAAACCCTGACCATATAGGCAAGGGGGAAGGGAATAAGTATTTAAGTGCTTGCTATATACCAAGCACTATACTAAGTGCTTTACAAATATCTCGTTTAATCCTTACAACAATCCTGTGAGGTAGGTGCTATTATTATTCCCATTTTACAGTGGAGAAAACTGAGGCAGATAGAAGTTAAGTGACTTGCCTAGGGTCTCATAGTTAGGAAGTGTCTGAAGCCATATTTGAGGGTTGGGTTTTTTTAGGCAATGGGGTTAAGTGACTTGCCCAGGGTAGCACAGCTAGTAAGTATCTAAAATCAAGTTTGAACTCAAGTCCTCCTGACTCCAAGGCCAGTGCTTTACCCACTTCACCACCTAGCTGCCCCCTGAAGCCATATTTAAACAAAAATCTTCCTGCCTCCAGGCCCTCTATCCACTGTTCCACTTAGCTGCCTAGATCCCATCAGTGGTCACAAGCTGGACAGCACTGTGGAATCGACTTAGCATCCAACTTAGAATCAGGAAAATCTGTGTTCAGATCTCATCTCCAATGCTTACTTTTCTAAGAGGTCATGGGCAAGTCATCTAGCCTCTGTGAGCATGAGTTTTCTCATCTATAAAATAAGAATGCCTAAAGCACCAACCTTGAAAGGGTCAGCGTAAGGTTCAAATGAGACAATCTATGTAAAATGTTTTATAAATCTTAAAGCCTGTATAAATGTCTATTGTTATTATCTTATTACTATTATTAGGGAGGGAATGCAATAATTGGCATGACAGGGTTGATTAAGCCTTTATTGGAAAGGAGGGGGAGAAAACTAATCTAATCTCCCTTTCCCTTACTAACCTGTCCAGAAATCCAGCTGTGTTGTCATGACAACTCCCAACAGGCTCAAACTGACTTCATAGCACCACAATTAGTACAGACAGGAAGAGGTTGAACTCAGTAATATGGAACCCAGACCTAGGAAGGGGAGAAGTCAGAGCTCCACTGCAGCCTAAGCACAATAAAAAACCACAGACTGACACCAAACATGGTTCAAGTTGTCCAGAAAGCTATGGTACACAAAACATCAGAGAATTTTGTTATATTGTGGATAACCTCGTATTTGGAAAACGCTGGCTTGGCCCATTCTGTTTCATTACTGATTCTCCTCGCTCTCTGTCTTAGTCATTTTCTAGAAGGACTGGATTACTCCCCGCCCCCTATGCCCTCCCTCACCTCCACCCACTCCCCCACCCCCCCCACCCCCACACTACTCCACTCCCACTGCTGATTCCTACCTGAAGTCTTAATCTTGTGCAGAGAGGAGACAACTGAGCTGGTTGCCATGGGGACACCAAGGCTATCACATAATACACAGAATGTTTTATGGCATATGGAGAATGAGCTGGGCAACTCCAGAGAAACAATGAGCCCCAGCTTCTGCTGGCACATCCCCTGGCAGAAAATCAATTTAGGATATGGGGAGATTTGGGGAGGTTGGACCAAAAGCTAAAGAGAAACAAATGTTTTCAAATGGGTTTCCATGGAGTAGAGGAAAGGAAGTCGTGGTCCACTGCAATACATCACCAACTGCCCCTGCTCTTTTGTTTTTGTTGTTGTTCTTGGCAGAAGCTTGGGGGGTGGGGGTGGGGACACCCAGAAAAAGAGAGATCTGAGATACAGCGGGGAGTAAGGGATTTTAAAATAGTCACAGTGTTAATTTACTTTGATGCATCTGTAATGGGGCAACTTTTAAGCATCTTTTTTTAACTTAAGCATCTTTTATTTTCTCTTCCTCTCTCTCTCTCTATGTGACACACACACACACACACATACACACACACACACACACACACACACACACACACACACCACAGCTAAGCCAGGCACTTGGGTTTAGAACTATGAGTCAGGAAGGTAGCATGTGAAAGAGTGAAGGAGGCGTGGGACCTGAAGACACCCCTCACTTGCACACTCACACAGAGAGCTGTCATCACAGTCTTATGTTCATTCAGTGAAATGTACCCAAAGCAGGCTGAGAGGAGGAGGAAAAATGGAAGAGGAAGAAGAGGGGAAAGAGGATAGAAGGGGATTATTGGGGTTTGGACAGGAAGGAAAGAGTGGTACCCTTAAAAGGCAAAAAAAGTCATTATATCTTAGGATAGGCTCATTTCAATTCCAGGAAAAATAATAATGATAGGTCATATTCATATAGAGATTTTAAGGTTTGCAAAGTGCACTACATGTTATCTCATTTGATTTAAACAGTCCTTTGAGATGGGAACTATTTACTATCCCTATTTTACAGATGAGAAAGCTGAACACAGCGCAGTGGGAGAAACACACTGGGTTTGAAGAAAGAGGACCCAGGTCAAAATCCTAGTTTTACATCTTATTCGCTGTGTAACCTAGAGCAAAATACTTCATCTACTGGGACCTCAGTTGCTCCTACATGAGATGGGGATGTTGGACTGGGTGACTTTGAAAGGGTGTGTCCTATTAATACTTCAACAAAGTTAAAGTTCTTGGGGGTCAAAGACAGAAACAATGAAAGATAAAGATGAGGCCCTTTAAAGTCTAGACTAAGCATTTCGTACCTTGAAAGAGGTATGAGACTTTGAATATCTCAATGCATCTGAAAAGGTCAGAAAAGAAAATGAACCCCACCACAGCCCAGAGTACCTTAACATCTTTGATCCCAGTCAAAATAAATATGTGAGATATAACTATGGTTACCATAAGTAAGCATGGGATCCCTCAGTGAGGGAACCAGAAAGAATTTTTGAAAAGGAGAAGCCATATCTGTTGAATCCCTATCTGCCTGGGAATGGGACAAAGCCTTGAGCCAAGATCCTGAGTTCTCAGAGGAGAGTCTTCTGCCAATCCTAGGCTAAGGGTTTTTGCCTTTTCTGAAAGAATACGATAGCACTCCCTATATGTGTGTGTTCGTCCTTCGTTGCCAGAGAAGACCATGCCATCAGAGAAATAATGACATGACTTGCACTTGACTTTGCTTTGAGTGAAGGAGGGCTGTGCAGGTCACCAGCCTTACTTCTCCTCTAGAGACATCTGAATCGAGTGACCAGATAGTCATCAGGATGACTGGAGATGACCCAGGATGAGGCAATTGGGGTTAAGTGACTTGCCCAAGGTCACATAGCTAGTGAGTGTCAAGTGTCTTCTCCTCTAGAGACATCTGAATCAAGTGACCAGATAGTCATCAGGATGACTGGAGATGACCCAGGATGAGGCAATTGGGGCTAAGTGACTTGCCCAAGGTCACATAGCTAGTGAGTGTCAAGTGTCTGAGGTGAGATTTGAACTCAGGTCCTCCTGACTCCTGCACTGGTGCTCTATCCACTGCACCACCTAGCTTCCCCACATGAAGGAGTACATTTGTAAGTGATGGCAAGATGAAGGATATGACCATCTTTGGGAGTGGCTGAGGTGGGATGCAGGAATAGCTCATGGGAGGTGAGTTGAGGAACTGAGCAGTTAGGATATTTGAGGGAGAATCAATATGTATGATGAAGTTCCCTGGTGTGAGGGCAGGACTTGGAGAGAAAGAGAAAAATTGCAAATTAGGCATCAAACTCATTGAGAAAGGAAGAATGACTGGGGTTGGGTTTGAGGGGGTATCTGTAAACAATAGCTACCAGGATTTTGACTGAGTGATAGATATGAGTAGCACGAACTTTACAGGAAGAGAGGCTACTGAGTGAAGGAGGGAGAGAAATGAGAAGTGACAATGCAGAGAGAGGAGTAATCCCACCTTGACCAGTGAGTCAAGGAGAATGAGTAAAGATGCAGTTAGTACTAGAAAGGATGGCTAGGGAGGCTGTGTCATTATGGGGAAGCCAGGTTTCAGTATGAACTAGCAGATGGAATGAAACATGATAGCACAGAAAGAGCACAATAGCACCCAGCACAGTCAGAGACTGGAGGTGGTGGATACTGTGGCTTCCCCCTGAGGAGTAAGCCAGGGAGTTCAGCAAAGTGACCTGTCCACCAGAGACCTTGACCCCTGTGAAAAGCCAACCCAGTAGCCAAGTAACTTGCTGGTCCACCAGCCAGCCATCCCAGCAGCATCTGTGGCTGTGAGGAGCTGTCTTTTGGCCAAAAAAACAGCTCAGTCTAGGGGATTGACCACAGTAGAGATTCCATGCCTTCTCTGTAATGAGACAGCCCAACTCAGATACCTGCCCATATGAAACTCCATGCCCTATATGGAACCAGTCCAGCTTAGTGACTCATCCATCACTAACACCATGCTTCACAATGAACTTTGTAAGAAAAGACAACAAGGCTGTCTAATTACAAAGTTGTGAGTTGCCTGGGCTCCTCATCACCATTGTATTTTACATTTGTGCCCACTTAACCTCACTGTGTGTGTATTCCTAGGAGAGTGCACTTCAGGTGAGGGTGAGGGATTTGGAGGGTGGGAAGCAGGAATGTTTACTGTTCTTACTATACCATTTGAGTAAATGCCTTCCCTGAGTTTATTGGGCAGCTAGTTGGCTCAGTGGATAGAGCACTGGACTTGAAATCAAGAAGATTCATCTTCATTTTTAAATCCAACCTTAGACATTTACTTGCTGTGTGACTCTGGGAAAGTCACTTAACCCTGTTTCCTTATACATAAAAATGAGCTGGAAAAGCAAATATCAAACCACTCCAGTATCTCTGCCAAGAAAACTCTGAATGGACTAGCAAAAAAACCAGACACAACTGAAACGATTTAACAATAAAAACAAATTTATTTGAAGAGAGTTAATGGGAGATACACTCATGGGGGTTCACAAGCTGCACAGTGTCAGGAGAAAACCCAGTCACAGGAATGCCCCTATAACCTGAGGCAGCAGTTTCTGTATTAGTCTTGCTTAGGGCACCAATTTGAATTAGGGCCATTGCTTTGGGTTTGCAGGACTCTTGTTAAAATGAAAGGAACTGATCAAGTTTTTCTATCCATTTTAACACTTGCATTAAGCAACAAATGCCTCTCCAAATGAATAATTCTCTGGTAAATCATGTCTACACTAGCAAGGGGAAAAAATAGCCCCCACACAAAAACATACAAATGAAATTTATCGAAGGTCAATGAGGATATGACAAATCTCTAAATCTAGAAGTAGCACAACTCATTTTGTTTTTAAAATATCATTTTATTTCTCCCCAACTGTATGTAAAAACAATTTTTTAATATTCATTGTTAAAAATTTTGAGTTCCAAATTCTTTCCCTCTCCTCGCCTCAAGATGGTAAAAATTTGATATAGGTTATACATGTGGAATCATGCAAAAACATTTCCATATTAGTCACATTGTGAAAGAAGACACAGACCAAAAAAACCCCCACAAAAAATAAAGTGAAAAATAGTATACTTCAATCTACATTCAGCCTGCATCAGTTCTTTCTCTGGCCGTGGATAGCATTTTTTATCATGAGTCCTTTGGAATCGTCTTGAATCATTGTATTGAAGAGAATAGCTAAATCATTCACACTGGATCATCATAGATGTTTGCTGTTACTGTGTACAACATTTCTCAGTTCTGCTCAGTTCACTTTGCTAATATCAGTTCGTATAAGTATTTTCAAGTTTTTATGAGAGCATCCTGCCCATCATTTTTAATAGCACAATAATATTCCATTACAATCATATACCACAACTTGTTCAGCCATCCTCCAGTTGATGGGGTTCCCTCAGCTTCCAATTCTTTGCCACCAAAAAAACAGCTGTTATAAATATTTTTGCACAAATAGGTCTCTTCCCCCCCCCCCCAACACACACCTTTTTAAATCCTTTTGGGATACAGACCTAATAATGGTATTACTAGATCAAAGAGTATGCACAGTCTTCTAGCCCTTTGGCCACAGCACCAAATTACTCTCCAGAATGGTTGGATCAGTTCACAACTCCACTCACAACAATGCATTAGTGTCCCAATTTTCCTGTATCTCCAACTTTTATCATTTTCCTTTTCTGTTATATTAGCCAATCTGTTAAATGTGAGGTGATACCTCAGATTTTAATTTGCGTTTCTCTAATCAGTAGTGATTTAGAGCATTTTTTCATAAGACTATTGATACCTTTGATTTATTCATCTGAAAACTGCCTATTCATGTCTTCTCACCATTTATCAATTGGGGAATAACTTGTATTCTTACCAATTTTACTCAGTTCTCTGTATATTTGAGAAATGAGGCCTTTACTGTGACACTTCTTATAAAATTCTCCCCCACTCTGTTTTCTGCTTTCCTTCTAATCTTGGTTGTATTGGGTTTGTTTGCATAAAACCTTTTTAATATAATCAAAATTATCCATTTTGCCTACTGTAATGCTCTCTGTCTCTTGTTTGGTCCTAAGTTCTTCCTTTATCTGTAGATCTGACAGGTAAACTATTCCTATTCTCCTCATTTGCTTATGGTGTCATATTTTATGTCTAAATCATGCACCCATTTTGACCTTATCTTGATATATGGTATAAGATATTGGCCTATTCCTAATTTCTGTCATATGGTTTTCTGTTTTCTCAACACTTTTTGTCAGTGAGTTCTTGTCTCAAAAGTTTGGATTTTTGAGTTTAACACTAGATTACTAGGAACATTTATTACTGAGTATTTCATAACTAATCTGTTTCACTGATCCACCACTTAATTTCTTAGCCAGTATCAATTTTGATAATTACCACTTTATAAGACAGTTTGAGGTCTAGCACAGCTAAGCCACCTTCACATTATTTTTGTGCTAATTCCCTTGATACACTTGACTTTTTATTCTTAAGATGAATTTTGTTATTATTTTTTCTACCTATATAAAATAATCCTTTGATGATTTGATTCATATGGTACTGAAAAGGTAAATTAATTTAAGTGGAACTGTTATTTTTTATATTGGCTCAACCTCCCCATAAGCAATTAATATTTTTCCATTGGTTAGATTTGACTTTATTTGTATGAAAAGTGTTTTGTAATTGTGTTCATATAGTTCCTGGGTTGGTCTGGGCAAGTAGACTCCCAAGTATTTTATGTTGTCTCCAGCTATTTTAAATGCAATTTCTCCTTCTATCTCTTGCTTCTGGACTTTGTTAGTAATATGTAGAAATGCTCATGATTTATGTGAGTTCATTTTATAGCCTGCAATTTTAGTAGAGTTGTTAATTATTTTCAACTACTTTTTTTAGTTGATTCTCTAGGATTCTCTATGAATACCATCATACCATCAGTAAAGTGATAGCTTCCTTTCTTCATTGCCTATTCTAATTCTTTCCATTTCTTTTTTTCTCTTATTGCTATAGGTAGCATTTTTAGTATAATTTTGAATAATAATGGTAATAATCCTTTCTTCACCCATGATCTTGTTGCACAATTCATTTTCAGAGAGGCAGAATGAGAGGATGAGGAGGGGATGATAGTTCACTGAAATGAATTCCCGACTTACTCCTTTTGCAAAAGAAAAGTCCCATCTCTGACATCAGGCTGTGTGTTCCTCTAGGACAAAGATTGTGTTTTGCCTTTCTCTGTGTCCCCAGTGCTTGGTATATAGTAAGAGGTGCTTGGTAAGCAGACTTTGCTCACTTCCCAGAGTTTTTAGGGCAGTGATTGGTGAGGAAGCAAAATGTTACCTCTTATCTCTGCTCCCCCAGATCTATACTTTGGGATCTCTGAGCAACATAATTGATTGTGAAGGCAAAGTGGAGAAAAAGGGAAGGTAGGGGTAGGAGGTGGAGAGAAAGTCTGACTCATCCCATGTCTGACTTTGGGCCTGTTCTCATAGTGATAGAAGCTTGCTCTCATGGCCTTGGCTGAATTCTGAGAAACTCTCTTCTCATGGATGAGTCACCAGCTCATACAAAGAACAAAGCTGCCAAAGTTTGTTCATTGACTGAATTTCTGATTTGATTCAACCCTCCTGAATCTGTCTCTAAACCCTGATGCTTGCTATAGATATAGTGAAAAGGTTAACATCCATTCAGGGCTTTTGGTCAAGTAGTTCATATTCTAAGGTTTATTACATTGATGAGATGGGCCAGATGGTAAATTTCTCAGAGTTATGATAAACATCGTTCTGTAAATATGGTCACTGTGGTAGAAGCAATATCTATTAAGGAGAAGCAATGTCTATTAAGGTCTCTGCAATGTAGGTTAAGCTAGTCCTTTTCCTTAAAGGCAGAAAAGCTGTCTGTGAGATTGGTCTAGGGGGCTAAGCTTGTTGATGTAGAGTTAGGCCCTGCTGCATTGAATGGATTCATTTTATCTAACACCCTGCTCTATAAATTGGGCTATTTTTTCAGGGAAGTTGTGTGTGTGTGTGTGTGTGTGTGTGTGTGTGTGTGTGTGTGTGTGTGTGTGTGTATACACAAGATCTACAGAGCCGTTGTGCTGAACTCATTGTTGTATGCATGTGAAACCTGAACAGTCTACCAGTGTCATGCCAGAAAACTAAATCGTTTCCATTTGAATTGTCTTGGGAAGATTCTGAAGATCACCTGGCAAGACACTAAGGTCTTTTCTCCAGCTGAACTGCTAAATATTCAAATTCTACCACAGAGAGTGCAATTCCAATGAGCTGGCCATGTCGTTGGAATGCCAAAAGTACGTTTACCTAAAAGACTATTTTACAGAGAATTCACTTAAGGCAAGAGTTCATACAGAGGTCAGAAAAAGCGATACAAGGACACTCTCAAGGTCTCTCTGAAGAGCTATGTAATCAATTGCATGACATGGGAGATGCTACAAAGGACTGCCCAGCATGGCATACCCACATCAAAGAAGGCACTATGCTCTATGAGCAAAGTAGAATTGAAGTAGCTCCAAAGAAATGTTAAATGCATAAGATGTGTTCCTTGAGGATAAGAACTGTGTTTTGCCTTTCTTTGTATCCCAGTGCTTCGTACATAATAGGTGTTTGTTGAGCAGTCTTTGCTCACTTTCCAGAGTTTCTAGGGCAGTGATTGGTGAGGAAGGAAAGTGTTATCTGTTTCCTCTATTCCCCCAGACCTGTACTTTGGGATCTTTGAGCAACACATCCAACACACCCAGCCTTCTGAGCTCATATTGTTTTGATCAGCCATTGTGGGACACACTATACCTTGACCCCAACATAGTGATGTCATTTTTTCTCCTCTTCTAGAATGAAAAAACAACAACCAATCAACTATTCATACATTCATATATACAAAAACATGGAAAATAGTCAGTATGTATATATATGCATATATAATTTTTCTAAGACCTTTGCCATGTAGACTAACTACTTTTCAATATACACATACACAAATATATACACATATCTATTTATAAACTCACATATAGAGATATAGATATATTAGTATATCTATATATTATAGCATATATAGGGACAGCCTATGCAGCAGGGGCCTTAGGTGAATGGGAAAATCATGTCAATGGCTCAAATCATAGTCACCTACTCATGACAAAAGGTATAAACTTAACCTGCCACATATGTAAGGAACATGATTCCTTACATATGACAAATGGGAATTATTTGTCATTATTTGTCCATATGTATATATAACTCAATTTATATGTATAAATAACTCAAGTCCCTCCTGCAACCCCCTTTCCCCTCAGGGACTAATGAAATAACTCCCAGGGTATAAGAAGTGTGGTTGTTCAGGGTTTGCATGAGAGTATGAGATATCAGTGCATAAGGGTAGGCCATACAAAGAGGAGAAAAATAGGAACTCTAACTCCAGAGACCAGGAGACAGGGCAGAGACTGTTCAATAGGGTAGAAAACAACTGGGCCCCTCCAGAGTTGGACAGCGTCTGCAGTAACCAGACTGGAGGTAATATCTAATAAATAGAAGGCTTCCCCCAAATCCATTGGCTGTGAAACACAATGGCGAAGGTATGTCTTCTTTATCCTTCCTTCTCTACTCCCTACCTTCATTTAAGGAGAGGTGACAAAATTCCAACAATGTCCTATCTTCCACTGTAGGTGCCTCATTCTTTATTTGTAAATGAGTTTGCTCCCACTGTCTGTGAGCATGTTATTACTGGAGATCAGAGTGTGCACAGGAGGATGACCCTGAGGAGTTTGTTATTTCACACCTTGTCTGTGTTAAGAAGCATAGGGGGCTATCTGAGTCAATTTAGTTTTATGGATGAAACTATAACTTTCCCAAGCATAGCCCTAAAATTTGAACTCAAGGTTCACTTAGATTTTCCCTAGAAGACTGAGATGATTGAGGCTCATTGTACAGTTCACAATGTCCTTGAGAATAAACTCCATTTCTGAAGATAGGGAAGAGCTAAGAGGAACTAGAGGAGAGGGTCTCACCTCTCAGCCAATTTAGTACGTATAAGGACTCTGACTGAACTTCTTTCTGGATGACATAGGAAAGAGAAGAACACTGATCCTGTTCTACTCCACAGCAACAACAAATATGATATGTATTTATATATTATATATGCATTATGTTATATATACATTATATTATATATAGTTACAGAATATATATCACATAAAAATGATATTATATAATTATGTAATATTATATATAGATAGATATTACATAACATTTAGAATTACCAATAACAGGAAGAGCTTCTTTTATTTTCCTGCTTTGAGAATGACAAATAATTCCTACCTTAGTGGAATTTACTTTTTTCTCCGTAAATAGGGCTTGCTAAGTTCATGGAGGAAAGCCTCATGATTATGTGACTATGGCTTGAGCTATGACATGATTTTCCCATTCACTTAAGGCCTTGCCACAGGCTGTAACTAAAACTTGATTGGGCCAAGGGTCAGGCCATCAGTGGGTTTCCCAGTGACTTAGAGCATAAAAAGGCCTACCCACAAGGAGTTGATATCCTTCAGACCTCATGTCTTTATTCCCCAAACAAATCCTCATCCATATCTTCTGCTGGTACTCATTTTCTCCAGTGGAGAAACTTCCTCTTGCCTCCAGCTGGCAATGGGCCTCTAACATCTTGAACTCAAAAGATCACCTCCAAGCCAAGACACATCCTTCTCAAAGTCTATGCTTGGTCACCTGCTCAGGAAAGGTAGCACAATGCAGAGAAAGCAGCCAAGGCTCAGGCGTACAGGCTGTCCCCAGGACTTAACCAGCCTAGTTAAAGCCATGCTGTATATGGGAGCATCTGACATGTAGGGGGGAAAGAGTGCCACCCATCCTCCCACTTCTTCAACAGAGTCTAGTGACAAAGAGCACTACTCCCTACAAAAGAACAAAGGAAGCATAAACTGTCTCTTCTTTTTAATTAATGCATTACTCTACCCTACTTTCGTTGGTGTGGGGAAAAGGAGCCTGAACAAGAGACCACATAGGTTTTGCATTACCATACCAAAGAGGCAAGCCCTCTCAGCACTGGATCACATAAATAAAGTTGACCAAAAGCAGATCAGTCCTGCACATTCTGTTTCACACTGTCATTCAGAGTGTTTGGGGACAGAGAGGAGTCAAAATTCAGGAAGATGCCTGCATCACCATGATACAACAACCTCTCTCTGTGGGAAGAAATTGTCTGTGTTATCCTGAATGTGAAAAGTCCTGGCTTAATAGGAAAAGATAAAATGAGATTCTGGAAAATGATGGGACCAAAACGACATTCCCTTCCTCATGGTCAGAATAAGAAAACAAAACATCAAAGTGAATGGCGCCCAGTGCTGGGCCTGGAGCAGTGTAACATTTTAACTGAATGCTTAAAAGTCAGCTGTCTTATCTGAATTTCACCTAGGACAGGGCTAATTTCTGTGGGAAGCAGAACCATCATAGACAGGAAGAAAAGAAGGGAGTTAGTGGAAACATGAAAGTGGATCCTCCTAGGGAGGAAGTAGGAGTGCCCCATGTCCTCTCCCCAATTAAGGAAGCATGCTACTGCCATGTTGAGGTGTAGGAAAGAGTGCCTTTGGTTCTGGAAAGCCAGAAGGTCACAGAAACCAAATTTGCCTCTTGTAACTTCCACATATTTCTCCAAGTTCTGATCATCCTTTTTAAAAAAATAAAATAAAACTGTTTACCAAACTATGCCTTTAACAATAAGTCAAACTTACAGTACAGAGAATAGCTTTTCTTCTCCTTTTTGGTAAAACAGTACATTTACCCTTCTCCAATGCATCAACAACTTTTCTGTTTATTATAATATTTTTAAAATATATTTTCATTACATGTATAACTTATATTGAATTGCTTGCCTTCTCAGTGAAGGTGGGTGGGGAGGGAAGAGGGGAGAGAATGTGGAACTCAAAGTTTTAAAAATTAATGTTAAAAATTTGTTTTTACATGCAACTAGGAAATAAGATATGCAGGCAATGGAGCATAGAAATCTATCTCACGCTGCAGGAAAATAGAAGGGGATAAGGGGGAGGTGGGCGTGATAGAAAGGAGGGCAGATTAGGGGAAGGAGTAATCAGAATGCATGCTGTCTTACAGTGGGGGGAGAGGAGAGATGGGAAGAAAATTTGGAACTCAAAATCTTGTGGAAGTCAATGTTGAAAACTAAAAACAAATTAATAAAAATATATATTTTCATTCTTTAAATATTTTCTAATTCATATAAGTTTTAGCAATCTTTTAAAAAATTTTGAGTTCCAAATTCTGTCCCTCCTACCCCTATCCCTCCTTGAGAAAACAAGCAATTTAATATCTATTAAATTTGTGAAATCATGCAAAACACTGCATTAGCCATTTTGCAAAAGAAAATACAGACAAAGAATTAAAGCAAGAATAATAAAGTTTTTTAAAAGTAAGCCTCCATCTGTATTCAGAGTTCATCAGTTCTCTCTCTAGAAGTGGATGGCACTTTTTTCATTATCTCCATAATCTTTTCAATTGCCCTGGTTCAATATTTGAAGATATAGTCTGTCTGAGTCTGGTGGCTTAAATTCTTCAAGAGCAGAGACATATAACTGCTTCTTGGGAATCAATTCCCTATGAACAATTTTTGTACTTTACTTTTCTTCTTGGTCCAAAGATAACTCTTCTTTAGCAGAGAAAAAGTATTAAGCTGCCCTGCCTTCCCTCTAGCATCAGTTATTATTAGTTAGCATCAAATCAGTGATTCTATCCCTTCCTTGCTCTCCCCCTTTTCCCCATTTGTGCTAAAAAGAAGCAATTTAGGCTTTCAGTCTCAGCTCATTCTGAACTTCATCATTTCTAAGGCTATTCTTACAGGATCACGTCATGACATTTTATTCCTCTTCCATTACTTGCCTTTGCTTCTAGCATGTCTACATTTATTTTAAAAGAATGAGTTGACTCCTAATTGGTCTTCCTGCTTGCAATCTGTCCATCTCTCCACTTAGACCTCCTCACAGCTTCAAACTGATATTCTAAAAGAATAGATCTAACCCATGTTGCTACACTGCCCAAGAAGCTTCACTAGTGCTGGGCATGATGGCACATGTCTGTAACCTCTCCTTCCTGGGAGACTGAGGCTAGGGGAATCTTGAATTTAATAGCTCTGAACTGTAGTGAGCTTAGCTGATTTGGTGACCACATTATGTTTGGCATTGACCTGGTGAGCTTTCTGGGAACCAGGAGGCTACTGGGTTGCCTAAGCATGAATGAACTGGTGCAGGTCAGAAAATGGCCAAGTCAATGCTCCCAAGCAAATTGTAATAGCACCAGGCCCTGAGTGGCCCCTGTACTTTCAGTCAGAGGAAGAGGAGGAAGAAAAAGAAGAAGAAAAGGAGGAGGAAAAACTTTATTGGCTTCTTTTTACCTCTAGGACAAAATATAAATTCTTGTTTAAGAGTTTATAGGAGTTTACCTAGAGGCAGCTAGGAGGCACAGTGGGTGGAGCACTGAATCTGGACACAGGAAGACCTGAGTTCAAATTTGACCTAAGATATTTACTTGTTGTGTGACTCTGGGCAAGTCACTTAATCTCTGCTCTGCCTCAGTTTCCTCAACTATAAAATGAGAATAACAATAGCACTTAACTTTTCAAGGTTGTTGTGAAGACATAATGAGATAATATTCATAAAGTGCTTAGTAGGTTCCCTGACCATAGTAGAAGCTTAACAAATGCCTGTTTTCGGGGAGCAGAGACAAGATGGTGGAGTGGAAAGATGTACATTCACTAGCTCTTCCCCCACAGCCCATAAAATACCTGTGAAGAAAGACTCAACCAATTCTAGAGCGGCAGAAGCCACGGAACAATGGGGTGCAGGAAATTTCCAGCCCAGGGTGACCTGAAAGGCCGACAGGAAAGGTCTGTCACACTAGACACAGAGGGGAGCCCAGCCCAGCCTTGGCTGCATAGTAGGGCACCTGGAAGAGGACCTGAGCAGGTCTCGGGGGCGGAATCCTCAGCAGCAGTAGCAGCGGTTTGCAGATCCCTCAACTCACAGACACCAAAGGTCAGGGAGAGAGTTTTTTCAGCTGGCAGAGAAGGGAGAAGGGTCTCCCCATAGCTCCAGCCTCAGGTGGTGGCAGAGGCCACATCTGGCAGTGGCAACAGCTCCCTCAGCAGCCTGCATCCATTGTTGGATCATAAAACCCCTGGGGGCACTGAGCAGCTGATCTTTATTTCACACTGAATGGTGACCCTGGCCCTGCCTAAAGCCCCTGGAGGAATTGAGCACCTTATCTGAATCTCAGCCCCCAGTGCCAGCTTGGTGGAACTGGAGGCCAGGTGGTTGTGGAGAGGAAACTCTACTACTCATACATTCTGGAGACAAAAGTTTCTTGTTGCTCCAAGACCAGTGTACATGCTTGATTGTGCCACCTTGGAGGAACTGAGATCTTACAGACCCCCAGACCCTACTCTTGACAAAGAACCCAAAAGTCAAGTAACTGGTTGGGAAAATGCCACAAAAAGGGGAAAAAAAATAAGACTATAGAAGGTTACTTTCTTGGTGAACAGATATCTTCTCCCATCCTTTCAGATGAAGAAGAACAATGCTTACCATCAGTGAAAGACATAAAAGTCAAGGCTTCTGTATCCCAAACATCCAAAATAAATATTCAATGGCCTCCTGGCCATGGAAGAGCTCAAAAAGGATTTTGAAAATCAAGTAAAAGAGGTAGAGGGAAAATTGGGAAGAGAAATGAGAGAGATGCAAGAAAAGCATGAAAAGCAAGTCAACAACTTGCTAAACAAGACCCAAAAAAATGCTAAAGAAAATAACACCTTGAAAAATAGGCTAACTCAATTGGCAAAAGAGGTTCAAAAAGCCAATGAGGAGAAGAATGCTTTCAAAAGCAGAATTAGCCAAATGGAAAGGGAGCTTCAAAAGCTCACTGAAGAAAATAGTTCTTTCAAAGTTAGAGTGGAACAGATGGAGGCTAATGACTTTATGAGAAACCAAAAGAATGAAACAAAATGAAACAAAACCAAAAGAATGAAAAAATGGAAGATAATGTGAAATATCTCATTGGAAAAACAACTGACCTGGAAAATAGATCCAGGAGAGACAGTTTAAAAATTATGAGACTACCTGAAAGCCATGACCACAAAAAGAGCATAGACATCATCTTTCATGAAATTATCAAGGAAAACTGCCCTGATATTCTAGAACCAGGGGGCAAAACAAATATTGAAAGAATCCACCAATCACCTCCTGAAAAGAGATCCAAAAAGAGAAACTCCTGGGAACATTAATTCCAGATGTCGAATTCCGGAGTTCCCAGGTCAAGGAGAAAATATTGCAAGCAGCTAGAAAGAAACAATTTGAGTATTGTGGAAATACCGTCAGGATAACACAAGATCTAGCAGCTTCTCCATTAAGAGATCAAAGGGTATGGAATATGATATTGCAGAAGTCAAAGGAACTAGGACTAAAACCAAGAATCACCTACCCAGCAAAACTGAGTATAATACTTCAGGGGGAAAATGGTCTTTCAATGAAATAGAGGACTCTCAAGCATTCCTGACAAAAAGACCAGAGCTGAAAAGAAAATTTGACTTTCAGACACAAGAATCAAGAGAAGCATGAAAAGATTAACAGGAAAGAGAAATCATAAGGGACTTACTAAAGTTGAACTGTTTACATTCCTACATGGAAAGACAATATTTATAACTCTTGAAACTTTTTTCAGTATCTGGGTAGCTGGGATTACACACATACACACACACACATAGATGGATAGATAAATATAAATATATATATATATATAGTGAGAGAGAGAGAGAGCACAGGGTGAGTTGAAAAGGATGGAATCATATCTAAAAAACAAAATTAAGAGGTGAGAGAGGAATATATTGGGAGGAGAAAGGAAGAAACGGAATGGGGCAAATTATCTCTTATAAAAGAAGCAAGTAAAAGACTTTTCAATGGAGGGGAAAAGTGGGGAGGTGAGAGGGAAAACGTGAGGCTTACTCTCATCACATTTGACTCAAGGAAGGAATAAAATGCACACTTATTTTGGTGTCTATCTTTCAATACAGGAAAGTGAGGAAGAAGGGGATAAGCAGGGTGGGGGGGATGATGGAAGGGAGGGCAATGGGAGGAAGGAGCAATTAAAAGTCAACACTCTTGGGGAGAGAGGGACAAGGTCAAAAGAGAGAATAGAAGAAATGGGGGGCAGGATAGGAAAGAGGGAAATATAGTTAGTCTTACACAACATGACTATTATGGAAGTCATTTGTGAAATTACACATATATGGTCTATATTGAATTGCTTGCCTTCCCAATGCAGATGGGTGGGGAGGGAGGAAGGAAGAGAAGTTGGAACTCAAATTTTAGGAACAACTGTTGAGTATTGTTCTTGCATACAACTGGGAAATAAGAAATACAGGTAATAGGATATAGAAATTTATCTTGCCTTACAGGACAAAAGAGAAGATGGGGATAAGGGAAGGGAGGGATGCTAGAAAGGAGGATAGATTGGTGATAGGGGTAATTAGAATGCTCAGCATTTTGGGGTGGGGGAGGGGAGAGATGGGGAGAGGATTTGGAACTCAAAATTTTGTGGAAATGAATGTTGAAAACTTAAAATCAATTAATCAATTAAAAATTCAAAAAAAATTCAAAAAAATTTTTTTTAATGCCTGTTTCCTTCCTTTCTGTTTAGTGTCTAAAACCTTTCAAAACCTGGCTCTAACCTGTCTTTCCAGGATAATTACATATTACTCTCCCTTATACTATGCTCCAGCAGACTGGCCTTTTTGTTCCCCACATATCATATTCTGACTCCTGCTTTTGTACATTTGCACAGACTGTCCCCTATGCCTCAGATGGTCTTGTCTTCACCTGTGCCTTTTGCCAAATCTGATGAAATTTCTTCAGCCCTCATCCTTTTTGTCCTCTCTGATGAATCTGACACTGTTGACGGTCCCCCTCCTGGACATTGTCTCTTCTCTGGATTTTTGTGACACTGCTCTCTCTTGCTCAGTTTCTCCCATACCTGTATGACTATTTCTTAAAAATCTCTGTAACTGTGAGTGTACCCCAATACTCTGTCCTAGTCCTCCTCTATTTTCTTTTGGGAAATTCATCAGCTCCCATGGATTTAACCATCTATGCTAATGAATCTCATATAAATATACATGCATACATGTAGAGAGAGCCCTAACACTTATATACATAAGTATATGTATATTGACATATATTGGTTCCTAATATTGGCTCAGCTAGGTGGCAAAGTCGATAGAGAACCAGTCTTGAAGTCAGGAAAACCTGAGTTCAAATCTGACCTCAGACATATACTAGTTAATTGTATCCTCCTGAGCAAGTCACTTAACTCTGTTTGCTTCAGTTTCCTTATGAACTGGAGAAGGAAATGGCAAATCTTTGCCAAGAAAACCCCAAAGGGGCTCACAAAGAGTCAGACCCAACTAAAAATGACTAAAGAACAAATTAGAAAAACTACATACACAGGCTAGGGATAGTGTGTAGGGATAAGAACTGTAATTTCATTAATAAAACAAACTTATAGGTGAGGAAACTCTTCCTGACAATGTAGATACATTGTATGCATGTGTATGTGTATGTATGCATGAATAATATGTACATGTATATATACGCACATATATGTATGTATGTATACATATATATCCGTGTGTGTGTGTGTGTGTATATACACATCCATACACACATATATACACACACACAATATCTGGTCTTTAGCCTGAGGTCCTGCTGTGTTATCAACAGAATGCTAACCATCTCAAATTCAACATGTCTAAAAGTGAACTTATCCCAACCCTGCTGTTCTATATTCCCTTATTTCTGTGACCATTCTTTTAGCTTCCCAGGTTAGTAAGGGCAGTGTCACCCTCAGCTTCTCCTCATTCCACACCACTACCACCCCACATCCAATCAATTGTCATGTCTTTTCATTTCTACCTACACAACTTTACACAGTCACAGTGGTAACAATGGATAGATAGCCTTTTTTACTCCTGATCTTATTGGAAAGGCCCTTAGTGTTTCTCCACTAGAGATAATATTAGCTCTTGGTTTTAGATATACATAATTTGCCTTATTAAAAAGATTCATTTATTTCTAGCTTTTTAATATTTTTAACATAAAGGAGTATTATATTTTGTCAGTTTCTTCTATACTGTGGGAAACAAAGGACAGTTTCATTTCCACAAGGTCAAAACTTCCAGAAGGGAAAGTTGACCTGTGACCTAGCAGTCAGGTGAAGAAGATCAGAAACTAATGCACAGGTCTGAGGAGTTTGAGGCAAAGCCTATCAGAAAGGAGAAAATTCAACCACGTATGTTAGTGACTTAAGTAGGTGTGTCAAAAGGTTGTGACCTGAGAGAGAATAGACCAATCCCTCCTCTGATGGGAAGATCTATCTTGCATGAATTTTATAAAAATGTCTTCACTTTCTTATCTCTTTCTCTCACTCCCCCTTTCTGAAGAAGGGTGGAGTTCACCTTGACCAAGGCCTTTAATTCCTCTGAAACTCTGTTTTAATAAATTTTACTTGATACCTTTTTGTGTGTCGAGTGCGTCACTAACAATTTCTATCAATAGAATTGTAATTTGGTTTTTTTGTTATTAATATGATCCATTAAATTTATATGAGCATGGAGTAGTGGAAAGAGAGCCACTTTTGAAGCAAAGAAGATCTGAATTTAAGTCCTGACTCAGGTGCGTACTGTATGACCCTTGGTAACCATTTAGTGATTTAGCAAATCTCTTAAGACATAAAAACTCTCTAAGTAGCATAAGAGGGATCAACCTGCATGTCAGAGGGAGTTTCCTTACCTGGAAGTTCACTATACTAATGAAATCACAGATCCCATCCCTAGCCATGGTCTGTGTTTCTAGCTTTGCTAATATTGAACCAACTCTCCATTTCTAGTATATGTTTTTTTGATTTGTGTGTAAATTGGATTTAAGTGAGGCAGAGTTGCATGAAGTCGTCAACCTTATTGTCTCCTCCAGAGTCATCACAGTCCAGTGGCAGGACAGAGTCAAGACAACTGACTATGACTCAGGATGCAGTGGATGACCTTGGCGTCTTCAGTGTCTAACCAAGCTCTAAGCACTCCACATCACCTGCTTCATCTGCCTTCATGGCCGTTGGAACAAATTGTTCTCATCCACTCATTCCACCAGAGGAAGTCTTCACATGCTTAGGGTAGAAATCCTTCCAACTCAAAATTTGAGACTCCTTGGTTACCCTCAACCTGGTTTGGCCCATCTGCTGAACAGTTTACCGGGGTGTTGCTGAGCATGCTGCAGCTTCTTGGAGCCACAGGTGAGAATTGGGTGCAACAGTTGAACACCAAAGGTAGAAAGAGCCCCAAAAAGGGCTTAGCAGCCAACACACCAAAGGTACTAGTATTCCCTGAACACACCCTACACCCCATTTCTTTACCAGGTTAATTTCTAGTATAAAACTAACCTGGTCGTGGTGTGCCATCCCTCTCTTTTTATAATATGTGTAAACTTTTAAATATTTTATTCAATTTTTAATTGATGCTCATTAAAGATATTGATCAATAGTTTTTGTCCTCTGTGTTTTATCCCTCCCTGGTTTTGTTATCAGGATTGTATCTTTCTCATAGAAAGTAACGAATAGGAAGCCTTCTTTCCCTATTTTTCCAAACTGTTTGTGTAATATTGGAATTCATTGTTCTTGAATATTTGATAGCATTCACTTGCAAATCTATCTGGTCTTTGTTTTTATATTCCTTTAGGAATTCCTTTGTGGCTTGCTCAATTTCATTTCTAAGACTGGGCCATTTAAATTGTTTATTTTCTGATCTGTTAATCTGATTATTTTACATTATTGCAAATATGTATCAGTTTCATTTAAATTATTGATTTCATTAGTGGAAGATTGAGTAATTTCTAAATAATTTCCTTTATTTCCCTTTTATTGTGAATTCTGCTTTTTCATTTTTCATATGACAATTTGTTTTTCCTCTTTTTTAAATTAAATTAGTTAATTTTGTTAGTTTTTTAAAAAAACTAGTTTTATTGATCAATTTAACAGTTTTTGTTTTTAATTTTCTTTGATTACTAGAATTTCTCTTTTTGTGTTTAACTGAGGATTTTTATTTCTTACTTTCCTAGTTTAAGATTTAACTAACCTCCTGCAGAAGACCTTTCCTGGTCCTTCTGATGGGGTACAAACTCTGGGAACCTCCTTGAACTCCGTAGAATCTTCTCACTTAATCTGGCCTTTCACACTCAAACCTACTACCCTTAATCTAACCTGGCCCTCCATTATCTGTTACCTCTGAATTGCCCCACCTGCTTCCCACCCAATCCCTGCATTGTCTGATACCTCCCAATTGCCTCCTACTGTTTCTCACGCTTGATTACATCCCTAATTACCTGAGTCTCATCAAGATCCTCCTTAGACCCTCCTCCCAGACTATGAGACCACCTCTAGACCTTTTCCACTGTCATTCTGTATATAAATTCCATCTCCTCTCCATGAAGGCACTCAGTTTCAATTCATCTTTGACTCTGTCTAGCTGAGATTCCATCTGGCTTACTTGTCAATACAAGCATCGCAAATGGTTAGGCTCCTTAAGAGTCAACCTAACATGGTGAATCTTTAGTAAACTTTGTTTTACTTTGGCTGAAAGAAGGCTTGAGGTGAATTCATTTGGCAGGACCAAGCATGCCAGTATTTTGGGGTCCAGAGCTCCCTAAACCTCATCATTATGGTTCCCTGACCTCAACATTTCCTCTAGTGGTACTCTTTCCTTTCGATTTACCTTCTATCTACTCTGCATGTGTCATCTACGTGCCTAGTTATTTTCATATTGTCTCAACCATGAGCTCCTTGAGGAAAAAGACTGTTTGGCCTTTGTATGCCAGACATTTAAACCAGTACCTGTCATATATCAAGGGCTTAATAAATACTTGTTGATTTAATTCATTCTCTCTTTTGTTAATGAAAGTATTTAGAGTTATCTACTTCCCCCAAACGACTGTTTTGGCTGTGTCTCAAGCTTTTTGGTAGATTCGGTTCTTTATAATTTGTTTTGATACGATTATCTATGGTTTCTGTAATTTGTTCTTTGACCCACCAATTCTTTAGGATTGAATCATTTAGTCTCCATTTAATATTGAATGGTTTCTTTAAATTCTTTTTATTGATCATAATTTATGTTGCACTGTGGTCCGTAAAGGTTGTGTTGAAGAGAGAGAGAATGAGAGAGCTGGTTCAAAATGTGAATGAATTCATTTAGATCTTCTCTTTAGCCATTGGGAGCTTTATTGGAGCAAAAGCAGTGGGTCTGAGATTTAACTAGGAGTTAGACAAAGATAGTGTTATACGAAAAGGACCAGGTTTATATAGGATGATTTCAGGGTTTCCTCAGGAGGGATTGGATATCTAGGGTAAGTCTTGCAAGATGAAGACACAGGGTGAGGACTATGAATGACACAAGATAAGGGAGATAAGAAAATCCCATTCCCCCAGGTCAGGGGGAGGGGACAAGGAATTTTATGGTCCCCCCAGTATGAGGGGTGGGGACAAGGAATTATATGGTCCAGGATAAGAGGAAGGGAAAATTTTAGGGCACCTTCAGGTTAGAAAATAAACCAGGGGTCTATCCTTAATATTATTTTTAACTCTTAGGGCACCATTTCTATCCACATTAGTTGTATTTTATATTTCTGCTTTTCTGCATTTGTAAATGAAACTTTTATGATCGTGATCGATTTTTGCAAAAGTGCCATGTATGACTGAGAAATATATATGTATATACAAACACACACACATACACACACACACATTTTCCTTTCTATTCTCATTCTGCAATCTTCAGAGATCTATTATTTAACTTTTCTAAATTTTACTCAGGTCTTGACTTCTTGTATATTTCTTTTTGTTAGATTTGTCCACTGCAAAAAGGAACATCTTGATCTCAACTATTTTAGTGTTGCTGTCAATTTCTTCCTATAATTCACTTAACTGTTCCTTTAAGTATTTAGAGGCTATGTCATTCCATGAACATATAGGGAGATACTCATTGGTGGATATCCTTATTCTGTCCTAACTATAAATGAATTAGTGCCAATCAAAGAGCTTTTTCCCAAGGCTTCCACAGAGTCAATCAGGCAATAGGTATTTGTTGAGCACCTACTAAGTGCCAGGAACCATGCCAAGCACTGGGCATACAAATATAAATAAAGACAGTCTCTGTTCTCAAGGAGTTCACAGTCAGAGGAGACACAACATGAAAACAATTTTGTATAAACAAGCTTCTCTTGCTTTTGTTCACTTGTTTTTCAGTTGTGTCTGGCCCTTTGTGAACCCAACTGGAGTTTTCCTGGCAGTGGTTTTACTGGAGTGATTTGCCATTTCCTTCTCCAGTTCACTTGACAGAGAAGGAAACTGAGGCAAACAGAGTTAAGTGACTTGGTCAAGGTCAAACATCTAGAAATTGTCAGATGTTACATTTGAACTCACATCCTCCTGACTCCACAACTGGGGCTCTGTGCTACTTCACTGCCCCTCAAGGTGAATCTTGCTATATGTGTTAGATCATCCCTAATAGAGCACATCAGCTCCTTGGGAGCAAGGACAGTCTTCTTTTTTTTTTCCTCTTTATATTTCCAGTGCTTAGCATGATGTTTAGTATATAATAAGTGCTTAATAAATGCTTTTTCATTCTTCTATATTCTAAGTATTGATAGTATTATTTAATTGTATACTTCTTCCTTTTGACTTTTCTGCCCCTGCTTTTTTGAAATCATCTGAAGGATAATAATTTCCTCATTTTAATGTGGCACGAATATTTCTATTTCAAGTGTGTCGGATAAATGACATACTGTTGGATTGTGCTTTCTAATCCATTTTTTCCACACCTCCATTTTATGGATGAGTTAACGCCAGACACACTGGAATTTAAGAATATCTAGAAGGACCAAATTGCACCAATTAATGCAACATATTTTTTTTTTATCCACAGGACAAAGAAATTAGAAAGAGCAGGATGAAAAATTTTATTTTGAAGTAAATTAGAATTCTTTTGAATCAGTTGATGCACTTGGGTCTTCTAGTGTTCATCCTTTTCACAAATAGCCATGACTATTAATTATGTGTTTTCTACCATTGTGTCTTCTTATGCTTTTTTCTTCTTTCTTTCTACTCTCTACTCTCCCCAGTTTGTAAAGGAAGGTAGCAAAAAGAAGACATTTATAATTAAGATTGTCTGTATTTACTTCACTGCCCTTCTTCTCTTCACCAAGACTAGATAGACCCTAACCTGTAGTTCTTATACTGCTGTGGGAAGTAAGAAAGTTCTGTTGTCCACATTCCTAGGTGATAAGGGTTGTGACCTAGAATGGACAGGTTAGAGGTCAGAAACTAATGTGCAGGCCCAAGGAGTTGTGTGAGGAAGGGCCTATCAGAGAGGAGAACATGGAGTCACAGGGCCAGGGGACTGTAGCGCAGGACATCCAAAGTTAGGAAAACAGTATAAGAAGCCCCATCTTTCTGCACGTATTGTAGTCATTCTGTAACCTTACTGGAGAGGCTACCTGTCCGTTCAGGGGGAATGGACATAAAGATTAATAAAAGCTTTCCTGTTTTCACAACACGTATTGTCCTTTGTTTAAGGTGATGGGCTCACTTCTAACACTACTTTCTCTTTTTTTTACTCTTCCTTTTGAACTGCCCTCCAGAGAGGATACTTCTTTTGTTTGTGACTATTCCATCCCTTGATGTGCCCTCCTTCTTTAAACCCCCTTCTTCCATTTCTGTCTTTATAATGATTTCTACATCAAACTCTGTGTCTGTTCAGTTTTCCTTTGTGCAATTCAGATAAAAGTGAAAATCAGGAGATGCCCTCTTCTGGTGTACCCCAGTTATGCAAAATAGTAAGCTCTTCTACCTTCTTCATCATTTCTTTACTGCTATATTCTGTTTTCTCTTCCTTTTTGTTTTTCTCTTAAAAGCAGCAAAACACTCAGGTCCTTTGCTCCTTGAAGTATGGTATCCAAGGTTTTTGTTTGGTCTTAGTTTTCTGAGAGTCAAATGATTCTTTTTTTGTTTTGTTTTTATAGTTAAACAGTTCTTAAGCTGAACCTGTTTTCCAAGTCAGTTGTGTTTAATAATAGATACTTTATATTTTCTTCTCTTTTTTAAAAATCTTTTGATGTTGTTCTAATATTTCTTGTCTCCAGAAGTCACTGAATTTTGATTGTACTATCCTATTTTTCAGAGTCTGAATAAGAACTTCTACTTTCAATTTAATGTTATTTATTCTTCTTTCAATTTTTTCCTCTCACAGTTCTAATTTCAATTCTGATTTCATTTCATTTTTTTATTTCTTGCTTCATTTCTTCCAGCTGTTCCTGCAATCCTTGTGCCCAAGTCATTCTTTTCTCTGTGGCTCTGCCCATACTTGTGATAGAGTTACCCTTTCTTACTTGTTTTGCTTTTCTTAATACACATTATTTCTTCATTGTGTTTTCTTGACATTTGACACCAGAATTTTCTGATATCATTCCCACTATAGACTAAAATTTTAAAGAGAATTTTTACATTGTTTAATATATTATCTGCCTTTTGTTGGTACTAAGCCCCTTTTCCATTACTATCTGTGCTAAACTTTTGCATGTCTGAGGTCAGAATTGTCTAGTAATCTCCTTAAGGCCATTTAAGCAGTGGAAGATCACCTGGATAAATTTTCAGACCTTGCCACGAAGGGGTAGTATGTAGAAGGAATGGCACTTTCTTAGACTATGTTAATTTCCCTTTAAGAGGCAAGGAGGCCATTCTTGGGATTTGATTTGTGCCTGGGACAAAGACTTGAACTATTGGTGTGGATCTATTGTTGCCTGATGCATAAAAAGCTCAGTCTCTGGAGAACTGAGACAGTAGACATTTAGTGAAAACTCTGCTGTCATGTAGAACATCTGAGCCACATTGTGTGAACCCAGAGACTGAAGGGAGTGTTGTTGTTCAGTTGTTTCAATCATGTCTGACATTTTATGACCTCATTTGGGATTTTCTTGGGGTAGTTTGACATTTCCTTCTCCTGTTCACTTGACAGATGAGAAAACTGAGGCAAATAGGGTTAAGTGACTTGCCCAGGGTTATACAGCTAGTAAGTGTCTGAGTCATGATTTGAACTCAAGAGGATGAGTCTTCCTGACTTCAGGCTGGGTACACTGCCATCTAACTACCCCTTATATATGCAAGCTCATTTAGAAATATAGGGATATATAAAATAGATATGATAACTTTTGGGGGAGGGGGTGGCACTAGTACCTTTGGAGAATCAAGAAAGGTAACATGTAGAAGGTAGAGTCAAAATTGAGGTTTGAAGGAACCTAGGGAATTTTAAGAGTTGAAGGTGAGGAGAGAGTATCTTCATGCCTGGAGAAGAGCTAATGAAAAGATATAGGTATGGGATGTGGAGCACCATGTATGAGGAAGAATATAAAATACAGTTTGGATGAACAATAGTGGGTGTGAAGGAGAGTAACTTGCAATGAGGCTGGAAAGTTTGGATGAGGCCAGGCTGCAGAGGATTCTAAATGTCAAACATAGGATTTTGTATTGGAATTTGTTGAGTAGGTGAGCCATATGGTCAGATCTATGCTTTAAGAAAAAAAATATTTTAACAGCTGTGTGTTAGAAGAGGTAATATTTGTAAAAAGTGTTTAGTACAGTCAGTGCCTGGCACATAGTAGGTGTTATATAAATGTAATTCCCTTCCTTTTGCTGTGTGAAAGATGAATTTGAAAGAGGAAGACTCAAGGCAGGCCAATGAAGAGGTTATTGCAATATCCTAAAAGAGAGATGGTGGGAGCCTGGCCCAAGGTGGTGACTACACATGGAAAGAAAAGGACAAATGTAAGAGATGTTAAGGAGATAGAAATAATTAGATTTAGTAACTGATTTGATATTTGGAGTAAGGGAGAATGAGGTGAGGATGACACCAAGACTGGAAACCTGGCAGCCTTGACAAATAGGAAAATTAAGAAGAAGGGCTTCAATTAAGATTGAAGCAACCCTGACAGAGGGCAGAGCCAAGATGGTGGAGTAGAAAGACAAACATACATTAGTTCTTCTCCCACAGCCCATAAAATACATGTAAAGAAAGACTGTCAACAAATTCTTGAGCAGCAGAAGCCACGGAACAATGGAGTGGAGGAGATTTCCAGCCCAGGGTGGCCTGAAAGGCTGATAGGAAAGGTCTGTCACACCAGACACGGAGCAGAGCCCAGCCCAGCCTTAGCTGCATGGTAGGGCACCTGGAGGAGGACCTGAGCAGGCTTTGGGGGAGGAATCCCCAGCAGCAGTGGCAGTGGTTTGCAGATCCCTCAACCCACAGACACCTAAGGTCAGTGAGAAGGTTTTTTCAGCTGATTAAGAAGGGAGCAGGGTTTTCCCATAGCTCCAGCCTCAGGTGGTGGTGGTAGAAGCCACATCAGGCAGGGGCAGCAGCTCCCACAGCAGCCTGCATTCACTGTTGGATCATAAAGTCCCTGGAGTAACTAAGCAGCCAATCCATACCTCAGTCCTATGTGGAGGCCCTGCCCCCACCTAATGCTCCTGCAAGAATTGAGCAGCTGATCTTTATCTCACACTTATTGGTGGCCCTGGCCCTGCCTAAAGCCCCTGGAGGAATTGAGCACCTTATCTGAATCTCAGCCCCCAGTGCCAGCTTGGTGGAACTGGAGGCCAGGTGGTTGTGGAGAGGAAACTCTACTACTCATACATTCTGGAGACAAAAGTTTCTTGTTGCTCCAAGACCAGTGTACATGCTTGATTGTGCCACCTTGGAGGAACTGAGATCTTACAGATCCCCAGAGTATACCCTACTCTTGACAAAGAACCCAAAAGTCAAGTAACTGGTTGGGAAAATGCCACAAAAAGGGAAAAAAAAATAAGACTATAGAAGGTTACTTTCTTGGTGAACAGATATCTTCTCCCATCCTTTCAAATAAAGAAGAACAATGCTTATCATCAGGGAAAGACATAAAAGTCAAGGCTTCTGTATCCCAAACATCCAGAATAAACATTCAACGGTCTCAGGTCATGGAAGAGCTCAAAAAGGATTTTGAAAATCAAGTAAAAGAGGTAGAGGGAAAATTGGGAAGAGAAATGAGAGAGATGCAAGAAAAGCATGAAAAGCAAGTCACCAACTTGCTAAAGGAGACCCAAAAAAATGCTGAAGAAAATAACACCTTGAAAAATAGGCTAACTCAATTGACAAAAGAGGTTCAAAAAGCCAATGAGGAGAAGAATGCTTTCAAAAGCAGAATTAGCCAAATGGGAAAGGAGGTTCAAAAGCTCACTGAAGAAAATAGTTCTTTAAAAATTGGAATGGAACAGATGGAGGCCAGTGACTTTACAAGAAACCAAGAAATCACAAAACAAAACCAAAAGAATGAAGAAATAGAAGATAATGTGAAATATCTCACTGGAAAAACAACTGAGCTGGAAAATAGATCCAGGAGAGACAATTTAAAAATTATGGGACTACCTGAAAGCCATGACCACGAAAAGAGCATAGACATCATCTTTCATGAAATTATCAAGGAAAATTGTCCTGATATTCTAAAACCAGGGGGCAAAACAAATATTGAAAGAATCCACCAATCACCTCCTAAAAGAGATCCAAAAAGAGAAACTCCTGGGAACATCAATTCCAGAGTTCCCAGATCAAGGAGAAAATATTGCAAGCAGCTAGAAAGAAACAATTTGAATATTGTGGAAATACAGTCAGGATAACACAAGATCTAGCAGCTCCTACATTAAGGGATCGAAGGGCATGGAATATGAAATATTGCAGATATGAAATATGAAATATTGCAGATATGAAATATGAAGTATTGCAGAAGTCAAAGGAACTAGGACTAAAACCAAGAATCACCTACTCAGTAAAAATGAGTATAATACTTCAGGGGAAAAATGGTCTTTCAATGAAATAGAGGACTTTCAAGCATTCTTGATGAAAAGACCAGAGCTGAAAAGAAAATTTGACTTTCAAACACAAGAATCAAGAGAAGCATGAAAAGGTTAACAGGAAAGAGAAATCATAAGGGACTTAGTAAAGTTGAACTGTTTACATTCCTACATGGAAAGACTATTTATAACTCTTGAAACTTTTTTCAGTATCTGGGTGGTTGGTGGGATTACACACACACACACACACACACACACAGAGCGCAGGGTTAGTTGAAAAGGATGGAATCATATCTAAAAAACAAAATTAAGACGTGAGAGAGGAATATATTGGGAGGAGAAAGGGAGAAATGGAATGGGGCAAATTATCTCTCATAAAATAGGCAAGAAAAAGACTTTTCAATGGAGGGGAAAAGTGGGGAGGTGAGAGGGAAAATGTGAAGCTTACTCTCATTACATTTGACTCAAGGAAGGAATAAAATGCACACTCATTTTGGTATGAAAACCTATCTTTCAATACAGGAAAGTGGGGAAGAAGGGGATAAGCAAGGTGGGGGGGATGATGGAAGGGAGGGCAATGGGAGGAGGGAGCAATTAGAAGTCAACACTCTTGGGGAGGGAAAGGATCAAAAGAGGGAATAGAAGTGATGAGGGGCAGGATAGGAAAGAGGGAAATATAGTTAGTCTTACACAACAAGACTATTATGGAAGTCATTTGTGAAATTACACATATATTGTCTATATTGAATTGATTGCCTTCCCAATGGGGATGGGTGGGGAGGGAGGAAGGAAGAGAAGTTGGAACTCAAAGTTTTAGGAACAACTATGGAGTATTGTTCTTGCATACAACTGAGAAATAAGAAATACAAGTAATAGGATATAGAAATTTATTTTGCCTTACAGGACAAAAGAGAAGATGGGGATAAGGGAAGGGAGGGATGCTAGAAAGGAGGATATATTGGTGATAGGGGTAATTAGAATGCTTGGCGTTTTGGGGTGGGAGGAGGGGAGAGATGAGGAGAAGATTTGGAACTCAAAATTTTGTGGAAATGAATGTTGAAAACTTAAAATAAATAAATTAAATAAAAAAAAAAGATTGAAGCAACCCTGAATTCATAGTAGAAATCCAATATGGTCAAAGAGTATTCTCTTTTAAATATGTTGTAGACTCCTTGCTAATCTTCTATTAATTTTTTGCATCAATCTTCATCGGAAATATATAGTTTTATTTTCTGCTGTATCTCTCTCCAATTTAGGAATCAGGATCACATTGGTCTCTGAAGTTTTCTAGGATCCCTTCTTTTCTTCTTTTTTTCCTAAACAATTTTATAATGTTGAAATCCCCTATGTGTCTGGATGCTTTTTCTCAGATTCCTTTGCTGAGTCATTATCTGTATACTGAAAGTACATCCCAAGACTTTCTCCTGGGATTTCTTCTCTTCTTTATCAACACTCTTTTTCTCTCTCAAAGATCTCATTAGCTCTTCTAGGTTTATTTATCAACCTCATGCAGTTCTCTCCCAGTGGTAGGAGTAATGTCTATCCCCATGCAGTCTAGGTTTGTTTCGCTATTAAAAGAAATTTTACTGTCCTTAAGACATAACTGGCCCAAGGGACTAAGACAGGAACCATTGATGTACAAGGAATACCACAAGGTAAAAGGATAATAATTTCCTCATTTTAACTTGGTATGAATTTTCATATTTCAAGTATTTCTTATAAATGGCATATTATTCGATTATGTTTTCTAATCCATTTTGCCACACTCCTCCATTTTATGGATGAGTTAGTACTAGATGAACTGGAAATTAAGATGGATCAGACTGCACCAATTAATGCAACATATTTTTTTATCCACAGGATAAAGAAATTAGAAATAGCAGGATGAAATTTTTTATTTTGAAGTAATTTAGAATTTTTTGCATTTGAGCCTTCTATTGTTCATCCTATTCATGACTATTAATTATGTGTTTTCCACCACTGTATCTTCCTATACTTTTTTCTCTTTCTCTCTACTGCCCCCAGTTTGTAAAAAGACAGAGAAAAGAAGCATCTGATCAACACTAGTATTTTATACCTAAGGTTATTTATATATCTCCTGCCCTTCTCTTCACCAAAACTAGATAGACCCTCATCTCTAGTTCGTATACTACTTTCTTTCTTTCTTTTTTTTTTGACTCTCTCTTTGGAACTACCCTCCAAAGATGATATTTGTTTTGCTTGTGACTATTCCATCCCCCCCTTTAAACCTCCTTCTCCCATTTCTGTCTTTATAATGTATTTCTACACTAAACTGTGTATATGTTCAATCCTCCTTTGTGCAATTCAGTGGCCAAGACTTGTACATTCAACTCCCACAATATCTCTTCTAGTTTTTCCTTTAACTTTGCTCACATAGCCATCTCCCTAGTTCTAGCCCTCATCACCTCCTGGGAACTACTGCAATGGCCTCCCAATTGTTCTCCCTTCCTCCAGTCTCTCCCCACACTGATCAATCTTCTATTAATCTGCCAAAATCATTTTTTCAGAAGTGAAACCCAAGTCACTCCCCTACTCGGTAAACTACAGGACTCCCTATGACAGCCACACCTGGGGAGAAGAGAAGGGCAGAAAGTCTTGAATAAGTCGGCTGACCTTTACTCTCAATCTTATCCCTCCCCTTACCCCCTGTTGAAAATTAATTTGTGGGTAGAAGACAGAAAGATCCAGGGACATATGAGAGCTAAATAAACATAAGGAGAAGACTGCAGGAGCTTATCAGCACATATAGGAGATGTCACACCAATCTGGAGGACAAATGGGAGACATTCTCTCTGAGAATGTTTGCTAGCACTCACAATGATCACTGAACCAGGTTATGTTTGTCCTTTGTTCTAGAAGAGGACTATGACATCAGTATGATGACATGACTTGCAGTTGACTTTGATTTGAGTGAGGGAGGGCTGTGCAAAGTCACCAACCTCACTATCCTTTCCTGAGCCATATATGGATCCAGTGGCCTGATATTCATCAGGATGACTGGAGGTGGTCCAGGATGCAATGGGAGACCCTGGCCCCTTCAGGCTAAGGTCTTTACACATTCTCACTATGAGTGATACACACTCATTCAATGAATAGGCTTCTTTAAGTTACTCAAGGGATGGCCCCTTTAATTAAAAAAAAAATCAAACTGATAGGGGAAGACCCTCAGGGTTCCTGGGTAAAAGAGAAACAATTACTCTCTAGTTATTGCATTGTACATTTTGAACAAATGAACAGGGAAGAGGACAGTGTGTCCTCTTCCCTTTCTGTCCCCTCTGTTCTCATTTCCCTATGCTAGGGAAAATGAGTCTCTGTGGTACTGGTTAGTTCTTTTTCATAACTGTTCTCTCCCTTAAATGTAGCTTTAGTTGTCAATACTTTTCTAACTATTGAGGTCAAGGAACCATATGTTGAGATTTGGAGTGCTTGGGACCCCAAAATACTGACACCCCAGGGGCCTGCCCAAATGAATTCGATCAAGCCTTCTTTTAGTCAAAGGAAAACAAAGTTTATTTAAGATTGGCCATATTGGGTTGACTCTTAAGCCTCAGCATTTGTGACACTTGTATTGACAAGTGAACTAGAACTATCTGACTCAAACTGAGTCTGAGCGAGATTGAATCTGAATACCTTCATGGAGACTAGAAGGATCTCATATACAGAAAGATTGTGGGAGGGATCTAGGGTTGACCAAGTAGTCTGGGGTTTAGGGAGGGTCTCAAGAAGGAGTCTTAGAGGGATCTTTATGGGACTGGGGTGACTAGAAGTCAGAACCAAGAGAGTGGAATTTTGATGTGATCAAGGGTGGGAAACAGCTGGAGGCAATGGGAGGTAGCAGACAATGAAGGGCTAGAGTGGGAAGTAGGCGGGGCAATTGGACAACCGTATTGAAAGGCTTATGGCCTCAAGTGAAGATCAAGTGTGAAGATTCCTGGAGAGTTCAAGGGGGTTCCCGGAATCTGTACCCATCTTAATCTTAGATAACATTGTTAACCCTTATACTTAAGTTGTTCTCACACTTTCGTTGCTCAGTCCTGCCTGACTTTTTGTGACCTCATTTGGAGTTTTCTTGACAAAGGTACTGGACTGGTTTGTCATTCCCTTCTCCAGGGGATTAAGGCAAATAGAGACTAAGAGGCTTGTTCAGGGTCACACAACTAGTACATGTCCGAGTCCAGATTTGAACTCAGGTCTTCCTGACACCAGGCCCAGCACTCTGGCACCAGCTGCCTCTGGTATTTACTTAGTGCTTAGTTACATGTGGAGAAAAAGAAAGGTGATGACATTTCTTTGCAAAAAATGAGAGACGCCTTGCCCACCTAAGTTAATGAGGGGGCCTAAAGCAGTTAGAGGAAAATGAGAAGCATTGTGTTGAAAAGCACAAGCTTGGAGCTAAATTCTGGCTTCAGAGACTCCTATAAATAAAATCAGGAGCTGGTAAGACCATTAGGCCGTGAAAGAGAAGTGACAATACCATCCCTATAATTTTTACTTTCCACAACTTTGGCTGTAAGCATTTGGGACACTAAACTTTGAAAACCAAGCCAAGGACTTGAAAGAAATTGAGCTGCCAGGGAAGATCTGTTCATAAGAAAGGAGGGGCATTGATTTGTATGAGCATGCTTAGTAAATCTATGGGTTTATGAGTGACAGCTTAGTCTATGAAAACCTCCTAGGCTTCCCAGGGCAACCTGCTGTCTTCACTCATAATTCTCTACCTCAAGTCTCTCCTGTCTTCAATACAACCATCATGGCACTGCCGAGAGTCACATACCTAGTAAGTGTCAAGCATCTGAAGCTGGATTTGAACTCAGGTCCTCCTGACTCTAGGGCTGCTACTCTGTGAGACGTAGCTGCTCCATCTCTATCTTTGTGCCATTGCACAAATAGTCCCTCATCCCTGAGATGCACTTCCTCCTTTCCTCTGAACCTTAGAATACTTAGCTGCATTCAAAGGTCAGCTCTAGTGTTATTTCTTACGTGCACCTGCCCTGATTTCCTAGTGCTAATGCTTTCTCCCACCCTCGATTTCCTTTGCATATATTTTGTATTTATTTATCTTTATCTCCTTTACTAGAATGTAAGTCCTTGAAGGACTGTGGCATTTTTGTCTTCATATCAACAGTGCTCAGCACATTTTTCAGTCGTGGCAGACTCTTCATGACCTCTTTTGGGATTTTTTTGGCAGAGATATGCTGGAGTGGTTTGCCATTTCTTTCTCCAGCTCATTTGACAAATGAGGAAACTGAGGCAAACAGAGTTTAGTGACTTGTCCAGGGTCACACAGCTAGTAAGTTTCGGAGGCTAAATTTGAATTCATGAAGATGAGTCTTCCTGACTCCAGATCAGGCACACTATGCATTATGGCACCACCTAGCTGCCCATCTGGCACATGGTAAGTGTTTAAAAAAGGTTTGTTGATGAATTGATCAACTTGATCAAAGAGAAGCAGCATGGGGGTAGTTGATAGAGAGTCACCTTCAGAGTCAGGATTTATTCAGATCCTGCTACCGGAACAGAACTAGCTGTGTGATGCCAGACTAGAAGCTTAACCTCTTGGCGCTGAAAGCTACACTCTAAGATTGTAAGTTGTACATTTTCATGTATGTATATGTTATCTTCTGCCTCCTCTCTCAGAATATAATAAGCTCCTTGGGGTCAGCCAAGGTTTTATTTTTGCCTTTATATCCCCAGCACTTAGCATGGTACCTGGCACACCTTAGGCATTTATTTTTGTTTTCCCTTTGTTTTGGAAGAGGACCACTGACATCACAGGGTGATGATGTCTTAGCTCATGCATGAACTGAATTTAAGTGAGGCAGAGTTACACAAAGTCATCCGCCTCACCTTCTCTTTCAGAGTCATCTAGTGGCAGGGCAAAAGTCAGAATGACTAGCCATGGCCCAGGATGCAGTGATGACCTTGGAGTCTTCATGTCTGACCAAGCTCTAAGTCCTCCACAGCACCTGATTCAGTCACCTTCATGGCCATTGGAACAAACTTTTCTCATCCACCTATTCCACCAGAGTGAAGTCTTCACATGCTTTGGGTAGACACCCTACTAACTCGCCAATGGTTTTGTGGCCTGTAGGTTCCCCTCAATCTGGTTTACAGGTGAGAGTTGAGTTCCAGGTGGACACCAAAGGTGGAAAGCAGCTGTTAGGCACTTACTAAGTACTTGTTGAGGATATAGAAGCAAATAAACATAGTAAAATAGTGCTTGATAAACCAGAAAACGGCACCTACTTGGAAGGAAATGTCAAAACATTGTCAAATGCCAAAATATGCTATTTGACAAAAACTATTAGGAAATCTGGAGAGAAGTTTGGCAGAAATTAGATTTACTTTAACATATCATATACTACAGTTAACTCTAATTGGATATAGGACTTAATTATAAAAGGTCACATCACAAATTGGAACATTATGAAAAGAGATATCTTTTATAATTACGAAGAAAGAGTAAATTCTTTACCAAAGAAGGAATAAAGAGGATTGCAAGAAATGAAATAGACAATTTTCATGACATAAAATTAAGGCTTCTGCACAAACAAAATCAATGCAGGTAAAATTAGAAAGGCAACAGTTGTGGAAAAAATCTTTGCATCAAGTTTTTCCAATTAAGTGCTGATATCCAGGATATTTAAATGATCAAATATATAAGAGCAAGAGCCATTCCCCATTACATAAATGGTTAAAAGAGGTGAACAAGGAATTCTCAAAAGCAGAAATACAAATTATCAACAACCATATTAAACTGATGAACTCTTGGGTGCACATTGAAACATTTTTTCCACTTTATTTTTCTTTCCTTTTTTTTTTTGCAAAATGGATAATATGCATTACATGACATCACATGCATAATGGATCTCATATTGTCTGCCTTCTCAAGTGGTGAGGGAAGAGCTGAGGGGAGGGAGAGAATTTGGAACTGAAAACATTTAAAAAAAATTTTAATTCAGAAAAGAATCTCAAAATCCTATGATAAAACGTTCCAAATCACTAATAATAATAAAAGGCAAATTAAAAAAATCTCTAAGGTTCCATTTCAAATCTACTAAATTAGCAAAGATGATGAGACAAAGGAAAGAAGGAGCTGTGAAAGACTAGCGCACTGCTGATGGAACTATGAAATGGTCTAGCCATTCTGGAGAGCAACTTACAGCAATAGGCAAAAAGTGACTTAACTATGCATCCCCTTGACCCAGAGACACCACCACAAGGTTTATAAACCTGAGATCAAAGACAAAGGGACAGGACCAATATACTTTAAAAATGGTTATAGCAGTACTTCTTGTTTACCAAATAATTTAATTCCCTCAACCACACATGCCCTCTCCCAAATTACCTTACAAGTTAACTACTTTGAATTTATTTGTATTTGTTTTCAATTGTTTGACACGTACTTATATATGTCCTTGTCTCCCTCGTTAGGATACAAACTCTTTATGAGAAGACATTGTTTCACTTGTTGTATCCCGGTACCTAACACAGTGTCTGTTACATGGTTAAGAGCTTAGCAAGTATTTGTTGTTTGATTGAAGGTGTCAATCACTTGGAGAATGGCTGGATAAATAATGATATAAATGTAATGGAGCAAAAAGAAAGAAATCACACATCTTTTGGGAAGACTCACATGAACGGATACAGAGTGAAATAAGTAGAATCAGGAGAACAATTTGTACAGTCACTCCAATATTGCGAGGAAAAACAACTTTGAAAGATTTAAGAACTCTGATCAATGAAATGACCTACCAACTACTATCCCAGAGGATCAGTAATGAAGCCTATTACCCACCTCCTGATAGAGAGGTAATGCACACAAGAAGTAGAGAGTTTCCAGATATGGCCAATGGGGGGGATCACTTTTGCTTGATTATGCTTTTTTGTCACAAGGGAGATTTTTTTTTCCAGTGGGGTTATGTGTGGAGATTTGGGGCAGGGAGAAGTGCATTGGGTCACTGGAGTATGTTCAAAATCAAAGAAGGGAATAGAAACATCTCTGGTGAAAGACAGGCAGCTCTAAAACATATTAACTGAATGTATTACATGCTTAAAAAAGGAAGCTGTTTTCATACATGACCCCCTGCTTTTTTTCTTTTGCTCTTTGCGTATGGGAATGTTCGTATTAGCTAATGTTTGTCAAGTACAGTATGATTCTCTCTTTCTCTAGATAGATAGACAGATGGATAGATAGATAGATAGATAGAAAGAAAGATAGATAGATAGATAGATAGATAGACAGATTATATATATATATATATACACATACAAACAAATATACACACACACATATACATATATATGTACTTTTTTTTAAGTAAAGCAAACAATTCTTGATTGCTTGATATCATTGGTAAAGGAAGTTTCCTCAGTGGAAGTTGCCTATGCTAGTGAAGACATATCCAGATCACTCTTCCTAACCACCACAAAAAATTCTACTAAAAATATTACTGTTTCTGGGAGACAGGGTTATTTCAATCAATCAGTATATATTAAGTACCTTTTATAAGTCAGGTAATTGGCTAGGTTTGGGAATAAAAACAAAAGGGTTCCTTCCCTCAAGGAGCTTATATTCGATCAGAGATCATGTGTACACAGATACGTATATGCAGAATGCATAAAAAAGAAATACATAAACACTTGGTTGACAGTTAGGAGGCAAAAATACATGTCAGAGATGGCACTGGAGATGAATTCTAAAAGAAACTAGAGATTTTAAGAGACAGGGAAAGAAGGAGTACACTCCAGATTTGCAAGTCAGCCTGAGCCAAGAAAGAGAGAGATGGAAAGTAAGGTCAGTTTGGCTGGGGCATAGAGAGTGTAAGGGAGTTCTGTATAATAATCACAAAAAGGTAGGCTGGAATTCATTTCAAGGCATGAGGAATATCTGTTGAGATATTTTTAAATTAATTGGCAGTTGAACTCGATGCTAAGTGGTAGAAATAGCTACTTGTAGTAAAGACCACGTCTGAAGTGTCAACATAGCATTTGGAGCTAGTTTGATTCCTCCATAATCATCCATAAAGACTGTGAGAGCGTAGGGCACCTTCAAGTGATATCGGATCCAACTGGGTGCTGTTTTTAGCAGGTTTAAATTTACCATCTTCTCTGATGAACAGACATCACAACCAGCAGGCAGATGTGCTGTTGCAGAAACAGAAATTTGGACACCTGGTGAGTTAGCTATCTCAGTAGTATCTCCTACAAACCAAAACTTTCCAGCCACTTAGGAGTTATAGCCAAAAATGACCTGTAGCAGGTCTGGAGTGAGGAAGACTCCTCTTCGTGAGTTCAAATCAGGCCTCATACACTCACTAGCTGTGTGACCCTGAACAAGTCATTAACCCTGTTTGCCCCAGTTTCCTCATCTTGGAAGAAAATTATCTTCCAAGATCCCTTTTAATTTTGAAATTCTGGGATTCTCTATGCTGCATGATCTCTACTAGTATCTATAGCTGATTCTGAGAAACCCAAGGGGCTGGTTTGTGGCAACCTCTGCCAATTCCCTTCTGGCCTTGACTGGCAGTAATAGTAACCTGCCCTCATTCTAGTGGTATGATGTCAGGGTGAGACACTCTGCCCAAGAGGGCTCAATTCTCCCAATGGACTGGAGATTCTGACCTACTGTCCCTGAAATACTCTGGCTCCACAATATCCCCCCACCTCTCACAGAGCGAGATGTGATTAGCTTTCCATTTTACCTCATTTCTAAAATGGCTCTACAGGCAAAACAAAAACCAAATCCATCAACGTAAATATTTGATAGTAAATATCTTGTCCCTAAATCTTTTCCCTAGGTAAGCATCCTGTTTCTTCAGCTAGTCTTTGTATGGCATGGCTTTCTTTTTCTAGAAACGTCAATGCACTTCCTAAAATGTGGTTTCTGGAACTGGACGTATATGATCCCAGATACAGTCTGATCAGGACAGAAGGGCTACCTATGATACTAGAATTTCTACCACACAATTTAGTATTTAATGTTGCCTTGTATCCTTCTCCAATTGTTTCATACTTTCTGCAACTGACTTGAAAGCTTAAAAAAACCCCCACAATTTGTGAATTCTGCATAATACCTGATGGATATACCACACAGCACTGCTTTGCATACAGAGAGCACTTAGATGTCTGTTGAATAGCATCTCCCTTTTCTATAGCATGTCAAGGATCACAAAATGCCTTCTCCACAAGAACCCCGGGAAATGAGTAGGTTTATCCCAAAATCTCAGCAAAGAAAGGGATGCCAGGGGCAATCTAGTCTAACCCTAACAAGGATCCCTCTACAGTGTAGATGCCACACAGTAATGCATCCTCTTTACTTAAAGACTTCCCATAAAGGAGAAATCCCAAGGCAGTCCATTTCAGTTTTGGATAGTTCTAATTGTTAGGAAACTTTCCCCTTTACATCAAGTCTCAGTTTCTTGCTAATTTTCACATATTGTGCTTGATTCTGTCCTCTGGAACATTACTTAGGAGTGAAATGCCACCTATAAATTTATAATGTTTCTGGGTGAAGTAACTGAGGTTCAGAAAAGTTAATTAATTAGTCTGTGGTCACACCAAGAAAGAGCCAAACTGGGATTCTTACCCAGGACTCCCGACTTTTGAGTCCAGACCTCAGGTTCTTGACTAGCAATGGAAAAATATAGGAAAAAGCTTTTATCACTTTTGCCTTTTATTCCTCTCACCGGCATTGGCCAAAAGCTAATTAGAGGGCCATTACAGAACTAGGAGCACCAGCGTGGGACCTTGAATAGCCTCCCCTTCCAGTAGGTTCAGAGTTCTTGCTCCAATTCCTCATCCTTCAAGTTGGAACAATGGCTTCAGGGATAGCGGTTCCTAAGTGTTCTGCTTTTTCTATCATGTACATGCTATATATACTGCCTACACACAAAAATTTATGGTTTGAATTTTTTTAGTAGCATTGTTTGCACCATTTCATCCAGCGACTCCTTCCATGCACACATATCTAGTGGCTGTGGACAATAAAATATGCCCTATAGGGAATAAAACCTAGTTACCATCTCTTCATTAGCCCACTAAACCAAACGGCTGAGATGATGCTAGCATGTATATGTATATGTACATGGCCACCTACCATCCTGATCAATTTGGTCACCAGGCTTCTGTTGTCAACTTACACATTTAGCCTTTGGCACTTTGGACTGGCTTCTGCAATGCCCTCACATACAGTCAAAGCTAATCACTAGGCAGCTTACATTTCTCCATAAACCTGCAGCTTTCAAAACATGCTTCACCCAAATGCCACTGGGAAGATAATGTGCTTCTCCATCAAATAAAACAGATTTTTTTCATGACAATCTGAATACCAAGAACTTGGTGATGAAACCATTAAAAATACTTTATTGTTACAACATATCATGAAGATCACAACACATTCGGCTTTTTCTCTCAAGGATATACACAGTACAATCTGTTTGGTACAGAGGTTAGAACAGGAAACTGTTCTAGCAAGCCCTTGAAAACTGGCTGCTGTAAATCTCAGGCAAATGGGAATTGTTAGTGTTTCAGTGACAGCAGGTAGGATGTGATGAATGGCTCTGTTAACCACTTCCTTACACCATTCTCTTCTCAACAATAGATGATCCCTAATGACCTAATCTCTACTCCTCTAATGTAGAGATGCAGGCAGTTTTCAATGGCACAGGGACTGACTGTTGATCTAATATATTAGATCATATATATATATATAGTATATAAAGACTCCTGGCTTTTCTTGTCATCTTTTAGTTCCTTTCCACATTCCCAAAATCCCCAAATCAACATTGTGCAATGTAGAGTGGAGGACCTGGGTTCCAATCCTGAGCCAGCCACTTACCAGTTGTGGAACCATAAGCAACTACTTAAACCTCTGGAATCCAGTTTCCTCTTTTGTGAAACAAGCGGGCTTGGCTGGATGACTTCCAGAGTCCCTCCAGCTCTAGTTCTAGTATCCTATGATCCCTGTTTGTTCAGGTGACAGGACAGAGAGAGAAAAGAGAATTCCTATCTCTTCTGTTCCATTCTGTTAGGAGTTTGGTAGGGAAGACTGAAACTCACCTAAAATGAGGATTTAGGATCACTTATGGATCTCATGATCCAAGGTTATTCCTTTCAACAACTATGGCTAACCGAATTAACTGAGGCATAGATCAATTCGATCACTGAGCTGGGAGAGACATCAAAGGTCATTTTACAGGTAAGGAAACTGAGGCCTTAGGGAATGAGGGGATAATCCCCAAGAATCCATTTTCCTGAACAAAAAGACCAAAACACAGTCCCATTCCACTACTCCTAGGAAAAAACAGTTTGAGAAGGACACAAATAATCTAGAAAGAATCTAGAGGACAACCAAGTTGTTGGAGGATTTTAATCCATGACAGATATGGATTAGTTCAAAGTAATCAGGTATGTTTAGCCTGAAAAGGAAAAGTCTTAAGATTTGGGAGTAGGTATCATGATAGAAGCCTTGAAGACTACCATGTGAGTGATTAGACTTGTTCTTGACCCCAGAGGATAGAACCAAGAGCAAAGGGTTGCAAGGAGACCAATTTAGGCTCTCTCTCTCTGTCAGGAAAAACTCTTTAACAATTAGAGCTAACCATAAGTAGAATGAGTTGGGAGGTAGTGAGTTACCCTTCATCAAAAGTCTCCAAGCAGAGACTGATTGGCTGCTTAACTGGGTATGTTGAATGAAATAAGGATTTTTAGGTAAGGGATGAACTAGATGATCACTGAAAGTCCCTTACAACTCTGAAATTCTGTGATTTTTTTGCCTTTATGTTCTATAAAACTCGACTAGTCATCTGATCCCTCAGCTCAAAGAAAACTATCACTTTCTTATGGACCTTATTATAATTCTGTGGTACAGTGGTAACAACTGCTCTCTGCAGTCAGAGATCCTAGTGTCAAATCTTGTCTGAGTTCCATGACCTTGAGTTCATCACTTAACATCCTTAGGCCTGTTTCCTCACCTGTAAAATGAAGGGGTTGGACTACATAGCCTCTGAAGTCCTTTCCAGTTCCCATTCTATGGTTTTGTCACTAAGCAGGAGGTAGGGAGGTGGAAGTAGTCAGTTCCAAGTTAGTCAGATGAGGTCTGATGCTTCCTGAAAAGATTAACTTTGTAGATTATAGGATGAGCCTCCCCCTACTGGCTAATTCACATACCACAAGATACCCTTGGTTTTAAAAACAAGCCTCCAGTGGAGGATATGAACTGTGTCCTTTATTTCAACAAGGAATATAAGCTGGTGTCTCAAGGATCACAGAACAACGTACTTATGGAGAACAACATTCAAATTCACGACTATACCAAGCCAAATAAGAATATTTTCATTAGACTCCACCTGCCATGCTGCCAGGCCCTACCTGTCTTATCCACATGGCTGCCTAAAAGGAAACTTCTGGCCACAAGGCACCTTCCGTCCCAAGTTCTACAGGGGCAAAAGTCAACTTCATCCTATCCTTATCAGAGCCGACTGTAGAAACTAAACTTGACCAATACTAGATATTTTTTTCTCTATACTTTTTTGGAGGTAGGAGAGATTGTAGGGGTAAATCTGTTGAGAACCATTGCTAGAAGGTTCCTCTGCTAGAATCTCTGCTCCTGCTTACTTCAAATGGAGAATAAAGTCAAATGTCAGCTCCACTGCCTAATATAAAAACAGGAATTATGCAGATGGCATGAAGGAATTCCCATCCCACTTCAGAAGCTGATTAGTGCTACAGCAGAGAGAAAATAGCAGCCAAATTTAAGGAAATGAAAGTTTCAGGTGAATCTTAGGAACTTGAAAATGGTCAGAACAGATACGATATTTAGGGTTTTCACAGGTAAGAACTTCCCTGCTAGAACCATGTACAGTTGTTTCTACCACACTTTTGAACCTTTCGGGAACACTACTGGAGATCCTTTAAAAAGACCAGTGACAATGTCCCCAAGGTAGTCCCAGTTTTAACGACACAATGAAAATGATGTGAGGAACGAAGCTAAAGTCTATGTTCTTCTTCCTAGAGCTTTACCTTTTGGTTCAGGGTGGAAAAACTGACCCAGATTTGAACATGCTGTTGTCCTATCCCAGCAGGTAGGGAGAGGATAGAGTGCCTAAGAAGAGCAGCACAGAAAGGCTCTGCTTATAGGGACTTCCTCTGTCCTTCCTTCCTCTGTGTGGGAACACAGAATCCAACAGAAGCCCAAATCAAATGATCTCTCCTCTCGGTGATGGGTCTACTAAAGGAAGAGTCTTCTGTTCCTTCCCAGTGTAGCCAAACCCTTAGAAATGGTCTATGGAGAAGGCAGTCCTTCAAGCACATCACAGGGTCTGGGGTAGGTAGTGTAAATACAGCACCAAGAGTGTTGTGATTGGGGCTTGACCATTATGGAAATCACAACCTTTAGCAACAGCATTTGGCTTGAAAAGTTTGCAAGTCACCATTTAATCCAGAGATGAGAGAAAGACAGCACTACTAAAGTGCATTCAGACTTCAAAGTACCAGGAAAAAAATGCTCTAGAAAAAAAAATCTTGATACAAGAGCAATAAATGTGCTGCTGATCAGTCAGCATTCCCCTGTCCACTTTGCTTTTGCTCTGCCCTGTCCAGTCCAGGAGAGTTCCAGGGCATGCCCATTCCTGGGACTGAGAACTCAAACCCTCCAGGGGTCATAGTTCCTTAGGAAGTCTCTCCAAGGCCCCAGTAGGGGAGGAAAGAAGGTTAAGACGCTGCCACCAGTTCTGGCTGTTTTGCCCTTGTCTTGATGGGTTCTTTCTCTGTGGAGGAAAAAATACTTGTTACTTTTACACAAAACAGCCACAAGTCAGAGCTACCCTATGGAAAAACAAGGTTTGATAGGACAGGCAAGTCTCTGGGTTCCCAAGACGCATTCTACTCTGAGAGACCTTGTTTGCTTCCATATCTTGAATATGAAAAAGCTGCTGGTTTGACAGAATTCTATTTATAAAAGGAAAGAAAAAAATCTAGGAAACTGATTTTGCTAAGAACAAAGTTGGCCACAGATGTTGTAATAAAAGAAATTCTAGAAGAGGACAGGAACTACTTAGAGGATAACAACAAAAACAAAAAAATAGCAAAATGGGGAAATTATAAAAGCAAAGCAAGGGCAGATTGCCAACAGACATTTTTTGACAGTTAAGATGAGCTTATGGGAAGACAGTAGTCTCTTTTCCCCAGGGAACAGCACAACTAAAATGGAAAACAACGAGCAGAGCCCTGCTCTACTGAGAATGTATTAAATACTGTTGTTGGTTCATGGGGGGAGAGCCTTGGGGGCCAAATGGACTTTCCTGTATATTATTTTTACAGTATTCCCAATTTTTAGGATATAGTTCTTTGAAAATAATGTCCAGGTCATTGTCAAGAGAAAGGACAATGTTAACTCAGTGCTTCTGAAACCCTATGCAATCTTTCAGGAAGAAGGACTTCACTGGAAAGCATTTGCCCTCATGGACTTCTCAGGTGAGAGGGCTAAAAGCCAACATCAGGTTCTTCACTCTTGTTCCCCAGGTGGGGACTGGCTTCCTCACTCCCAGTCTGTACCAAATGAGAAAGGTCTAGGCTTGTGTGCACTTTGGTTATCTCTTAAATTTAACAAAAATTCTCAACTCTCTTGTAAACTTTAAAGAGGTTAAAATGTAAATTAAAAAGAGAAAAAAGAACATACCTGGAATCTTCTCTGATGGGGGTTCTGAAGGAACTTCTGGAAGCTCTACTTGTTCCTACAAAGACAAAAGAGGAAAAGTCTTAAGGTTTGGTAGTTGGTTCACCAAGCAGCCCCTTTAGGTTCTTCTTAGTCTAGCTTAACTTTGTCTTTTCAACTTCTACTTAAAGTTAAACAAGCTCCTTTAGTTCAAAGGAGCTTCCTTAACTATCAGCTTTATATGAGATTAAAATTCCTAACCATGAATTTCTAGATCCTTGTGGTCTTCAGAATACGTCTAGCAGGAGATCAATATTTAACTTTTTTTGTGTCATGAATCCCTTTGGTCACAGAGAGCTGGGCCTGGAGTCAGGAACAGCTGAGTTCAAATATAGCTTTGATGCTTAATGGCTGTTCGACCTTGAGCAAGTCACTGAATCAATGTCTGTCTCAGTTTCCCCATCTGTAAAATGGGGAATAATAGCACCTACCTTGCAGGGTTAGTGTGAGACTGAATAGGATAATAATTGTAAAGCTCTTAGCACTTTAAAACCTGGCACATAGTAAGTGCTATGTAAATGTTAGCTATTATTATTACTGTTATTTGGCAGCGCTTAGTGAAATCTGTGGACCTTTTCTCAGAATAATGTTGCTGAATACATAAAACGAAATGCATCAGATTACTAAGGAAACCAATTATTGAAGTATGGTTATCAAAGTATTTTTAAAAACAAATTTCTAGGTATCTCACATCAAAAGCCCTTGCAATGGACCAGTTTCGATAGGTCCTGGTTCTGAGGAGGGTCTACTGTGCCCCAGCCCTCATGTCATATCAATTCAAGTCAAGTCAAAGTCACTATTTGTGAGCACCTAGGCTCTGAAAAGAGAAGGAAAGGCACTGAATGGATATTTCATCAAAATAATACTAGAAAGGCAGCATGGTATGATGGGAAAATCTCTAGACTAGAAGTCAGGAGACACAGGTTCTTGACTTGACTAGTTATTAGCTATGACCTGGGAGAACTCATTTAAACCTGTTTTCTCCTTTGTAAAATGAGATCTGACGAGATCATAGCATTGTGGGAAGAACATCAGACTTGGAAATCAAAAGCTCTGGGGTCAAAATGTTGGCTTTGACACACACCAGCCATGTGATCAAGAACCAGTCAATTAGTCTTTCTTTGTGTGTGTGTCTCAGTTTCCTCATCTGCAAAATGGGGATAACACTTGCATTTTACAGAAAATGTTAACTATTATTAATGTAAACTATTATCTTAAGTTCCCTTTTAATTCTAACCATTTTGGTTCTATCCTATGGTATCTTTTAGCAGCCATACACAAGCTATTCATCAAAAGCTCTTGTGCATTTCAAAACCCCTTAATTAAATCTCCCAGTACTACCCTCTTTGCTCCAAGGTCTAATAAAGGGGTGGTCCTTCTCTTCATCCAGGCCAACTCCTCTATGGGCACCCCTGATCTCATTCCCCCCTGTCTTTCCCAGCAAACTGACCCCAGTTTCACCTCTCTTCTCTCCCTCTCAAACCATCAATCTCTATCTTCACTCCTGGCCTCTATACTGTCTAATTTTCTTCTGAACCTCTGCAATCTGGCTTCTATCCTCATTATTCAAATGAAAATGCTTTCTCCAAAATGACCAGTAATCTCTTAATCAAATAGTCTTCTCTCCACCGATCCTTCTTGATTTCTCCATAGCTTCTGATACTGCTAACCACTCTTTCCTCCTGGGGTTGTAAGACATGTCCTCTCTGTCTGACTGCCTTTTCAGGTTTCTTTGCCTGAAAGGTCTCATCATTCATTTCATTTCCACAAACTGTGGATATACCCCAAAACTCTATCCTGGGTTCTCTTCTCTGCTTCCTGTACTTTCTTATCAGTTCCCACAAAAGGTGTGCTGATAAATTTTTAAAATCTGCCCTCCAAAAATGCAGGACAAATTTTAAGTTTAATCTGTATTTATAATATTTTTTCCACTTTTTAAGTGTAGGCAATAAACAAAACAATAAATTAAGCCCTGATTTGAGAGAAGAATGTTCACAATAAAAATGTAACAATTGGTTTTCACAAGGCAATTTCACTGGGCTCTAGAATCCTCTGGTTCTCTTTATGCCCAGTCCTACTTTCTCACCTGAGCATCAACTGCCTAATAATAAAAAGTATTTAATTTTTTAAAAAATGTTTAACAGTTGTCAATGAATATGAACATTTTCATATGCAAAAAGGGAGTGCATATGAAACATGGCTTGTTGCTTTTTAAGTACACACCAACTTTAATATCACTCTTGTTGACCTCACTTTTACTTTTCATTATGTATTTTATTGACTTTTTGTATCACTATCATCTTCTCCTTCCCACATCCCATCAAACAGCTTTATATGGCCTTATAATGCAAAAGCTGAGTCAAGAAAAATATTTGTACTGTATTGGTCATATCTGAAAACATATTTTCTCATCCTGCACCTCCAGTCTATCATGTCTCCACCAAGTTGCAGGAAACACACTTTTGGAGTCAAGACAGGTCCTATTGGATACTTCAAACTGAATGTCCCATAAACATCACAAACTGAGTATGTTTCAAATACAACTCTATCTTCTGTACCAAACTCAGCCTCCTCTTCCTAACACCCCTATCACTACTATATCCTCCAACACCATCCTTATAGTCACACAAGTTCACAACTTCTCAATATCCCTCACCCCATATAAGGCATATGAATTGCCAAATCTTGTCACTGACCTACAATCTTTCTCTCTATACTCCCCCAGCCACTACTTTAGTTCAAGCTCTCATCACATCTCTACCAAATGACTGCAATGGTCTCCCAAATCATCTTCCTAGCTTAAGCCTCTTCCTACTCCAATCCACCTCCATGTAGCCTCCAAAATGATTTGCCTTGAGTGTAGGTCAGACCATGTCATGTCCCCCCTCTACTCAAACTCCAGTGACTCTTCTATTACATCCAGGATCACATCTTTTCACAACCAAGCTTTTCACACATAGATCCTGGCTCCTTCCTAAATTCAAGCTCTACTGACTTACTATTCTGTACATGACATTTCACCCAGTCTCGTAACACTGCACTGGCTGTCCTCACGCCTGGAATACTGGCCACTCACACCTTTGTCTCCTAGAATCCCTAATTCCCTTCAAAACTCAGACTTACACCATCTTCTCTGAGGTATTTTCCTGATTCTCCTAGCTGCTAGTGCTTTCATGACCGCCTAGTATTTGGCTTGTATATGCCTTGCATATACCTGCATGTACATGCTATTCTCCCCTCTCTACTTCCACTAGAATATAAGCTCCTTGATGGCAAAAATTGTTTTGCTTTTGTCTCTTTATCCCCAGGGCTTAGTACACTCTCTAGAATATGGCAGGCACTTAGTAAATTCCTATCAACTGATTAAACATAGTTGTTGGTGTTTCTGCCTTCTTCTTTTAGCAGCTCATACCCATACTTTTTCCTTTCCATTATCTCAATAAGCTTCTAGGATGAGCCCCTATGACATTGGGGCTTTTCACTGGTATGACTGGGGGGCTGGGGGGTTCTACTGAACCAGCCTTATGACCCCAGCTCTGTGGCAGGCATGTAAATGAAAGGCAGCAGGCACTAGCTAAGCTACAGTTTGGCAAACTGGGATAGCTGCCCCAGAAAGATTGGGAATCCCTGATCTAAGGGACTAAATACAGACCCTGAAGAGTAAATAGAGAACTTTGGAAGTGAGAACAAGTAGGAAAGGTCTGGGCTGATTCCTTATAAAGGTCTCTTGTGGATGGAGGTGCTCATTCATGTATGCACAGAACCATGGAACAGAAAAAAATGTCAAAAAACCTCACACCACTGTCTGTTGAGGGTAGAGAAGAGGTACAGAGAAAGACAAGGAAAATAATCCTCTATTTCCAGGGAAAATGATGTTCAAATTCTCAATTATTCATGTGTTCCACTTGTGTAAAAAAAAAAAAATTTCTATCCCAGCCTGTCTTTCAAGATATTCCCAGGACTCTTTATCTCACTACATAATCAGTGTGTGCGTTCAGGAGGTGTAAACTCTTTTTTAACATTTATACTGATTTAACTGGTAAGGAAAATTAGTCAGGAAAATAGATCTTAACTCATAATCTATGTATGTAACATCTAGATTAGCAGGGGTCTGGGATTTTCAAAATCTTTTTCTTTAAATAAAGGAAAGCAGTCAACTCAAATGTTACCTGAGTAATTGCTTCCAGTTCCTCTAAGATAGCATCTTCATCTTCTTGAGTAAAACTGCCAGCCAAGAGATCATCTATTTGCTGCAAAGAGATAAACCACAATAACTAACACACTGCCCCTGCTTCTTACAGGTGAGGCCAGGAGCAAGGTAAAAGGGTAAAAAGGTCAGGTATAAAACTGTCTTTTGCCACCCCAAAACTTCACTCATCAAGGAAGTATATCAACAAAACCAGTGTGGAAGTGCTATATCCTTGAAGACTGTCGATTTACATCATAAGGTAAGCAACTGCTGTTTGGAAGAGATCAAGACACAACACACATCCAGAATCATACCTTCTGGTACTCCACAGCATCCCGAGTTTCATCCATTATCCTTTCCACTTCTTCTATGGACATGACCTAATAGTATAACATAAAACGTTTACACCTTGAAGGGATCTTGACACTCACCTAGTCTAATCCCCTAAAAGGGTGAAAGTGAGGCCTAGAAAGATGAAGTCATTGTTCCAAATCCCTCAGTCAGCTGTGGCGTAGCCCAGTGTTCATACCACTTTGGTACCTGGTTAAAAATAACTATGAATTCTGCTGGCCAATAAGAAATGCAGATTAGGACAGGCCTGGTTCTCAGGCCTAAAAGAAAGCTGAGCTAGAAAGTAAGGAAATTACACTTGGGACTCCCTGGGTTACTGCTTTCACTGGTGTTGAACAAAACATAAAATGTTACTGGTTCCTTTAGAAGATTTTATCAAAGGTAGTATATAACAATGTATATAAATCCAACAGAAGTCTTGCAGATTCATTTAAAAAAAAAAAAAATCTTACAGCAGATGTTTCTACTCTCCCATCTCCATCTCCCTATGCCATAAGGGGGCATTTTTTTTGATGGTCAAAAGGGGAGTGGTAGGATTTATTATGAATCCTCCCACCCCTAATCCTCTCCTTGGAATCAACTCAAACATTGCTTTCAAGACCTAGCTTAAAACTCATGTTTTATATCAAGTATTCTCCAATTAATTTTAAAATTAGTTACATTTTATTCTGCATGTCTTTGGCACTTATGGATTTAGTTTGCATTGTTTTACACTTGTTGATAGGTTGCTTGGTAACTGTTGTTAAGAAGAAAACTTAGCTCAACTGAAGAGATCATGTCTTCTACTTACTTTGCATTTTTCTACAGTAACCAGTGCAAGGCTCTATGCTCTGAAGATGCTCAAAAATGCTTCCTGGAGCTACCCTTTCTTTTACAAGCCTCTATTTGCCTCATCTTTTGCTGCTCCTTCCCAGCAACACCCTTCGTGTCTTTGACCTACCTGATGCATTTTATTCAGACACTCATTTCCAAACTTCAGGCCTTCGATCACTTTCATTTCAATCTGGGTAAACTCAATATTCTGAACCTGGAGGAAAAAAAAACAACCAAATCCCACCTTTTTCAGGAGACATTCTATAGCCAAACCATTCTTCTCCTCACTTCCCAAAAAGGAACTAATTTCATTTTATTACTTTCATATAATTATGCACTCTGTGTCTATTCTAAGGACTAATATCAGTGTGCATGACCCCTCACATACTCCTCCTACCTTCAGAAATAAGACTTTAAACAACTCACTTATCCCTAGCCTTCATTAGAATGCAAATACAGGAAAACAGAAGAGACTAAACTCAAGTAGTTTATGTTGCTTCTCATGAAACGGCTGGTGAAAATTTAGAGAATTAGATATGGATTTCAACGATCCCTATTCCCATGGGCAGTGATAACTGAAAAATTATAGTAAGAATAATTGAGATTGGCACTGGCTCATGATTTCATTAATAAAGGGAACTCCTAGATAAGAAAAATACTTCTGCCAAATGACTTGTTCAATTTACAATCTGAGAAATTTGCCTAGAGCAGTACTGTCAAATAGAAATGGGGGCCACTAATCCACACATAAGGATTCCTATTGGCTACATATTGACTTAGTTTTAAAATGTAATATCCTTTGTGTTTTATTGTATTTTTATTCATTTTGTTAAATATCTGGTTTGGGCAGCCCTGAGGAGTGCTGTGGGCCACATACGTTTGACCCCCTGGCCTAGAGTATGGAAGAGGTAAAGTGTCTTGCCCAGAGTCACACAGCCAGAATTGGAGGCAGGACTTGAATCTAGCCCTTCCTGGCTCCAAGGTAAATTCCCTGCTGAAGGGCTGCCTAGAGTAACAATAATAAAATTTTGTCACAAAACCCACATTTTAGAAATGCTCCAGCTGTTATATACAGCTTCTCTTTCCAAGCCAGTTTCCTAACTTCCTTCAATATTCTTGAAATAAAAGTCAGAGTCCTTCTTTCTCTAGTATGAAGGTGGGGTGGAGTTCAAATCTAGGACCTCCTACTCAGCAGGAAACTGCTTTTCCATATAAATCAGGTCTCTATTGAATGTTAACTCTCACCTGCATGTCCATGACTCTCTTTTCTCCATGACAAGATTCTAAGCTGGCACAGGATCCAATCCAATCTTTTCTAACTCTCCCCTAGCTTAGTTACAGATTCTAGAAAAGGGCATATGTATTTTAATTTTTCTCAAGACAACTGTCTCAATGTCCCAGTCTGGGGCCTTCAGTTACAACTGCTTCATTAATAAGTCAGGTTAAAACATGTCCTGGCAAAGGATTTTATTTGTTACAAAAGCACTTTTGTCTAATGTTATCCAAACAACCTATGGTTCAGTGGCATATCCGCCACTCTGGGCTATGGGGATGTCTACATACATACCATAGTTTCCAGATTTGTGATTTGGTTTTCTGTCTTATCCAAGAGCTGTTCCTGGTAACGCTTCTTCTTAAGCAGTAACTTTGCTCTTCTGCAGAAGAAAACCCAATAGGGGACAAAGTGACACAGATGGAAGCAACAAAACAATCACAACATAATCACTTTGGGTTGGAATCTCAGTGCCTGTCAATTACTAACACAAGCAGGCCCCCTTGAGCACAAACCTGATAAAAGGGACGTCTGCATCCCTAAACAGAACACAGGCTCCTTGGGGAGCCCTGGTTAGGGAGGAGGGAACATATGCAGACTTAGTGAGCAGACATTTAGAAAGATCAGAGAAGAAATACCTAGAGAATTCTAGGTTATGATTTCAGTTTTTCCATCCCAGATTTTTCCAGGTCTAACGTTGGCCAGAAGCAAGTGGGTCTCTCTAGTGCTCTCACTTACTCTTTCTTTCCATCACGAAGAAGTTGCCTGGCAAATTCCCTTTCCCTCTCCAGTTGCTGGGTGATCCTCTTCTGGTACTGCTTCAACTTATCCCGTTGTTGTTTCAATTGCTATCAGAAACAAGAGAAAATTGCATCTTGCTAAAATTGTTGATGGATGCAGGGAAGTCTGTGTCTCACTATCAAGCCAAAATGCTTGTGACAACACAATCAACCTCCAGGTCATCACTTTTATCAAGTAACATAGTATGTACAGACCAAATTATGTGGATGTGATTGCTAACCTCAGGAAATCCATGCTTTGGAAGAGAAAATAGCAATATTGACCCACATACTCTGAGATAACGCACTCATGTAATGATAAATGTACATTGACCAATGTTAAAGTTTTCACCCTTTGGACAAGCAATTATGTAAGTGGCTTTGGACTCTGTGGCAGAGATCTATAACCCATGCCAAAGATGGCGAATGGGTAAATTTTCAGGGGCATATGGGCCAGTCACTACTACCACCTCTCTCTCCCTGGACACTGCCCTGCTGCTCCAGGTAATGCATGCATATATCCCATCCACACATTCAAAAGAATTGATTTAGCCTCAGTCTCTTCTCTCTATCTTGAGAAAGGAGATATCGGTTTAGCATACTACTTCTGAAAGACAGCTAACTCCTGGTCTATTTAAATTATGACTCAAATATTAGGGGATTGTAAGTATAACCATACTTCTTCCTCTGTGAAAATAACAGTTCTTAAAATCATTTCTGAGCAAGGGTTACTATACCATTCCACAGGCTGGCATATACAGTTTTCATGGCTCATATTTCAAAGAAATATTAGATGATGATAATCTGTTCTTTTAGTCTGGGATTATACATGGTCGTGGGAACTTGTGCGGAGAGGGAGAAGACTAAAGATCAAATGAGATAATATTTGTAAAGTGTTTAACACAGTGCCTTAGTAGGTGTTTAATAAAAGGCCAGCTAGGTGGCACTGTGGATACAATGCCAGGGCTGGAGTAAACAAGACTCCTATTCATGAGTTCAAATCTGTCCTCGGACACTAGCTTTGTGACCCTAGACAAGTCACTTAAGCCTGGTCACCTCAGTTCCTCATCTGTAAAATGAGCTGGAGAAGGAGATGGTAAACCACTCCAACATCTTTGCCAAGAAAACCCCAAAAGGGGTGACGGCCAAGTGGAACACAATGGCAAATGCTTGTTGCCTTTTCCTTTTTAAAGAAAGATGGCAAGTTTGTGCTCCTCTAAAAAACACACTAGAAGTAATTCTCTGACAAAGGAAAAGCACAATTCAGGGAAGAAATCTTGGTGGTATTATTAAGAAAGCAAAAAAAGAATGACTTTCAAGAGGATTAAGCTTCTTGAGGTGCTTTTCCCAATTACCAAAAGGGGCTGTCTTCAAAAGGACAAAGAATAAAAGCCTTGGGGCAAATTGACAGCACTTGAGAAACAACTTTGTGTTACTTAAGATATAAACCTTAAGTCCCACACCAACTCCACCAACCAACATCCCAACCAAAAAATCTCCAGACTCAAAAAAGCCAAATGTGAAAACAACGAAGAAGTAAATTCCAACTATCCCCATCATCTGCTTGGTTGGATTATTTTAGACAAAAGCCTTAAATACCTCTGGAAGAAATTTCCCCTTTAAGAGGCACATGAATCTATAATCATGATTAAGAACAAACATTTTTTGAGTGCCCTAGTATGTGTTCAGTCATGAATTCAGAATGATCTGGAAAAGCCCACCAACCCACCTTTCTAATTAATCCTTTCTCTTTTTAGAATACACCAGCACACAGTAGGTACTTAATAAATGTATACCAACTTTGATGAACATATATGGTGTCTCAATAGGATCAGTTTGTCTTTCCTTCTCAAAGAGGACCGTGACATCAGGGAGGTGATGCCATGACATCCAAGTGAAGTGGATTTAAGTGAGGGAAGGCTGTGTGAAGTCATCAGGCTCTGTCCCTAACAGATTTAAAAACAGAGGGGCTCTCCTTTTAGAAAAGAGGAAGGAAAAGATGAGTGTATTTGAGCTATAATACCCATTCATTCAATAGTCAATTCCCAGTCCGGATCAAAATTTACATTCCTTTGGACAAAGCAATGGCAGGTAAGAGTATGATACCCTATGTGGAGGGAGGGAGGGAGGGAGGGAGGAAGGAAGGAAGGAGTTTTGCAGCCCAACCGGCCAGTTCCACTTGGGTCTCCAGTGGGGCATCTTATACTACAAGTCACAGAAGCTGTTCATCCTTAGTTCTCTAAGAGGACCATGACATCAGGGAGGTGATGCCATGACTTGCACATGAATTCAATTTAAGAGAGACAGAGCAGTGAAAGACACCAGCTTCACTTTCTACTCAAGAGTCATATCTTAGGTTTTATGGTCTAGATTTTTTTTCTTAAAGACACTGCTCACATACAAATGAGAGGGGTTCTCATAGACTGATCAATAATAAGCAGGTCCCAGCCCAAGACCCACATGGTCACTTCTTGGGGCCAGACAGGATCAGAGTGAATGTAAATAGTAACTGTTCCTGTTTTGGCCAGAAATCCTTGAGGGTCTTCCCAGACAGACTTTTTTTTTTTTTTTTGGAGTAGGTAAGAGGCCATTCTCTGTCTCATTTCTTACTTAGCCTTAACCACCGAATGGGCATCACCTTGGTCAAACTGAGACCTGGTAAGAACCTTAGCTTAAAAAGGCCAAGGTCTCCCACTGCATCCAGGGCCATTTCCAGTTACCAAGATCTATATTTTGCCACTGGACCCAGAAAAAGAAAAACAACCAAGTCTGGTACTAATCCTGGGGAGACACCATAAATGTTCAAGGAACTCGGTATACGTTTTATTAAGCCCCTAACATGTGCCAGGCAACGACGCTCGGTGCTCTGCGGAGGATAGAAACACGAGGCATGTGGGCATAGGTGGGTCAGGGAAATACTCCAATTTCCAGATAATTATATACAGAACTTTAGGACCCTTAAATCGATATGTAAATGCTACCAGTTACTATGTCTGCAATTTACACACTTTATTCAAAAGCCCAGAAGTCGGGGCCACCTTGGAAGAAATCGGAGCATTCTAAGAGTGCCAGGAGGTCCGACTCAAGTTTCGGAAAAATGTTTTCCAAGGTGTTTGCTGGGAGGCAGGTCTCGCAGCAACCAGGACAAGAGGCTTTCCGGGTTCCGCAGAAAACGAAACTAATACAGGAGTTTTTAAGTTTCCTCCGCGGTCAGACAGGGATGAGAACAGCACCTCCGCAGGGCGGCGGGGGGAAGCCCGAGTGCCCAGATTCGGTTCGGCGAACCTCCGCGCTGGGTCTAAGCAAGCTGGTGCTGCAGTCCCTCTTAGCCGGGATGAACGCTGAGAATGGCAGCGGGCCGTGCGCGGAGCCAAAAGGCACGAACTTCCAGACCCAGCCCGGCACCGGGACCGGCACCGGGACCCCCGCCGGACGGCCGGGGGCGATGGCAGGGGAAGATGCAGGGCGGAGATGGGGGGCAGAAAGGTCCAGGGGCGACCAGGCCCTTCCTGACTCCGGCCTCGGCACCCGAGAACTGGAGGAGACTCTCCCCGCCGAGATCCGCACCCCCAGGCCCCGCCGGCGCCGCATACGAGCCCCGCTAATATGCGTCTCTTTTGACAGAAGAGGAAACTGAGGCCGAAAGAGGGGGGAGGATGAGTCGCCCGGCGCGCTAGGGGACCCCAGGCTCGGGTGTCCGCTCCGCAGCGGCGGGGCTCCGGCCCGGGTCCCCTCCCACCCGGGTCTCCGGCCCCCCAGCCCATGCCCCGCCCCGCCCCCGCCCAGGCCCCCTCACCAGGATGGCCTTGTCCTGTTCCGTGATCCGGCTTTGCTTCTTGCGGCCGAACAGGTTGCCCATGGTGGCCGCGGAGCCCCGGCCCTGCCCGGCCGGCCCCGCTTCCCCGAAGTCCTCCCGGAAGCCTGAGCCCCGGCGGCCGCGGGCCGCCCAGAAGCGCTACGGTGGCCGAGGAAGACCAGGCGCTGCCGGATCGCGAAGGCCCCCCCCCCCCCCCCCACGGGGCCGGCCCCGCCGGCCCGGAGCCAATGGGTGGGGAGAGAGCCTGAGGGCGGGGCGTGGGGAGGGAGAATTAGAACAGTCCCTCCGGCCTCAGGGGCTTCTTACTGACCCGAAATCCGCCGAGGTTAATCCTGAGGGATTATGGGAGGGGAACTGTAGAGGCTTAGACGCGGCCCTCGGACCTTGGCCAGGGCAGCGCCAGCTGTGATGTCAGAGTCCAGGGTCTGACGGACTAGGAGCCCATGAAGCAGTAAACATGTATGAGCACCATGAGCACGAGCCTGGCGCAGTGCTGGCTGGGCTGCGGGGATTCGGAGCCAGGACCTGGCCTCAGGGAGCTTCCCAGTTCATAAGGAAGAGGACCAGGAGGAGAGCGGTCCTTAAAGAGTGCTAAGGGCTTATCTAATGGGGAAAGAACGCAAAAGAGCAAAAAAGCCTGCGAACATGCATGTGTTCCAGAGGAGCCCAGTCAGACACAACTGAACAGCAACTTTTTTTTAAATTAACATTAAATTAACATTTATTTCATTCTCCTTAAATCTCCATTTATAAAAAAAAAAAAAGGCAACTTTTGAGGGGTCAACAATCACCTTAATTCTGTTCAACATACAGAAAAACATAAGCAGAGACTGCCTGAATCAAAGCAATATTGCCGTGCAAATCACATACACCCCTGGATCGAGGGAGCCTTTACATCCGAGCAGCGGGGGTCTGAACATAAGAACACTCAGAGCCTCAACAGAGTAACCACAAGATACTTCTTATACACCCCCAGAGGAAAATGTAACGAAGACTCGGCTCCTGATTGGCTCAGTCAGCAGGCCTGAAACCTACAAGACTCAGCACACGTGCGAGCCCTCAGGGCTCAAAGGGGACTGAACCCTCAAGTGCTCACCATCTAGCCTGAGCCTGGAAAACAGCCCCAACAAATCCCACTTACCCACTCATCAGTGGAAGGAAAAGAAAAACAAAACTGACAAAATGAGTGTAACCAAGCAAAACCAACGTCCATGTTAGCTGTGACTGAAGATGCGTGTCTCATTGTCACCTCTGACTGTAGACAGGTAGCCTTCTTCATCATCGGTGCTCTCATTGATGCAGATCAGAGTTCTTCCGTTTTTACAAAGTGTTCATTTTTCATGTTCATTCTCCTTGTTTTGATCACTGAATTATTTCTTACAAGTCTTCCTAGATTTCTCTGAAACCATCTTTTGATTACTTAACAGCACAATAGTATTCTATGACATTGATGTACCAGTCTTTGTTAAGCTGTTTCTCAATTCACTAGCACTCCTTAAGTTTCCAGTTCTTTGCCACTACAAAAAGAGAGCTGCTGTAAATGTTTTGTACTTTCAGGACCTTTTCATCTTTCTTTGATCAGTTTCTAGTATGACAGTAAAAAGTCAAGGTCATCTCATGCATGTACATGTATGCATGCGTGTGCACACACGTGTATGCACATGTGTGTTGTGCACATGTGTCACATGTGCACATATGCATTCACATTTGTGTACATGCATTTGTATGTACTGTGCACACACGTGCACTGCGTGTGTGCATTGTGTGTCATAATATGTGCATGCATTACACTATACATGGCATGCCTCCATGTACATGTATATGCTTGTACTGTGTGAATTGTGCATGTGTGCACACATGACTGTATGGACCGTGTATTGCATGTACTGCATATGTATGTTGTGTGTACACATGCCTGTGCATGCACACATGTGTGTACAGATGCACTTACACATGACATGCATGTATATACATCATGCATGTGTATAGCAGATACATGTATGTGTACATATACACATATACTTGCATGTGCATGTATTGTGCAAGTGCATTTGCATTGTCTTGTGTAGTGTGTGCATGTACATGCATGTACACTGTATATGTGTATGTGTTCCTGTATCTTCATCTGTGTATGCATGCACATGTGTGCACATAAGTAAATGCACTTCATGCATGCTTGTGTGTGCCTGCATGCAATGTATGCAATACACTTTTGCGTGTACATATACACGCACACATGTGCACGCATGTGTGTATATGTATTACACTGTATGGTACATGCATGTGCACTGCGTGCGTGTAACATGTGCATGTGTGTGCATCTTCATTCCACAGAGACAGTATATTTATCCAGGGCAAAAACTGATCTTGATGCTTTGTTTTCTAGATGTTCACTTACATATGACTGATAGGAAAAAAATTGGACTTAATAAGTGAGCAACCCTGAACCTCCGGAGTTTTGTGATTGTTGGACATTGCCTGCTTATAGCTTAGTCAGCAAAGATGTGGATTTGGTATTGTATTAGTTAATAATCATAAGCTAAAATGAGGATTCTCACTGTAAGGACACTGCTGAGAAAGAGGAACAGCTGACTGAAGAAAAGACCTCAGAGTTATGTGGAAGAGAAGAAATACCCCTCTGGACTATTAGCGGTTCCCAAAGAAATGGAAATCCCCTAGAACTCAGCCAAGGGAACAGAACTTTAGAAACTTCTATAATCCTTTGTGAAGGATCTCTCTCTCTTCCTTTCCTGAAAGAGCCTAGCAGTGAAGAAGACTGACCCAGCAGAAGATTGGCCTTCCTAGTAGAAGAGTCAACACAGATGCCACATCCATCAGGGAACGTTATGAAGATAATCTTCATATAAGAAAAAGTCCCCAAATTTTAAGATGCCCTTGCCAAATGTTTTCCCTACCAGGCGTATGGTTCACTAACCCATGGTCATTGTATGTGTTGGTGAGAGAGCATGCACCAGGCTTATGGGTAGAACATTATTGTTCTTCTCTTGCCTTTTTAGTAAATGTTTTGTTTAAATTTTTTTTGTAAAGTCTCATTTTCTTGAGTTAAAATCTGACACTACCTAGCTGTGTGACTCAGTTCCTCATCTATAAAATGAGCTGGAGAAGGAAATGGCAAACCATTCCAGTATATTTGCTAAGAAAACCCCAAATGGGGTCTTGAAAAGTCAGATATGACTGAAAAACCACTGAAAAACAAAAAGATCAATGATTTTCAAACTTTTTGGCCTCAGAACTTCTTCTAACTCTTAAAAATTATTGAGCCCAAAGAACTTTTGCTTATGTGGGTTATATGAGTAGGTATTTATCATATTAGAAAATAAAACTAACACATTTTAATTATTTAAAAATTTTATTATTGTTTTAAAATGACCGTAATAAACCTTTTACATGTTTACAAAATATGTTATTTTATTTTAATGAATTATTTTTATTCTAATTATTTTACTTTTTATTTTATTATTTTAAAGTAACAACGATAAACCTTTTACATGTTTCAAAACAAAACAACACAGCAAGCCTTTACTGAAATAACTCAACAGCAACATAAAAAAAGAACATAAATCAAGGATCTAATGATGGAAAAAGTGAAAATCACTGATTTCCCTTTATTAAAGTTTTGACACATTTAATGATTCTGTTATTTGGAAGAGATCAGGGTGTTGCTTTGATCACTTCAGGGGAGCCCTCCAGGGAAGGGATCTGGGAGAGATGTGTGGTTTATGGACAATGATTCTTGGTTAGACTCCAGAAAGATTGTTTGAGTGTTGTGTTAAAACCTAATTACAGTTATCTCTTCCACATCTCAACTTTCCCTATCTGGGTTTTGATGTATTTTGGATTAGCATAAGAAACTGAATGGAAACTTCGGGGGGAAGTTTTGTTGAAGCCACAGACAACACACAAAGGCCAGCACAAAACACAGAAAAAGTTTAGAAATTTAGAAATGCATAGGTATATATGTATAGTATTGTATAATATCAACATGGTTTATCTTTTAATAGTTCAGACTTCTTTTCTGGTACAAAGGGAGAGCCAAAAAATTTTACAGGGATTTTCCAGATCGAGGAATCATCACTACTGACCTGTGAGGTCGAAGGGATAATCGTAGCTGAAGTAGAATGTTAACTCCAAACTGGGTTTCCTTTGTTCAAAATTCCCATAGATAGTCAAGTCAAGTGCCATGCACTGATCTAAGTACTAAGAAATTAAGATATACTAAATAATGGATACTAAGGAAGGCTAAAACGCCCCCTACCCTCAAAGAGCTAATAGTCTAAACTGGGAAATAATATGCAAACAATTGAGTTTGTTTTAGATATATACAGGATAAATTGACGCTATTATTACAAATGTCTTGTGTTAGAGGCATATCCAAGAGCATGAGGCAACTCTGCCATTTGTACATCTCTGTTTTGAGTAGATCAATGCTAGAATTTAGATTAATGTTAAATTCATAAAAGCTGTTTCTGGCAGACCTATTCCTGAAATGGAGAATGCAGTGCTACAATTTATTTTTCGATGAGATAGTACGTACAAGGATAAATATTGGGTGTAAGGGCAACTGGAAAATTTCAGACAAAGTAATCCAGGAAAATTTGAGGGAGGAGAGAATACTTCAACTAGGTGGAGGAAGTAAAAACATGGGAGGAAGTGGTACCTAAACTAAGATTCTGAAAGGCAGGCTAATTCAGAGGAGGTTCATTCCAAGTATATGGAGTTATCTATGTCAATGTAAAGAAGCACTAGACAAATGTTAAAGAGAGGAAACATTTAAAGCAGCTTGCTGAATTTCTGCTATAGACAAGACAACTAATGTCCTAGACAATGAAACTACAAAAACAAAATGGTGCCTCTTCTATCAGAGCTTACTCCTGGAGAGCATACAACCTAGAAAAAGATAAAAGTGGTATTGATGGGGTACAAGGCCAAGCCAAGATCTTTGCTCTTTGGATCAGGAGGACTTTTGACACATTTGTCTTCAGGGCCCCAGAAAGTCTGGCCTTGGGGTGAACTGGAATAGGCTGCAGGGCCAGGGGATCGGGCTGGCAAGAGAAAAGATCTGCTGGTACCTGAGAAAGAGTGGCAGTCAAAGGGGGAGATTCCCCAGAGAGTGCCATAGGAGCAGGGCCTATGGCCGGAATGGATGTTGCCTCAGGGAGAGGAGCTGCAGAGGAAGGCACCTCAGTAAGGCCCATAATTGAGGCCTGAGCTAGAGTTCCCAAGGAGGGGTTGGTCATGGGCAGAGATACTGTAGAAACTGCTGTGGGGGTGGGGCCTCAGCTTAAAGCTTGAGTAAGAGTTTTCTTCAGTGGAGGGGCAGGTGGAGGAAGTAAAGGGAAAGAGGCATGGCAGGTAAATGAGGCCAGAATTGAGGGGGTTTGGCATAGAGGAAAATGGAAAGGAAACCAAGGGACAGAAGGGATAGCCAAGGAGGGGGAGGTCAGTAAGGTTAAAGGAAGTTGGGGGATGATAGGAGGGCTTAGGGGAGGTAGGGGAACAGTGGGAGGTTGGGGAGCTGGAGGAGGGCTCAGAGGGGGATTGGGGAAGAGGTGGGGGTTGGGATGGTGGTAATGGAGGTAGGGAAGAAGGTGTGGTCAAGACCCTGGGAGTCATAAATAAGGGGTCATCCAAAACATTCAATTCACCCCCATTGCCCTTTTGTGGAGCAGCTCTGGCTACAAGCATCTTACAGTCTTTTCTAAGAATGGGGCTCTCAGAGAGCTTGACAAAGGGCCTTATGTAAGATATTTCTATTCATTTTTCCTTTTGGTGACAATATAATTCTAACTGTAAAAGAGTATTACATTGTAATGTTGCCAAAATGGGCCATACTTCATGATGCTCCAGGTGATACTGAGGCCAAACTGTGTTCCAAAAGAGCATCAACTTTTTCTTTTTAAGTTCTTTAGAGAAGCTAAATTTTTTTCCAATTTTGTAAGAGACAACCCAAAGGCGAATTTTTGAGGATTGAAGAGGATTGACCCATTACATGTATGGAGCTGGAAGTCCCTTACTCAGTAAAGGAGGACATGGGAGTAAGCCTTGAAAAAAACAAGAGGAAAGAAAGAAAAAATAATAATAATAACTGATGTTTCTCTAATTCTCTAGTGCCCAGGGAATTCAGAGAGTTGGGCACATACTTCCTGATAACTGATGTTTCTCTAATTCCCTAGCACTCAGGGAATTCAGAGTTGGCCCAATATGGGACCTGAGGACAGGTCTGGAAATATGCTTCCAAGGTGTTTGGTGAAAGAGAAGAGGGCAGGGAGAGGGGGAGGCTTACATACCTTCCAGTCTTGGCAGAACTTGAGATTAGCGGTTCCTCCTGGTCAGGGAACCAAAATGACTAGGTTTAGGGGAGCTGGGGACTCCAAAATACCTACATGCCAGGTCCTGCCTGAATGAATTCGACACAAGCCTTCTTAAAGCCAAAGAGAACAAAGTTCATTAAAGATTCACCACCTTGGGTTGACTCTTAAGGAGCCTAAGCATTTGTAACACTTGCATTCACAAGTGGGCCAGATACAATTTCAGCTAGACAGAGTGAGCTGGATTGAATCTGAGCATCTTCATGCAGGCGAGATGGAACTTAAATACAGAAAAAAATTCAGAGAAGCATTCAGGTATAACCAGGTAGTCTCGGGGTCCTAGGGATGGTCTTCATAGATCAACCCCAGGGAGGATCCTGATGGGAGTGGCTGGTAGTCCAGACAATCCACAATCCAGGCTGGGCAACTTGGACTTCAAGAGAATGCTAAGTAGTTGGGAATATCAAAAGAATGCTATGATCAAATGAAGAGAATGCTAAATGTTGATCAGATAGGGAGTATCCAGGCTGGGAGAAATGGAAGGGGAGTCCAAGGAGCACCGCCCCCCCCCAAAGGCCAGACTTTCTGGGGGCCCTTCAGACTAATGGGACAAAAGCCTTCCCAATCCAGAGGAAAAGATCTTGGCTCAGGCTTGCACCCCATCAGTACAGTGGTATAGAAAGCTGGCCCCTGAGCCAAGAAAATCTCGGTTCAAGTCTTGCCTCTGATACGTACTCATCTGTGTAAACCTGGAGAAGTCACTTTTTTTCTGATCATAGTATTTTATGATTTCATCTTTCCCTATGCTTTATGACCCCTGTTACTTCCAACCTTTTATTCTCTTTCAGTTCACTGTCCCGATATCTTACTGGCTATATTCTGTTCCTTTCCCTGTCTTGACCCTTCTGGGAGGTGATGACAATCAAAGAAGGTCTTTTGCTGTCTTTGTTTTAGTATAATCAAGAAGTATAATGCCTCTATTTGAATGTGATTAAAGAAGATCCTCCCCATACATTGATGGGCCTGTCCATCTAGTGAAGCTTGATTAGGGGAGTTGTTTTATAGGAAGATCCCAAGTACCTTTTGTTTTTTCTTTTAAGGCATTGGGTCAGAGGCTCATGCCCTCTGGCTCTGAAAAGTGTATCAATACCCTGAGGGCGAGGTTTTATTTTGGGGCTTACATTTCCAGTTTTCGAAATGTTTCTTTGGCCAGAAGAGACTCTGGGAAGCCGCTGCTAAGGAAACCCCAGCCCCCTTTAAAAACTCAGATGTTTCTGTTTCCCTTTCTGGCTTCTATGTATATATGTTAATGGTCAGACATTTTGGAAGCATGTCGGTTGACTTTTGATTTCTCTGTATTTTCTCTGAAATATTGATTTTCTCTGATACCTGTGCTTGATTAAAGTGATTGTTAACCCCTCAAAGGTTGACATTCCTTTTAGAGAAGCAGACCAAAGAAACTGTGGTAGCAGGCCCCCCTGTGTATATTGGAGTGCTTATTGATACCATGACCCAACTCCGTTAACTCTACATTACCCTGTATTCTCAAATCCCTTGTCACCTTGACCTATTGCCAATAATCTCAATTTTAGATTACCCGGGCCATTCTCTCATTCACATGCTGCTGAATGGAACTGAAAGAAACCCTAAAAAATGAAACCATGCTGATTGAATCAATTACACATTTTTACTGGGCCCTTTCTGCAGCTAAGCAATCCTTCCACTCCTTCCTAAAATGCTCCTCCATTTCTGTCCCAAATTTCATCTCTCCTCAGGCCTTCCATTGCATCCCTTTTCCCCTACCATTTCAGCTGAAGATCTTGCCTGGTACTTTATTGAGAAAGCTAAGTCCATGCATTGTAAGCTCTGTCTTTTCCTTTCCTCCTCACCTCACATCACTGAAGACATTTTGCACCATCATCTCTTTTATTCCCGTCTCAGATAAAGAGATGGTCCTTCCCCTTTCCAAGGTCAAGCCCTGCCCCTCCCTAAACACCCTTGATCTCATTTCCTCTCAGCTTCTCTAGCATATTGGCCCTACTTGTACTTTTCTTTAGTTCATGAGCTGCTAACTAAAGCTGAGACTGTTTCCTGGCAGACAGTTTCCGGTACCTCTGCAGGCTGGGTGGAATAGGCAGCTTTACTGCCACTCCTTTCTCTTTTCTGGAGAATACAAGGACCAAATCATTGAACCTTATGCCCGCAAAAGAAGGAACTCCTTTCTTTCCCAAGGTCTATAGTCACTGACCAGGCTGGGACTAGGACTCCCAGCAAATGTACCTTCGAGAGCAGGCTGTCCTGCCTTCACTGAAAGGAGTGAGGCCTGAGTTCAAACCCTGCACCCCAGTTATAGAAAACTCTTATCTCCTCCTGCCCCCCCCCCCACCACCACCTTGACCACAAGTTACTAACAAGTGATGGAAGAGGGACTCTTGGCAGTCATACCTTCTTGAGGAGGACTTCCTGCTGTCCATATTTTGCCAACCACTGCTTTAGTATTAGTATGTGAGCATTCGGTCTAGTGATAGATTTCATAAATAAAGCTATCCATGCCTGCCAACTCTGGCCTATATCCTCTCATAATTTCAAACAGAGGATCCACCCAACATGGAAGGGGGCCTTCTTTATATTTTCTTTACATCATGAGTATACTAAAGGAAAATGACTTTCCATAGGCTATCTCTCACTTTCACTAAATAAACTTCCCATTTTTTTGTTAATTTTAAACCTTTTTGTTATTTTGAACTTGATGGACACCAACAAACATGAATATTTTCCTATGTAAAAAAGAACTGAAGAGCACTGAATATTAAACTGTGAATCTCAATTGCATACAACTTTTAGAAAATTAAGAGAATGTAATAAATTCAGGATATTAATTACAAAAAAGTCATGTATTATCTGTGTTCTTCTCTTCCCTTCTGTGCCTTTAAAAAAATTCTCCCCTGTAAGACATAGGCATAAATAAGCAGAATAAATGTACACACATATTTGACCATGTATTTTTCATACTTAACTCCCTCTGTGACCCTTGAAGACATTAGGGCTCTGAGACAATATTTGTTTCTTCTTCCTCATTAGAATACAAACACTATATTTTCTTCTGGATTTACCTTTTGGGCATCTCCTGACTGATAATATTTCCTTATAATGTTTGATATCTTCTTCTGTTTTACTCATATCTCTGATCTCTGTTTCTGATTTGGGACTTTGTACTAGGACAAGTCTCCTCCCTCTTCTACATTCCTAGATACAATCTTAGTTATTTCTTTTCCCAATTATCTGATCTCTTTCCACTGTCTTCCACTTCACTTGGAATATCTAGCTAGGCTCATACTGTTAGTAGGTTTGAGGGTCAGCCTGGGAGGGGAACAAGGAGAAAAAATCCCTCCCCTTGCTGTCCTTTAATCAGCTATGTTATCAGAGTTGCTGGACCAAAAGGATACAGTGCTTCCAACCAGTAGCAGATTGTAAACAAAAAATAAATTAACTAATCAAAGAAAAATATGTTTAATATGAATGTTTATGTAGAACCTATATCAGATTGCATGCTGTCTTGGGGAGGGCTGATAGGAGGGTAGTGGAGAAAATTTAAAATTCAAAAACTTATGGAAGTGAATGTTGTAAAGTAAAAATAAATGAATTAACCAACCAGTAGCAGGGATATGCACTCCACACTTACACAGATACAGGAATAACTTTATACTTCAAGATGCTCTGGTAGCATGGCACCATAGAGCAGGTATTGTTTTGTTTTTGTAGTGCCAGTGTCTAACATGTCTTGTATATAGTAGGCATTTAGCTGTATGACCTTGGACAAATTACTTAACCTTGTTTGCCTCCATTCCTCATCTGTAAAATAATCTGGAGAAGGAAATGGCAAAAAACTCCAGTATCTTTTCCAAAAGACAAAGAGTCAGACACAACTGAACAACAAAAAGTGGTATCTTTTATGCTTCATAAACAAAAGAGATATATCTAGGGATACAAGGTAACTCTACCAATTTAGACATCTCTTGCTTGAGCATATCAATACTAGAATTCAGATCAATGTTAAGGTCATAAAAATTACTTCTGGCAGACCTGTGCTTGACATGGAGAGTGCAGTGTTACCATTTTTTCTTCCACAAGATAGCATGTGCAAGGATAACTAAAAGGAGTGATGGAAAGGCAAAAAATTCAGACAAAATGATCCAGGAAAATTTGAGGAAAGAGATAATATTTTCAGCTAGGCAGAGGATAAGAGAAGGCTTCAAGGGAAGAGATGGCACCTGAACAAAGATTCTGAAAAGTAGGCTAATTTAGAGGGAGTTTGTTCCAAATATATGGAATTGTCTATGTAAATAAAATTGCATGGCATCTTGGGGGAGAGGATAGGGGTGATGTATCAGTAAACATCCCAAAATACACAGGGAGGCCTGCTATCACAGATTCTTAGATCTGTATTCATAAAAGGAAAGCAACTTTTAAGGGGTTAACAATCACTTTAATCAAGCACATGTATCATTCACCTAATTCATGAGAGTCAGCACCCTGAACTCCAAAGAAAATACAGAGAAATCAAAAGATCAACAGACATGGCTTCCTCTGCCTGACCATAATTCAATAGACAGGTAAACTGTCTAACCATAGTTACCAGAGAGGGAAGCACAACATCTGGGTTCTCAAAGCCAGTGGAGGGGGGTCCTTAGTGGTTTCTCAGAGTCCTCATCTGGCACTCAAACCTTAACAAAAACTAAGCCCCAAAGTAAAACCTCAACTCAGAGTATTTATACCTTTTTTTAGAGCCAGAGGGCATCACAACCCTTGAGAACCAGTGCCTCATTAACAAAAGGCTTGATCCTTCCCACAAATCTTCCCTAATCAAACTCCCTTTAATGGGCAGGCCCATTATTGGGTGGGGAAAATCTTTAATCACATTAAAATAATTAACAATACAAGTACATATACTCTTTCTAGTTAAAGAAACTCTTGTTTTTGTACTTTACCTCCTAAAGACTCTTGATTGATAAAGGCAAGATTCAATCAGGGGCACTTGATTATACTAAAACAAAAACAGCAAAAAATTCTATTTTGATTGCCATCACAGGAGGGGGAGAAAAATTTAAAACTTATGGAAGTGATTCTTGAAAACTGAAAACAAACAAATTAATTATTTTTAAAAAGTGGGCCTTTTCCTGGAAAAGAGTGGAGAAACTGAGGTGGAGTACTTGGTTTGTATCACAAAGAGATTTTTTTCTTAAAAAAAAAAAAGCATAACAACAAAACTAATAGAAACCACATGATTATCTCAATAGATGCAGAAAAACCTTTCAACAAAATACAACACCCATTCCTATTAAAAACACTGGAGAACATAAGAATAAAGGGAACTTTCCATAAAATAATAAACAGTATCTACCTAAAACCTTCAACAAGCATTATATGTAATGGAGATAAGCTAGATACATTTCCAATAAGATCAGGGGTAAAACAAGGATGTCCATTATCACCATTATTATTATTATTATTCAATATGGTAATAGAAATGTTAGATGTAGCAATTAGGCAAGATAAAGAAATTGAAGGAATAAGAATAGACAAAGAAGAAACTAAGTTATCACTCTTTGCAGATGATATGATGATATATTTAGAGAATGTCAGAGATTCAAGTAAAAAACTACTTGAAATAATAAACAACTTTGGTAAAGTTGCAGGTTACAAAATTAACCTGCACAAATCTTCTGCATTCCTATATATTAGTAACAAAGTCCAACAGCAAGAGATAGAAAGAGAAATTCCATTAAAGCTAGGGTAGACTTTATAAAATATTTGGGAGTTTATCTGGCAAAACAAACCCAGGGACTATATGAACACAATTACAAGACACTTTTCACACAAATAAAGTCAGATCTAAGTAAGTGGAAAAACATCAGTTGCTCGTGGATAGGCTGAGTCAATAAAATAAAAATGATAATTCTACCTAAATTAATTTATTTATTTAATGCTATACCAATTAAACTATCAGATAACTATTTTCTAGAGCTGGATAAAATAATATCAGAATTCATCTGGAAGAACAAAAGGTCCAGAATATCAACAGAACTAATGAAAAGAAATGCTAGGGAAGGTGGCCTAATGTTACCAGATCTCAAATTGTATTATAAAGCAGCAATTATCAAAACGACTTGGTACTGGCTAAGAAACAGAAGGGGAGACAAGTGGAATATTCTAGGTACTCAAGACACAGTAAGCAATGAGTATAGCAATCTCCTGTTTGATGAACCCAAGGACTCCAGCTTCTGAGATAAGAACTCACTGTTTGACAAAAATTGCTGGGAAAACCAGATAACGGTGTGGCATACACCAATGCCTGACACTGTACACAAGAAAAAAGTCCAAACGGGTACGTGATCTAGGTATAAAAATTGATACCACAGACAAATTGGAGGAGCAAGGAATAGCATATTTATCAGAGTTATGGAGAAGGGAAGAATTTTTGACTAAAGAAGAGATAGAAAGCATTATGAAGTACAAGACAGATAATTTTGATTACATTAAACTGGAAAGTTTTTGCACAACCAAACCCAATGCAACCAAAATTCAGAGGGAAGTAGTATATTGAGAAAGAATTTTTACAGCTAATTTTGGGGATAAAGGCCTCATTTCTAGAATATATAGAGAACTGAGTCAAATGTACAATACAAGTCATTCCCCAATTGATAAATGGTCAAAGGATATGAACAGGCAATTTTTAGAGGAAGAAATTAAAGATATCTATAATCATATGAAAAAATGTTTTAAATCACTTTTGATTAGAGAGATACAAATCAAAACAACTCTGAGGTACCACATCACACCTATCAGATTGGCAAACATGACAGAACAGGAAGATGATAAATGTTAGAGAGGATGTGGGAGAGTTGGAACACTAATTCATTGTTGATGGAGCTATGAGCTCATCCAATCATTCTGGAGAGGGGTTTGGAACTATGCCCAAAGGGCTACAAATATGTGCATACCCTTTGACCCAGCAATACCATTTCTAGAATTGTATCCCCAAGAGATCATAAAAATGGGAAAGTGTCCCACATGTACAAAAATATTTATAGCAACTCTTTGTAGTGGCCAAAAGCTGGAAATCAAAGGAATGCCCATCAATTGGGAAATGACTGAATAAATTCTGGTATATGAATGTAATAGAATACTATTGCACTATAAGAAATGATAAACAAGAAAACTTCAGAGAGGCCTGGAAAGACTTATATGATCTGATGCTGAGCAAAAGGAGCAGAACCAGGAGAACATTGTGCACAGCAATGACCACAGTGTGCAAGAGTTTTTTCTGGTAGACTTGGAACTTCGTAGCACTTCAAGGACTTAAAAAAAAATTCCCAGTGGTCTTCTAAGGCAAAATGCCTTCCACATCCAGAGAAAGAACTATGGAATTCAATTGCAGAATGTAGCAGATCATTTTTTTGTGTGTGTATTATGTTTGGGTCTGTTATATGATTTCTCCCATTCGTTTTAGTTCTTCTACACAGCATGACTGTAGTGAAAATGTATTTAATAGGAATATATGTGTAGATCCTATATAGAATTGTATGCTGTCTCAGGGAGGTAGGAGGGAGGTGGGGAATAGATATGGGAAAAAAAATCTAAGTTATATGGTAGTGATGGTAGAACACTAAAAATAAATAAAATTAATATATAAAATAAAAAATAAAATTTAAAAAAGCATATATATGCAGAAATGTGCACAAAAGTATTTACTAGAAGTTCTTTTGGTGGTGACAAAGGATTGAAAATTGAGGGGACGTCCATCAGTTGAGGAATAGCTGAACAAGTTGTGTTATATGATAATAAAGGAAAGGATGAACAGACTGATTTCAGAAAAATCTGGAAGGACACGAACTGATGCAAAGTGAAGTAAGCAAAACCAGGAGAACATTGTACACAGTTATAACAATATTATGTGATGACAACTGTGAATTACTTAGATACTTTCAGCAATACAATGATCCAAGATAATTCCAAAGGATTCATGATGAAAAATGCTGTCCACATCCAGAGGAAGAACTTACAGAGCCTGAATGCAGATCAAAGCATACTATTTTTCCCCTTTATTTTTTCAAGTTTTTTTTCCTTGAGACTATTTCTTCTTTACATAACTAGTATGGAAATATATTTTACATGATTGCATATATATAACCTATTTTGCTTACTGTCTTAGGGGAGGGAGGGAGAAAATTTTTTGAAATTAGATGTTAAAAATTATCTTTATATGTAATTGGGACAAAAATAAAATATTATTTACAAAATTGTGAGTGGGGTTTGTAAATTAGTTCAACTATCCTAGAAAAGAACTTAGAACTATACTACCCCCAAATCACTAAACTGTGTATGACCTTTGACCCAGCAGAACCTTCTCTAAACATATTTATAAAGCTGAAAACATCAGCTGGAGAATGGCTGACATATTTTGATCTATAAATATAATGAAATATTACTATGCCATTAGAAATGATGAACATGAATACAGAGAAACTGGCAAGATTTGTATGAACTGGTTCATGGTGAAATAAAGCAGAATCAGGACAACGGTTTACATAGTGACTGCACTAGTATAAAAAGAAGAAGAAAATTTTGCATGTCTCCAGAATTTTGATCAATGCAGAGACCAATCATGACTTTTGAAGGATGATACTGAAGCATGCCTCCTACTCAGTTTAGTGGAGAAATGATAAACTAGAGAGGCCTAATAAGGCACACAGTTTCAGAAATGTCCCATGTATCAATTTATTTTGCTTGACTATCAGTCGATCAGCTAACATGTATAGCAACTCCTTGGGACCCAACAATGTACTAGGCACTAGGGATATAAATACAATAAATAGATTTTTCCATTATCCCTGCAAGGAGTTCTCCTGGGAAGATTTTTCTTTGAGAGAGGAGATAATGGATTTGTGAGCAGTAGTAAAGATGGGGAAAAAAAGAACACATATAGAAGGAAAAAATACACAGAAGAAAATGAAAGAAGTTCAAAAGGGGACACAAACAACTATTTTGCTGGCACTGTGTTAAATACAGAATTGACAGTTTAATATTTATTTAATTCTCTTTTTGGTTCTTTATGTATTGAAATGTTTGTTAACTTCATAATAATTACTTTAAAAAACAGAAGAGCTCAAAATTTTTTTTTAAAAATAAAGTCCTTCAGAGAGAGAGAGAGAGAGAGAGAGAGAGAGAGAGAGAGAGAGAGAAGAACTGAGAAAATACATCTCCTTCACTTCTTTCCAGAAGTGGAGAGAATGAGTATAGAATACTGTGTGTACCACATTTTGTATTTAGTTGATGCGTTAGCTGGTTTTATTAAACTGCTTAGTTTCCCTCCTAAAATTTTTGTTACAAGTAATGACTTGCTGGGTAGGGGAAGAATACATTTATAAATGAAAACATGAAAGTGATTAAAAAAAAAAAAAGCAAAAGATACCAAGAAAAATATGGCTTTTTAAAAAAAAAATTTTTAAAGGGCTTTTATTTCAAGGAGAAGCTTGGGGGTCATTGAATTGAATTTATGTTTCTCAAAGAAAATCCAAACTGTCCCTTTTCTTCCTGTTTAGCTCTAGGCCCAGATAACTGTCCACTTGTGGTGTCTCTTCCAGATATGCATGTGTGTGTGTGTATCTATGCAGTATGCTTATGCACATATATATACATACTTATATAAAATAATAATAACATACATATGTAATAATGGCACTTACTATGTACTAGGATTGTGCTAAGCACATTACAATATTTTCTCATTTGATCTTCACAACAACACTGGGAGGTAGGTACTATTATTTGCCCCATTTTATAGATGAGGAAACTAAGGCAAACAGAGGTTAAATGACTTGCTTATGACTAGCTAGTAGCCATACATCTAAACTCAGATCTTCCTGACTTCAGACTTAGTATTTTATTCACTGTACCACCTAGCTTTCCTATATATGTGTGTTTGTATATGTACATATATATCAGGCTATGTTTATATATATATACATATATATAGTCTCAGGTATTAATTCTATAGTTGGTCCATCTAATTTAATATCATTGGATGGACCAACAATTCTCAAAGTATAATCCAAGGACCCCTGGAGGTCCTTGAGACCTTTTTGGGGGTCTGCAAGGTCAAAATTATTTTCATGATAATATTAAAATATTATTTGCCTAATAAAATAATTCTCCTTTTCTCAACTACATATCTGTGGTGAGGATGGGTTTTCTTCATATATTTCAACGAAAATAGCACATAGCAGATTGAATGTAGAAGCAGATAAAAGAATCCAGCTGTCTTCTATCAAGCTAGACATCAGAGACCTGCAAAATAGGCAAGACAATGCCATTCTTTTTACTAATTTTTCATTTTGTAGACATATAAAAAATTCGTTATTGTTATTTTAAATGAATTAATACATATTTTAAAAAATGTGTCAGTTTTATTTTCTAATATGGTAAATATTTATTGCTATAATCCACATAAACAAAAGTTCTTCGGGGTCTTCTATGATTTTTAACAGTGTGAAGGGGTCCTGAGGCCAAAATGTTTGAGAACTACTGATACAGACAATAGGTATTCTTCATCCGCTTGTTTTTTTCCTGTGTGAATATGGGCCAATCTACATTATTCAAGGGCTTGATGGGGTCAGTATAATGTTATTTACAGAGACACCTCTGATGACATATCTTCCTGTTTCATGCCTCATTTGATATTAATAATCAAAGAATCATCCAACAAGATTTTCTCTATTACATCTTTTAAGGAATCTTGTATAATTTTGATTGTGCATGGTAGAGATGAATAAGAAGTACTGTTTATGAGGAAATTCTGCTCTATCTAATCAAACTTTTTAATTATTGCTGTTCAGTCATTTCAGTCATGTCCCAACTCTTTGTATTTAGAATTTTCTTGGCAAAGATACTAGAATGATTTGCCATTTCCTTCTCCAACTCATTTTACAGATGAAGAAAACAAGGCAAACAGATTTAAATGACTTGCCTAGAGCCACACAGTTAATAAGTTCCTAAGACTGGATTTGAACTGAAGTCTTCCTGGTTCTGAGTTCAGTGCTCTCTCCACAGTGCCACCTTGCTGCCAATTTTAATTTTAATTATTAATCAACAGTAAATACCTTGGGATGTTCTATATCTTTCAGTCAATTGTGTGAGGACAGTATAATGGAATGAGTACTGAATTTGTGAACCTATGTCCAAATATGAGCTCTGCCACTTACCACCATGTGATTTTACACAAGTCACAAATTTTCTGAACCATAGTTTTCTGATATATAAAACATAGGACTGGACTACAGGATCTTTAAGGTCCCATTTTCAGCTTTAAATCTATAGCATGGGAACTGCCAGGCCACAGGCACAGAGATATGAGACAGAGTGTCATGTAGGAGGAACAACAAGAAAGCCAATGTAGACTTTCATCAAGGGTGGGGGACCTGCGACCTTAAGGTCACATGTATCCTTCTAGGTCCTTAAATATGGCCTTTTGAATGAATCAAAATTTTACAGAGCACATCTTTTTTTATTTTTCTTAATATATTTTTGTTCATCTTTTATATTTTTATTTTGTTTTTTAAATGAATGTATTTAAAATACTAAAGAATAATATAAATTTCAACAAAATAATCCTCCCAGATGTACTGGCACAATTAGAACATTAGTAAGCCATATGGGCTAAATTGATGGCTGTTATGCTCATTGTTTAGTTCTAACTTTCCCTGCCTAACTGGCACCACTACCGCATGAGATTGGTTGGCAAGAATTTATGGAGGTTTAGTACACCAGTCTGTTATCAGCTTTTGACAACAGTGTACTGTGTTTCTGTTTGAAGTACAATTTGTAAATAGTTGATCTACTCAACAGTATCTAATTCTGTCTGCTTAACAGCCCATCATGTCAAAGAAGACCAAAAGAAAACTGAAGGAAGAAAATAAAGTTTTTTAACGAGGATTGGGGATTGCAATGTTATCTTATTTCTGCTAAAGATAAGATTATTTGTTTGCTTTGTGATACTACAATATCAATATTAAAGAAATTCAGTGCTCATCAGCATTATAACACCTGCAAGGACCACAAATATTTTAAATTAGAAGGGGAGGCATGAAAGGCTGTATTGCAGAAATGAAAGATGAAAAGCAAAAGCAAAGACAATTCTTTTAAGCAGTGATAACATCTGGAAATAATGCCACTAAAGTGACTTAGAAAGTAGGTTATATACTCAGGGTAAAAACAAAAGCCATTCAGTGATGTAGAAATTGTGAAAGAATGCATTGTGGAAGTGGTAGGATGCTTAGACCCTAATAATGTTTCAAAGTACAAACAACTGCATCTTTCAAGGAGAACTATAATTCAGCAGCAGCATAAATTAGCCTTCAAGTTAACAAAGCAACTTCATGCAATACTTCAAAATGAAAACACATATTATTCAATCACTATGGGTGAATTAACTGATATTACTGACTCGGTGCACATTTTATATTTCATTTGAGTCATAACAGAAGATTTTCTTTTCTACAGAGTCACTTGCTTTGGGCACTCTTGCAAACAGAACGTGGGGAGAAGGTATCTTCAACAACTTTCAAGATGAATGTCATGAATTTGGATTGAATTTGGTAAATTTAGTGAGTATATGTACAGATGGTATACCTTCCATGACAGCAAAACATGAAGGATTTATTGCAAATAAAAAAGTATTAACAGATTTAGAGGCTCTCATCTCTTTTCATTGTATCTTGCATCAGTAAAATCTCTGTGCTAGGGGGGTGGAGCCAAGATGGTGGAGTAGAAGGACACACACATGCACTAGCTCTTCCACCACAGCCCATAAAATAACCTGCAAAAAAATGACTCTCAACAAATTCTAGAGCAGCAGAAGCAACAGAACGACAGAGTGAAAGAGATTTCCAGCCAAAGGTAACCTGGAAGGCTGACAGGAAAGTTCTATCCTACGGGATGCTGAGTGAAGTGGAGCCCAGCCGTAGCCACATGGCAACAGGAGGAACAGGACCAGAACAGGCCTCCAGGGCAGAATCCCCAGCAGGGAGGGTCTCAGATCCCTCAACCCACAAGCGCCAAAGAAAGCTTCAAAGGTCAATGAGAGGGCTTTCCCAGCTGGGCGAGAGGGGAGCAGGGTCCCCACCAGCATGGGTCCCAGGTAGCAGTGGAGGCAGCAGCAGTGGGGCAGCAGGACTGCGCAGCAGTGGCTGAGTTGAGAAGCAGCTTCCATCATGGGAGCAGCTCAGCATAAAGCCCCTGGGGGAATTGAGCAGCTGATCTCAATCTCCTCCCTGAGCACAGTCCTGGGGTGAGGAGGAGCACTAGGACCCTCCTCTTGATAAAGGATTCAGAAGTCAAGTAACTGGCTGGGAAAATGTCCAAAAAAAGGGGAAAAAAAATAAGACCATAGAAGGTTACTTTCTTGTGAACAGGTATTTCCTTCTATCCTTTCAGATGAGGAAGAACAACGCATACCGTCAGAGAAAGTCAAGGCTTCTGCATCCAGTACATCCAAAATGAATAAGCAATGGGCTCAGGCCATGGAAGAGCTTGAAAAGCAAGTCAACAGTTTGCTAAATGAGATCCAAAAAATGCTGAAGAAAATAACAGCTTTAAAAATAGGCTAACTCAATTGGAAAAAGAGGTCCAAAAAGTCAATGAGGAGAAGAAGGCTTTAAAGTAGAATTAGCCAAATGGAAAAGGAGGTTCAAAAGCTCACTGAAGAAAACAGTTCTTTAAAAATGAGAGTGCAGTTGAGGGAAGCTAATGACTTTATGATAAACCAAGAAATTACAAAACAAAACCAAAAGAATGAAAAAATAGAAGATAATATGATATATCTCATTGGAAAAACATATGACCTAGAAGATAGGACCAGGAGAGACAATTTAAAAAATTATGGGACAACCATGATCAAAAAAAGAGCCTAGACATTATTTTTAATGAAATTATCAAGGAAAACTGACCTGATATTCTAGAATCAGAGGGCAAAATAAATATTGAAAGAATCCACATGAAAGAGACCTGAAAAGAGAAACTTCTTGAAATGTTATGGCCAAATTTCAGAGTTCCCAGATGAAGGAGAAAATATTGCAAGCAGCTAGAAAGAAACAATTTGAGTACTGTGGAAATACAATCAGGGTAACACAGGATCTGGCAGCTTCTCCATTAAGGGATCAAAGGGCTTGGAATAGGATATTCCAGAAGTCAAAGGAACTGGGATTAAAACCAAGAATCACCTACCTAGCAAAACTGAGTATAATACTTCAAGGGAAAAAATGGTAATTCAATGATATAGAGGACTTTCAAGCATTCCTGATGAAAAGACCAGAACTGAATAGAAAATTTGACTTTCCAACACAAGAATCAAGAGAAGCATGAAAAGGTAAACAGGAAAGATAAATCATAAAGGACTTTCTAAAGGTGAATTGTTTATATTACTACATGGAAAAGTAATATTTGTAACTCTGGAGACTTTTCTCAGTATTTGGGTAGGTGGTAGGATTATACACACACACACACACACACACACGTATATAGACAAAGAGCATAGGTTGAGTTGAATCAGAAAGGACAATATCTATTAAAATATAAAATTAAGGGGTGAGAGAGAAATATATTGGGAGGAGAAAGGGAGAAAAGGAATGGGGCAAATTATCACTCATAAAAGAGATAAGAAAAATCTTTTTCAGTGGAGGAGAAAAGGGAGGAGGTGAGAAGGGAAAAGTTAAGCTTACACTCTTTACATATGGCTTAAGGAGGGAATAACATGCTCACTAAATTTGGTATGAAAATCTATCTTACACTACAGGAAAGTAGGAGAGAAGGGGACAAGTGGGATGAGGGGGATGATAGAAGGGAGGGCAAATAAGAGAAGGGAGTAACTAGAAGTAAATACTTTTGGGAAGGGACAAGGTCAAAAGAGAGAATAGAATGAATGGGGGACAGGGTAGGATGGAGGGAAATACAGTTAGTCTTACACAACATGACTGTTATGGACATCTTTTGAAAAATGACGCATATATAGCCTGTATTGAATTGCTTGCCTTCTCAGTGGGGATGGGTGGGGAGGGAGGAAGGGAAAGAAGATGGAATTCAAAGTATTAGAAACAAATGTTGAAAATTGTTATTGCACATAACTGGGAAATAAGAAATACAGGTAATGGGGTATAGAAATCTATCTTGCCCTACAAGAAAAGAGAGAAGTTGGGGATAAGGGAAGGATGGGGTGTGATAGAAGGGAGGGCACATGGAGGGAAGGGTCAATCAGAATGCAAGGTGTTATGGGGTGGAGGAGGGGAGAGATGGGGAGAAAAATTGGAACTCAAAATTTTGTGGAAATGAACGTTGCAAACTAAAAATAAATAAATAAACCACAAAAAAAAAAATAAAGAGCATGTTCATCAGAGTAGTACAAATGAAGTCAGGGAGATGACTGGAGTTTGATTTGGGGGAAAAAAGTCTCTGCTTTTATTTTTTTAATTTATTTTTTATTATTTATTTATTTTTATAATGCTTCTATTTTAAGTGACACTTGGCAATAAGTTATAAGTATTGTTAACTATATTCCTGCAAATACAACATGGCATTGTCAGTTTTTGGCATCATCAGTTTTGTAATATGCTAAAGTTGAACGATGAGGTAGTCAGTTTGGATTTGCTGTATCATTCTAAAGTGCACTGGCTATTGCAGGGACAAGTGTTAGCCAAAATTTTATCTCTGTGGGAACAGATAGTCAAATATTATGAACAGAATCAGCAATGTGAATTATTGAAAGAAGATTTCTATGGGAATGCTGCATTTCTGTGTAATATCGAGTCAAATCAAAATGACTTGAATATTTCTTTGCGAAGTAAAACTAAGACTATATATGGTATGTGGCAAACAATCCAAGCATTTTTTAAAAACTGGTTTTTTTCAAAACATTTCTTCTTCGAAAAGTAATTTCAGATGAATTTTTTCCCCAGTTAGCAAAGTTCATTGATGAGCAGGATGATAAATGCAAATCATTTGAAGAATACACAGCTGTTATAGACCTATTAATTGGAGAATACAATGAAAATTCACTGACATCATGCTCAAATTAGCATTTCAGCCTCACCTAGTTGATATCACCAAGGTGCCTAGAGAACTACAGATGGAATTGATTGAGCTCCCAATAGATGACATTTTGAAGACATTGTTTGATGCTAAGAAAATGCAATAGAATACCCATGCTTTTGGCAACATGCCAGAAAAATGTTTTCTTGCTTTTCAACCACTTACTGCTGCGAATCTACATTCTTCTACCTAACCCAAATCAAGACACCCTTAAGGTCACAAATGAAACTGCAGACCTCCATGTGGCACCCAAGTATTCAAATGCTTTCCACCAAAAAGGAGACACAAGAAAGTCATTAAAGGGTTATTTAACTTTAAAATTAATAAATAACTTTCATTTTTTGAAATGATTAAGTACATAATAGGTAGATTTTTACAAAATAACATATTTTTAAGTGTATCTAATCAAAGTTTCTTCAATGTGGCCTTAGTTGATTACAGTTAAATATTAATGTGGCCTTCCAACATGAAAAGGTTCCTCACCCCTGGGGTAGATCCTAGAGTTGTGGAGGGCAGTAAAGTGTAAAAAAGCTGGAAAAGTAAGAAAGGACTGGGTTGTAAAGGACTATGCATGCCATAGTGTGCTATATCTGAACCTAGAAGTAATAAGAACTCATCACAGCTCATTGAGTAATATCCCTGCACTTGAGAAAAATCACTTTGGAAGTTGAACAGAGAATGGACTGGAATAAGGTGAGATGGGAGGCAGAGAGGTCATCCAGAAACTATGGCAGGAGTCCAGGGAACAGGTGATGAGGGCCCAGATTAGAGGGGGGATTGAAGGTATGTATGAGAGATGGGGTAACGATAGAAATGACAAGGTCTGGCAAATATATTGGTTGTGTAGAATCAGTGAGACAGAAGAGTTGAAGAAAACAGGAGATTTTGAGTCTGGATGACAGAGGTGCCCTGTACAGTAATAGAGAAGCTTGGACAAGGGATAGATAGCAAAGGGAGAGAGATAATGAGTTTTGTTTTGGACGTTGAATTTGAGATTTCTGAAATGGGAAAAAGACAGCGGGTGATATGGTGTTAGAGCTCAGAAGAGAAACTGGAGCTGGGAGTCTTCTATACAGAGACAAAAATTGAACTTATGGGAGCTGATGAAATTACCACATAAGCAAGTATAGAGGGAGAAGAGGATTCAGGACAGAATCTTGGGGAAGACTGACAATTGATGGGCATGTTCTGGAAAAAGAAAATGCAAAAGAGATTGAGAGGGAATGAATAATCAGACAGGTTAGTAGGAGGACCAGGAGAGAACAGTATCACAGAAACCCTAGGAGGAGGGAGTAACCAGGACAAGTAGCTGATGAAAAATGCCAAATGCTTCAGAGAGGTCAAGAAGGATGAGAGTTGACAAGAAGCCCTTAGACTGAAGGGTTGCCTAGTCTAGAAGAGAGTGAGATGAGGGGAATTGGAGATGCCGAGCATCTCAAGGAGTTTAGCCAAAAAGGGGAGGACAGATATAGGATAATAGGGAGGATGGTTGAATCAAGTGACTTTTTTTAAGGATGGAGCATGGGCATGTTTGTAGGGAAGGAGCCAGTAGATAGGCAGAGATGGAAGAAAAGAGAGAAGTTGAGTCTTTCATTCCCAGTAGATTCAGCAGAAATAGATGAAGGCTCATGGGTTTGATAGTGCTCTCTTTGTCCTGTATACATGTTCTAGGATCTCATTCCTGGCTGCTAATCTACCTCAAATCTACAAGTGACTGCCTGTGATATGTAGGACTTTTTTTTTAACCTCAGAAGAGTCAGATTCAAACATTGTGGAAAGAATCTTTGTTGTTATTCAGTCAATTTTCAGTCATGTCTGGCTCTTCATGACCTCATTTGTTGTTTTCTAGACAATGATTTGCCATTTCATTCTCCAACTCATTTTACATATGAGGAAAATGAGGCAAACAGGGTTAACTGACTTGCCCAGGGTCACATAGCTAGGAAGTGTCTGAGGTCAGATTTTAACTCAGGAAGATGAGACTTCTTGACTCCAGGTCCAGTGTTCGATCCATAGTGTCACCTAGCTGCCCTCAGAAAGAGCCTTATGCTTCTATAAATCTGCTGAAATCATTTTCGAAATAGTTGCCAGTGACCTTTTGTAAACTCACAATGCACATTCCTTGATTTCTGTACGGCATCTGACAGCACTGATTATCCATTTCTTATTGACACTGGCTCCTCCCTGGGCTTCTGTGACCTTACTCTTTTCTGCTCGTCCACCTACATCTCTGACCATGCCTTCTCTATCTGCTTTACTCGAACCTCTTGCTTTTCATTTCCCTATATTGTGGGTAACCTCCAAGACAGATACTTGACTTTCTATTCCTCTGGCTCTGTTTTTTTCTCTAGAAGAATTTATCTACTTTCACAGCCTCAAATATTGCTTGTTTCTTGCTAGATGGCCACATTCCTGACATTTGGCTGGAAGAAAAAGATTCTGAGGATGATAGACATCAAAGTTCAGAGGTTAGCAAGTTGCTGCAGTTAACATAGAATAAGCGCGACTTAATATTCATTAAATGCCTACTATGCATCATGAGATAGTGAATCAGTTCAGTCTGGAATGATTCTAGTAGTGGCTTACACATATAGAGATTTTCAGAGCCCTTTACATAGATCACCTCATTTGATTCCCAAAATAAGCCTGTGATATAGGTTCTCTTAATACTCCTATTTTACAAATAAGGAGACTGAGTCTGAGAAAGGTTAGTGACTTGCCTAGGGTTGCATAGCTAGCTAGTGAAGTGTCTGAGTCAGGATATTAACTCAGGGCTTCCAGGCTAAAAGCTGAGTGTTCATCTACTGTGTCACCTAGCTAACACCAGGAAAACCTGAGTTCAAGTCCTGACTCTGTCACATGTTAGCTTTGTGACCCTGGGAAAGTCACTTAACCTCTCAGTTCTCTGGGCCACTCTCTGTGACTGCAAGTTGTAGACAAGGTGCCTACAAAGTACCAACTAGCATTGGTACAGGAAGTTTCTTTATCCAGGGGTTCCCTAGTGAAATCATAGGTCCAGTCCTTATCACTACTTTGTGTGTGTGTGTGTGTGTTTCTCTCTCTCTCCCTCTCTCTTTCTCTCTCTGTCTATCTCTCTGTCTCTCTGTCTCTCTCTGTCTCTGTCTCTCTGTCTCTCTCTGTCTCTGTCTCTCCATCTGTCTGTCTCTGTCTCTGTCTCTTTCTGTCTCTGTCTCTGTCTCTGTCTCTGTCTCTCTCTCTCTCTCTCTGGTTTCTGACCTGTATCCTTCCAATCCTTCATTCACGCATGGCATCTGTTCAACACCCAGGGTCCCCCAGAACAGTATCAAGATTGGAAACAACTTGGAGTGGAAGGGGTCAGAAGAAAAATATGTAGAAAGTAAGAGTCCAATTCCTGGTTCCCAACCCACTATTTAGTATTTTGATAGGACTTTGCTTTTCCTTCACTTTAGATGGGAAAAAAAGATGGGAGATAAAGAATGAGAAAGAGACTTTTTATGTCTACTTTGTTCTTCAAATTCTCAGAAACACTGTCTTGGACACTCACTAGCCTGGGCAAGTCACTTATCCTTTGTGTCTCAGTTTCTTCAACTGTAAAATGAGGATAGTAATATGATATATCTCTCCTGGGTTGTTTTGAGGATCAAATGAGATAATATTTATAAAGCATTTAGATAGTGCCTGGCACATAGTAGGCTCTATAAAATTATTATTATTATTCCTGGCAATGAAAACCGTATAGGGAATGCTAAAAATGGCTCTGACAAACAGACCCAGCAATGGGTCAGAGAAAGAGAGGAACCCTGATAGAGTGTAATAAGAGGCTGCAGCAAGAAGTGGACCAATTCTAGTGATGTGAACTCACTGTCAAAGGAGATACATTCCAACTTTGGATAATTCTAATTTTAAAGAACTTCTTCCTTATAATCAATGAAATTCGACTCTTTAGAACAAAAGAGAGAAGTCTGGTCATAGTTCTGATATTTGAAACCAAGAAAAATAAATTTCTCTGTTCCAGGTAAATCGTGGGTATTTATGCTATGGGCGATTTAATCTTGATCAAGTAATGTACCCATTCTGGGTCTCAGTTTCATCATCTGTAAAAGACAGGGTTGGAATAAATGACTCCCAAGTTCCTTTCCAGCTCTCATTCTACAAAAAAACAATGATGCAATACAAAATACAAACAGAGCAGTAATTAAGGTGAATTGAGCAGGGCTTTATGCCGTGACAATGGATGAAGCATTTTCTCCTTATGGGAATTCCTTGGCCCACTATCACTGTGTAGTACTGCACAATAACATCTCTCACATCTGGACCTAGACCATCCCCTAACCCCACTTCCAGTGTTCTATTTCCATGCTTCTTTTCTCCCAGGGCTCACTTTCATCGACCAACACACCTTCTGCTTGTCACTTCTCCCACCTCCCTCTAGAGAAGGAGTTGAGGGGCCAGAGGTCAAGGGTTATGAACCATGTAGTAGGGGTAAGAGTTAGACTCTCCGAGGGATGAGCTACTTCCTATGTCAGTGAGACTTTATCCAACTGGGATAGACTGTCTTCCCATGTCATGCTGCCAAACGTGGGTATCAAGCTGCTCTATACCTTTCTCAGGGGATACCGTAGATTAAGTAGCCCACGTAATGGCACACCCTGAGTGAAATGAAATATTAGAACTTTCCTTACTCCAGGTAAGTTTTCCCCAGCATAGACCACTATAATTTCTTCCCACCTGACCTCCCCAGTAGTGAAATCCAGAGGAATCTACCTAGAGGAACCATCTTGGGATTTATATATTCAGCAGGATCTTTCCAAGGTCTCTTACCAGGTCTGCCCTTTAACGTAATATGTCCTAAGTGTCAGAATTCCCAGTTGTGATTGCATTCAATAACTATTTATTAAACACGTACTATGTGCAGTGCGCTGTGCCAGGACCTGGGAAGATAAGCTGAGATATGTAAAGCACTCTGTAAGCCATAAAACATTATTATTGGAGTTGCTGCTGTTGTTTTGTTATCAATATAATTATCATTATAGCTATTTTTAGAAATTATATCTGTACAGGCTTTTTTGCCTTGATCTTAGAACCAAATTACCATTACCCCTATGAGAAAATGCCTTCTTAGTTCCAAACCATTAACTAAACAGATGGGAGATTCAGGATGCAGTGCATTTTTTTCTTTGTTCTGCTTCTAGTCACCACTAGGTGGTGGTATAGGACTGAATCTACCATCCCTAGTAACCTGTAGGACTCAGCAGCCATTTTGCACCTGTTTCCATCTCTCACAATAAAACCCGTTAGTGGCTTGAGCTCCATCCTCTCCATTGCTGATTCCATGGATACAAGCAAGAATGCCATGGAGTACTTCCAGAGCAAACCGGAACTATGATCCTAAAAATGCCTCTTACTTCACAGGGTTCTGAGGAAGTTAATGTACAAATCTTAAAGCCTGATAGAAAGGTGAGATAGGATGATGTCATGGGATTGAGTTACAAGGTGGTGGTGGTGGGTATTGTAAGAGCGTGTCCCTAGGGAGGATGTCTATTGGCCACTCAACGAGAGGACTAAGGGCATGAGGCTGCTGAGCTGAGGATGGCAAATAGCCTTTGTTTGGCATTTTTGATGGTCTTTCCCTATGGCTGGTATAGAGGTATCCCTTGATGCCTCCTGGAGGAGGGATTGTGTGTAAATTGATTATTGTAAGAAGGGTCTTTATTTTTAGGTGAAAGCAATCCTCTGTGGTGGCACATGAGTCTATGACTAAGACCTGTGCCTTTTCCCCTTTGGGACTTTTTCCTTTCCCCCTTTTTGGAGGACAGATCAAAGCACAAAGAAGCAAAGATATGTGCCTACCCACCCCCACCTCCTGCCAGGAACCATTAATGGTTTCCCTAAGGCAGGAGCCAATAGGGCTGAGTTTACTCTTACCCACATGACCTGAGAAGAAAGTTCCAGATTCAAAGTTCCTTCTCCTAGCCTTGGAGAGGTAGTGGGCTGCTCTTAGCCTGAGAGATGGGGGAAGGGAACAAGCATTTATATAACACCTACCATGTGCCAAGCACTGTACTGAATACTTTACCGCTATCTCATTTGATCCTCACAACAACCCTGAGAGGTAGTTGTTATCTCCATTTTACAACTGAGGAAAATGATGCAAAATTTGTATTTCAGTATAGTGGTCCAGGAGGTGAGGTCAGTTTTGAACTCGTGTCTTTCTGACTCCAGACCCAGTGTTCTATCCATTGCACAACTCCCCTAACCCCCAGCTAGGCAGATGGCAGATGCACAATGAAGTAAGCAGATGGCTGTCTGGGAGGGGACAAAGGGGGAAATCTCAGTAATGTAAAAATAAACATATCAATATAAATCTATTTTAAAAGGGGGAGGGGATTTCCTGGGCAGCTTGATGCTGGAATTCAGCCTTCTAGTGAGAGGAAATGCCCTGGACATCACCAGACTTCAAGGTTCCTTAGCAGCAACCTTGTTTTTCAGAGTTCTGGAATCCAGTCTTCTACTGAAAGAAGGAGACTTCCTGGGCAGTACCAGTCGTAGGAAAGGAAAGAGAACGACACTTTGGCCTCCAAAACTGCAAGAAAAACAGGAGAGTCTAAGCTATAGTCCAGGGAGAGCAAAAGACTTTCTGTCTATTGTTATTATGACTTGTTTGGACAGTTTAGCTCTAGTGGGAAAGGGGGTTGCCTCTGTAGCACCTTCAAGTTAGTTTCCTTCTAGGGGAGTCCAGATACTTTTAGGATAGTACCAGAAGGCTAGGGGCAAATATAGGTTACTGGGATAAAAGAGGAACTGACCAGAATGTTAAGAATTGTATTCATGGTTAAGAATTATTGTAACTCTTTTGCCATTCATGGCTTTGGGGCAGGAGCAGGGAACAGCACATACCAGAAAAGAGATCCTGTTCTGGCTTATTATTCCCAAACTCCTAAGAAAAAACTTCAGGGTTAGGTATGATGCATGTCTAGTTTTGCCCCTAGTGAATTAATAGAGTCTCTTCTAGAAAAATTGCTTAGTGTACAAATAGGAAATATCAGGTATAGGACAGCTATTTATTTCCTCCACCACAAAAGAAATTCTCAATACACAAAAGACTCAAAAGTGAGTAATATATACTTAAAACATAAACTATAACCCATCATTTCTGTGATACTATACTGGGAGGCAAAGATTTCCTGGAAACTTGTGGACTACTGAACAGATAATTCACCTCAAACCTGTACTGTTCAGATAGGAACTCTAGATCCATAGCTTCTACTGTGACTAGAGTGCTGGGTCTGGAGTCAAGAAGACTCATCTTTCTGAGTTCAAATCTGGCTACAGACACTTACCAGCTGTGTGACCCTGAGCAAATCGCTGAACCCTATTTGTCTCAGGTTTCTCATCTGTAAAATGAGCTAGAGCAGGAAATGGCAAACCACTCCAATATCTTTACCAAGAAAACCCCAAATGGGGTCACAAAGAATCAGACACGACTGAAAAATGACTCAACAACAAAGATAACAACTAAAATACAAACACATTTTATCTTCCTGTGGTGATCTATTTAGAGGAGAGAGTAGTTGCAGACAACACCCCTAGTGGGCAAGCATCACCAGAATGAATGACTTGAGACCTTTTGACCTCATGAGGTAGCCATCAAGGGGGGAAATGTTCATTACTTAAGATCACTTTCTGATAACCTGTTCTCAGGAAAAGATACACAAAGCAGAAGAGACAGCCAAAGACCTGAGGTCCAGTCTCATTCACCTAGATCAGACATTTTTTAATCTCTCCTCATGGTCTACGGAGTAGCCATTTTTCCTGGCCATTCACCAGTCTTTTTTGATACAAATTCTTGTGAGAGTTAGAGACCAAAGGACTAACAAGGAGCCCTCAGGTCTCCCCTATCCTTTAGCAACGCACCAGAACACATTTCTCTCCATAGTGCCAAAGAGTGCGTGCCAAGCTCCATAGGAAGTACTCCAATCCAAATCCCTACTCCACTTCCATGTGTTGGTTTTATGGCTTTTGTTTGTTTTTGTGAGGTTGAATAAAGCCCGTCTTGTACCCAGTATGGACATTGTTACCTTGAGTGCTCACATGGGAGGTAGAGACCCTTTTACTCACTTAAGTGGGGACCTAGAAATGAGCTATATTTGAGCTATATTCTGAGATCTTCTAGTGGTATATAATATTTATATAGTACCTTGAGGTTTACAAAATACTTTACTAATATAATCTTATTTTGCTCTTACAATAACCCTCTAAAGTAGCTACCATTATTACCCCCATTTTGCAGATGAGGAAACTGGGGCAAAGAGAAGTTAAGTGTAACCCTGCATGGGTTACACTGTATGTAACCTGAGTATGTACTCAGGGTTGCACAGTTAACTGCTAAGTATCTGATATGGGATTTGAACTCAGGTCTTCCTGAACCCAGGTTCAGTGATCTATACTCTGTGCTGCTTCTGTAACTTATAAGATGTTCTTCAAGAAACATAGAATAATAAAAAAAAGAAAAGAAAAAGAAACGGCGAATGTTAGTCCTGAAGAGATGAGGTCCTTAACTTTTTTTTTTTTTTGGTCATAGGCCCCTTTAACAGTCCAACAAAGCCTATGGCCCCTTCTCAGAAGAATGCTTTTAAATGTCTAAGTAAAATATAGAGGATTAAAAAAGAAATTAATTATATTGAAATAGTTATTGAAATGTTATTTTAAAAGTTCCTAGACACCAGATTAATCTGATATAGTCGAACCCCCTCAGTTTAGAGATAAGGAAACAGGTCCACAAAAGGATCAGCGACTTCACACAGGTACTTTCCACATGAAACTTTTCCTGATTCCCTAGCTTCTAGTGCCTTTCCCTTTTAAAATTACCCATATACTTTATTTGTATATATTTTGCATATACAATTATATATGCACATGTTGTTTTTCCTGATAGAATATAAGTTTCCTGAGGGCAGGGACCATTTCTTTTTTTGTTTTTGTTTTTGTATCCGCAATGCATGGAGGCTGACTAAATCTAATTACTTAATTTAATAATTCAAATTATTGTTTAAATTTTTTAATGATTTAGGTAGCAACTGGAACCCAGTTGTTATATAAAACAAGGGCATTGGACTAGTTCCTCTAGTGAGTCCCTTCTAAGCTCCTATGTTGCTATAATAACAGTTCTAGCCTCTTCCCTTTATTGAAAGGGAATTACAGGATGTAAAGCTCGGACATTCCACGAGAGGGCACTGCAGCGCTAGTTAGGGTAACCTGGTTGCTTGTGTGATGAGATACCACTGCAGATTCAGTTGTCGCAGATGAGTAAAAAGGTGGACCTTGCCTGTTGAGCCACCCACTCTTCTCTTCTTACTCTCCCTCTTTGAGGGCTTTCCTGAAGCCCTGGGTCCGAATTCTCCCCTCCTTCCAAACATCACTGACTTGCTTCAGGGCAAGGGTCACAGGGCTGCGAATATGGTTCCCACTGCTCTCCCTAGCCCCCATGTCAGGTAGCTATATACCCATATACACCATATACAGGGAGAAAAGACTGACACTGACACTTAATACCTATATGACTTATGACAAGAAAAAGAGAGGGTTGAACCCTAAATCTAGGATTTTGTGCCGATTTCTTTCCCATTACAACTTATCTCATTCCCTATTTTCTGGGCTGAGCTGAGCTAGCTATTAAATTTCACTGGTGTGAAACAATAATAATAAACTGGTACTTACATGACACTCATTTTAGCCCCTCAACAATTCCCATGGGAGAGACATTGCCGTGATGTTTATGCCCATTTTACAGAATAGGAAACTGATGCTCAGAGAGGAAATGTGACTTGCCTGAGGGCATAAAGCTAGTAAATGCTCATGTAGTGGTATTTGAACCCAGTTTGGTCTTAGGGTCAAGGCCAGCACTCTATTCACTATGTCACTGACTCTTCCACAAAAGGAAATTGGGAAAATCACTTCCCTTATCTGGACTTCTTTGCTGTTGAGGTAAATTATCTTTAAGGTCTACGCACCTAGGACTAGACAGATTTCAGAATTCCAATTCTAAATTCTGCATCTGCATTCTCTTCATTGGCTCATCTGAGGGGGCCTTCACTGGGTTTTGCCTGAGGACCAGGGAGGTCAGAAGGCTGAAATGATATAACAAAGCTCTCTATAGATACATGCATTATTATTATTATATATTATTATAGAATGCATTTACTAAGGTATGACATAAATGCCATTTATTGTTGCTAGGAGCATCAGTCACCAAACCTCCATCGTGGTGATGACTTCAGTCCCTGAGCTTCTAGAAAATGCCTGCTGAGCTCAAGTAACGTTTATAGAAAAATACTGGGGTGTGTTGGTAAATGTTGAACAACCAGGCTGGGCAGGGAAACATTAATATTTATGCACATTTTTAAGTGTAATCTGCATTATTAACACTTTCTTAAGTCTAGGTGATCCACAGAACAGTGAATCAAGGCCTGATTTGTAGCAGATTGCTGTTTTCTGAATGTATACACTGAAAATTTAACAATGGGCTCTCCAGGGTTAAAGCTGACTCTAGCACATCCCCTACTTGAGACCATTCACTGAATGGGGGCAGGGCAACTCTTCAGCTCTTGGCCTATGCTTTAGTATGACCAGTCATTAACTGTGATCAATAAGATCAATCTTTTCTTCCCACTGGAAGCTGTACCACAGAAAGTTTATTTGAGAATGATGGGTGGGGAGGAGTAGAAAAGGGCTGAATCTCTTACGAGTTACCTGAGTTATAGCATTTAGCTAACATTTAATGCTTTGCAAACCTTTAAGTACCATATAAATGATAGGTTGTTGTTGTTGTTATATGTAAACGAGGGGAAGGTATCAGGTATTAGGTTAGAGGAGGAGTTGCGGCTGAGGGAGAAGAGATTTGGAGAATCCTAAACTGGAACTGTTTCTGTCTAGCACCATTGTCTTTTAAGAGCAGCCTCAGTGGGCCAAGGGTAAGGGATGAGGTGAGTAAAGGCAAATGATTTTCCAGTTCTCCTTCAGATTTCTGTAATTCCATGGCATTTTGGAATGGATGGATGCTGCTTCCTTCCAAGTTTGTCCTGCCTCTCCACTCAACCCTTTCCTCATACACTTTATCATCAGTGACCAAAAGAACACACAGATTCCATCCCAACACTAAAAATCTACAATTCTATAGTATTGGCAAGTTACTAGATATCAACAAATCTTTATTGATCAATTTTTTAAAAAGACTAAATTACACATTGCTATCAATGGAGAGAGTTTTCACACTAGCATACACACACACACACACACACACACACACACAGAGACACCCAGTATGTTGTAGTGGAAAGCACAGTGAGTTTTGAGTCAGGGGGCCTTGATTAAAATACTAGCTCTGGCTTACTTTCTTCACAGATTTGGACCAGATTATTTCTTCCCATTCTAATAAATCCCATGATCCATCCCTCCCTCTCCATTTGCATATTCCCTCCAAACAACTTAACCTTTTTGAGATCAGCAACCATTTTGTTTTGTCTTTATATTCCCAAGTGACCAAGAGCACGGTGCTGGTACATAGTTTCCATTTAATAAATATTTGTTGATTTGGATATCTACTCATTTGCTTTCCTTTCCTAAAATTTGACTTTGAAAAAAGTCTTGGTTACCTTTTGTTCTAGTATTAAAAAGGTTCAAGGGTATTTTTTTCCCCATGTCTTTTGTGTCTTCCCCTCCTTCAGATACTTTGGATGTCAGTCCTTCAATACTCTCCAGTCCTCCTGATCTATATCTTGCCAGTGGGCCCAGATGGTTCCAGAGGAGAAAGTGAGGCTGGTGATGTTGCACAGCCTTCCTCCCTCCCTTAAATCCAACTCATTTGCAAGTGGTGGCATCACCTCCCTGATGTCACGGCCTTCTTTGACAACAAAAGACAAACAACTACATAATCATCTTGCCTCCAGAACAAATCTCTCTCTGTACTTTTCCAATCCAGCTGCTTTTCTTGTCTCTTTTTGCTTTAGGGTTATTTCTACCTCTCCTATAAGCATGTCTGGGATTGTGATGCTACAGTACAAGTGTGGCAGGTGTGCTGTCCTTGGTAGAAAAAAGTTTCTGAAGATGATTTTTCTAAATCTTTTCCTCTGTTGTCCTTTCTTGTCCTTAAATGCTCTTGAGATGCTTTTGCTTACTTGGGTGTCTTGCCAAGCTTTCTTTAAATTGGCTTTTTCCTTTCCACCATTTTTTCTGCTTTATGAGCTCACATTGCTCGTGATTGTTCATCTTTATTTTTTTTTACAAAATTTTACAAAATTCATATCTAACTCCATGTTGTCTTTGGAAGCCATCTCTCTAGCCATCAACTACATCAGCTGTCTGGACTCCTTTCTGTTCTTGTGGCAACTGATTTATGTTAGTTAAACTTCTTTATAAAATTATTTTAATTTGTATTAATGCCGTCTTTCTGGTCCATTTCCTACTTTTGAGAACAATTTCTTATTAAATACTAGACGATTAAGTTGTTTCAATTGTGTGTGGTATCTTTTTTCATTGCTACTTTTTTCTTGCTTTATACTAATTCTGATCTTAGTTCTGATGTGTCAGTGGTCTAATTGTATGCAGATAGATGATTCATGGATGACTCTTGCATCAAGTAATCTTTTTCTCTCTGTTAAAATATGATCTGTTTCTTTTGTATGGTGTTATTTAATAGTTGTGAAGAAGGTCTCCTGCTCCTTGGTGGTACTCATGGGACATGGCTCAGAGTACCTACTACAGGACAGGCAGACATGGATGAATTATCACCTACATCACTGAAGAGAAGTTCCAAATTGATGATAATAATAGATCCATTTGCGTAGTGGATTCTAGTTAATTACAATTTTATAGTTCTATTTTGGACATCTTTTTTGAGAGAGTTCAAAACCCTTTTACAATTGCATCTCCATAGTAGAAAGGGAATGTTTTGTTCCTTCTCATTTTCCTCATTTCATCCTGTTCCTGGCACCAAGAGTTTCCAACCACACGATCTCATCCTGGAACTTCCCTCCGCACCTGAGGCTTCCTTTCCCTGGAACATTCAATCACCTCTGTAGCCTTCTTAACATGGAGCATCCTGTCTGTAATACCATCCCTGGCTGTCATTGGTGAGTGAACCTCCATTTTGGGGAGGTGCTTAGACTGACCTTCATTTCACTCCTGGCCCTGTCCTTGGCTTCTGGATTTCAAAACCATGCCTCCACATCTGTACCTGCTCCTATCCCCTCCCTCTCCCAACTCCTTTTTGTGTGTTGTTTTCCCCTGTCTTCTTGTAAGTTCTTTGAGGGCAGGACTGTATTTTTTTAAATATACGATTAATTTATTTTTAGTTTTCAACATTCACTTCCATAAGTTTTTGAGTTTTGAATTTTCTTCCCCACTCTCTTCTCCCCTTCCCCAAGATGGTGTGCAATCTGGTATAGGCTTTACTTATGAATTCATATTGAACATATTTCCACATTAGCCATGATATAAAGAAGAATTAGAGCTAATGGAAGAAACCATGAGAAAGAAGAAAGAAAACAAATTGACAAAAGAAAAGGAGAGCAAATAGTATCCTTCTATCTGCATTCAGACTCCAAGGTTCTTTCTCTGGATGTGGGTATCATTTTCCATCATGAGTCTTTTTGGAGTCATCTCAGATCCTTGCCTTGCTGAGTCTGTCGAGGTCAGTCATCACTGTTGCTGTTACTGTGTACAGTGTTCTTCTGGTTCTGCTCATTTCACGCAGTATGGGACTGTCTTTCTTTGTGCTTGTATTTGTATCCCCAGGACTTAGCACAGTGCCTGGCACATAGTAATCACTTAAAAATTGCTTACTTCTTTCCCTTCTTCCTTCTCTCTTTTTTACAAGTAGGGGAAAAGGAGACCTAAAAAGACTTAAGTGACTTGTTTTCTAGATGACACATTGAGTTAGTAGCTCAGCTAGGACTAGAAACCAGAACTGGAAACCTCAGCACAAAGCTATTCACGAGGTCAGTGGGTCTTGTGGAAGTTTCCCAGCCTGGATTGCACAAGAGCCCAGGGAGAATCTTACCCTTCATGAAGTCTGAAACACTGGGACTCAAAAAGCGAGTATCCATACTGAAAGGAAATATATTCGTGCACCACGGAAGACTGCTTAGACAGGTACCAACTTCAGCTTGTTAGCATACAGATTGGGTTTTAATAGTTTTTTAGGCTAGCTTAGAACAGACAATCATCACCACTCCATGTCAGAAAAGAAAAGATGGGGGAAGTGAGTTAGCCTTGGGGCCACAGAAGTAACTAAAGGATAAGTTGGTTTCTATGGAAAAGAAATTTTTTCTCTGTTTTATTCCCCCTATATTATGCTGTGTTTCTCTTTAAGTTTGTTTTGTCAGAATTCCCTATGTTGACAGGAATCTCTAAGATGGTAGAGACTCCTTTGAAAATAGCATCATCCTTGTTCATCCTGTTGTTACCAATGTGGAGGGTATTAAAGTGCTAACTCCATAGTTCTCTTCCTTTGGTCTTAGGTGTTACTCTATCTGGGGAAAAGATACTTTCCCCAAACTCACAGTATTTATATTGTGAGTATTGTACTCTCCTCCACAATCTCAAACACTGGGGAGTGGAGACCCTAGAGCCTGGACTCCAAGGTAGAGTTTAGGTTTAATTCTAGATATAAATGCAAAGGAATCAGTGTGATTTAGTGGAAAGAGTGCTCATCTAGAAATCAGGAAACCTGGGTTCTAGTTCTTTTCTACTAAGTCACTCTGTGACCTTGGGCAAGTTAATTTACCACTTTTGGGTCTTCATTTTCCTCATCTGCAAAATGAAGGAGTTGACCAGTTCTCTGAGGTCCCTTCTAGCTCCAACATTCTATAATTGTATGATTCTGTGTCTGCCATGATGAGTTCTCTGTATGAGTACCCCAATGAACATACAGTTTGGAAAACATTGCCCAGGACCATATAAACACACTGTCCTCCATGACCTGTTCCAGGACTAGGGGACAGCCTCTGTCATGCCTGGAGAGCTCCCCAGGGCTCGAGAGGAAGAACCCTACATACTACATGGCAGAATTTCCATCAACTGGCTGGTATTGGATTCTAATGTACTTGAAAGAACCTAGAGCAGGGCAACGATCAACAGTCAGTCAATCAGTCAACATTCATTAAACACTTAGTATATGCTGGACTAAGTATTGGGGTAATGTCTTACTAAGTGTCACTGAATAGCAGCTTTTAGTGATCCTTTTCCTACTCTACCCACCTCTTATACACCCCCTCCTCCCCCACAATATTCATCATTTTCTCATTTTCTCTCCCTTTCCCTTTCCCTTTCTATCATTTTTCTCTCCCTCCCCCTTTTAGCTTCTCTATTACCATTAGGATCACTTACAAAATCATCGGTTTGGCATTCAAAGCCTTACTGTTCCAGCCTTATTAGACGCTGTTCACCTTCATGCATTCTTTGATCTGGCAAAACTGACCTTCTTATTGACCTATCTTTTCTGTGCACAGCACAGTCTGTTTGCTGAAATCAGAGCCATAAGATGAGAAAACGACAGTAGAAGTGAGAAAGAGACCTGGGAATTTCCAATCATGTTAAGATAGCCCTGGGCTAACCCTATTACTGTACTCTAGAGTGTGATTTCTTTCACTCTGGCTGGACCACCTTTTACTACAAAGGAACTTTCTAGAAGTTCTAATAGCAAGTTGATGAGTCGCTGGAGCCTGGCTCCCGAGGGCATGGTCTAATGGAACTAATTCAGAGACTCTCTTTGCAGAACAATTTTATAGGCTTGGGGAGCTTTTTGAGGACTTACTTCTACAGAGTCAACTAAATTCCTCTCTTAGAATCCAGAGTTTCCTTTGAGGAATCATACTGAACATATCACTTTTTATTCTTTTTGGGGGTGGGGAGAAATATTAAGAAATAATATTAAGACAGAACCTTTGTCTGAAACCCTTAGTCTAAGCTGAATGAGGGGCCTTATCAGCAATGATCAATTCAGCTGGAATTTTTTATTCAGTATCCCTAAGTGAGCTATGCCTGAAAACCTCCAGTGATGGAAAACTTACTACATTCTAGAGAAGCCCATTCGAATTTTGGACAGCTCCAGTTGTTCAGAAGCTTTTTTTCTTACCTTGAGCTGAAATCTGCCTCCTGGTAACTTGGTATCATAGATTTAGAGTTAGAAAGAACCTCAGTTTCTCAGAAAGAACCTAGTTCAAGCACCTCATTTTGAGATGAAGAAATGAGAGGCCAGAGAGATTAAGAGAACACTAAGGCAAAGTGAGGGGGCAGGGTGACAATGGAGCCTGAAGAAAGAAGAAAAGATTTAGGAATAGCCCCTGCAGTGAGTGAAAGAATGGATTGAGGAGGGAGGATTACCTTGCTGTAGTGAGGTTACATGATACAAATTTGTAGTGGAGGTAGGCACAGTTTTGAGACTCACTTCCACTCTATTCAGTAGGACATAAATAGGAATGGAGGTAGTAGGTGATGGTGGTGGTGGTGGTAGAAAGAAAGAGCACAGTCTAGGAATCAGGGGACCTAAATTCTAGTCCTTTTGTACTAACACATTCTATGAGCTTTGGGCAAGGCATTTCACCTCTCTCTCCGAACCTCATTTTCCCATGTGATCGCTGAGGTTTCTTCCAGCTCCAGAATTCTACAGTTCTGTGATTCTGTGTTTACCATGACAAGTTCCCCCTAGGGGTCCCCTGGTGGTGGTTCTTGAGTTTGTGGATTCTAGCAGAGCTAGGATTTGAATCTTGTTCCTCTGACTCCAAAGTCAAATACACTTTCTACACTCACTCCACTATTTCCCACACATTGTTCCAAGTTATGTCTTCTGGGGACCATCAGAACAAGAACTTGAAGACAGTTTTTATGTCTTCTCCTAAATCTCCTCTTCTTGAAATTAAACATGCTGGGGTCTTTCAATGAATCTTCATATGACATAGTTTCTGACCCCCTCAACAGCTCAACCATCCATTTGGAATGTTCTAGCATATTTATATCTTTCTAAAATGTGCCCACACAGAGCACAGTACTCTATCTGGAGCTGCTTCTGAGGCAGAGTGCATTGGGGTTACCCCCTTCCCTGTTCTGGATACTCTTAGTTGCAGCTTCAGACCTCAAAGGCTTTTTTTGGCTTTCAGTCACCTTGGTGACTCACTGAGCTCGTTCACTACTGCTGATGCCTTCATGCTTCCTCATTCCATTTGGAGATGGGCAAAGTTAGGGTGACGCATACCCACTGCTAAGATGGAAACCCCTAAGGTTGGAGTTGCACTTTGCTTCTTTTTTTTTCACTCCCAACACCTTGTTATCCAATCCCAATCTCTCCATCTGTCAAGAGTCCTCTTGGGAAATGGGGCAATGAAGCTGCCATTCTCTATATGTGTTCAAAATGAGACTGCAGTCTCTTTAGGGAAAGGCAGGGGAGATTTTAACTTAATTCAGTTTTACCTTCTGCCTGTTTAAAACTCAGCCTGGGAACTTGACACCCTATCAAGCCCACATGGCCTTTCCCACACTCTTCTTGCACTAATGGATGCTGTCAGTAGCCTCTGAGCTTACTACTTCTCTGTTTCCCTGCCAAGAGTGCCCCTCCCATCAGGAAGCAGGGATTGATTTTGTAGGCTCCTGGCAGCCTAGAGCAAATAACAGTGGAAACTAGAATTTGTCAGCATCCTGGTTACCTGGAAAACCTTCTTCCCCAAGGGATAGATTTGCCTGGAATGGCTGGCACCACTCTGAAGCTACGGCGGATGTGTGGGGAGGGGAAAGAGGGGAAGATGTAGAAGTCAGAGGATCATAAATTTAAAACTGCATGGAAATTAAAAATTTACCTAGTCCAACCCTCTCATTTTATAGGTGAAGTGACTGAGGTTCAGAGAAGGGAGGTGATTTGCCTAAGGTCAAATAGAAAGTAAGGTCACAATGGTTAGAATGCCCAGCCTGCACTCAGGAAAATCCATGTTCAAATCCAGCCTTAGACACTTACTAGCTGTGTGACCTTGGGCAAGTCACTCAACCTCTGTCTGTTTCAGTTTCCTCATCTATAAAATAGGAATAATAATATCACTTACCCCCCAGGGTCGCTGTGAGGATCAAATGAGATTATATCTGTAAAGCTCTTAGCATAGTATAGATATAATAGATGTTATATAAATGTTAGCTTTTATTGTTATCTTCTGACTCCAAATCCAGCAGACTCTCTACCATGTCACACTAGCACTCTAAACCAAAGCAAGAGGAATACCAGAGCTTAGGGAGGTGGCAACATGATGTAATGGAGAATGGACTAGTTTTAGAGTCAGAAGACTTTGGTTTGAGTGTCTGCTCTGGTATGAATGCATAGATGAATGAATGAAAAGGTATTCATTAAGTGGTTACTATTTGCAAAGACCTTGCTAAGCACCTGGGATACAAATAAAAAAGAAATACAGGCTCTGTTTTCAAGGAGCTCACCATCTAATAGGGGAGAGACAGCACATCTAAAAATGAGTCTCTTAGTCTTTCTGAATCTGTTTCTTCATCTGTAAAATGAATGGAATGATTGTTGCACCACCAATTGCCTCATAGGGTTGTTGTGAGAATAGCACTTTGTATATAAATGCTTAAAATGGTAGAGAAACAAGAGCTATTTTTTTCACAGAGAGCAGAATCCTAAGGATAACCCAGAAAGCCAAACCTGACTCAGGATTGTCTGTACCTCCAGGTTGGGGTGGAACAAAATGAGACACTCTAAGAACATCTGACAGCTAACAAAAGACCGACGTAGCTCTAGCAGTGGAAAGATATGTAGAACAGAAAAGAGATATTCCAGAAAGCTCCACCACTGAGTCAGATGAGCTCAGCTGTCCAGTCCCTGGATTGGACATGTTTCGTCTGCCAGAATCTTTCTAGAGAAGTCCATTCCAGTTCTGAGCTACTACTTTTACCCCAGCTTTTGTATTTCCAGTGCTGAGCACAGTGCCTGAGACATAACAATAACTTCTTCATAAGTATTTGTCAAATGGAACTGTTGGATTCATATTTCAACATGGTTCAACGTTGAGAAGTTGGGGTGCCAGTTTCTCTGTTCCCATTGTTCAATGTACATGGAACAGGATTGAGAACAGCACCATGGAGAGGGATCTCAGAAAAAGCAAGCAAGCAGACTGCAAAGGTAGGATTTTGCCAAGGCTTTTTGAATGTGGAAATAAACTCTTAAGATGAGAGCAAAGTCCTAATGGGATTGACTGTTCCAGAGGCTTCATTCTCTTCTCCTCACTTTTTTTTTCATTGAATTAGGTATTCTTTCAGTTTGTTCAGCAGCCAAAGCATTTATCTGGTGCCAGGTTCTAGCCTTATGAATTGGAGCCATTACCTTTCTCCCTGGAGGAAAGAGAGCTCAGGAGAGTCCAAATGTTCTCAGAACTCTCTTCACAATATCCTACTATAATAGACTGAGCTATTATAGAATGTGATAGAATGTTATTGGGCCATAAAAAATTATAAAATTTGGGAATTCAGAAAAATAAGGAAGGAGTAGGGAGAGACTTCTGGGAGACAAGATGGTGGAGTAAGCAACAAATCACTGTAACTCTCCCCTGTTCACTTCCAAATAGCCATAAAATAGTGCCCCCAAACAAATCCTGGAACAGCAAAACCAGCAGAAAGATGGGATGAAACAATCTTGTAGTCCAGGACACTTGAAAGATTGATAAGAAAGGTCTATCTCACTCAGGTGAAAGGTGAGTGCAGTTCAGGAGGAAGCATCCCAGCCAGCCTTCCTGCCTGCTCCACACACACACCTCAGTAAACCAGTGGGAGATCCTGAGTCCCAGTGTAGTTGAGCAGGCAAATGCCAACACCAGGATCCTGCTACATAACTCACCATAACCAAGATAACTGACAGACTCTAGTTCCAAGAACCACCACATGCTTCAATGTAGCCCCAGGCAAACAAACATCCTCCAGCAGCCAGACCTCCACTGCTTCAGACTAGCCCTGGGGCAAACAGGCAACCTCAAGAGGCCAGACCATTACATGCTTCAGTGTAGCCCTGGGAAAATGCAGAAACACCCCACTGACCTCAAAACACATTGGACAACTCCACTAGGACCCAGCATCAAGTAGGCTGCTAGACCCCTATGGCTTCCAGTAGACCCAGCCCCCCCACTCCTTCAGCACAGCACAGCATAGACAGGAGGGTCTACTGTGGGCCCCAGAGCAACATTAGTGCAGCACCAGGTAAACAGTCAGCAGCCCAGTGCCCCTTCCACCCCAGGAGCAGAACTCAAATTTAAAAGAAAGGAAAAAGGCTCCCCTAAAAAAGATGAGCAAAAAACAACATAAAAGGAATCTGACCATAGAAAGTTAGGGACAGGGAAGACCAAGACACAAACTCAGAAGAGTACAATAATGTTAAAACATCTATGGACAAATCCCCAAAGAAAAATGGGAAGTGGTCTTGAGCCCAGAAAGAACTCATGGAAGAGTTCAAAAAGGAGCTTAAAAATCATATAAGAGAGGTAGAAGAAAAATTGGGAAAAGAAATGAAAGTGATGCAAGAGAATTATGAAAAAAAGCTAACAGCTTGGAAAAAGAAAACAACTGCTTAAAAAGTAGAACTGGCCAAATGGAAAAGGAGATACAAAAATCCACTGAAGAAAACAAATCCCTAAAAAGTACAACTGGCCAAATGAAAAAGGAAGTACAAAAGACAATGGGGGAAAGCAACTCCTTAAAAGTTAGAATTGGACAAATAGAAACCAATGATCCAGTGAGACATCAAGAATTAATCAAACAACCCCAAAAGAATGAATAAAATAGAAGAAAATGTAAAATACCTCGTTGAAAAACAAGTGACCTATAAAATAAATCCAGGAGAGACAATGTCAAAATCACTGAAGTACCTGAAAGCCATAATCAAAAGGAGGACCTGGACAGCATCTTTTGAGACACTACCAAGGAAAACTGCCCTGATGTCCTGGAACCAGAGGGCAAAATAGGCAGTACAAGAATCCACTCATCACCTCAGGAAAGAGATCCCAAAATAAAAACTCCAAAGAACATTATAGAAAAATTATAGAACTACCAGGTCAAGGAAAAAATAATACTGCAAGTGGCCAGAAAGAAACAATTCAAATATCAGGGAATCACAATCAGGATTACATGGGACTTAGCAGCTGCAGTATTAAAAGATCAGCGGTCACAAAACATGATATTATGGAAGGAAAAGGAGCTAGGACTACAACCAAGAATCATTTACTCGGTGAAATTAAGCATAATACATTACAGGAAAAAGTGGTCATTCAATGAAATAGAGAGATTTCAAGCTTTCATAAGGAGAAGATCAAAATAGAACAAAAAATTTGATCTCTAATATCAAAACCCAAAAGAAGCCTAAAAAGGGAAAAAGAGAAAAGAAAACATAAGGGATTCAATGGAGCTGAATTGTTTACAGCCCTACATGGGAAGATGATACTTGTAATGCTTAAAAATTTTACCACTAATGGTACAGCGAGAAGGAATATACACAGACAGAGGGTATAGGTATAAGATGAATTTGAGGGACTGAAATAAAAAAATAATTAAAGGATGAGAAAGAGGAGTACATTGGGTGCATAAAGAAGGAAGAGGTAGAGTGGGGTAAATTATCTTACATGAGGTCACCTATCACAGTATAGGGGAAAATGGAGGGTAAGTGATAAGCATCATTTGAACCTTATTCCTATCAGTATCAGTATCAAAGAGGGAACAATATGTGCAATCAGGTGAATATAGAAATCTATCTTATCAGACAGGAAAGTAGGAAGAAGAAGATTAAGTAAAGGCAGGGATAGTGTGTGTGTGTGTGTGTGTGTGTGTGTGTGTGTGTGTGTGTGTGTGTTGGGAACTGACAGAAGAGAGGGCAGCCTGGGGGAGGTGGTGAACAGAAGCAAAACATTGTTGAGGAAGGAAAGGGTGAAAGGAAGAGAGAGGACAAATGAGGAAAAATAGGATGGAGGGAAATACACAATTAGCAATCATAACTGTGAATATGAATGGGATGAAATCTCCCACTAAAAAAGAAATGGATAGCAGAGTGGCTCAAAAACCAGAATCCTACAATATGTTGTTTACAAGAAACACATTTGAAGCAGAAAGATACACACAGAGTAAAGGTAAGGGGCTGGAACAGATTCTGTTATGCTTCAGCTGAAGTAAAAAAAACAAAAAAGCAGGGGTAGCAATACTGATCTCAGACAAACCAAAAGCAAAAACAGACCTAATTAAAAGAGATAAGGAAGGAAACCACATCTTGCTAAAAGGTACAATAGACACTGAAGTAATATCAATACTAAGCATGTATGCACCAAGTGATATAGCATGCAGATTCTGAAAGGAGAAGCTGAGTTACAGGTTCATGATCAAACCAGAGATAGAGAGCATTATGAAATGTAAAAGAGATAATTCTGATTGTATTAAATTAAAAAGCTTTTGCACAAACAAAACAAATGCAACCAAGATCAGAAGGAAAGTAGAAAGCTGGGAAACAATCTTTATAGCAAGCGTCTCTGATAAAGAGCTCATTTCTCAAATATATAGAGAACTGAGCCAAACTTATAAGAATACAAGCCATTTCCCAACTGATGAATGGTCAAAGGACATGAACAGACAAATTTTCAGATGAAAAAATCAAAGCTATCTATAGGCATATGAAGAAGAGCTCTAAATTACTTTTGGTTAGAGAAATGCAAATTAAGACAACTCTGAGGTACCACCTCACACTTATCAGATTTGCTAATATGACAAAAAGGGAAAATTATAAGTATTGGAGAGGATGTGGGAGAATTGGGATACTAATGCACTTGGTATGTTGGTGGAGTGATGGAGTGATCTAGCCATTCTGGAAAGCAATTTGGAACTATGCCCATAGAGCAACCAAATTGTGCGTACCCTCTGATCCAGCAATACCCCTACTAGGTCTGTATTCCAAAGATATAAAAAAGGGAAAAGGTTTTCCATGTGCAAAAATATTTATAGCAGCCCTTTTTATACTGGCAAAATATTGGAAATTGAGAGGATGCCCATCAATTGGGGAATGGCTGAACAAGTTGTGGTATATGAATGTAATAGAATACTATTGTGCACTAAGAAATGATGAACAGGCTGATTTCAGAAAACCCTGGAAAGACTTGTACAAACTGATGCAAAGTGCGATGAGTAGAACTGAAGCATAGCATCAGCAACACTGGGTGAAGACTGGGGCAGCTAGCTGGTGCACTGAATAGAGCACTGCCCTAGAGTCAGTAGAGCTGAGTTCAAAAGTGACTTTAGGCACTTACTGTGTGTCCTGGAAAAGTCATTTTAACCCCAGTTGCTTCCAAAAAAAAATGAGTGATGATCAACTATGAATGACTCAGCTCTTCTCAGTCACACAATGATCCAAGATAAGTACAAAGGACTCATGAAGGAGAATGCTAACCATATTTAGATAAAACACGGATGGACTCCAAATGTAGATCAAAGCATACTTTTTTCAGTTATTTTATTCTTTTTTTGTGTTTTTTTCCCTTTTAATGTGTTTCTTCTTTCACAACTGTGACTAATATGGAAATATGTTTTACATGATAGCACATGCATAACCTATATCAAATTGCCTACCATTTTAGGAAGGGAGAAAGGGAGAAAAATTTAGAACTCAAAATCTTGTAAAATTGAATGCTAAAAATTGTCTTGACATGTAATTGGGGGGAAAATGCTGTTAAAAGTCCAAAAAAAGGAGGGGAAGACTACAAACTGATATAAAGTAAGCAGAACTAGGAGAATAATAGAAGCAATGACTACAATAACAAAAACTACAATAATAAAGTGAATCTAGATTCTGTCAAAGTTAGGCATCATGCCAAGTTCTAAGGATGTTACTACAGAATAAAAAGAGAGTGTCTGCCTTCAATAAGTTACATTTCTAATAGAAGACAACAGCAATAGAGGAGTGATGGCCAGAAGAGAATATTTTCATTTGGAAAGTTACTGGGATCAGTAGGGTCATAAAGGAGAAGATTAGCTTACCTATAACAATGACAATATTATGGTTCCAGACATAAAAAGTGTTAAGTGCGAAAAGAGTTGCTGCTCAGAGGGTATAAGCAAGGCAGGAAGCGGGGGCTGCGGAGAAGGTGAGATCACTGGCAGTAAAATGAAGCATGGCCACTATAGCAGGGCACTCAAATTTCCACCTAATATAAACCTCCTCAAAAAAAAAAAAAAGTTGGAAATTGCTTAGTTTCTTGGACTTCATCAATTCAACATTGTACTAAGTTTTTAGTCATTCTGTGTGTGTGTGTGTGTGTGTGTGTGTGTGTGTGTGTGTGAGGTAGTTGCAATTAAGTGACTTGCCCAGGGTCATATAGAAAGTAAGTGCCAAGTGTCTGAGGCCAGATTTGAACTTAGGACCTCCTGACTCCAGGGTGGGTGCTCTGTATGCTGTGCCACCTAGCTACCTCTTTGAGCCATTCCTTATTCATGCATTTTATGTTCTCAACTAAGCTCAAGGCTGAATGTGAAACTGAGTGCCCTGCATGCTTCCCCTTCCCGTTTCTCAGACCTTGTCCAATTCACCTCTTCATATTCAGGCTCCCCTAGCCCTTAATACTGTCATCTTTACAACCTTAGAATGCAGGCTTTTTTGTGAATATAGAAGTACCTCAAGAACAGGACCTGTCTTTGTTTTTATATCTTCAGTTGGATCCCAGTGCCTGATTCCTAGATAGGCACTTAATATATGTTTACTAAATGGAACTGAATTTATCTCAGGGGGAAGGGGTGAATCTCCCCTTCAGGCTCTTTGCACTACTTCCCTACCCCTCTCAATTTTCTAAGCTCAATTATATGTTTTGATTTAAAATTTCTTATTTGTTCTGAATTGACAAAAATCTATTTTTTCTATCTCTCATATCTCCCATCCCACATTGAAAAAGAAAGACACGCAAAAGTATTGTACCAAATATGCATATTCGAGCAAAAAAGGACTTCACTGGATTGGTCAAGCCCAATTGTATTTGTTAAAACTGAATCACTTTTCCAAATCCCTGGAAATCTAACACCTGCTTCCCCTTCTCTCCCTCCCTATAGCACACAGGAATCTATAGAACAAAAAGGATTTTTTTAGCCTGCTGTCACATCTTAATTAACTCAGCAGGTGAATTGCACTATAAAAAATTCTGTTGGTTCAATAGAACCAGCTAAGACTGGTTCTTTGAAACCCAGCCACATTCCCATTTGCTTTATGTGAGAGGAAGAGTTTGCCAGTTTTCTTTCACATGGGTTTCCCTCCCCCACCCCCATATTTAAATATGTATCATTCCTCTTAGCTATTCTCTCCTCTCTCTCAACTTATATTCACAGGTTGAGTCCCTAGGGAGATGAATACTCCAGATAACAAGGTATTTTGGGGGTTCATTCTCCTAAAACTATAGCTCATGAGCCCCCACTGGTGTATTTACGTTGACGCTAGTCAATTGGAGGACACAATTAGCTCAAAGTACAAGCATTTACTGAATAGCAAATTAAAAACAAGCAATAAAACATCTTCCTCCTTCCTCTATTCTTGGGGCACATACTCCTACAAATAGAATGTCAGTGGGAAGAGTGGACACACAAAAAATTCACAAGTGAAGTCACAGTATGACTAAGACTTGCATAGTGGCAATTCACACTCTCAGTGCTATAAGACTATAGGACCCCTGATGTCCTCACGCTACTCCTGTCGAACTCAGCCTCTGCCAGATTCTCTTCCACTGGTTGCTGCTGGATGCTGCTCTCATTAGATATCTATCATATGCTGCTCCAATGAACGCTGCTTCATTAATTGGCTGTAATCACCACCTCCAGCCTTGGGTTCAGCTAGCATCTTGGTCTAAAGTACTGAGATACTCTTTCGGAAAGAACGGAAGCCCTCAGGCTGGCAAGGGCCCACTACCACCCAGGCAGGAACCCAGCTGCTGACAACACTAGACTCTTGACTCCTCTTGGTGATTGACTCAACTTTTGAGCAGGAAGCTCAGTGCTTTTCATCTCTTCCTCTACCTTTTGCCCACCAGTGAGTTTTACAGTTTCCACAGTCTGTCAGTAGGCCATTCATGGTCTGAATAGGGCAAAGTTTTTAAAAGACACTTTGCCCTACTGCTGTATCTAGTGTATCTAGTATCTCTTACCTCAAATCAAGTTACCTCTCTCTCACACACCTCTACAAAATTGTTGTTCAGTCATTTCAGACTCTTTGTGACCCCATGTGAGGTTTTCTTGGCAGAGATTCTGGAATGGTTTGCCATCTCCTTCTCCAGCTCATTTTACAAATGAGAAAACTGAGGGAAACAGGAAATTGAGCAAAGTGACCTGCCCAGGGTCACACATCAACTAGGTGTCTGAAGCTGGATTTGAATTCAGGAAAATTAGTCTTCCTGACCATAGCTTAATGGCCAGCATGCTATCCACTGTACCACCTAGCTTCCCTCTACAAAATTATACAGGTCTAATTCTCTCTTTGGGGAGGGGAGTAGAGCCAAACAACTTCTGTCCGGTAGTCTGGACATATTCCCATAGTGCCAATGCATAGAGAGGAGTATCCATGGATGGGTTTATTCAACAACCATTTATTAAGCTTCTACTATATATGGAAAGCTGGGCATAATAATAGCTAGCATTTCTGTAGCACTTTAAGCTTTGCAAAAGTGTATTACATATTTTCTCTTATTTGATCTTCCCAAGAACCATGGGAGTATCTCCATTTTACAAATGAGGAAACCAAGTCTAGAGATGCACAGTCCTTTCTCTGAAGGAGTTTGCATTCAATTATGTCACTACAGTTGAGGAGCAGGGCTGGATTAGCCTCTCTTCCTCTCATATACACAGCAAAAAGTTGAGATTACACTCTACCTCCTCTGGGGCAGTCTAAACCTTGACATCCCTTAGACTGTATCAAAAACCCTTAAGGGTGAGGGAAGGCATTAGAGGATTTGCTGGTAGACTCAGCCAAGGTATTATTCTCTGTTTTTTCAACCAAGATCAGGCAGCTTAACTTAGTTTATTGAAATGCTGCCAGCAGAGGAGAGAAGGAAGGGGAAGGTCTGTTAGTGCTGGCACTTGTCTGAGAAGCACTGGCTTCTCATCCAGTGGAGGATGAGTCATTATCTTGGTTCCTTTAAAATGTCACCATAGCTCTCATTAGAGAGTAAAAAGTTTGATTTTTCTAGCTGCCAAGGAAAGGAATGAGAGCCTAGAGCCAATGGAGAGACTATAACACGTACATGACTGCCTGTGAAGGGAAGCTGATCCTTTATTGTCCTTAGGTCATCTAAGTGTGAGCCACAATAGTGACCCCAACAAGAGATATGGATTCTATTCCTTCCAGATTGGGGAGTGATTCTCCTCTAATGCCATCTAGAGTCATAACTGCCCTGGGAGACCCAGGTTTTTGCCTCAGAGAACTGACTTGGGATTGGATGGAGGCTACAATTCCACTCCATGACAAGTGTTAGTCTAGCACCTTCCCTCCCAGTTCTCTGCTGGTCCTGTCATATGATGGCTCTGGGTACCCTTTCACAGTTTTCCGTCAACATAGGACCTTTCTCCTAGGACCAGCCCTTTTATCCAACTCTAATTGGCCCCTATGGAAGGTCTCTCATATGCATCATCCCAATAAGCCACTCCCCTACACACACACACACACACACACACACACACACACACACACACACACACACCCCTAAATTTGCCTCCTATGCAAGAATTCCTAAATGTGGCTCTGCCCCAGTCTCATTTTCTTTATTTGTAACATGAGGGGATTTGCCAACAATGATCTCTATTGTCCCTTCCAACTTTGACATATTATGAAAAGCAGCGTGGCATGGAGAATTAAATACTGGATCTGGAGTCAGGAAACTATGGATTCACATTTAACCCTGATACTTACTAGCACTTTGCAATCCTTAAAGCTCTATATTAAATATCAGCTCTATGATCTTTTATACCAGAGGGAAAGTCTTAAAACTGGGGCATGAAGCCACTCCCAGGGTGGTTTGACTTCTGTCTAGCAAGGTGAGTAAATTACTGTAATGCTACTTCATGCACAGAGTGTGTATGGGACTCAGGTCATATTAGCATACCCACCTTTCTGAGCTATTTCGTCAGAGTGGTCAGATGGAAGTCAGAGAGATCATCTAATCTATATTCCTCATTTTTCAAAAGAGGAAAGAAAGACCCAGAAATCTGAAGAAATCATACCAAGGTCACATAGCACAGTGGTAGAGCTGTGATTAGAACCCAGCTAAGCCACAAGTTAAAGCTGTGCCCAGGACATGGAGATATAACATATCCTCTATATGGAGACATACGGAAAATGTGGCTGGTAGTATGGCCATGGCCATAGATTATGGGATGGGAAGATATACAGTAGAGGCAGAGGGTACAAACATAGGTCCCCTCAAAAGGATCTCGTATTTGGTCAGCATCCACTGAAAACTAGAACTCACAAGTCCTCTAAGAACATATTAGCTAAAAGCAAATTTCATTTAATCAAACAAGTTAGCAAATAAAGTCACTTCACCCACTGGTGGGGTAGAGCCCCCAGGCAGAAGAGGTATGTGACTAGGAAACAAGCATGGAAGACATACATAAGGGGAAAGTGTGAGACCAAGGCATATATATGGATGGGACATATGTAGCAGAGATGTGTAGCCAGGGCGGTTCACACCACAGATGCTACAGAACCACCATTATCCAGTGAAGAGGATGATGTCATTGCATTGTTCTCTGCTATCCTCTGTCACTTGGGCCCCAGGTCTTCAGGAATGTCTCTCTGTCCCTAGATATTAAAACTGAAGGGCCAGAAAGCCTCTTCTAAAGAGGGGAAGACTAAACCACCAGAGCACACTAAACCATCACAAGTAACCGACCAAGCTAGATAACATGGCCCCAGGGTAAGATGAAGTCTCTTCTTTTTGCCTATTTGTGTCTGGTGCTGATCCAAAGGTCATGGCTTCATGACCAGGCTCATTCCTACCTTTCTGGGGTTTCTTTTTAGCCTTACTGTCTTACTGTTCCTGACTCCAGGCTTTCCTTGGATGTTCCTCATGTCTGGAAACTCCCTTCTCATCTCCACTTTCTAGATTCCCTGGATTCCAAGTCCCAGTTAAAGTTCCACCTTCTACAGGAAATTTCTCCTAATCCCTCTTAATTCTAACACCTCCGCTCTGTTAATTATATCCAATTTGTCTTCTTGTATCTTGTTTGTACACGATTGTTTGCATGCTTTCTCCCCCTTTAGACTATGAGTTCGTGAAGACCAGGACCTGTTTTTTGCCCTTTTTTTTGGATCCACAGCAGTCAGCACAGAGCTCGGCGCATAGGAGGCAAGAGGGGCTATATAAATGCTCGTTATTAATAATGGTTAACATTTATATGGCACTTATTATGTACCAGACATTGTAAGCACTTTGTAAATATTATCTCATTTGATCCTCACAACAACTCTGGGAGGTAGATGCTCTTATTATCCTCATTTTACAATTACAGAAACCAGAGGTTAAGTTACTTGCCCAAGGTCACACAAGTAGTAAGTATCTGAGGTCAGATCTGAACTCAAGTCCTGTTGACTCTAGGCCCTGGGGTTCTATCCTCTCTACCACCTACATGCTTGTTGATTTGACAACTATCTGATTTAGGATTAGAACATTCCTTGTAATACCCAGACGGGTATCTTGTGCCTCCAAAAGACATTTTTGGACCTTGCCAAAAAAGATTCATAGAAGCTCCATAGAGTCTGGGTTTAGGAAGATCACCTTGCTCCCAAAATCTGAAAATGGCAAACAAATGTGATTAAGAAAGAACAAAAATCAAATAAGGCCATTTCCCTCCACCCTCCAGGTCCACATTCTTGCCTTTATTATGAAGGTTCTTTGGCTTTCTTCCCAGCATGCCCCAGGAGTATACTGTCCCCCAATTTGCCTTCTTTCTCTAGCTCTGTGGGGGTTGACTGGAGGGATGGAGCAGGGATGGGTTCTTCCCATTGTCTTGACTTGCTCCCTCCTTCCCTTACCTCTCCGTTCTTTTGCTTAGCTACCAGAGGGCATCTGATTTGACTGAGAGAGGAAGACTTCCCAAGTTCTTCCTGCCTAGCATCTGACACAGCTCCCCCTTCCCCACAGCTCTCATGCTGAGGCTAGATACCTTCATTAAGCCTGTTTCTTTACCTAGGGAGCAGAAACACTGACAATTTCCCTTTCCAAGATGGTCCCAGTTACCACCATATTTGTGCAGGAGCTGACAGAGCACCCCCATTTCTCCCTAATTACCTCTCTTAAATTCCTAAGAATCTCTCTGAGGCAACTGAATAAGATTATTCAAATCCCCCTAAGCTATTACCAGCCTTACCTAAAATGTGTGGGTAAGAGCTAGTTATGCATTCTCCTGGTACTCACCTAGATTTGCTCCAGGGGCTTAACTTGTTGGGGGTTAGAAGGAACAGTCTCCATAGATTCAACTGTGTTACATAGGAATTCATGAATGAATGAATAAATGAGGTACTGTTGAGGTCAGGGAACCATATGTTGAGGTTTGGGGTGCTTGGGACCCCAAAATACCCACACCCCAGGTCCTGTCCGAATGAATTTGACCCAAGCCTTCCTTCAGTCAAAAAAACCAGTTTATTAAAGATTCACCATATTGGGTTTGATGGGGTACAAGCTCAAGCCAAGACCTTTTTCCCTGGGATCAGGAGGACTTTTGTCACATTTGTCTGCAGGGCCCCGAAAAGTCTGGCCTTGGGGGGGAGGGACTCCTTGGATTCCCCTTTCATTTCTCCCAGCCTGGATACTCCCTATCTGATCAACATATAGCATTCTCTTCCTTAGATCCTAGCATCCTTTTGATATTCCCAACTACTTAGCATTCTCTTGAAGTCCAAGTTGCTCAGCCTGGATTGTGGATTGTCTGGACTACCAGCCACTCTGATCAGGATCCTCCTGGGGATGGATCTATGAAGACCATCCCTGGGATGGTCTTTACCCAGAGATTACCTGGCAATGCTTCCCTGAGTCTTTTTCTATATTTAAATTCCATCTTGCCTGCATGAAGGCACTCAGGTCTAATCCAGCACAGACTCTGTTTAGCTGAGATTCTGTCTGGTTTGTGAATGCAAGCGTTACAAATGCTTAGGCTCTTAAAGAATCAGCCAAGGTGGCAAATCTTTAATAAACTTTGTTGTTGTTTTTTTTGTTTGTTTAAGAAGGCTTGTGTCAAATTCATTTGAGCAGGACCCAGCATGTCAGTATTTCAGGATCCCCAGCATCCCTGAACCTCAACAGGTTGACTCTTAAGAAGCCTCACCATTTGTGACACTTGTGTCGACAAGCAGGCCAGATTGAATCTCAACTGCATAGAATCAGAGCTAGATTGAATCTGAGCAGCTTCATGGAGACAAAAAGGACCTTATGTACAGAAGATCTAGGGGTGGCCTAGTAGTCTGGGGTGAGGGGAGGAGGAGTTTAGGGAGGGTCTTGAGAAGGAGCCTAAGGAGGATCTTGATGGGAGTGGGGTGATTAGGAATCAAAACCAAGAGAGTGGGATTGTTGATGTGATCTACGGTGGGAAACAGCTGGAGGCAATCGGGAGGTAACAGACTATGGAGGGATAGGGCGAGAGGCAGGCAGGGCAATCCAGAGACAACTGACAATGGACGGCTATAGTGTCAGAATGGAGAGGCAGCCAGAGGCAGTTGGACAAAGTGATAATGAATGGCCTCAGGCCAATGCCAGATTAAGTGGGAAGATTCATGGAGAGTTCACGGGTATTCCTAGAGTCTGTACCCCATCAGTACCCCTGAAAGCTGAATGATTGACCCTCCTCTGAAAGTATGTATATGTAGCACAGGTGGGTCTGTGCCTGGATACTGTTCCTTTTTTCATTGTTGTTCAGTTGTGTCCAACTCTTTATGACCCCATTTGGAGTTTTCTGGACAAAGATACTGCAGTGGTTTGCCATTTCCTTCTCCAGCTCATTTTACAGATGAGGAAACTGAGGCAAACAGGGTTAAGTGACTTGCCAGGGTCACAGGGCTAGTAAGTGTCTGAGGCCAAATTTGAACTCAAGAGGATGTCTTCCTGATTCCCTGCCCAACAATCTACCCACAAAAGAAAATAAATACGGATAATCTTAATATGTGGTTTTCTAAGTCAATGTGTACCCACAAGGATCTTTGCACATAGTTTTGCTGAGGTTTGGGGTGCAAGGGACACCAAAATACCGACATACTGGGTCCTGCTCAAATGAATTCAACACAAGCTAAAGCCAAAGGAAAACAAAGTTTATTAAAGATTCACCATACTGGGCTGACTCTGAAGGAGCCTAAGCATTTGTAACGCTTGTATTAACACGCGGGCCAGATAGAATCTCAGCTAGACAGAGTCAGAACTGGATTGAATCTGAGCACCTTCATGGAGTTAAGATGGAACTTAAATACAGAAAAAGACTGAGGGAAGAATCCAGGTGTCCCCAGGGAGTCTGGGGGGGCCCCAAGGATGGTCTTGATAGGGGAAGTCAGCCAGGGAGAATTCTGATGGGAGAGTCCAGACAATAGGACCCTGATAAGATCAAGGATCAAAGGCAGGGAGTGCTCTGGGCTTCAGTGACATGGACCTCAAGAGAATGCTAAATCAAATAAGGGGAATCCAAGGAGCCCCCCAAGGTCAGGCTTTCCCTCCAGGTCCAAGGGACAAAGGTCTTGGTTTGGGCTCCTACCCTGTTAGTTTAGTGGCCCCATTTATATCTGAGCTTGATGCCACTACTCAAGAAGATCCCCCACCACTTACACAGACTTAGGGCCAGGATGGGGAGATAGGCAGCCATGGGGGAGGCACTGAGTGCAGGTAAAAGAAAAAACAAAAACAGCAAACAAAAGACAACAAGCTGGAATGCCAGCTACATGCCTGCAGAAGGGGAATCTTTGGAAGGGGATGCTATATAAGATAGTTTTTTCCCTCAAGGTGCTTCCATTCTGACAGGGGAAGAGAACACACAGAGGAGAGGGGTTGCCAGGGAAGGGTGTTTTGTTCTGGGAGGTCACGGGCATGATGAGCTATTGACTGACAAGTCCTTTTCTGAAAGATAGTGTTGATTTGCACTCTGGCTCTCACTGATTGGTCAATAAAGGCTCCCAGCCCAAGCTTCACTTGCTCTTTGTTTGGGTTTTGATAACTCTGAGTGAGTGTAAATAGCAATTGTTTTCTGTTCTGGCCAGAAACTCTGAGCATCTTCCCTTCCCAGACTGATTCTTTTGTGAAAGCAAGGTAGGCTATCTTTTGCCTCATTTCTTACCTAGTCTTTAAATATTGAATGGGCATTGCTTTGGACAAACAGACCTGGGAAAGATCTTAGCTTAAAAAGGCCAAGTCCTCCCATTGCATTGGGGCCATCGCCAGGTGTCTTGACCTATCTCTTGCTACTGAACTCCGATGACTCTGGAGGAGAGAGTGAGACTGATGAGTTTGCACAGTTCTGCCTCACTTAAATCCAATTCACTTGCAAGTCAAGACATCACCCTACTGATGTCGAGAATGAGGGACTAACAAGTATTGATTTGCTCACAGTTACCAGAGCTACAGACAAGAAGGAAAGAAGGAGGCTAGGAAGGGAAATGGACATGAGCAGTTGCTTGGCATAACTATGGTCAAGAAGAAACAGCACCTGGGTCAGGCTGTTAGATTTGGTGAAAACCAACCAACCAATAGCCTAGTATCCCAGGGAGAAAGCTGGAGTGCCACGGCAGAGGTGCAGGCTGGAGTAAAAGAGGATGGTGTAAAGATTGCCTGGGAGCAGTGGCATGTTATGAGGAAAACACTCTGGCAAACTCAAAAGGGTAACCCACCTTTTGGGGCTCCTCCAAAAGACTTGGACATGGAGCAAAGGGAGATGAGTGGCAGGTGGCTTCCTTCCCAGCATTCCATCTGTTGACCTTGACTCACTTTGTGGGGAAGAGATATCAAGCCTAGCAAAGAGAACACAAGGAACAAGCTGGGGGCAGATAGTATCAGGAGCTGTGAAATTAGGGTTGCAGATGGCAGAGGTTTTAGAGCAACTATAAAGGGTCCCAAGTCAGGCCAGTGAGAATGTTTAAAGCATGAACTGTGTCCTTGGCAAATGGCAAATCTTTTGCTGCTGAACCAGTTTGGGCTGGAGAAAGAGATGGCTGACCTTCCTTCCCTCCTCCCTTTTTCTTCTCTCCAGGTAGGGTTAACTGGATGGTGGGTCATTTCCTCCCTTTCATCCCTATTGCTTCCCTCTGGGCTTAGAAGGCCTTTGCTTCCCATATCTGACTTGTGTCTTCAACTGGCAAATACGGTGAAGCCGTTGATTAATAGAAATTCAAAGCTGTGTGTTGGGCGTTATAGATACAGGGTTGGAGGAAGAGATAGAGAAAGATTCCTTGTGCTAGGGAGGCAGAATGTTTGTTTCAGACTGAACCTAGATGGAACTAATTTTGAACATTGAGTAAGGAGGTTGGTATGGAATATGCTGCTTGGCACATAGTAGGAGCTTAATAAGGAGAGTGATTGATTGTGATGAGCCTGGCAATGGATTCAGAGATAAAACTGTGATCTGTTAAGAAGAGCAGGTTGCAAAGGAAGCAACATGTGGACACGTTTCCTTTCCTTTTCCATTTTCTTGGCAGCTATCTGCCATCTGGGCCTTGAAAAATCAAGCCCCTGAAGGGGAGGGAGTACTTGGAAAGGGAAAGCTACACCCCTAAAGAGGAAGCGCAGCCAACATGAAGGGAGGGGAGTGAGTTGTACCATAAGGCTCAAGAAGGCTGCTGCTGCAAGGGATGATTGACAGCTCAGCCTGCCTAGCTCCCCAGTACCACCTGATGCTTAAGAAAGCCCTCTAACAGCAGCCGGGTGGTGAAGTGGGTAGAGTGGAGGGATTGGAGTCAGGAAGACCTGAGTTCAAATTTAACCTCCAACACTTACTGACTGTGTGATCCTGGACAAGCCATTTAACCTCACTTTTCTCATCTGTAAATTGGGGATAATGACAGCACCGACTTCCCAGGACTGTTGTGAGGATCAAATGAGATCATTGTAAAGTGTTTAGCACAGTGCCTGCCACGTAGCAAATGTTATATAAAGGTTGGCTGTTATTATGATGAGTTATCGGAGAGGTAACTCTTTGCTCATAGGTAAGTTCTCAGAACTGAAAGGACACTGCTGAACTGCGCTTGCAGGCACGCATTCTGATACCAAAGCCTTTGTTTGCCTTGCCTTAATTGGGAAATAAAGTCTAACTAGTCCTTGGGGCTTGGCTGCAGGACACAGAGATGTAGAGGATGCTCAATGTACTTGTACTCCTTTGGCAGGTAAAAACACCTGGAGTTAGGATGTGGTTAGCAGGATGAATTGTGTGTGTGTGTGTGTGTGTGTGTGCTCGTCCTTCATTGCCGAAGAAGACCATGCCATCAGAGAAATAATGACATGACTTGCACTTGACTTTGTTTGAGTAAAGGAGGGCTGTGCAGGTCACCAGCTTCACTTCTCCTCCAGAGCCATCTGAATCCAGTGACTAGATATTCATCAAGATGACTGGAGGTGACCCAGGATGAGGCAATTGGGGTTAAATGACTTGCCCAAGGTCACACAGCTAGTGAGTGTCAAGTGTCTGAGGTGAGATTTGAACTCAGGTCCTCCTGACTCCTGCACTGGTGCTCTATCCACCGTACCAACTAGCTGCCCCTAACAAGATGAATTAGTTAAAAGAGGAAGCTACTAAACGCTGGTATGAACTCCTCCTTGGTCCAATCTGCCCTGCTTCTGGCTTCTCTCTACTGGCTCCTTGGTGACCAACCAGCACTACTACTATGGGAGGTGGGCGTTTGGGGTTCTGGAGGTCTGAGGCCACTCCCAACCCCCTCTTCACATTCCTTTACAAATGAATTTATCTTAAAAATTTGAAAATTAGAAAAGAATGAAAGGAGGTAACTTTCATAGCTATGACTCTTTGGCTAAAGGAAAAATTCTTAACCAAACAAGAGATAGAAGAAATCATTTTAAAAAATAGAAAATTTTGATGACATAAAATTAAAAAAAACTTTGGCACTCTCCCCCCAAAGCCATGCAGTTAGGTTTATTAAGGGAACTGTCAGATTGGGAGAAAATAATCTTTGCATCAAACATCTCTGTCCAATATCAATGTCCAACTTATATAAATATATGGCTCAAGATTTATTCCTAAATAAATGGTGAAACAATATTACATTTTCAAAAGAATTGTAAACTATCAATATGAAAAATTGATCCAAATCACTAGTACCAGGAGAAAGGCAGATTAAAATAAATCTGAGGTGAAAAGCTTCACATTTAACAAACTGGTAATGATGACAAAAAACAGAATGCTTAATGTTGGAGGGGTTGTGGGCAGACTGGCATACTCATACACTGTTGGTGGAACTATGAATAGATCCAATTATCTTGGAAAATAATTTGGAATTATGCACTTAAAGTCATATTCTTATCTAGTCATATCTTTTAACTGCACTAATGGGCATGTAGCCAAATGATGTAAAGACAGAAAGACAGGTTCCATATATACCAAAATATTCATAGCAGCACTTTTTTGTGGTAGCAAAAGACTGGGCAAAGTTCTGTGAGGCTCATGCAACGTGCCTACGTTCTCTGCCCACTTAATCTCCCTCTAACTAGAACAGGTAGGTTAGGTCCAAGTATCCAGACAATGAGTGGCACTCAGACGTTGGCCTGACATATTGAGTTGAAATTCAGTAGAGGAATATCTGGCGCCTTCTCCTGTCTTGTTAGTTCTAGCCTGTGGTTGTTAATTCTTCACTTTTATGGGTACTCCATTTACATTCAAGATTCAGGGAAAAAAAAGAATTGATTCTAATGGGAAAAATATTACCCCTTTCAACTTCAGCATGCACCACACAAAGCTGTGTAAAATGCAAGAGTTACTTCTTATTTAAAACAAAGAATAATTTAGTACAGTTGTTTTGGCTGATTAGCCAATGTAATACCACAGTAGCACCTTCAGGGTTACCATGACAACAACTGTTCTCTCCTCTTTTTGCCAAGCTCTAGCAATCTACTGTGTCCATAAATCTTAAGCAGGCACGGTTGGCTATTGAACATTCTTCTCCAGGTCTCTTGGTGCTGCTGAATTTCATAGAATTCAATTATTGACAGACAAAACACACATCCTACTGGCAAGATTCTCTTTGGCCCCCCGGCATATTCCTGGCAATCTAAAGTCCACTGAATAGCGATAGATTCACAGGCCAAGGGGTAGCAGTCGGCCATACCTCCAGTCATGCCTTGGAACATGAGAAATCATTTGACACTAACTGTCTGTATTGTCCCCACCCAAGCAAAACCTATGGATTTGACAGCAGGAAAGTTTGAGAAAGTTTGGCATCTTACCTTTCATCTGATTGTCTCCTCTTCTCCTCCCCTTCAATGGAAAGAAAGAACAAATTGTTTCTCACCCCTAGTGTCCAAAGAACAACCCCCTAGGCTTTGATTTCAGACCTTTCTTGTCTGGAAGCTTGTGGACTCCAACCTGGAAGGGAATGCTTCCATACGAGAATCGCCTAAGTGTGGTGGACTCCACTTGGGCTCCATTGTGTTCTTCTTAGGCACCACGTTCAAATGTAATAAATAAGTCATGCCTTGATTCATGCTACCTAGCCAATCTTACTGTTTTCTAGTCTGAATCCTGCAGGGCTCCTTTCTTTTCCCAGAATACAGAATACTCATTCAAAATCTCACCATTTTCTTCTTGCTGTCCTACTTTCTTCTCCTTCTTACTTCTCCATCTCTCTACGCCTTACCAATTCTTTTCATTTATTCATTAATCTTTTGTTTTGTTGTACACTTGTCCATAGAAGTTTCTAAATACAAGGGCTAAAGAAAGTACAAAAAACATATTTCAGAAAGGTGATTGGAAATCACGTGCCACATACACTTGTTATTTACTGAACGCTAAATAAAAGCTGTGGGTGATGTTTATACGGCACCACGGGTATTTTTGTTTGTTTATTTTTTAATGTTGTCTTTTTTTTAAAGCATAGCTGTCGCCAGTGTGTACACTGTTCTATTGCTTTTGTGTGCTTTACTCTGAATCATATCAGTCTTCCCACATTTTTTGAATTGTTCCTATTTGTAGTTTCTTGCAGCAGCGTGACTATTCCTTTACATTCATGCATCCTAATTTATTCAACCTTTTAGTAACCATTAAGCACATAATAATAGCTTCCTCAGTTGTCTTCTCCTATCCTTTCCCCTTTGCAATTCATCCTACACACAGCTGTCAAAGAGATATTTCATGCAGAGCTGATTCTGTCACTCCTCTGCCCAAGAAAAGTCAGTGAAAGTCCATTGCTTGGAGGATGAATTATATAGTTTTGAAGGCAATTCACAACCTGTCTCTAGCCTCTTTCCATTATGCCACTCCCACATCTAATGCTCCAGTAAAACCAGCCTAGTTACTATTTCCTCTGTGCCTTTCATGCCTACAATGCTCTGCAGTTATCCTTTCCCCATCATGGTGCCTCTGTGATCTGGAAAATCCATGTAAAATTTTTTTGGTCCACCCTTCACAATAGAGAAGTCTGAATTATTATGGTACTAAAAAATAAAATATGTTGATATTATTCAGCACTCTACATATATTTGATGCATTTTTGAGTTTCTAAATTTCTGTGTCATAGGCTGGCCTTTGTATGTTGTCTGTGACTTCCGCAAAACACTACGAAAATTCTCATTTAATTTCTTATTCTGATCAGTGATATGTGGAAACCTTAATGGGGAGTCATGATGTGGAAGGTATATAACTATAGTTCTTCACCCAACTTCTCAGGAGTCCCATCTCCTTTCAAGGCTCAGTTCACTTCCTTCAAGGTCCTTTCCTGAGTTCCCCTTTGTGAGTGCCCAGTATACTTTTGGGTATATATTCCATATTTATTTGGGAAGCAGGAGATATTCACAGGACCTCTTGATCAATTGAGTCTCCCAGGAAACAGATAATGAGGTGTGAAGGTTTTACCCCTTTCAGAATTAAATACTTATATCTTATAAAGAGTGTGAAACCTTGAGGGGCTCACATCCTGGGTGGCCTATCCCCAGATTTTAAAGGATAGGAAAGTGGAAATAGCTCATTCACAGTTTGTAAAGGAAACAAGAAGATAAAGAAGTGCTTTCACTTCCTTGTTCCTTTAGAAGGAATGAAGAGGGTCTGGACAGAACTGTAGGGCAGCTAGTTATAGGCTCTCTTCCTCCATTGGCACGGGCATCATTGCATATTGGAATAACAGGGACCCAGAGACAAGTAGAGCCATGATGAGTTTTTTAGGAATCCTCTGGATCTTCTCTGCCATCCATTTCAGTAAGTATCTTTGCTTCCAGATAATTGTGTCCCCTAGCTGCCTTCTGAAGATCAATGGTAGAAACTTGTGAGCTTTAGTTTTAAATGTGCAGACCCACAGGGCACCCTTGCGCCTGGGGTAGCTGTGCCCCTTCTCCCAAACCTGTGAGTGTAAATCAAAGGGGTATTCCAGAAGGAGAGTGGATGTAACATACTGGGAAACATGTCCCTCTACTAGCTTCTGGAAGGCAAGGACTGGCTCGTTTTTGTATTTGCATCTCCATTACCCAGCACAATACCTAGCACACAGTAAGTACTTAATAAATGCATGCTGATTTATTGGTTGATAATTTGTTTCCAGTTTTTTGCTCTTACTCATATTGCTGCTAGGCAACATGCACACAAAATCATTTCTCCCTCTGTTGAGATCATTGTTATGATATAAATCTATCTGGTCATAAAGTATGAACATTTTAAACTCTTTTATTGTATGATTTCATAATATTTTGCCAAGAGATTGAACCTATTCACAGCCCCAGTGGTATGTCAATTTTCCCATAATCCCACCAGCTTTGAACTTTATTATATTCTACTATCTTTGTCAATTTGATTTAATAAGCCTTAAAACCCCAACCTTCCTGTGAAGCTTTCCTGGACATTTCAGTCCACTCTCTGGACTTCTCTTGGACTTCCTTTTTCTATAATTCATTTTTATACACATATGGGACTGATGAGACGCTTTTGTAATGTTTTTTAGCTGATTTATCCTTGTTTCTCCAACTAGTTCCTAAACTTCTACAGATTAAATAACATGTCAAAAATTTTTTGGAATCCTCTTCAGGGCCCTGCAAATGGTTATGCATGTAGTAGGTGCTGAATAACTAACTGTTCAAATTTGCATTGGGTATGACAAAACTCAAGATCAAATAAGTCAAATGAGGTAATGCATATCAAGTCCTTTGCAAATCTTAAAATATTGTGTAAATAGGAGCTATTATTTTTTACTATGTCTGAAAATATATATCTCATTTTGTACCTCTAGTATCTCGACTCTCAGCCAAGAAGTGAGACTCACGATTCATCATCTGTCTTAAGTCTTTCTAAGTTGTTTTCCTTTGCATTCTTGTAGTCATCATATACATAGCTCTCTTGGTTCTTCTCACTTCATTCTGCCTCAGTTTGAATAAGTCCAGTCAGGGTCCTCTGAATCCTTCCTTTTCATCATTTCATATGGTACATTAACATCCCATGATACTCATAGGAGGGGCAGTGGAACACTGCAGATAGAGAGCTGGTCTTGAAACTGTGAAGATTTTGTGTGCGAGTACCACTTCTGACACATGCTGGCCTGCTCAGGTCTCTAGGCAACTTCCTAAGACTTGAAGTTGCAGAGAAGGTAATAACTTGCATTAGTAGAGGGAGTTTCCTATGTCAGCAAAATCACAGGCCCAGTCCCTGTTCCTAAATTTGGTCTTCATTCTTCTCCAGACTGAACTCCTGTGATTCACTTGGTCTTTCTCTACAGTGCCCCAGAAAGCTCTTTGCTCTGAAAGCTCACTTTTCCCCTGGACTTTACTCCTTGGAAGAACCCTCTGCCCCTTGAACTCTCCCTCTGATTGGTTAGTTCCTTCCAATTTAAGGAGGGGGCCCAGGTCAGCCACATCTTCATTCCTCTCCTGGATGCACTTCTGACTCTCCTTTTGAACTCTGTGGGTCACAAGGCAGCTAATATTTTTGGCTGCAGCACTGCACAAAACCAACCATTTAGGAATGGAAGAATTGTAACTTGCACCAGTGGAAGGAGTCCCCATAGGGATGAAACCACGTATCTTCTGAAGTACTGAAGATATTTATCTAAGTTTACATTTTGGGCAATTAACAAAATACTGTTAACTTGGTTGATATATATCTAATTGATTTGGGTCTTTTACTCTTTATATTTACTATCATTGATCTGAATCCATCCTATGAGAAAATTCATGGCAAGTGATAAGGAGCCATGTAGCTAGAGAAAAGACTAAAGGTCTAAGAACCACAATTTACAGTACATTCATACAGTCCTAAGAAGTGAGATGGCATAATGGTAATTATGAGAATTAAAGATATTCCCCATTCATTAATGGGTCTGCCTATTAAGGGAAGCTTGATTAGGGGAAACCCACATCTTTTCTTAATTTCTGTTGAGGCACTGGTTCTCAAAGGTCATGATGCTCTCTGTCTCTGAAAAGTGTATTTATTCTCTGAGGTGAGGTTTTGTTTTGAGACTTACCTATTGGAAGTGTTTCTTTGGCCAGAAGAGACTCTGGGCAGCAGCTAAGGAGCCCCCTGGCTTTGAAAACTCAGATGTTGGTGCGTCTCTCTGGTAACTATGTATGTATGATCAGACAGTTGGATCTGTCTGTTGATCTGTGATGTATATATTACTTATGGTCAGACTGTTGGTTGATCTTTGTTTCTCTGTATTTTCTTTGAAGTTCAGAGTACTGACTTTCTCCCTGAACTAAGTGAATGATGTATGTACTTAATTAAAGTAGATTGTTGACCCCTCAAAAGTTGCTTTCCTTTTAGAAAAGCAGATCTAAGAACCTGTATAGCAAGCCCTTCTGTGTGTGCTGGGGTCCTTGCTATTGCAGATGGGAAGCTTAAATGGGGATTTTTCTCCACTCATATGGCCAGTGCCCTAGCTGAGGCCCTCATCACCTGGATTACTTCAATAGATTTGTTGTTCAACTATCTGCATGCTTTCTTAAAATATTTAGCAAAGAATTTTTCTGCTTTTTTTTAATGTCAGAGAATACAATGATACTCCTGAGTATAAGCAAAAAGTTTCCCAAAAGTATAACACTATTTGCTATACTTGGTGTTTTCTTAGTTCCTAAAATTGTGTTTATATATTTGTAGGACTGATATTCCTTTCTAGAATGTTCTGTTTGAAATGAAGTGAAAAAGTAATCCCTTCTGTCAGTTTTTACCAGTATCTGGGGTAACAGATATAGAAAGTGCCACACAGTGTAGGATGTTTCATTGTATAATTGGCAAAGCTTGCTTCAATTCTAGTGGTTCTATCTCTCTAACACTAAGTACTTTTATAATTTATGTTAATGCAAAGTGATAAAACACAATAATTTCTAGTTTCAAAGGCTTAACTCATTGGGGTCCAGTTGAGGACTCATTATGATTTTTTTTGGTGCTTTTTTATGCTTTAAGTAAATATAGGCCCTTTGTGAAATATGACTGTTATTTATAGACATTTCTCTTTGCCCAGATGGAGAAAGAGTGGTAGTTTTTTTGGGTGAGTTTTGTATTTTAATGAATATTCTAACTTTCAGGAATGTCATTATTGTATATCTGTGATTTTCTGGGAAAACAGATTTTGCAGGAGCTATTTTACAAGTCTTTTTCCTCCTGAATTACATAACAGGGGATTGGACTAAACAAACAAACAAAATATATTCTTCATCTTGTTGCCAAAATGATTATCTCAAGGCACAGATCTGACTGTATCACTCTGCTTCCCAATGGCAGGCAAAGTGTTATACGAAACTTAGCTAAATTTATACTTGGGTAAAGATCTTTAGTAATTCAAAAGATATGTGGTTTCACTACTGTGGGGTACTCTGCCCATTGAGGCAAATCATAACTCTTCATTCCTAAGTGGTTGGTTTTGTGAATTAGTATAGCCAAAAAAAATTAACTGCCTAGTGGCCCACAAAAATGGTCCTCAGATGGCAGGCTCACGTTCCTTGGCCAGGCCTTCTGTTAGAGGCAAGCTTAACACTAGTTCAAGTAATGTTGGGACAAAATGAGACATGTATAAGTCAGTGAATGCTTTCCTCTAGGTAGAGTGGTGCCAGAGAAGGCTTCATGGAAGAAGTTTTGTATTTGCTTTGTATACATTTTGTACTCATCTGTATCTGGCAATAAATGATGATTCTCTTGAATGAATATAAATTTCTTTGTTTTTATAACAAGCAAAGGGCCTTGTGTATAATAGATATTTAATAAATCCATTGACTGAGATAGCAACTGAATTAGGCTTTGAAAAAATGGAATGACAAAAAAAAAAAAAAGATGGAGATAATTCATTTAATTTTGGGGACTTCCATCCAGGAGCTAAGCTGTTAGTGTTAGATGATACAAATTCATACAGCCCACTCTAGGTAGATGACTCCAGACCAGACCATCCTTCACTTACCATCCAGCCATCCACGCCAGTCATCTCTCCTGCTGCTGCATGCACATCATCTTCTTTCCAGCTCTTGGGAATTATAATGAAATCAGTACTATCATTGCTTTCTAGAGACGTGGCAATGGACTGACCTGTGGCTCCACTCACCATCCCTTCTACTCAGACCAAAACATACTTTCCTCCTTAACCATTTCCCTTCACAAGGATCACCATTTCTTGAGGGCGTCTAGACATGTCATTCATTTCAGTTCCAGCTCAACTCACTTTTCAGGCTGCTCTATTTCCCCACCAGCTGACTTGTTTCCATGTTGGCACCCTTCTCCTGTTCTCCTTCCTCATCCCTCCTGACTTTTAGCTTATCTTTATGTTTCTGTCTTCCCCTACTAGAATGCCATCTCCTTGAAAGAATGAACCATATTTTAAAAAAAATTTTGTATTTGTATCTCCAGCATTTAGCACAGTGCCTGACATGTGGCAAGTGTTCAATAAATGCTCTATCTTTATCTGTCTATCTATCTATCTATCTATCTATCTATCTATCTATCTATCTATCTATCTATCTATCTATCTATCTGTTATCTTCCCTTAATAGAACTCCCTGAGGGCTCTCTTGATTTTATATTTGTATCTCCAGTGTTGGCATAGTTCCTGACACATGTTTTTCATTCATTCCTTCATAGTGATGATGTCCGTTGCAAGTACTGAGGAAGGAATGGGCAAAAGCACAAGTTGAGAGAGTGTTGTGGAACTGTTTGGCTGATTCAGCGGAGAATCTGGGAGATGGCTTCAAGGGCAACTTGAGACAGGTAAGGAAAGTATCTTAAAGAATCTATGAAACATGTATGGTCATTCAGTTGGCTAACCATGGAGGTTTGGGAGATTTTTTTGTTTGTATGGAACGATCACATCAGTGTCTAAATCTAAAAAGGCTAAATTGACTTTGGCCATCTCTTTGTTTCATTCATGTCTGAGGGAACTCAGTGATTTTTTTTCACATATACAATTTTCAGTGACAGATTATGTGGTAAATGGAATGGCCTTAGGGGTTCTCCCCATGGAGGTTATATGACCCTTGAGAAATAGGCCTGAGTCCTTGGCCTTTTTGTTCTTTGTTCTAGGTGAAGGAAGTGGAACTTTGTGACCTATTGAGTTTGAAAGGTCACCATGAGTGAACTCTGGCATTCTGAAATTTCAGGTCTTGTTGTTGTAGCTAGCAGTTAGTCTAACACTGATCCTCTGAGGGGCAAGGACCAATCTTTGGACCCATGCCATAAAAAGCTAAAACAAAGATTTATCTGGCATTGATGCCACCTTTGGATGGGACCAATGCTATACAGAAATAGAGCTAAACTTTGAGTCTACATTCTCAGACACTGAGGTTACATAGGGAAGAGTATACCCTGGAGGTATAGGGGGCAATGTTTATACATTTGTTCTTGCTATTATTTTAGAAACAAACATCCCTTTGTTAAAGCTACCTATGTAAGTGGTTAAATGGAACTGGCGCTGGTGCTGGGGCTGGTGACTTGCACTGGTCCCTAAGAAATGGGGAGGGCAGGGAATACAGCTGTTGGGGGCTTAAGCTTCTGATAATATACATTCAAATCCCTCAGGTTACCCTAGTTCTCTGAGTGGGAGATGTAGCAGGCCTGGCCCTCAGAGTGGAACCAGAGCAGACACAACGTACTTCCTCTTGAGCCAATTACTTGGTCCTTTCAAATTTCTGGTGGCAAGCGCTCCATGGTTTATGCAGATTCATAGAATCCTGTGGTTGGAAGGGACCTCAGAGGTCATGCAGTCCAATCTGTACCTGAAACAGGAATCCCCTCCACAATGTTCCTGACAAATGGTCACCCAGTCTTTACTCAAATACCTGTAACGATGTAAACTCGCTGCTTCCTGAGAACACCACCTCACACTTGAATGAACTGGTCTTTTAGACACATGAATTATCAGGAAGCTTTTCTTTTGCCCCTTCATTTTTCACATATTGCTCCTATTGTGTCCTGCAAATGAAACCAATGGCCATTTTCCTTCAACGTCCCCTTTGCCCATTTGATGAGTGGAAGATGGAACCTCAAATTTGTTTTAATTTGTGTTTCTTATTGGTAGTGATTTGAAACATTTTCTAAGAGAGCTGTTGATAGCTTGGATTTCTTCCTTTGAGAACTGCCTGTTCATATCCTTTATTTATCCATTGGGGAACATATATTCATATGTATAGATGTCAGTTCTTTATTTTTTGGATACCAGTGTGTAACTTGCTACAAAGACCTCCCCTACCCTCACTCCTTCCATGTCTTGTTATGGTTGAAGGTATTGTCTTTTAGTGATTATTGCTTCCAATTCTAAATGTTCACAGACTATTAAAAAACTAACATTCTAGCAAGTTTCCAGAAATCAAACTCAAACTTACAGGTTTGTGCTGCAAAGATTTAGCCTTCATCTATTTTTTTCTGAAAATTGGGGAAATCTGAGTCTTGTGAAACCTCTCCTGTCCCTTCGGATCTTTCAAAGATCACTGATGGTGGCTCAGCAATCACCTCTACTCAGAAGAAGTTACTCACACAAATCCACAATTCTTTCAGTGTTTTGGGAGTTAATTCACCCCAGCCTGACTTTACGTCACTGAAAGTGGCTAACTGTTCTATTACTAATGCTTTACTTAGCTTTGGCTTGAACTTCTTGCTAACCATTTTTTTTCTCCTCAGCAGTAAAATGATTACCACAGCACTTAGAACAGTGCCTGGCACACTGCAGGTACTTACTAAAAGCTTGCTTATTGAAAGTTATACTGATTCAGTGACCCATTGTTTCCAGACTTGCTTGTCTGTGTTGGGGGAAGGTGTCACTAGACCCCCATTTATCATTTGGTCAAGTCACCCCCTACCTGGAAAATGTCACATACTTCTACCTTGGAGAGGCACTGAGATGCAAGGGCCCAACCTCTTTTTCTGACATTGACCTATCTGAATTGTCTTATCTCATTTTGAAAGTTATCCATAAAACCTGTCCCACTCAGCAAGTCAACATGTTGCTGCTGCTACCTTGACATACTTATAATAAATTCCTTTTAATTCTCTGTCCTGAGTTTTGCTTCATTAATCAGGGTGAAAGCCCCAACAAAACATATTGACTGATTCTCCTTAATAAGGAAAGCAGAAACAAAATAAAAGTTGGATGGTCCTTTCAATCTCTTTGACATTCTTCTGGCTCCAAAAGTTGCTTAAAAAAGCACACATTTCCTTTTTAAAAAAACTGGTTCCATTGAAAGTCATCATCATCTTTGCTTATTCTGAACTTTGGCATTCCTGACTATAACCTTACAAGAAAGATCATGCTGCTCTTTTATATTCACCCTTGCCTGCTTCTTGCTCCCACTGTCTATACATGCACTGTTAATGAATTTCAGTTGGTAACTATATTCCTTTGGCACCCACATAGATCTTTTTTCTTTTTCCTCATCAGAATTGTTTTGGGCTGACTTCCCCTGGAGAAGTTCAGGCAATGAGATCCTATTTATCTTTTCTCTGAACTCTATAACCCCCAAAGTGGAGTTGGTCAAAGTCTTAGCATGTCAGACTTTTTTGGTATGTGTGTGTCATGGATTCCAAGCAGTAAGGATCCCTTCCTAGGGTTCCAAACATATCTACTTCAGCAACTAGTTCCTCTTATCAGTCAGAATCATAGGTCCAGAATAGCAGTTCCCTTGTTATTTCCACATTTTGAAAGGTTAACTATTCCTTCTTCATCAAGGCAAGTAAAACACTTGCTAGATGGTTTACTTTTGGCCAAGACAGCAAGAGAGTGCCCAGAGATGTCTGAAGAGTGTAATGCCTCTGGGGCAGATTTGCTTCTGTAGATCCTCATGGCCTATAATCCTCCCATGCAACAAAACTGATTCCCTTTCTCCCTTCATTGATCTTCGCCTGATTGTTATTCCTCTGGTACCCAAATTTCTTCACAAGTCAGTCTTTGTAATATACAGTGCTAGTCTATTGATGCTTTAAATTCTTTTGTTGTTTTTTAATTGGGCATATTCTTTAAAAGGCATTTTATATTAATGAGTCCCATCTCACCAAGTCTCAATGATATTTACGAAGTAGAATTTGATACGTATCAAGTTATGAATAACCAACCAATTCATAAGCATTTATCATGAGGCAATGGACCAGGAGTTAGAGATACAAGGCCAAAAAATGGCAACCTCAAGCTTACAATGAATGCAGGGAGACAAGTATATACAGATAAATGAAAACCAAATATGATGTAGTTTTGGGAGAAGTGTTTTAGTAGATGGGTGATCCAGAAAGGCTTCATGTAGAAGGACAGTGTTTGAGGCAAGTCTTGAGGCGAAGAAAGATTCTTTTCTGACTTAGGAAAACAAAAGCTAAGATAGTTCTCACATTCAAGGACTGTTGAAAGGAGGAGTCTGTGAAGAAGGGAAATAGGGGCAAAGAAGGGGTACTGTGGATTGGAAAGTTACTGGGGGAGAGAGTGAGTGGAGAATAGATTGACATGCCCTTTCCATGTATTAAAGAATTCTTTCTTTCAAAAGTTGGCTCAAATAAGAGAGTGCATTCTAGGCACTGGGACAGTACGTAAGCTTGGAAATGAGACAGTGTTTTATGTGAGGAACAAGAAGTCCAATTTGGCTGGATTATAGAGAGACAGAAAGGAAATAATGTATAATGAGGCTGGAAGGGTAGATTGGGGACAGGTTGTGCAAGGATTGAAAAGCAAAACAATAGTCTATACTTAACAGTAAGAGCAATAGGTTACCACTGCAGTTTATTGAGTAGGGGAGTGACATTGTCTACAATGGATTGGCCTAGGAGATGCCTGAGGTAGAGATCAATTAGAAAGCTATTGCACAACAGTCTAGGCAAGGCCCAATATGGGACTGTTCTAGTGGTGAGAAGGGGATGGATGTGAGAAATATGGTAGAACAAATACAAGAATGAATGAGTGGCAAAACATAAGATGATTATTTATATGCCAAGCACTGGAGATACAAAAATAAAAGCCAAAGAAAGTCTTTGCCCTGAAGAATTGTTAAAGGGGGAGTTATACTTATAGGGGAGGGTAGTCAAGAAAGGGTATTTTGGACTGAAAAATTACTGGGGGAGGATGAGTGGGAATCTAAGAGAGTAGATTAACATACCTTTTTCAATAGCAGAGCAGTGGCAGTGTTGGTCTGATCTGGGTATAGTTCTATAACTGAAAACTGTTTGGGAGAGGAGGGAAGATGGTAAAGGGAAGATGGTTGGAGTAACTGGTTTCTAGAGTGGGCTGCCACAGGTGAAGCATTCAGACCTGGAGGCCTCCAGGGCAGGAGCTTCAAAGGTAAAAGGTTTTAGTTCTTTAGGGCATAAAGGAGATGGAAAGGAGAGGAGATAGAAAACACCAAATTTGGCAACTGGACATGTTCTCTGAAGGAGAAATAAAAAGCCTCTTCCATGACTTTAGTTAATGAAAGTATCTCTTAAATTCACCTAGAATTGAATCCTCAAAGGTGATTGAGTAATCTCAGGAAAATTATTCTCCAAGGATATGATACAATATTAAGTGACTATTGTTCTGTTTGATGAAACAAAAAGTTAACTGAGCTTTATCCTAAGCACTGAAACTGTTCTCACTGGGGAATGTGGTCTACCGTTCTGAAGACTATAATTAATTTTGAAATGGCTTGCGTAACAAAATTTTTAGAGCCATGGGATGACTATACCTGTCCGTGGCTCCCTTTCTAAGCACAACTACTTAGGTTAGGTTAATCTAAATGAACAAAAATTGTTTCTGGCAGACACGTGCCTAAAACAAAGAATGCGGAATTTTCTTCCACATCGCTCCCTCAGAATGATTTCCAACTATTTTGAAGGGGCAAAAGCAGGTGTGTCTACCAACCGAGACCTAACCCAGGGTCAATAACCCAGAAACAAGAGTTTTTAAAGATTGCCTTTTGGAACTCGGATTTCCCAAACAGACGGCATGTGCCTGTTAAAAAGGTTCACTTTTGTTGCTTGGGTGCGCCATCAAACATGAGGGGCTTTTCTTTGGCACTCTGCCACAGCGTGAGTTAGGGGGTCAGGCCTTCCTTCTCAAGGGTTCTAATCGTCCAAGAAAGACTCTGAATGGCTTCAGATAAAAACTCCAGCATCACGGATTGCGGGAGAGTTCAGCGTCACAGCTAGAATGACTTTCTGTGTTTGACGAGGGAGCCCATGGGCACAGCTCTTCATTTGGCCATCCGGCCTTCCATTCTTTGTGTCTGTGTGTTTGTGACCACCCTCACAGCGGTCCCCCACTCCCGCCCCTAATCTTGCCTTGTCGCCACTGTTCTCCAACAGAGTTGTGACCCTCGGATTCCTAGTCTGGTAATATGGGGCATCGTTATCACTGCACTCTCTCTTACAGGATAATGAGAACAATTTGTACGTCATAAGTTTCCACGGAGAGGTGACTTGATGGTGCTGTTATGCTATCGAGCAATTCTATATCTCCCTTTCAGAAGAAAACTGAGGACAGCTATTTCTGCATTTATTTTTTATTAACAGTTTATTCTTTGTCATTGTTCTTACTTTCACATTACAAGTCCATTTTTTAAAAGTCTTTTTTAATTTTAATTTTTGTAAAATAAATAGATAAATGAACCTTTAGGTAGGATGCTCTCTAGAGCCTTGGTTAACTTCATGATTGAATTTTCGCATCAAACCTCTGAAAATATAGCCCACGTGCACACCCATACACACACCCACACGCACGCACGCACACCCACACATACACACAGATACACGCATGCATGCACACACTAGATGAAAGCTAACCGTAAAAGTTACTTAGTCACTCCTGGCTGTGCCAACTTGGAAATGAGTTGGAGACTGCAGGCAGGAGGAGGAGAAAAACTTTTTTTCTCCTTCTGGTACCATCTACTTTTGCCAGGTAATGGTTTTGTCTCAGAACAAAGAGAAATGCATATTAGGTTAAAAATCTCTTGAGTTCAACTTTGTTAGTCAGTTATTTGCAGATTAGAAGCTGTATTAACACCTAATGGTGGATCCCCCTCAGGACTTTCTCTGAACCTCCCAGTTCAGTAGAGGCTGGTTGGTTCAATGCTGAATTTGGACACAATGAATGAAGACAAGCGTATTAGCCTGACAGACACATCATTTGCACAGGCTACCAACAGTCTACCAGCTACTGCTAATGCAATCACCTACATTTATATAAAGTTCCACAATGGTTTGCTGTTTGTCCTTTTCTAGCCATGGAGTTGAGTGGGGAGTCCTATAGCCCTCTTGATACAATAATGATTTTATCCAACCTGATCTAGTCATTCCTGTAGAAGGCCAAGGCAGTTAGTCAGGAGGATGAACTGCATTCTGAGTGGGGAGGCAGTCTCCCTCACCATGAATTTCAGCATCAACATTTTACAATGACTTTTCTTTTAGCAGGTACATATTTATTGCAGAGTGGCTAGAAGGGGCAATTCATTTGGCCTGCACCTCCTCAGGAGAGCGCCTTCATAGCCAACTTACTAAGAGGCAACCCAAGACAAGGAATTTCCCTGGCATTTTACCCATGACAATAGAGTCATAACTCCATCAGACAGAATCCTGCGGGTGAGGTTGAACTGCCTTTCATAATAAAGAGAACAAAAATATTTCATCACTTTTTTTTTTATCACTATTATTGGTCTCATTATTGGCAGAATTAATTAGGCCACTACATTAGCCTATGAATAATCGTGATACCCAAAGAAAAATGGAAAAAAAAACGTTTTTCAAAATATCATCATTGTGGTTAAGTTTGGCAAATGCCATTTTTGTTCTCAAACACTGCTTAAGTTTACATTCTTCTGGCACCTAATAGGGAAAAAATTATCTTTATACCTCCCATATCTCTTTCTCTCAGGCTGCTCATGCAACGCAACACACATACACACAGAGACACAGACACAGACACAGACACAGACACAGACACACAGACACACACACACACACACACACACACACACACACACTCTCCTACACACCCATACCCTAAAGCATTCACCGGGGAAGTCTCTTTTGCATTACAGACTGCAAGATGCATATCTTAGTTATACCAGGATATGGGAGGAAAGGACCAGGAACAAGGGAATGTGTTGTCCTGGAAAAAATTACCCATCATTGACCCACTGTGATTCAAGAGTACAGTTGCTTTTCTATTCTTGTACACATAAGCATGCACATGTGGGCACACAAGCTGATAGGCATGCTCCTGGGTATATAATTACCGAGCCTGCCAGTAATCTGAATATTAGCACTTCTGCAAGAAATGAAACCCGGTGGTTTAAGGCAGCAGCTATAACAACCAAGGGGTTCTGTCATCTGTCCAGAGCCAGCAAAGCACCTTGTGCTGATGGGATTTGTTTGTGTGAGGAAAGAGAACAACTTAAAAAACAGAGTCAGAGTAGGGCTGACAGCAAGAAGGTGAAGGTGAACAATCCCTCATCATCCTCATTTCTTTACATTAAGGTTGTCTGGCTTGGGGTTCCCACTCACATGTCCAGTTTGAGCAGGATGTTTCCACTCGATCCTTTTCTAGGTCTTTCTTACCTCCTACCCTCAAACATTCTCAGTAAGCTGAGCACATTCCTGACTGTGTAGGAAGGGAGAGAAATGGGGAGAAACTGCATGGATGGCTCATTCTCGCCTCTCTTCATCACAACTGCCCAGTGTCTGGGGCTCATTCCACGGAAGGCCAGATCAGGCATTACTGTCTGCAGAGACAGCCGGGGCACATGCTTGTGAGCCCCTGGTCAATCTGGACTTCAGCGTTTCAGCTATCTGCTAGCTAATATTCTGGCAAAATAAAAATACACAAAACTAATGGGATCTTCCCCCCTCCCCACCCTAAAAAACCCAAACACAACAACAAAAAACCTCAACCAAAATGGCAACAAAAACAAAACAGGTGTGATTTGTTCAAGTCCTTTGAGCCCAGAAGTTGTGTTCTTAGCAGAGAAGCAACCATCGAAAACAAAAAGAAGAAAAATCCCCTTTCCTGTACTTTCTAGACATTATAGCAAAAACAAAAGAAAGCAGGCAACTGTCTCTCCTCAAATCATCAGTAGCTAAGTCAGAAGAAAACAAATGTTCAAGTTACAGGTTGCAGCAGCAGCTGACACTAGACATTCAAGTTGATCATTTCACTATGTACATGACAGGAGAGATACAGCCCTGCCTGGGAAGGACTTCCCCGTCTCTGGGGAGGCTGCAGGTTCCTGTTATCTGATGCGCTTCTCCACGGAGTACACCGAGATATAGTAGTCATTGCTTCCAACCGCCAAATGAGGCTGCAGGAGAGAAGGCAAACAAGAGAGGAATAAACAGCTTGCTTAGCCCACGCTTTCACACACGGACCCATGCACGGAGAAGCAGAGCACAAAAAAGCATTATGGGCAGTGCTAGGCAAATCACTGATGAAGTCATCTGGCTATCTTGATCCAAAATGGATCCAAGAAGGTACAGACTGCAATGGTGTGCATAGTCTGTCTCTCACCTAAAGGTTTTCATTAATCCTGCTGTACACATTGCTATTCCAGGCAGGCCCAGAAATGATGGTGGCTATTAGCTGCCAGCCTGTAGCTGGGACAATGCATTACCTGTCTTCCATTATGGGGGTTTTGCATATTACCCATAGTGCCTAGCATTTTTATTTCTAGGCTAATCCTATGGGGACAGATTCTGTGTATTCATCCAATACATTTCAGCAGAAATCTTGGGTCTAGAATCCTCTAGAGTAGGGGCTCTTAACCTGGGTCTGTCACATTTTCAAAAATATTTTAACAGTATTTTAATATAATTAATTTTCTTTGTAATACTTATGCATTTTAGTTTTGCATTTAATAACATTATTCTGAAAAGGGGTCCATAAGCTTTTCCAGACTGCTCCAGAAGCACAAAAATGGTTAAAAATTCCTGAGTTTGAGTTTCAGCCTAGAAGAAGGTTAATTAAAAAAAAAAATAAAGCACATGACTACCTGAATGGATTATTATTAGTAGCAAGGCTGAACACCATTAACTCTACTGATTTTGTTGGGTTGCTTTTGTAAGGAGAAAGTGGGAGCAGGAATCTAATATCACTGTTCACTGAAGGGTATTGGTTTCATTCCACGGGAAGGCCAAATGAAGTTGATTTTCCTGCTTTTGAACCTATGTTCAAGGTCAATGTATCAGTAATAGTGTTTGTCCTGAAGAGCTCCACAGGCTGTCTTTTATTCAGCAACATAGGAGGCTTCCTAGGATTCTCAGGAGGTAAATGCGGGCAGAAGAATATAAGCACAGATCATTTATTCATGGGGTCTACTGGTCCCAGAAACAAGGTGAATGAGGCTGGGGTTACCCCGGGGGCAAAGGCAAATGAATGGATGCTGCTGTTTGGCACTGGGAGATAGCTGTGTTAATTCCACTTGGGGGTCAGCACAAGTTCAGTTTAACGAAGCAAAGCATTAAGTCAACCACAGAAATCCTGACACAAGGATACAGACCCAGTGTGGGTGGAAAGCCAAGCAGCTGATGGCTCCAACTCTCTGTCCCATAAACCCGTCATAGTATTTGATGTTGTTGATCAGCTCTCCATTCCCATTGTAGATAGCAGTGAACTGATTCATTGAGCCACTGTAGGACGGGAAGGAGAGAACATGTATAAGTCACGATTGCTTTTTTTTGCACATACGTGTGTGTGTGTGGGGGGTGAAATGGGGGCAAGAGGGATCTAAACTAAATTCTCTTCCTCTGTGCCTTGCCTCAGCCACTCGCAAAAATGGGGTGTGTCTCTAAAACTGAGCAGAAGGGCTAAACAGCAATGCAGACAAATAGACCTTCTCTTCAATTCACTTAGAGACTGCTGGAAAAGATACATTACTGAGACTGGATTAAAACTGTTTTCCCCTAGAATAACACTGTTCATCAGCACAGAAGGCCAGGAGATAGATTTTTCTTGTGTCCCTCATAATATGGATGCTGAGACTCAGCAATCTCTCTTTAGAGATGGACCTTTGTGTCTCTCTTTGACACCTTGGGTACTTTTGAATAAGATCTCTATGTGTAAGGGTCTCAGATCCAATTTCAGTGGATGAGGGACAAAACCAGAGAGAGGGAACAGTGGGGCCAGGTACTAATTGATAGCCCAGAAACTACTATTCACTGCTCTCCCATCTTAAACTAGGGTAGAGGCATTTGTTTGCTGTCTTTGTCATCTGTCATTTCTTTCTTCTCACCTTGGAGTTCCTCAGCTCTGAGGATGTTGGAATTCCTAGAGTTTTGTAAGGCAACAGGGAAGTAGAGACTTTGCCTTCTGGATTCATGAAGTTAGAACCATTTCCTCCCTAAAGCAACTGCTATTTACACTGAGGCAATGAAGATGTGTTCTGCATCTTCTTTATGGATGATAAAGTGGGGCACAAGGACACCTCTTCCTCTTCCTCTTGGGGATTTAACAGTGTGGCAGTACATGGTGTGGGGAGGGGGGAGGATGGCATTCTCTCTCTCTCTCTCTCTCTCTCTCTCTCTCTCTCTCTCTCAAGAAGGATTATTGGGGAGAGAAGAGAGAAGACTGGCACCTACCATGCAAACAAATTTGCCTGCGGGTGAATGTCCAGGGCCGTCAGTCCTTTCACTATCTGGAGAACATTCACAGACTCAGGCATTCGGGGGTCGAAGAAACGTACATCTCCATTGACACTGCCAAGAGGGAACATTTTCAAGCATTATGATTTGGGTCAGTCTGATGGAAGGGATTCCCTTGACAATGGAGCAGACTATGGGTACCTTTCTGGGCCAAGACACTTCACCAAGTACTAAGAACCAGGACTGCAGGGATTCAGGTGCAATCTCAAGGCTGGAATAAGATCCTTTATTCTGGCACTTTATTCTGGTACATGAAAAAAAGACTCTGATTCTCTATTTACATAAATATTGTACAAGGCTAAAATATCTTGGACTCTGAATGATAGTCAATTAACTAACATGGAAAATCTGGCATTCTTTAAAATGCCAGTCATTTAGGAAACCAGGGCTGTGCGAACTGCTCATTTTCTTTCCTTCTTTTTTAAGAGAAAGAGGTGTGGGGTAGCTAGGGATCAGCAACTGTCATTGCCCATTCTAGAAAGTATGAATCCTCTTTGGATCAGAAAAAAAGGCCAAATAAGGAGAGCATGGGTTATTTCTTTTCTATTTAGTCAGGAAGATTAGATTCTATGGGATGGGGAGTGATGACACAATGAGAGCATGCATGTGACAGCTATGCTGTTAAGCCCCCTTTCCAGCACAGGAGAGTTTTAATACCCTCCTGCCTTCTACAAATAAGAAGAAAAGAGCAGCTCCGTGGAGAAGGCAGGGTGGCTTTGTGATAGTAAATTACATTCTGCTGTCCCTTTAATGGGCAAATAAATATTCACTACTCTCAGCACAGTATTTACCAAGCAACAGACATGGATTTATGAGCAGAAAATTGCTAGATGGTGAAGTCATCCAGCACAGCAATATGCTCCACAGACATGTACTGCTCCTTCTCCTTCCTTATAGTCTGTCTGCCTGATGCGTGGAAGGGAAGAAAGGGGAACAAATGCTGTGGAGAAGGCATTTCACCTGCTCCCTTGGGGTGTTTCCCCACTTTGTTCCCCTTACTGATTGAAATGAAGCTTAGCCAAGGAAAATGCCCTGAGAATTCAACAAGCAAGGCCAGGCAGGCTGGAAGACACAGACGTATTTTGTCGCTAACCCCCTGCCCTCATCAGTGGCCCCTTGGCCCACTGCAGGCAGAAGTTAACGACTGCCCTGAAATGCCAAAATGAAGTGTTGTCATTTCCTGGCTGCTTAAATACCAGACACATATTTTTAATGGAGAGGAAAATAATGTTTTTACAGCAAAATCTCTCATAAATATTCCACGCTTATTACCTGACGCTCATGATGTGGCCCTCGGGATGCTTCTGGAGGTGCGCTTTCACCACCCAGGCAGTGTGCTCTCGGTAGGTCATAACTCGGCTAGAGAAGAGAGAGAAGGTGGACTCTTGACATTCAGTTAGTGACTGAAAAACCTAGGCGCAGCTTAGAACGGTCTGTCCAGACTCGTGGTCCTTGGTCTTGATGGGTACAATAAGGGGGCTATCAGAGAAAGGCCAACTGAACATTTCTTCTTACCACACATCTGGGAGTTGGCTGGTAAAACGTTATAGGCGAAAAACAGGTCTATATTTCCCCTTGTTTTCCAAGGTGCAGAAAATAAAATGACATGAGAGTTTGCGCAGTTCCCTGCACCTTAACTCTGTTTTGAGGGTAATGGAGTAATTAATAAGAAAGGAAAGAAATAAACACTTATTAAGCACCTACTATGTATCAGTCTTTGTGTTGAGCACTGTGCAAATGTCTCATTTGGCTCTAGCACAACCCTGGGTGCTATTATTGCCCCCATTTTACTGGGAGGAAACCAAGGCAGGTAGGGGTTAAGTGATTTACACAGGATCACATAGGTAGGCCTGGGTGGTCTCAGGGGAGAAAGAGTGACCAATAATGTCCTAATACTTGTAATTTTGCCTTCAGGAAATCTGATGGGTCTGCCATGGGGACAACGTTCCAGCTCTAATTTCAAGTCCTTTCTTCTTGCAAAAATGGTAGGTCAAGGAAGAAGGGATAAAAGCCCATGTTCCATTTTCTCCTTCAGTGTTTTCTCTAAATCATCTGTTCCATTTGAGTTTGTTGCTGAGTGCCTTATACTTCCACAGCATCTTTCTCCCAAAAACCTTCAAATGCTTCCAACAAACACATATGTGCATGCGTGTGTTAACTCCTCCCCCCTACAAAAATCTCAGTATCTAATTTATTCTCACAAACATGCCTGTAGAACAATGAAGAGCAGGAATGAAGTTCTGTATTTTATACCTCTTAAAACTGAGATATGACATGTCAGAGGTCATTAATGAGACAAGATTAGAACCTAGGTCTTCAGACTTGTAACTAACTTGTAACCACTGAGTCTGTTTGCTTCTAGTAGGGAGGTGAATCCACCTTTTCCAATCAGACAAAGGTGGCTGCTGTGCCTGTTCATTGTATGGGCTCTCCTGTTAAGGGCACAAAATGTAGGCAGTATTTCTCTTGTGCTGGGAACCTTACAAATGGAGAGGCATCTAGGGTGGTCTAATGACATTCCTGTTTCTTTTTAAACTTTTTTTTTAGCCGTATCCAACAATAAATGGCTCCCAGTGAAAAAGCGTAAAAGTACACATTTCTCATTGACTCTACTGAGTCAATGCTTGATTATTTTTCAAAGTAATTCGGATCCAGTTTTATTCTGGATGAACACTGATCCACTGCCAAACTCAGGCAAGCAATTTTGGCCCTGTTCCCAATAGATATGGCTTCTATCTCACTGACAGCGTAACCCTGGAAAAGTCAGTCAACCCCTTTGGGCCTGAGTTTCCTAAATTATAAAATGAGAGAATTGGTCGAGCTGGTCTCTAATGTTCCTACAAACTGATCTCACCTAACCTAAAATAATAATTTTCTGATGACACAGTTGTTCCTTCATTTACCTATTTAGTGAGTCCATATGTTTAGTAAGCATTGCAAGGGACAAAAGAAATGGAAGATTGTTTCTGCCCTTAGGGGACTTTTACTCTTAGGAGACAGTTAGGGAGCAAGACCTGTAGATGAAAAATATGTAAATACCAGTCCAATTCAATACATGATGATAGGTCTGAGTGGTACAGTACTGCAGAACAGGAGAGGAAGGAGAAACCACTGGATTCCTGGATGAGGTGGGGGTTAAGCTGAGCCTTGGATAGTAGGTAGGTAGTATGCGGTGAGGCAGATAGGAAGGTGAAATCATGTGACACAGCATGGACATAGGCTCAGAGGTGACAACGAACATGGCATTTTTGAGAAAGAGACTGGTTTGGTTTGAGTACAACTTTGGTGATTGATAGTCATAAGAGGGAGATTGGGAAGAATGTGGAAGATCAGACTGAGGTGTTTACTTGTGGGCAAAGGGAGGAAATCACTGAAATTTTGGGGCAAGGAGGCAATACATGGTCAAAATATGAAGTGGAACATAATTTTTCTCTTTTTCCCTGAGAACACAGTGATGATCATTTACTCCACAGTGCAACAGGGGCATCACTGTGCCCCATTCAGTCAGCTTGGGATGTTAGTCAGCTGAGAAGCCAATTCATTAAACATTTGTGAAGCTTTTACTAGGCACTATGGAAAGGAAACAGTCCTTGCTCTCAGGGAGCTTACATTCTTAGTGGGTGGGGGTGGAAGATACAATATTTACACAACCAAGTTGAGGATAAAGAAAACTGGGGGGGGGGAAGGAGGAGAGAGAAAAGAGAGAGAAGAGAGAGAGATAGAGGAGGGAGAGAGAGAGAAAGAGAAGGAGGGAGGAAGGGAGGGAGGGAGAGAAGGAGGGAGGGAGGGAGAGAGAGGGAGACGGAGAGAGAGAGGGAGAAGGAGAGGGAGAGGGAGAGGGAGAGGGAGATGGAGAGGGAGAGGGAGAGGGAGAGGGAGAGAGAGAGAGGGAGAGAGAGAGGGAGAGGGCGGGAGAGAGAGAGGGAGAGAGAGAGAGAGAGGTGGCACTTAAAATGACCCTTGAAGAAAGTGCCTAAAGAGGTGGGAAGTTAGTAGGAATTAGAAATTCCAGACATGTGTGATGAATGCATGTGTGGAGGTGGTGAGGAGGCCAGAGAAGTGCTAGGTTCTGGGAACAGCTGGCAAGCTAGTTTGGTTAGAACATAAAGTATGAAGGTGAATAATTTACTGATCTGGAAAGGTAAGTGTGAAAGGCTTTTTAACCTGCCAAGCTGAGGCATTTGTATTTTATCCGAGAGACAATGGGGTCACTGAAGCTTTTTTTTTTTAAGTCAGAGAAGTGAAATGGTTAGATTTGTCCATGCTTTAGAAGCCAAAACTGGTGATTTTGTTATGCCTATACATTGAAATACGAGGCAATAATAAAAATGCTGATTACTTGAAGGTAAAGGTTAAAAAAATTAAGTGCCATCTTTGTTCTTTATGTCTGTCTCTGGTTAGTCTATCAGTCAATAAGCGTTTATTAAGTGTCCACAATGTGCCAGGCATTGTGCTAAAGTGCTGGGGATACAAAGGAAGGCAAAAGGCAGTTCCTGCCCTCAAGGAGCTCACAATCTATAGGGAAAACAACATGCAAAGAAAGGGAAGGCCCAAGAAATCTTAGCTGTAGAAGGTGAGATTTAAACTGAGATTTGAAGCCAGGAAGCAGAGATAAGGAGAGAGACCACTGTAGGCATGGAGGACAGCCAGCAAAAATACCTGGAGCTCAGAGATGAGAATGCCCTGTTTGAGGAACAAGGAGGCCAGTGTCACTGGATTGAACAGTATGGTAGGGGTTGGAGGTATTGCACGACATAAGAAGACTGGAAAGCTAGGGAGGGACTAAGTTAGAAAGGTCTTTGAATACCAGAGAATTTTGTAATTGATAAGGGAGATGATAGGGAGCCATGAAGCTGAGTATGGGGATGGATTTAGAAAAATCAATGTGGTGGCTGAATGTGGACAAACCTGTGGCAGGGATACCATCCAGAGGGTTATTGCAACAGTCCAGGCAAAAACTGATGAGGTCCTGTACTAGTGTGGCAGCAGTATCAGAGAAGAGAAAGGAACATATTTGAAAGATGTTGCAAAGGTGAAATCAACAGCCCCTGGCAACAGACTGGAGATGGGGGTGAGTGACAGTGAGGAGTTGAGAATGACACTCAGCTTGCAAACCTGGAGAACCGAGAAAGATACTGTGGAAAGTGGGATATTGAATTGATAAGGGAGGTATGGTGGGATTGCCTAGAAGTAGAGAGTTTAAATTGTGTAACACAAATTTGTAGTGGACCCAGGCTGAATGGTTGTATGATTTCCTTCACCTTTGTTCAGCAGCACATGTATAGGAATGAAGGCAGCAGATAGTGGCAGTGATCCAAGGCTCAGGCTTGGCCAGGTGTAATCCAGGACATGATAAAGAGGCCAGGGAATCAAGAGACAAGGACAGTATAAAGTGGAACTGGTTCACCAAGGGCTTAGGATGAAGAAAAGAGGAGAGAGTGGTTAATGTAAGAGCGATGGCTGGGGAGAGAACTGAGAGTTCTAGAGAGTGGAGGTAACCATTGGTTCTGATATAAGCTGGTTCAGGGAGTTTGCCAGCAAATGTCCCCAGGTGTGTGTGGACCCAACAGGCTGTTATGCGGCAAAGGTTTCTGGTGACCCCTGTCCTTTTTTAGAATTCCTGAGGGTGACTCCTCAGTAAGGAGTGTGAGAAAGTGAGAACAGTAGTTTTCTTTCTCTTTTCTTGCTCCCTATGCAGAGTATCATAAGAAGACCCATCTCACCCACTACACATTCATGTTAATTTCAAGTTGAGCTTCCCTGGGAAACCTGTGGATTCATCTCCAATCGACAACTTGGTCACCTTCAATTGGCTTCAAAATCCCGGTATCTGTTACTGCTCTTCCTTCTAGCTCCTGTTCAGACTTGGTTGGTCCTTCTGTCCTTCCGAACTTCCTGAACATGTCTACTATCTTATTACCTCTAGGCTCAAATACAAAACTCCCTGGCTGGATTTGAAAGTTCTCTACTACAAAGTGTCAATTCATCCATCTCACTTTGTCACATATTACTCTCCTTCAGTTTTACAAACAATGAGCCATCTCTCATCTCAATGCCTTGGCACAGCCTGCTCCCCAAGCCTGGAACGCACTTCCTTCTCTTAGGATTTGTAGTTTCCTAATGTCTCATTCTACGTTAACACTTTCCTAATCCTTCCATTTGCTAGTGCCTTTCTCCAAAAACACTTCTTATTTATGTATTTATTTTATACATCATGTAAGTGCATGTTGTCTCCCATATAAAATGTAAATTTCTTGGAAAGAGAGACTTTTTCTTTTGCTTGTTTTTGTATCCCCAAAGCCTAGCACAGTGCTTGGGACAGTAGGGGGGTTAACAAATACCTCCTGACTGACTGGCATACCTACCCTATGCCTAGCTAATCAATCAATCAATCAAACTTTTATTAAAACCTACTATGTACCAGGCACTGTGTTAGGCATTGAGGATATGGATATAAAGAATGAAAGAATATCTTCTGAAAAGGATCTTACATACTAACAAGAGACAAGTACATTAGAAAGTACATGGAAAATAAATGTAAAGAGAGCAAATACAGAATAATTAATTATAAAGTAGTTTGGGAAGTAATTTAGCTTAGTAAATAGAGTGCTGGGCCTGGAGTGAGGAAGGCCTGAGTCCAAATCTAATCTCAGACACTTTCTAGCTGTGTGACCCTGGGCAAGTCATTTAGCTTCTGTTTGCTTTAATTTACTGCAGAAGAAAATGGCAAACCACTCCAGTATCTTTGCCAAGAAAACTCCATGGACAGTATGATCCATGGGGTCATGAAGAGTCAGGCATAACTAAACAACATGTTTGGGAAGGAAGGCACTAGCTGATGGAGGGATCAGAAGAGGTGTCATGAAGAAGGTGGTGCCTGAACTCCTCATTCTAATTAATTAATCTAATCCAGCCCAAAGTTCTCTTCTAGTTGCACATACAGTCAGTACCATGTCTGCCTAGAATCTTCAGCTAACTCTCCATTTTTTATCTGCACCTCTACATGGTTTGAACTCCTAGAAACATGATGCCCCCATACCAGTGCCCTCTGGTGAAGCTCCTGCTCCCTCGCTTTCCAGCTTCCTCCACTAGACTGTTAAGCATCTTGAAAGCAGGGATTGTCTTTCTTGTTCTTATCTGCATCCTCACTGCTTAGCACAGTGCCTGGCATGTAGCAGGTGTTTAATAAATATTTACTGAATTGAATCACTGAGTACCACAGAGTTTAGCACGTAAGTGTTACCAAACTGGTTTATGTTTTATCTCTCCAACTTCATCATAAGGTTCCTACAGGGCATGCATGCATGAAATCTGCCTTATGTTTCTTTTACAGTGGTTTCCTCATTTCACTACATATTCTCTACCACACATCTTAGAGATCTTTTGCTTTTCATTTTGCCTCTTCTCTCCATTGTCTCTTTCACTTTCTAACTTGTATTATGCTCCTCTGTGTTATAACATGTTGGGTACATACCCTGTGTTCTCGTAGGTAAGCTCCTAGAAGGAAGAACTCTTTTCTTGATATCTGTGTATCCTTACAGTGGAGCACATGATAGGTTCTTAATAAATGCCTTCAAGTGAAATTTGAATGGAAGCTTTTATAGCTTCTACAAGATTCTTCAGTCCAACATTTATGGCCAGATACTCTAGAGAGTTGTACCACAAAGGCTATGTTCTATCTGTAGACCTTTGCCAAGAAGGGTAGGAAGTCTCTTTCGGTGGGGGAGGGGAAACAGCAGCACACTGAGCACCTGAAGTTCTCACCAGTAACCTCTCGGACAGGGAATCTGCCTGGTCAGTTTTTTGAGCACTGTTCTGTCTTTCTAAATGTCCCATATTTAGCATCTGTAGGAGCTGTGAAGGGAGTACCTGAGGAAAGCTGGCCCTAGAAATATAAAAAAACATGCCACTGAACTGACCCTGTATTTCCATGGTACCAGTTGGAGTGAGCCTAGCAGAAAAAGACCACTAAAGAGCAGAAGAGTGGGCAAGCTCTGGTGAGTTACCATTCACTGAGTGCCATTCTCCTATCATAAACCCGAATGGAGCCATCACCAAGGCCGGCCACAATGAGTGAGCGGTGAGAGTCACAGGAGAGGCTTGTCACACAGCTGTCTGCACCCGTGGGGATATCCTAAGGTACAAAGAGAGAGATCAAAATGTAGACAACTGCAGAGCATCTAAGTGTAGTCTTCTCATAAGGAATATTCCCGGGGGCTTCTTGAGAATGCTGAAGGAGCTATCTGATCCCCTATTAGTCTTTTCAAAAATAACCTGACGCATTTGACTGAAATCCCTCCTTCTCCCTTGTTGTGTGACATTCAGGGATGTTATGTCCATCCAGAGAAGTAGTCAGAAAGTCTTGAGGAAGCTAGGAGTAGAAGGGAAAAGTAAGAAAACTCTAAGAGCACAGAGGCACTCGTTCCTACAGTATGAATGATAGGCCAATTGAACCTCAGCTCCACCAGCCTGGAAAGGAAAAGCTATAAACATGCATCTCCCAGGAGACCATGTAGCTCACAAACACAATCTAGTAATGACTGTCTTTCAGGTCCAATTAAACTTTCTAACAATATATTCCACCCTTCCTAAAAAGAAAGACAAAGCACATTTGGCAGGGAAGAAGCCTCGTTATCTCTTCCTAAAACTTCTAATTAGTTAAGGAAAATCTCCAGGAGGAATTTTCCTTCCTATAAAGCATCCCTCCCCCTCCCTTCCTGATGGTCATAAACGCTGCTGGAAGGGCAGCAGTGGTGATAAATGCTTGATAGGAAAGAGCAGAAGACAAAAAAAAAATGGGCCACAGGAGAGAAAAATGCTTTCAGGAATATAAAAAGATTTTGCAATTAACAGACACATAGAAAAAGAAATCCAACATATATGAAAAGCTAGAGATTACCACATTAACTAGGAGCTCCCATTAAAGAATACTATTTTTCTATGCAGCAAATCAGAGTACAAATCTGTAATTAGCATCCTTATATCTCTATGAAAGAAAATACTACCAGGGGAGAGGAAGGGAAAACTCAAATAGATAAAACCATTGATTAGTTAGGGGAAGCTTTTCTGTATCTCTCGATCTGTTCTATACCTTAGCAGAGGCCTTTCAAACAAAGATGAAGAAACAGAACCTCTAGGGAACTCAAACTCCCTCTGGTTGAGGGTGACTTCCTCAGTATAGGAATTATATTTTACTAAGAAAAAGAAATCTGTCATTTCAGGGGAACATTTTCCTAACGAGAATAACAATTTCTCCAGAAAAAGATGCCAATTAGAGCTGTGCAGTTCCACTGGCAGTGATTTAATAACAAGAGGGAGTGTGAAACAAAAGATGACAAGCTCCAAAATAGAAGGTCAAAGGTGTCCAGAGGATGAGAATGCAAAGTGTGAAGGTGGTGCTATCGGGCCAGTGCCCTAGGTGGCAGTTCTGCAAGCTGCAGTTCCCCACCTGGTGCACACGTGGCCGCCAATGAGAATATTGCCTGCCACAGAAAGGAAATAACGGTAAGAAAGAAAAATAGTTTTAATTTAACAGCTACAAAAGGAAGGGCAGCTTCTAACAACTGGGAAATAATCAGGCCCTCCACACATTGCATTAGCTCACTTCACACCTTTTTTCTATTTTAGTTTTGGGAGCACATGCACTATACTTGTCCTTCTCTGACAATGTCAGGTTCTTTCTAACCAAACATCTAAGCTGGGGATCCAAGTTGGTCAAGGATGTGAGTTGAGAGTGGAAAACAACTATTTTCCCCTAGAAAAGAAATCTCACCCTTAGAAAAATTCTCAACTCATGAAGTTCTGGGGATAAAGGAAACCCCTGCACTCTAAAGTCATCTCAAACACTATTCTGAGAGAAGCATCTGGCTCCCCTCCCTCTGCTGCTTCTGACCAGACCTACATTAGCTCTCTTCCCTCCTTTCTTGGCCCTCTGTCAACTTTCCAGGGTGTCTTGAGCAAAACTAATTTACTTCTCTCTCTCTCTTTATTAAAATTGAAAATAAAAAAAATGTTTTCAGAAGCACACAGTCGAATAATTAATCATTTTAATTTAAAATATTTTCACCCTACTGATTTCTGATGTTCCCTAATTTACACAGATAAAATAATATTTGGAAATAATTAGGATTAGCATAGGCTTAATTACGCTGCAATGTAGGGTCAAAGTGTCATAATTAATGTTCATCCAGGGGTAATTAACTTCTATAAGCTTTGAAGTCTAGTCTTCATTTGTCCCCAATAGTGAAGGCTTTTTTCCTGTAGAACTTGCCTCCTCCCTGAAATAATTTAAGTTTTACCACAATTCCCTTTTAGTGATGATGCATTGCTTGGAAAGGTAGAATCTATTTCTCTATAATTACAAAGAGAAGAGGAACCTTAAGAGAGAGTTGAAGGCAGAGCTGAACTTTCAGGAAAAAAAAAAAAGATGAAAACTGAGATGATAATGGTCCACATTATCTATGAGGTACAGTAGAAAGAAGGCTGAATTTGAAAATAGAGGATCTGAGTTCAAATCCTAGTTCCAAGACTTATTTACTTATATGATCATAGGAAAGTTATATAAACCTCTAAGGCCTCACTTTTCCTCAATTATAAAATGGGGGAGTAGGACAAGATGAACTTGAAAGCTCCTTTCAGATCTGAATCTACGATCTCTACAACTGGTGCCCAAACACCCTGAATTGGAAGCATCTTAGAATAGCTGATACACTCTCTTTGGCAGCACTGGAATTGAGAAAAATGCCAGGGTTCTAAAAGAATGATAAAAGGAGCAGGCTAACATGTTCCACCAGTCAAGACAAGCACAGTATTTTTTACCTGCACTTTCATCTCTCTATCTGTGTCCCAGATTCGGATAATCCGTACATCTCCTGAGGTCATGAGGAGGCCAGTCTCTTGTTCCCAGTCCACTACCATACCTGCTCCTATAGAGAAACAAAGAGTATGCGTTACATGGAGAATTCCCTCAGCACTGATTTAGAGAGTCATAGGTGAAAGCAAGCCTTGCGTAATTAGCGCATTTAGTCAAACATTTCCAAAAACCTCATGAAACTGACTAAAAGAAAATTTATTTTCTGAGCTCAGGATCTAGATCCCAAAGAAGGGTGAACATGCTCTTTTAAGTATTTATAAAATTTGTAAAAGGTTAACCATGACTTGGATTACCATAATGCACATATCAACAAATCAACATGTACTTATTAAGGCTTACTATGTACTACGTACAAGTGCTAGAAACTGTTTGGGGTAAATAGCTTAAGAGAGAAAAAAATGGAATGACGTTGCTAGACTTTCAGGTTCAGGTTAGAAGAAATGGACTAGTTTAAGAGATAGGACATAGCAACCTTCATATCTGATGTTTTGTTTGACCTGAGATCTCAAGGGTTTGGGGCCTTCTTCCAATGATGTGGATCATGTTCTATCCATTTCTTCTCAGTATGTGATCCTTAAGTCCATTTTCTTCCTAGGTCCTCTACTGTGGGTTTACCCAGCATGTTGGGCTCCTCCTCTAGATCTCTTGACAGTCGTAACTACTACTTTAGTACACCATCATCCCATCAGTTATCCTTGTCTTTGGGCTCATGACTGACCTGCTTTATTTTCTGATCATACTTTTTTCTTGAATAATCATTTTTATAGTGCTTCTCTTACATAGTTCTTTGTTGATAATATGTTGCTGCCTAGTCTCAATCATGCCAGCCTAAACAAAGTAACAAGTTCTCCATTCTCATGGAGTCATGGATTGACTGGTTTGGAAACTCAAGATATTACTAAACACTCATCAAATGGACTGATGGGTGAGAATGAACATTTAAATTAAATTAAATTAAAGGGAACAATCCCTAATCCTTCCCCCTGTCCCACTCCCTGAAATTAAAAGGGAGCTTATTGAGGTGGTGATTAGAACTATTTTCTTTTAGCTCTCCAGAAAAAACAACTCTTGAATGGAATTTCAGCCTTTGTGGGTAATCAAATGATGGACCAACAAGGATGTATTGAGTGTTTATTAAGTGTCTGCTGTGTGTCAGATACTGTGCTGGTTGTTGAACACACACACACACGCACACACACATTTTTGAGATGGTTTGTGTCCTCAAGGAGCTTATATTCTACTAGAGGAATACAATATGATCATACAGTAAATGTAGCCTATTTATCTGGAGAGTAGAGTGTGTTAGGTAGAGTAGCGTGTAATCAGCCTAAAAACCTGATGGCTAGCAAGGCAGCTTTCAATGAACCTTAAAAGAATTTTAAAAGCTATAGCTAGGAGACTGTATTTTAATCTAACGGCTTCTTGATCAAAGTGTAGTAGCATGGTCAGACCTGTGCTTTTGTACTACACCATCACTTTGGCAACTGTGTAGAAGATGGATTGGAGAAGCAAGAGACCAGAAGCAAGGAAACCTATTAGTAGCCTTTGCAATCATCCAGGTGGGAGATAATAAGGACCTAGACTAGAGTGGGTACAGTGTGAGTACAGAGATACTGAAGTGGTAAAAGGGATAAGATGGAGCAATTGAGTGGTTATGTAAAGAAACCACTGTGAGCAGTCTTTGAAGTGGGGTAGAATGTATCAGGATGACATCTCATTTCCTCTTAGGAGGGCCTGACACCAAGTGAAATAGCCACACTTCTGTATTCTTCCATTCATAAATATCCCTAAATTAGCCCCAAAGGATATTCACTTTGGGACATACTGCCTACTCAGGCTCCCAAGACTTGTCCTATAATATATAACCGTCTACATACAAACTTAATTGATAAACTCATTCTCTATATATGTTTCATTTTAAAGGGTTTGTTCACATTAGCTAAGATTTTCCCTAAATGGTTTGCTCTGAAGGCAGTCAATTATCAATTATCTTTCACTTCTGGTGCTGGGAGGTAGGCTGACCTCATATATGATGCTTACTTGTATAGATTTCTACTCACAAATTCCTTCATGCATAAAAATAATTCCTGGCCTAAGAAATTGGAGATAAACTTCAAAGAGTGGTTGACTGGCAGGTTCTACTATCTTGGAGGAAGAATGTATCCTTTTCTTTTAAATTTCTAATGCATTGCTGCCTGTTTTCATATAGCTGAGATGAAAAAACATGACATCTTCTAAATACTTCCAGCATGGGACACTACCAGATAGGGTTATTTGTGAAGAATAACTCTTTTATTCTCTACTTTGTGTTCAGGAAGAGATGACTTTCTTAGGCCTCAATAAAGCCTGAGGAAATTACGCTGGTGAATGAATGAAGTGAATTAAGCCTTCTGATGATGCTGATAAAATGAATGGAGGAAAAAAAGGTACTTGGGTGAAATAAGGTGTGTGTGTGTGTGTGTGTGTGTGTGTGTGTGTGTGTGTGTGTGTGTGTGTGTGAATTTCAAGATAGGAGTAATGGGCAAAAGAGGAAAGAATCTTAAAAGCAAGGTCAAAGATGGTCAGCATTGTTATCTAACAGGCAATCACAGGGAATGAAACACATGGAAGTTACTGGACATTTCTATTAATTAGAATACTCTTTCCCTTTTCTTATTTTTAAAGACCGGTTCTCCCTATTTTGGCCTGGTTAGAAGTATAGGGCCTAGTACTCCTAGGCTAATCCCACTATTGGCATGGGACCTTTGACTGGACCCATTTCTGATCGGGGTTGATTCACTCCTCCTTAAGTGATCTGGTGATGCTCTGCTCTTAGACAGGAAGGGAAGGGAATCAACGTTTATATTACCACCTACCATGTGCCAGCCACTGTGCTAAGTGCTTTACAAATATTGTCTCATTCAATCCTAACAACCCTGGGAGGTAGGTGCTATTTTTATTTTCAATTTACATTTGAGGAAACTGAAGCAAACAGAGGTTAAGTGATTTGCCTGGGATCATACAGCTAGTATGTATCTGAGATTGGATTTGAACTCAGGTCTTCCTAACTCTAGGTCCAGCATTCTTTACACTGTACTATCTAGCTGTCTCTATTAATGTCCAATTTAGTGTGGACATCTGAATGAGTTAGCCCACTGCAGCTCACTCAATAGATTCATCAGCCTATGCTTCCCTATTAATCATAGGCACAGATCACTACTCCTGGTAGGAGATGGGAGTTTCATTCAGGTAACATTTATAGAGTGCCTACTACGGGCTAGGCATTGATCTAACAAAACGTTCATGCAATCGTGGGCAGCATTAATAGAAGTCTAGCAATGTCACCAAAGTAGGTAACAGTTCCACTCTATAGCAATCCAACAATGGAAAGGTCTGCCCTGGTAGAGCTCATTTCCAAGAACAAGTGGTTCTGTCTAAGAATGGATGACCAGGACCAGTTCAGGGACTAGGGAAAGGAGGCATGAGGGTGGAGAGGGGGAAGTTTGGAATAGTTGATCTCTAACATTGCTTTTTAACAATTAAGATCCTATAATTCTAATTCACACATTTTTACCATGTGAAAATGGTGGGGGTGAATTCTTGGGTATAGGTGCAGGTAGAAATCTGTTACAGAAGAGCAGAACTATTTTAACTTATGAAAACCCAGTAGACTTCCCGAACCTCCATTGTGAAAACTCTGAATCCTACTAAGGTGCAGAATCAATTTCTGGTTTGCAGTTCTCTCTACTAGGTTCTTAAATAATTAATGTTTTACTGGTTTTGAATAGAACCAAAGAAATGTAAGTAATCAAGAAGGACTACTAAAAGAATCAAGACTTTGGGTAATCCACAGACATCAAGGAAGTACTGATGTAATTTGATATGTATTTGACATATTGTACCTCACACTGACATTTAATGAACAGGAGGTAAACTGTTAAATATAAAATTTGGACTAGTACTAGAGGGCAAGAATAGGAAGTAGACCATGCCACTCCTTTCCCATTTTTATCCAGAACTCACAAAGGGGACAGAGTCATTAAAAGCTAAAATGATACTTACATGATTAGTAAAAATATACATCAACACTCTCTATTGGAAGGGTATATAAATTGTAAGTCAGCCACCATGATTGCCTTTGGTCTAAGAAAGGTAGCAAAATAACCATTCTTTTTATTAATAACCTGCTGGTCTTATTAATAAAATGATTAAATTACCCAGAAAAAACATATACATCAATGGGGCTTAGTTAGCATTTCCATGGGTAGTTGAGATCTTTTCATACTCCTGAATGGAAAACAATTCCTAAGCAGGGTCCTTCCTCGTGGGTGTCCCATCCCACCAACGCCTTGTGTGTGTGTGTGTGTTTTCCTTTACAGGCAGGAATGCCTTCTGCTTCATCTCTGCCCACTGAAATCCATCACGATTCCACTCAAATTCTACTGCTTTCTTTAAACCTTTCTAAACTGCCTGAGCCACAATTAATTCTTACATCTCCCAAGTAATTTTATCATTTTGTATTTCATCTTATGCCCTCTACTTTGTGTTCATGTCTTATTTCCTCTACTAGATTGTAAGCCCTTTGTGGATAAGGACTGTCTTTTATTCATCTTTGGATTTGTTGCCTAGTGGAGAAGAGTAGGACTCTCATCATCTTCCTTACAGATACTATGCTTTTATTAAGTCAGTCTAAGACTGCATTAGTTTTTTTGAGTAGTCAAGTCATGTATGACTTCTATCGAACTGGAAGACAACTAAGATCTCTAAGCTGTTTTAGTCTCATATTAATTGCTAAGTTATGTAGGATTTTACATTTATCTGAATTACATTTTACCTTGTTTGCACATCATTCCAGCCATCAAGATGTTTTTTGATCCTGAATTCATTACCATTCCAACTTTGTGTGATCTTCAAATTAACTAAGCATTATTCACCTATAATGACACTGATCCACCAGTGAGGATGATAAGAATGAGTCAGCATTCATAGAGTGCAAAGCAACTCTGAAGTGCACTTCACTCTCAGATTGGGAAAGATGAAAATGTAAATATTGGAGGAGATTGTAGGAAAACAGGTACATCAGTCCACCATTGGCAGAGAAGGAAATTTGTAGGATCATTCTTGAAAGCAATGTGGAATTGTGCCCTCCCTCCCAAAGCTACTAAATTGTGTATACTCTTTGACCCAGCAATACCGCTAGTAGGAGCCCAAAGAGACCAAAGAAAGAGGGAAAGGGTCCACATGTGCAGTATTCTTTATAGCAGCTTTTTTTTTGTAGTGATGAAAAATTGTAGACTACAAGGGGTATTCATCAATTGGGGAGTGGCTGAACCAATTATGATATATGAATGTAATAAAATACTATGGTGATAAGAAATAATGAAAAGACCAGTTTCGGTAAAACCTGTTTAGACTCATATAAATTGATGTAGCCTAAAATGAGAGGAACCAGGAGAATAATTTTTAAAACAACACCATTGTTAAAAAAAAAAAAACCAAACCAAAACAACTCTGAAAGACAATATGGTGAGATCTGAGCAGTGGGGGACTATGGGACTGTGTAAGGAATGAACTCACCCAGGTTGGAAATGGAGCAGGTGGGATTGAGCCCTTAAGTGGGTGCTGTACTTCCAGCCTGGGTGAATAGGGGAATACAATTTCCAAAAACAATGAATAAAAAAAACCAACAGTCGTCTTGACTCTAATTTCAGAATTCTCTCCATCAAAAGATCTACTCTAATCTTGTCTATTATTCTATGGTATGTTTTATTTCTATTCCCAGTGGCATAGTGGAATGAGAATTGTCAATGGAATCTGAAGTCTTAGATTTGAATTCTACCTCTAATATTCAGGGTTGCTGGAACTTTGGGCAAGTTCCTTGACTTTCCTGGACTTCAGTTCTATTCATGTGTAAAATGAAGGGGTTGGATGGGGTACCTTATGAAGTCCTTTCCAGTTCTGCATTTTCCTATGACCTTTTCTCACTTTGTCTATTGATAGAACCACACAATATTGGAGATGGGGAGATTATCTAATTTAAATGCCTCCTTTAGAGGGATGAGGAAACTTCTTCGTAGAGGGATGTCTCAGGTGCTTTCATTAATTCTTCCTCTCCAGACTCCCACCATGCTTGAAGCAAACTCCTTTTCTCAGTCATTTTGAACTTCACTAGCCTTTCCAAGTAATTCTTGAAAACTTTCTTAGTAGAGATGGCAGTATCAACAAATCAAGTTTCTAGGGAAAGAACATTGTAAAAAACAAATAAAAATGCCCAGAGATACATCACTGTGGTTTACTTCAAAAATCCTGAACTTTATCTCTTAGTTGTTGCTCCAATTTATACTGGGTACTCCTAGAACCAGGAATATGTCTTTCTTCTCTCTTATAGACCCTGGTGTGTACACAGTTGTCAGTCAATCAGTAATAGTCATGACAACAGAAGTGAAGATGTGCACAGGGAAAATAAAGTATTTGGTTGAACCCAAGCACTTCATTCCCAAGTCTCAAGATTTTATTACCCAACAAGAGGTAAGGTAAGAGACAGGAAAAAAGAGCTTTGGCTAGCTGGAAAGCCTAGGGTATACTCAGAAATATCTCCTTGCCTATTTTATGAATATGTCTAAAAGAATGCAAAAGATCTATTTTCAAATTCCTGAATTTCATTTAAGTAGAGAAAAAAAACTGTCTTTTCAAAATATAAAACATTTCTTGAGTTTCACAAATGAAACAAGATGGCAGACTTTAAGGGAATAAAAGCAGGGTGTGGAAGAAGGCATCTGCAAAAAATAAACAGAGGGAAAATTAGGAATGTTCAGATGTGTCATTAGAGCATGCATAGAAAGGCATGTGAGGATTTTTTCTTACATTGCAACCTAGATTTACACACGAAGTTCTCAGCACATAAAATTGAACTCTATCCCTCTCTTTCATCTGCATGCATATCTATATTGGTGGGCACATGGCAGGACCTACTTGTAAAAATGGTTTTCTTGCTTCCTAGATAAAAAAGAGTAAGTACACTTTGATAGTGCATGTCAAGAGAATCAATGCCGCAATCACTCCTGTCACATAAAATAGGAAGCAAGAAGTTTGGCAAATTTACCTCTGTTTTGTTGGGAATGTTCAAGCAGTCATGTTGACTAAGTGCTGAAGCTGGCTTAGGATTTTTACTAATCTCCCCTTTCTGAACACCAGTGATGGCAAGGCTCAGAGACTAATCGATCGTTTCATTCTGGTGCAGGAAACGATGGGCTTCACAGTTTAGCTGACAGCTTATATATTTATCTTGTGAGTCAAACTGATTGTTATTTTGGATTGCCTGGCACCTTAAAGTCTGCTGCAAAACAGGAAGTAAGCAGACTGACAGTGGTATTGATAAGTGCCTCCAAAGTGTTTACATTTGTCAGCTTATTTACGGCCCATATGACAAGATAAACCTGGCAATCCTGAGATGGATACTGTCCTTACATCACTGATTGAGTTAGGTGGACAGAACTCTGTGTGGCAGTTTGAAAGGTCTCAGTTTTCTAGTTAGATTCCTCTATTTGCGGACAATGATTTTCTCCAGTTTGATCTGCTGTAATCATCACAAAAAAACAGTTGAGACCTTCATATTTCTCTCTCCTGGAAGCTTTAAGGAGGACACACTTTCTAATTAGGGCTACTGGTACCAAGGGAAAAGTCACAGGGCACACATCTTCTTGGCTGTGGGGATGGGCATAAACACTGAACAACTATAAAATCATTGGTAAGGAAAGGCTAACACTAAGAAAGTGGCCTAGGAGGAACGGCAGCCCCAGAGGGAGCTTGGGCTGCATATGAGGGCAAGCCCATCATTTTTGGTAATCTCTAGGTTTGGGCATTGTAAGTGTGGTCTTCTGGATCCACAGTGTGATGGAGGATGAGAGAACAATGCACAATCTGGTACTTTGTGAGTCAGGAATCCTGTCTACCTTTCTGTTATCCAGCTTAGATAGATACTTCATAAAATGACATAAATAATACCTGTCATTTTCTGAACTGCTGCCCCCAAAAAGGGCAATAAGGAAATTGCCAAAGAAGTTCTGTGAATACAAAGGGAGAAGATTCATGAGCTACACTCTATGTTATTTAGATCAATTCTGAAACATTAGCCAGTGTGCTAGATAGAGTCAGGGAGACTTGGGTTCAAAATCTGCTCCTACTTTAAAAGTGGGGGAAGGGACTCAAAATAAATGTCGTGTTGATTGAAAAAAATCATTTAAAATAAATAAAAGTGGAAAAATATACAGAAGAGGAAACAGATAATAAGGGCAAAGTGCTAAAACTACTATGCTAAATTTAATATATTCTATAAAAAATCAAGCAAGAGGGAAAAAAAACCCATTATCTTGGCTAAAATTAAGACCATAACTTGTGAACTACATGGAGCATATTTTGTAGGATTCCCTAAGAAAATGAAACTGTGGATCATTTCCTTTATTGGTTTCAAATGAATACTTGGCACCAAAATTCTCTCCCATCTTGAAAGACGTGTGTATGCATGTACATGCATACATGCTCATGCATGTGTGCACATACACACACGCCCACACACATCATCGCCAACAAAAAAGCAAAAACCCAATAACAACCAATAAATAAATGCATACTTCAAAATTTTTTATCTTTTTTAGCATATGGCCGATCTGCCTCTGATATTCTGAGTTCTCTCCTGATGACTTCAGGACTTTTGCTGGGTGTTATAATATAGAAAGCAAATGCAACCTAGAGCCAAACAGATGCTCTATTGTTCATCTCAACCAAGCCTTTCTCTCCCTAGCCCCCCTTTAACAAACACTGAAGTATATCTCAGGTTTAATTACTGAAATGTTATAGATTAAGGGATTAATTGACTTGTCAGGAATATGTACAAGAAAACTGAAGGAAAGTAAATGGAAGACTAACAATGCCTATGATTTTAATACAACACAGGCCTGCAAAGAAAGTGATGTTATTCAAGAGCTAAAAGAGCTCTTGCTATTCAGCTTCAAAAAAGAGTTAAACATCATTGTTTCTGTCCCTAAGTGAATTACTGTTGACCAAAGTGGGGAAAATTGTTTGGGTTTCATTCCTTTGCTTTATCTTTCTTTTTTCTCAGGGAGGGTATGGGGAATCCTTTTTACCTTTATCCCAGTCCTTAATCCTTCTACTTTATCAAAGAAGTTCTTTTACTATGGGCCCACCTCCAGCAAAGAAATCACCTGCTAACACAGGGGTCCCTCTTGAATTTTTCTTCTACTTTTATTCAGATGCCTTATCAAATTATGAATTCCATCTTCTCCTCTCCCTTAATTAATCTGTTTTCAAATGAACTATGTTTGTTTTTAATAAAAATCTCACTTGTATCTGACAGGCAAAACTTAATTCTCTCCCGCTTCTGAAGATGGTTTTGTGACTGGGTCCAGAGAAGTTCAACTTTCCCACATATATTCTAGTGAAAACCTAAGAAGAATGTGAAACTAAACAAGGACCAAGAAATTCAGGTGTGGTGGTGCATGCCTGTGATGTTGGCTGCTGGGTGGGGGAGTGGGGTGAGAAGAATAAGAGCCTGAGGTTGGTGAATTACTTAGATTCAGGAATTAACAACAATGGCAACAATATTTATATAGCACTTACTATGTGCTAGGGACTGTGATAAGTGCTTTACAAATAAGATGATTTGGTGCCCACGCTAAGTCTGGCACCAGTAAGGTGAGCCTTCGGGAGAGGGGAGCCACCAGATACAGGAGGATAGAAACAACTTAGGAAAGAAATGGACAAAGGTAAAGATTTCATCACGATGAGCAGAGGGGTTAGGCCACCATATTTCTAGTCTGGGAAAAATAGAGAGACTCAAAAATCAAAGAAGGCAACAAACAAAACAACCCCCACCCCAAACCTAAAGGGAAATGACAATAAGTTCTTTAATTCAGTTTAGGGCTGCATAGTAAAACATAGCCAGCCTGAAGCCAAGAGGGCAGGGGTCCTATCAGAAAGGACAATACAAACAAGCTAGAGCCCTGTAAGTATAGACAGATAAAGCATCAAGCACTTAATACATGCCAGGAACTGTGTATAGACCAGAGATGCTTCAGGAGCACCTGAATCAGCCTGTATGGCTCTGTACCTGGGTTTGGGAAGAAAGGAAGGAAGAAAGCTCAGAGAATATTTCTGGGTGGGGAAACTCAAGGAATTTTAGAAATCTGCAACTATTTGATCATTGTCACCTTGGAAAGATAGCCAGGAACCGCCATTATTAAGACTAGGATGCCCTGAGGCACCAGAACTCTGTCCAATAACATTCCACAGGACTTTGTATACCATAGTACTCTGAAAATGTCTAATACAGGGGATGGTCTGAAGCCAAGCAATGTTGTAAACCTAGACATCAAAGGAGAGTGGAAGCCTGTAGCAAGAACCCAGATAACTGAGAAAAGAAACAAGCAGGGTTGATCAGTGTGTCGAAGATGGGAAAGAGTAGAGCCTGACCCTGGCTCTAAATCCCAAATCAGCAACTGAGACCTGAGATATGAGTAAGCATAAAAAGACACAGAACACTGAGAAGAAATATTATTGATCCAGAAATATCCAAGAGAAAAAGTCATTAGAATAGAACTATACAACTATTATAAGCAGAGACAGACATAAGGACTACAAAAGTACATAGGAAAAAAGTAAGAAATAAAAAATAGAAGTAGAGGCAAAATAAAAGCTCTGAATGAATTGGAAGGAGAATAAATAGCTTAGAATAGAAGATGGTAAACCTGACCCAAATAACACTGAAAATTAAAATGAGCCAACCAGAAGTCATAACTACATGACGCAATGAGAAATATGTAAAGCATCTATATGAGAAACAAATGATATGAAAATGTGTCAAGGAGGGAATTTAAGAATTATTTCATTGGAGTCTCTGAAAACTTCCATGAACAATGACAAGGAAAAGTATGGTATTCCTTTTCAAGAAATCAATTGATTAAAAACTATTATTAGAGTGAAAACAGAAAGAACCCACTAGTCATCTCTTAAAAGAAATCTTAAAATGACAACTTCCAGAAACATCAGTCAAAATCTAGAGCTTCCAGGCCAAAGAAAAGATACTACATGCTACCACAATGAAAGAGTTTCAGTAACAAAGGCACTCAGTAAACAATAAATGCTTGTGTCCTTTCTGCCTTCTCAGAAAAGAAATAAGGAAAAAAAGGGTAATTGTTTAACCTGATACTTTTTTCCTAGACCACTATGAAAGTGAAAAAGTGGAAGAGCTGGCCCGTCTTTGATGTTATGTGGTCATCTTAACCTCCTGGCTTTTCTCAAAGTTCATTCTTATCCCTCAGTTGCTAGTAGGCCTTCCCCTAGAAATTGCTGTGCAGTTACTTGGTATATATTTTGTATTTCCTTTTTTTGTATATTTTGATTACCCTGAATAGGATCAAAGGATCATAGATTTAGGGTTTGAAGGGATTTTGGAGGGCATTCAGTCTAACCTCTTATTTTACAGGTGAAAAAAATGAAATAATTTGCCCAAGTTAGGTTTCAAAGTTAGGTCCTTCAATTTCAAATTCAGCTCTATTTCCCCTGTGCCTTGTTACTTCCCATTTCTTGTGGAATATCTTTGAGGAGAGGTGTCAGTCTCCCTTTTGTCTTTGTAGTCAATGCTTAGGCACGTTTTTTTTTTTTGGCCTAGTCTGTGATTTTATTGGTGAAGAAAACTCCCAATGAGGAAACTCAGTCAAATTATATCAGTGGAGGCTCTGCAATTTAATCCTCTTAGAGAATTACATAGGACATGGATAGGTTAGCTTAAGTGACCTGCCCAGAGTCCCACAGCCAGGATGAGTCAGAAGTAGGTCTTGAGACCATCTTTTCCTGACATAAAGCAACTCTTTATCTTTTATAACATGCTGCCCCTTAAAACAGATGGCACTAAATAAATGCTTATTGAATGAATTGAATGAATGATATATAAAAACAAAGGCCAATAATACATTTTTTTTAAGAAGAAAAGAAAAAGATCCCCTTGGAAGAAATCTCTCCAACTTCTTTTCATATATGGAACTGCCTGATGCTTGAGCACTCAAAGGCACATTATTGATTGGCACATGGCCTATTTGAGTTATGGGGTAGAGTTCTGGCCTGTTTCGCTCTAACAGCATTGATACGACAGTAGAGGCAGTAGTAATGGCAAGCAGAGTTGTCAGTGTTTGCTTAACTTGCTCTGATTTCCTGCTTATTGAGTGGGGAATTCCCTTTGATCAGATCCTACTAATTTTAGACTTTGTATCTGTCAGTGAATTTCTAAAGGAACAGAAAGTGAGGAGGATAATGGTACACTGGTAAGTTCCTGTCAGTTCCCTAATGATCAGAGGGAGTGCAAAGGTTTCAAATTAAAGGATTCTGACTCATAGCTTCCCTTTCACTCTATAGTCTAACATAATCAGCTCTTTTTTGGTAATCACACTATCTGCATTTTAGTCCTCAGCTAATGAATATTAATAATTAATCAAAGACCCAAGATTTATGTCAATGTTCACACACATAAAAGTTTAGACAACCTTTTTAATGCACACTGCCACAGCAACAGAGGAAGAACTCTTTATGTCCTTTAGGTCATGGGGCAGAGCTTGGAGGCACAGTCAAAGAGGGGAGATATGTGCTGTATTTTCAGATTTCAGCTTTTAAAGTTAGTACTGGGTTACTTCTGACAAACCAGTGTTGATTTAGAACTGGGTATTAAAGGATTAGTATTGATTAATACTGAGTTTCTTTTGAACTCATTTAGGGCAAACCATTTTGACCTACAGAAGTCACTATAATTCCATGCCTACCCTTTCTGGCTTCCTATTACCAAGAATTCAATCAATTATTGAGCTGAAAAGGTCATCTAGTCAAACTTCTAGATTTCACATAGAGGTACAGTTCAGTACCTGAACCAAAGCATATAAATGTATTCCGTCAACAATGCTTTATTAAATGCTTACTGGGAGAAATGTACTGTGCTAGGCAGTAAGAAAACAAAGGCAAAAATGAAATGGTGTTTCCTTCATTAAGGAGGGAATAAACATCTTAAAGATTTCCAAGGAAGATGAGCAATTTCCCTGAAGAGCTTATTTCAGTGCTTAATTACCCTTTCTTATTAAAAAACATTTTTTCCTTTTGTCTAATTTAAATCTTTCTATGACAATGTAAGTAAGCCCTTTTCTTAGGATTTTTGTCTCTGCACATGGAGATTCAATGGTCAATATGTTTCTTAGAACTTTTCCTACAGTTCGAAGAATTTAGATTTTTTCACTTTAAGCAAAATAATCCTAAACCTGTTAGCCTTGCTTTATTTCATATATTCTGTACTTTTCCAGCCATAAATGCTTTAGAAAGTGTGATTCAGTACTTTCTCTGCTGGCTTCTGGTTTTCAAATCTATGATTCTCATAGTCCATCCTTAATAATTCTGACAGATAACCCAAGTCTTGAGTTTCCTAAATAATTTTGCTTTAGGAGTTACCTGGCTAGGAATGTCATTTTTGCCATTAGTTCAAAGACAGCAATGAATAACTAAAAGCTAGATTATGACCAAACAATCTACTTGAGGGATGATCACACATTGAACCTTCAGCTCTAAAAATTAAAGGTGAAAGAATGTATTCATTCTCTTTTTAGTGAGCCTCAATCTTCTAAAACTTTCTATCTAAATGGCAAAAAAACTCCTAAGTTTCAAGCAGAAATGTGGTAGCTTGAAATTTAAATGTGTAAAATAAGCCAAACATAATTTGGAAATCTGTAACCAGTGTCATTCAGATGTTCTGGTAATCTACAATATTATTTACTTACAAATTCCATGTTTATATGTGGAAGTTTCTCATGAAAACAGATATTTCAAATGGTTTAGTGCTTAGGTCTGAAAGAAATCCCTCAAAAATACAGAGACCTCTTGAAAGAACAAGTGGGAAAAACCACTTTCTAGGTTTGTTCCAATGGCTATGTTCTTCCTGTAAGCCACATCTAAATCCAATTAGAATATTCCATTCATCTGTACATAGTTTTACAAGAATACAGTCATAATGAAGAAATTCAAGATTACTGGATTTGGATATGGATTATTTTTCTTTCAAATAGTAGGGGAAAAGTGGCTTCAGACGTGGAGAGACAAAAATAACACTAGTCCCCTTATATAGAGAAAATGTTCAGTGCTTGGAGATTAAGCAGGAAAAATGTACATAAGAGTAGTGATGATAAGACTGGAACTTTAAGGCCACTGGCACGTGCTTTTTGAAAGAGCCCAAAGAAAGAACAACTATTAGATGAAACATTCAAATCTCATTTTTAAGAAGGTGGGCTATCTTCTCAGTTCCTTATAATTATCCAGTTTCTTCACTCAGACATATCCTATTTGCATTGGTCAACTTTATCCTAGTATTTAAGAACTCTGTCTAGCTTAAACACAGGTAACAGAATAAAGCAAAAGAAGCAAATCTAAATTCCTTGACCTTATCTCCCGGTAGCAAAAGAACCTAGAAGATGTGAAAAGGAAAATAACAACAAAAAAATTAACTTTAAACATCAACAAAACAAAGGCAAGGACAGGTTCCCAGTCTCCCCCAGTACCCTGCATGGTTGTAGTTAAGAGGAAAGAAGGCACTCACCTCCCTGCTTACTTCGGTCAAGATAGATTGAAACCCTTCGGGTCAGACCTGTGAGGAAATAGGGATTACGGGATTGGTGCTAAGGGTAAGTTGGTCAAGCAAAGCAAAATAAATTAAAACAAAACAAAACAAGATTAGGAAGGAAACTCAAAAGAGAAAGAAAAGTGGAATTAGTGCAGAAGAGGATGTTCAAGTTCACAACATGCTTCCACCCAAAGGGAAAGGAATGGTTTAGTTGTGCCAACCTGCCTAGGAAATTATTCTACTTGGGAAACATGAAAACAATTAACATTACCTAGCTAATAACATTTATTTGATTATCAAAAATTTTTTTCCTGTGGAATGTGCATTGTCTAAATGCAACATAAATGACCAATTTAACTTCCGTAAATGCAGCATCAACTTGGCCACAGTTGAGGATGGGTGAAAGGCCAACAAGGAGCTGAAGGGACTGAGCAGGTTCTTTGGAAGAAAATCAAGATAAGTAATGAACATGTCCAGGGATAACCAAATTTACAGATGCTCAGTTTTGGGGAGGTCAGTTTATGGTAAGAAATCAGCAGTGGAGGGGATTAAGTTCAAACTATCCAAAAAACAACTTCTCCAAGAAAGCAGGAGAAATGTCAGAGTGGTAGAGCTTGACTAAATGCAGGATAATAGGGATCCGTTGAGATATATAAGACTGCTTGGTGAGGAAATGAAGCTGCTTCTTCTGTCAAAATAAATAGCTCTATGCTGAAATCTTTCTCATTTAAGAGTTGGAACAATAACACATAGTGACTCAAGGGAATTCAAGTCAGGATACTGCTTCCTGAAATGATTCTTCAGGTGGTCTCATCAACCAATTCTACTCCACAATCTGGGCATCTGAAGAGGGAAGATCTTGAACAAAAATCTGCTTTGACTCTCTAATCACTTCTTGATTTTTGTAAGTAATTCAAGGATGCATGGGAAAGTACACACAATACTGTGTCCTCAATGTACACATGTGTAATGTTAATGTAAGGTTAATGGTAGGTGAGAGGAAGAGTTAAAGATCTTTCCCACCCATTAATAGGCCTCAATACTTTTTGTTAATTTCTTTTGAGGCACTGGGTCAGAGGGTCGTGCCCTCTGGCTCTGAAAAGCATATAAATAGTCTGAGGCAAGGTTTTACTTTGGGGCTTACTCATTGGAAGTGTTTGTTTGGCCAGATGAAACTCTGGGTAGCCACTAAGGAATCCCCCTGACTTTGAAAATCCAGATGTTGGTGCTTCTCTCTCTGGTAACTATGTATATATGTAATGTTCAGACAATTGGATCTGTTTGTTGATCTGTGATGTATGTATTGCTTATAGTCAGACAGTTGGAAGCCCTGTCTGTTGGTCTTTATTTCTCTGTTTGTATTTTCTCTTGAGTTCAGGGTGCTGACTTTTTCTCCTGAACTAAGTGAATGATATATGTGCTTGATTAAAGTAGATTGTTGACCCCTCAAAAGTTGCTTTCCTTTTAGAAAAGCAGATCTAAGAACTTGTACAGCAGGCCCTCCTGTGTATGCTGGGGTCCTTGCTATTACAATACGTGGTCAAACTGCTTCTGTGATGATGTAGAGACTTTGTACAATTTTCGCTTGATAATCAAAGAAGCAGAGAACCACTGGAAGAGAGTGCCACTCTCATCTCATAATATGAGATCTATCACATAGATCAATACATCAAATCACCTTCTGAACTAGGCTACCTAGCCAGTAACACAAAGCATGACCAGAATGCTAGAGAACCTTAAGACTACTGAAGACTCTGCCCAGGGCAAATAGTTTTACTAGTATATTTATGAAGAAGTGAGAACAAGACATGAAAAATAGTATTGGGAAATCCTATCTCCTTCCTTTTCAGCTTATCACTGTATGTTAATTCTCTGCCTTGGAAGCACATAAGACTTTCATTTGAAGATTCTTCAGATTTGTGCACTGCTGCCTTTCTAATACTTCTGGAAATTTTTCTTATATTATTTCCTGGAATATGGAAACATGAACTTTTAAAATATTTTCTGAGGAACCAATAATTCTTATTAAGCTTGTTTCTTTTGTTTTGATTTGTAGAGATCTGTAGTATTTGAGTTTTGCCATTCTGGTTTAGTTTTATTGCTTGATCTTCTAATTTTATGCATCTTTTTTTTTTTTTTATCACCTCTGAGCCCCTCTTCTCATCAGAGACTACTGTTTCACTAAGATTTTTCCACCACTAGTAGGTAGAGTTAGGTGTCAGTTAGGTGTCAGTTTTCATAATTGTGAATTCTTCCATCAGGAATGTTTTTTCCAGTGGTTTTTCCTTTATATCTCTTATTATTGACTCTAAATCTGTAGGTTCCTGGAGCTTGTCCATTTTCTCTTTTGACAGTAGACTTATTGCTCTTAGAGTTTTGTTCTTTCTTTCTGGAGATTTCTCCTGACTTTCTTTTATTCATTACATGATTCTTTTTACTTTACTCAATCCTTCATATTTGCTATTCGTTTTCCTGTGAGAGCTCTTTTCTTTTCTCTTTTTTTCTTCTTTTCTTTTATGTAAGACACATAGTGGTATCTTAGGATTGTGTGTGAGGGGAGTTGGGTTCAGTCCCCCATCTTGCTGAAGAAAGGCTCTTGTGTTCTCTCTCCTTATTAGTTAATCAACATCTATTAAGTACCTACTATGTGTCAGGCACAGACACTATTGCTAGGCACTGAAGATACAAATATAATAAAGAAAACTCTCCATTCACAAGGGACTTATATTTTAATGTAGGAGAAAACAAGAACAAAAAAGAATATTAAAAATAAATATGAAGAGAATAAATATAAAGTAGTCAATTACAAAGTGTGGAAAGGCTTATTGTAGAAGTATTTGGACTGTATCTGGAAGAAACACAAATAATGAGGTGCAGGTGAAGATGTAGGACACAGCTAGCAGTGTGAAGGTGTGGAGATATAAGAAGAGTCGTTGTTCTAGTCCTTTTGTTTAGCTTTAAAATTTCCTTTACAACATGGGCCCAATCTATATTTCTAGTCTCATGAATTTTCATGCATGGCTCAGTCTATATATCCAGCTTCACTTTATATTAACGAGGAAGGTTTCTGCAATCTTCTCAGATATCAGAGTTCAGGAAGGAGAGTAATATACAATGAGATTGGAAATAAAAGTTGGGGACATATGGTGAAGGACATCAAAAGTTAAATAGCGGACAGTATATTTTCTTCTAGGAGTAACAGGGACCCAATGGAACTGATTGAGCAGAGGAATCACAATCAGATATTTACTCAAGGAAAACCACCTTGGCAGTTATGTGAAGTGTGAACTACAAGGGAGAAAGATTTAAGGCAAGGGGAACAATTAGGACATTGAGTTAATAATATAAGTGAGAGATGTTGAGGACCCAAACTGTTAGCTAGCAGAATAGTAAAAACTAATAGAATAGAGAAAAGGAGACAAATGTGAGGATATTGTAGATACAGAAACTGTAAGATTTGGGAAATGACTGGATATATAGGGTGAAGGAGAGTGAGGAGTTGAGGGTTACACCAAAGTTACAACCCTGAGAGACATAGTGCTTATCTTATGATAGCTTAAGGGGATGAAAGGGTCTGTTGAAAGTTTTTTTTTTTTTAAAGGATGGTCTAGAGATGTGAAAGACTGAAAATTAGAGAGGGGATGACTGAGGTTACAACTGGCTGGAGAGGACACATGTAGATAGCTCTTGGCAAGGGTAAGGAGCATTTTATGGTTAGAACCTAGGGGATACAAAGAGAGTAGAAAAAGGAAGACTAAGGGTTTTGAGATAAAGAGAAAGGGGAAAGTGGGAGCTTGTGTTGAATAGCCTCAATATTTTCAGTAAAATTAAGAGGTAAAGTCCTTTGCTGAAGGAGAGAAGAAAAGGTCTGGAAAAGCTTAGGTAAGGAATGAGCTAGGGAATCAGTTTGGGAGGAATTGCCTCAATGCCATGGGGACCTAGTTTAAGTTGAAAACATGAATTTATAATGTAGCCAGTCACCTTGGTTATGTGAGGAGGAGAGGGGAAAGATGGTGGGGAGTAATCCAAGGATGAAGTTTGGCAGAGCATGAGTGGTGACAGGTAATGGGGCAAGGGATTTGAGCGAAGAAGACAATATAGGGTTGACTTGGTAAATTACAGGGTCAAAACAGGAGGGAAGAGATATGTACTGAGTAATGTACTAAGGGGGTGAGGGATTGGAAGTCCTGAGGAAGATGAAGAAGAGGTTTAGGAGAGATAAGACAGGGGATGGAATACTAGGAAGTTATGGTTAGACAGAGGAACATCAGTTTTTGATTATGGGGATAACACTTGTTGGTAATGGTGAGATCCTGGGTGCATGAGGAAATGTTATGCGTCTTTGTAGAATCTTTTTTACTTCCACCACTTAATCTCTCCCAAGGATTATAACCCAGCGATTTTGTAATGATCAAGTCAGAAGTGAAAACTTGGAACTTCGTTGAATGGGCAAAGGGAAGGATTTAGATGTAGGAGGGAAAGAAATGTATGGCAAATGGAGCAGAAATTGAGAATATAACGATGTTAATACTGTCTGTAGGAACCTTAGGAAAGGGGAATATCACTAAAACAAGACTGTGTTTACTTTCATGAATTTGAAGGGATGCTACAGAATAAAGGTGACATGGTACCATACCAGGGTACAGTAGGAAGAATGCTGGATTTGAAGTTAGAGGTTCTAGGTTTGAATTCCAGCATGTGTAACTGTGGTTAGGTCATTTAATGTCTCTGGGTTTCTGTTTCTTCTTATTTACGTCTACAAAAAGAAGAGCCTTTCAGATTCAAATCTAGGATTTTATATTATATTATCATCACTATTAGTCATGGAATTTAGAGATTTAATAGTTTCTCATTATTTTGCAAAAGAAAATGGAGACAGAGACACGAAGTGAATTTTGTTCAAAGATGTACTTCTAGTCAGTGGCAGAGACAGGGAGAAGACCCACATCTCCTTAAGTTTATATGACCCTTTTTCCACTGCTCACTCCAAAATGAACAGGCTTTTTAGAGAATAAAGAACTTTCTAGAGTTTTTTTTTCAAATGGTTTCAGAAAAACTACTTCCCTGAACTTTACTAAAATCCCTCAAGGGTCTGCCCTTCCTTGGAAAATACTGTTCTGAAATGCTCCTTTAAAGTGAACAGATTATCATACCCTGCACCCCCAACAAAAGAGAGGTGTGTGAAAGGTGCCCAAGATCAGAGATGGCTCCTCTATGCACTCCTGTCCCTGCACATTATCCCAATTTCTGACATTCCTAGACGATCTTATTCATCTCATCAATGACTTTGTCACATCCAGCTCTGCTTCTTTGTTCACATAATAGGGCATGTATTCAGAAACGGAGAGTGGTGTTGTTTGTATGAAAGGGAGATAGGTGGCAAGAAACTGAAATCCTTAGTATTTATAACCTGCTCTGAATTGTTGGGCTCTTCAAGAAGTAGGATAATAATGGGAGCTACTGTTACTCAATGCTAGTGACTTTGATGAACTTCATAAAATAAGAATCAGATTAGAGAAAGTATTAGACTTGTGGGGGAGGTCATTGCTTTTTAAGGGCATCTCTCAAAACTCAATATGTTTAAGACAAAACTTTTTCCTAAAACTTTTCCCTCTACCAAAGCTCCCCTACTTCTGTAAAGGGTACTGCCATTAATCCTGTTTCCCAGGTTTATAACTTCACTATTATCATCATTCTCTCTCAACCAATCAGGCACCAATTCCTGCCATCCTGACTTCTTCAACATCTCTCAATTCTGACCCCTTCCTTTTGCTAACAAAGTCACCACTTAATTCAGGCCTGCACTATTTCAATGGCCTCATAAGTGGTCTCTTAGCCTCAAGTCTCTCTCCACTCCAATCCATTCTTCACACAGCTGTCAAAATGATTTTCCTTAACTGCAATTCTAACTATGTCACTCCTCCAGACAATAAACAGGTTCCAGTTCAGGACCATGTATCCATTATAAATTTATGTTATATAAACTCAACTGAGCCTTCACTGCAGTATTGCAATTCATTTACTCCTCTATTCTTCAAAATGATTCTTTCCAAATTTTGTCTTCTTTGCTCAAAAGCCCCATTCACCTTTCACCCCCCTTAAGTATCCTCTTGGCTGAAGTCCTGAACTCATTATTTCCCAAGAAAAATCAAGGTCATAGTCCACAAACTCTCTAATGCTGTCCTCATGACAGCACAAACCCTTAATACCATTACCTCAAATCCCCTTTTACCCCAGTTACTGATGAAGATGTGGACTTTTTTCTTGCCAATTCTACATGTACCCTTGATCAAGACCTTACCAATTGTCCAGCAAATTGCTCACTTGCATGGATGCTCTCTTACTAGTCTTTAGTATTTCCTTATTAATTATTTCTTTCTCTGCTGCCTACAAACATCCCAAGTCTACCCTGTCATTAAACACCCCCACCCCTCACAAAGCCAATCATCCCTGGTAGCTAGTCATGTATCTCTCCTCCCTTTTTCAGCCAAAATCTTTGAAAATAGCCATCTGTACTGGGTATCTCCATTTCCCCTCTTCTCACTTTCTTCTAAACCTTCTGCAGTTTGGCTCCCCTGCCCCACCCCAGTCTTCATATTTCTTGACCTGTCTTACTACACTTGACACTGTTGACCAGTCTCTCTTCCCGGATGTTTTTCTCATCTCTAGGTTTTCATCTTACTTCTCTGAGCACTCTTCAGTCTCTCTTGCTGATTTATCATCCATATCACATCCCTAATTGGGGGTGGAGGGGGGGAAGGTGTTCTCTAAGACTTTTATCTGATTTCTCTCTTCTCTGTGTTCTATTTGGTGACCTCATCAGTCGCATGACTTCAATTATCACCTGTCTGCAGATGACTCCTAGATCTAGCTCCAGTCTCCCTTCTGAGCACCATTCTCGCAACACAAACTGTTGTATATCTTGAACTGGATGTCCCGAAGGCATCTCAAACAGAAAACATCTTCAAACAAAATTCATTGTCATAGAATCTGAGAGTTAAAGTCAAAAGCCAGCTAGTCCAACCCATACATGAAAAGAATGTCTATCATAACAAAACCAATAAATGTCATGTAGCTTCAGCTTGGAGACATCTCAGGAGGGGAAACCCATCATCTCTTAAGGCAAAGTATTCCATTTTTGGATAGTTCTAATTGGTGGGAAGTTTTTTTCTGACATTAAGGCTAAAACTGTAGCTTCCACCCAAAGTATGTAGTTCTGCCCTCTAGAATCAAACAGAACAAGTCTGATTCTTCCTCCTTGTGACAAGCCTTCAAATACTGGAAGCAGTTATCATATCCACATGGGTCTTCTCCAGACTAAACATGTCACAGTCCTCCAAATGATCCTCATGACATAGACTTAAGGCCCTTCACCATCTTGTTTTGTCTTCCTCTCTTGAGCTTATCAATATCTTTCTTAATTTTTATAACTGACCACAGTACTCTAGATGGTTTGATGAGGACAGAGTAGAGTGGGACTATTACCTTCCTAATCCTAGAAAATACTCTTCTTTTAATGAAATTCAATTTAGCATTAGCTGTTATGGCTGCTATATCACACTGCTGACTTAATACTGATCTTGTGGTCCACTAAAACCCTCAGATCTTTTTCAGAACGATTGCTGTCTAATCATGCCTTTCTCAACTTATGCTTATGTTGGTTTTTTGTACCCAAGGTTAAAACTTTTACATTTTTCCCTACTGAATTTTACCTTATTAGCTGCAGATCCATGCTCTAGTCTAAAGCTCTAAAGATACTTAAGACTACTGATTCTGCCATCCAATATGTTGGATTTTCTTTCCTTTAGGAATAATTTATTCTTCTTTACAAACTGGAGTGCATGTAGGTGTTCTTTGAATCCCTTTCCCTTCTCTAGGAGACAACTCTGTCCTACCCTTGGAGTACAGATAAGGGTCATTTGGCTATGGCACCAATACCTACAAGAGGAAGGTGGGGTTAGGTGTGGGGTAAAAAGTCTGAAAAGGACTTCTTCACAGCATTTTAAAGGCTAACTAGCCTTCCAGTTAAAAATTAGGTAGGCCAATCTAAGTTTTCTGCTCTGTTACCTCTGCTGGTTCCAAGTTCCTCAAGAAATATATTTGACCATTACTACCTCTAACATGCTCTTAAAATCTCTTTGCACAAAATATTGGTTGGAATCTAGTGGAATCATACACTAAGACAAAGTGAACTTTTTCTGATTTGCAATGACAGCTCACTTTGGAAAAGCTCCCCCTTGATTCAAAAGGCTCCTGGCATCTGGCTCTTTCCATAAGACATAAGAACAAGTCAGAACAGCACCCTTTACTATCAAGATTTCACAAAAATAGAGAATTTACTTAAAAAGACAAGAACAGTATGAACAAATGAAAGCATTCCTTTAATTAAATGCAAGAACAACCCCTGAAAGAGGAAAGCCATCAAAGGAAACATATTGAAGGTAAGACTAAATATCAAATTTGGTTACAGAAATTATAAATGAATAGAGAAAATGAGAGGGAAGAAGGAAAGGATTAATTTTTTTGGGGGGGGGAAATGTTTAAAAAAATTAGGATTAGCCTCGGGATCATCTTAAAAAGGAGATAACAATTCTCATACTCCAATTACTTCATCTAGTAGATGAAACCCTATCAATAGATATTAACAGATAATAGCCTAAGCCTTAAGTTAAAAAAAAAATACTCCTAAAGTACACATAGGTCCTTGAAAAAAGAAAGCAAAGAAAATGCTACTTACATCCTAAAGCAAGAGTTGCAATTGTTCTTATGTCCTAGACGTTGTTGTAGCCTTTTCTAAATGAAATGACAACATTTTATTTCCTTATTTAAGCTGGTTTTAGGTGAAAAACAGACTAGAATTATGTTGTTCCTCTATATCTTTACACCTACAGGAAATAGCTAGCAGACTAGAAATGACCGATTTATGCCCAAACTGAAGACAGGTGATGAGCTGATATGCAACATGCAATGCTGTGTAAAACAGGTTATCCAAAGTGATGGTGAAAGTAGTCAGTTGTAATCAGACTGACTAAATTTAGAGAACAGCAGGAATATTGTTTCCCCTTAGTTCAAGGCAGGCAAGTAGTCAGGTACACTTATTCTTCAGGTCTTAGGGGCAAATATGGAGGAACCCAGGATAATCACTTTGCATTTTTTGTAGCACCAAGATGGAATTTTACTTTTGTTCTAAAAACTGGAAAACCTAGCTATAAGGAGATATAAAATGGCTTGTTTATGACTCCTCTATTTGAATGGAGATGGCTTTGGGTTCTTAGAGTCTAGTCTAGTGAAGCCTAAGTTCTTACCAAAAGAAAAGTCTTACCAAACTGGAAAGCCTGTGGATATAGGTCAAACAGACTACTGTCTGAAGTGCAGTCTAGCTAAGTTTGGACTAGGTGGTGAATATTTTTGGCTAGAGAAACTCATGGAACTATCTAGTAAAGAATGGAGAGACTGTCATCTGCATCAATGGAAGGAGTAACCACGGTGCTGAAATCACTGCTCTTCTGAGGTACTGAAGAAATGTTCATGACATAATAGGAATCTGAGTGATCAAAGAAAGCGCTTGATTCTTCTGTCCTGGTTCTAATCAGCAGGCAACATTTCCTCCTAGAAAATACCCATCTCAGTTTTAAGCCACAAAGACAATGACATTACTTTCTACACATCAATGAAACAGGCAAGTAAGCAAATCAATGCTGAGATACTGACAGAAATCACACCAAAACATTCTTACATTATATTTATCAGATTCTATGGTGATTTTGACAGAAAAACAGGTTAGTTTTGTGTTACCGGGAAATCCCAAGGTGAACCAGATACTACTGAAAGTGACTGGTGGAGGAGGAATGGAGCCACGTGGATCACTTCTTCCAGCTCTGAAAAGACATCCTTGGGTGATATGCTTGAAACTCTTAAAAATTCCATGCAGACCTACCTCTTGTTGTTGGTAGCATGTCTGAAAGCCCCTGCCAAGCAGTCACCATTTCAGGGTTCTTTTCCACATCTGCAAAATTCTTCCACACTCTGATGGCACCGTCATCTGAAGAAGAAAAGAGAAGGATGTCAAAGACACTATCTCTCTCAGGCCCTATTTGGGAGTTTCAGGGAGAGATAGGAAGTCAAATGACCTGTGTCACTGAAAAAGAATGAATATGCCACCTCATGTAGTAGATTGACTGATGAAGAAATGGACCTAGCCTTCATGATTTGTTCCTTTTTCTTTATACTCCTCTCTCCGCAGTCCAGCAAAACAAAAATCATCTTGCAAAGTGGATGTGAGGGTACATTATTATTTTCCTTCTCATGGACAAACACACCTAGCTAACTACAGAACAGGTCCTTGAACCAATCTGAGCTTCTCTGGTGCATGAGACTGTTACTTCCTTCTTAGAAGCACTAGTTGTATAATCCTTCAATCTATAAGCACTATGACAAAGCCCAGATTCTGAATAGTACATTTCACTTTGCCTATTCTGCTCCTCTCTAACTTTTTACATGTTAAGAAAAAAATCAATAATTTCTAAGGAAAAAAATAGTCTTTATGGCCTTTCACATCCCCTTCCCACATTGTTTAATTATGCTCAACACACAAACCATAGCTTCAATGATGGAAACAACTGAAACCGGATGGACTGTCAAGATTAAGAAAATGAGTTGAGAACACTATTGTTAGTTCTCAGAGTCTGCTGAGTAGAGGAGAACTAATCCTTCATGATTTCCTTTGTTAAGTGAAGACACACCTTTCCCATGACTTCACTTTCATGGCAGACTATCAGAAGAGTTAGGGGAGAGTCTGACATGGCCAAGGTCTGATGGTTAGACTTTATGGGTTAATGCTAAACAGAACATCAAAAGAAAAAAACCTCGTGTGTGTGTGTGTGTGTGTGTGTGTGTGTTTCTTTCAGCCTCTTGCCTGGCTCAGTTTCCTTGTTTTATATTTGCATTATTCAGAACTCATTTATTTCCTCACAAACCCTTGGTGATTTGGGCACCTTGCAATGTCCAAAGCATCTGCCCATTGTAGCTGATAATTTCACCTCATACTTTGGAAAGAATTAGATCATGCACCAGGCACCTTTAGTAAATGTTTAGTAAAATGAAATATTCTCACACCAATCTTAACTTGACCTACTTCACATCCGTTTTCTTTCACTTTGGTTCTGACTTCTCTTTCAACTTGAATTCCTCTCCTTACTCTCTCCCTCATCAGCTAAGAACACTTAGTTTATCTTCTTTTCCCCCCCACCCCACCCTCACCTGTCCTCATCTGTCCTCCTCTTATAAGTACTTTCTTGATTTTTTAAGAGATGCCACAGTCTCACCTACACTAAAATACACTTTTGCTGACACAATTGTCTCTTCTCCATATCAAACTCTTGGCCAACCAATTCAACTATATGTTATCCTCTATATTTAAGACCCTTGACCTCTTATCCTATTACTGATCATGCTTTGCTAAGCCCCAACCCTGGATTACTCCCTTCTCTATTGCCTTTGCTCGTACTTCATGTGCTGTTGAATGAAGCTGGAGAAAATCACAAAGCATGCTTCCCTCACTCTCAAAAACAATAAATTAAAAATCCTCATTTATCTAAACACCCCTGCTCATTTCTGTCCTCCCTCCCCCAATTTTTGTTAAAAGCCTTGAAGAAGTTATTTATACTTAGAGTTTCTATTACCTCTTCTCACCTTTGTGAGCTGAAGTAACAACCTTTTCATTCAACTGAGACTGCTTTCTCCAAAGTCCCTTCTTATTTGCCAAATCTAATGGCCTTTTCTTGATCTTCATTCTTTTTTTTGACTTCTCTGAAACCTCTGACACTGTGAATCAATCTCTTCCCTGCCATACTTTCTTCTCTCCATGACACTGCTCTCCTGGTTCTCCTCCTCTCTGTCTGACTTTTTCTTAGTTTCCTTTGCTAAATCTTTTTATCCAAGTCATACCAGCCAACTACAGGCATCTGTCAAGGCTCTGTCCAGGGGTCTTCTTTTCTTCTCTCTCTATATTATCTTGTTCTTCTCAGCACTCATAGATTCAATTACCATCTCTATGCTGGTGATTCTCACATCTATTTATCTTGTCATTCTTCTCTCCTGACCTCCATTCTTGCATCTCTACTTCCTTTTTGGACATCTTGAATAGATATCCCTATAAAACATCTTAAACTCAAGATGTCCAAAACAGAAATCATGATCTTTTCCCTTAAGTTACCTCCTAACTTCCATATTACTGTCAATACTACACCACCAGCCTTTTGAGCATCCAGGCTCACAATAAGGTGACGTCTCAGACTTTTCACTTCACTTGTCCAACATGTCTAATCTGTTGTCAAGTCCTTCCCCAAATTTCTCATCTATGTTCCCCTTTCTCTCTCCACTCCAGCCTAGTCTTACACTGCGCTGCCAGTAATCTTAAAGCACAGGTCTTCACCCCCACCCCCACTCCCATGACTTCCTAGTACCTCCAAGCTCAATAACAATATCCTTAGTTTGGCTTTCAAAGCCCCTCCCAAGCTGGCCCCTTCTTACCACTTTCTTACCCTTTCCACACTCTACAATCCAGGGACTGGCTTTCTTGTTGTACTTTCGTAGGGCCCTCTATCTCTTCACTGACTGTCCCATGCCTGGAATACTTTTTCACCATCTCTGCCTCCTGGCTTCCTTCAAGACTCAGATTAAATCACACCTTCGGCAAGAGATTTCTCAACGTCCTCCAATGTTAGTGCCTTCCCTCTGAGATTATCTCCAATTTGCCCTATATGTATCATTTATATACCTAGTCATTTGCATGCTGTCTCCCCCTATAGAAATGTGAGTTTCTTTGGGGGGACAGGACTATTTCTGCCTTTCTTTGTATTCCTATTATTTATTACTGAGCCTAACACATAGTAGGCATTTAATAAATGCTTGTTGACCTGATTGATTGATTATCTTCTCTAACCACCATATCATATTGTTCTCCCACCTACTCTCATTTCTATGTCCTATAACGGTAATGGGAGAACTCCAAAATGTAATCTCATGCTGATTTCATGTAGCCCATTAGGTGAAATTGTTCTGTTCATGCTTGCTGTAGTCCAGAGAAAATAATTCTTATATGGTAGTAGACCGTTGTGGTTAAAGATTTCATGGGAGAGCCTTGCAAGATTCTTGGGAATATGAGAAATTGAAGACCAATGAATTCTTGTAACTGTTTAAATATTCAATATATTCTGAAACAGTCCAAATTAGCAAAAAAAGCAGTTTACCTCCATCCCATTTTGTTCTCATTCCCACATTCTCTCAATAGCTTTCTTTTCCTCTAAATACTCACAACAGCATCTCTAAAGTTTTGAAAAAATATCTGAAACTCAAAATAGAACTTATCATCTTTGCACCCCAATCCTCCTCCCCTCCAAACTTCCTTCCTTTTCTGGAGGCATCACTATCCTTTGCTCAATAAAGTCCCCCTTGCCTGGTTTCTCTTCCTCACACTTCATATCCAATTACAATTCCACAATGCTTTTCACTTCCTTCTCCTCTTCACTTACACTGTCACACCCCCCCCCCCCCCCCCCCCCCATGCGGCACACAGCTTCTTAGCTGCTGTTTCTGCTTCTAGGCCCTACTCTATTTAACTTATCCACATAACGGTGAAAATAATTTCTATAGACAAGTCTGATCATATTACTCTCAAAAACAACAACAAGAATAACAAAACTTATAATGATTCTCTTGCCACTATGTGTATAAAATACAGACTCCTCAGGCTGGCATTCGAGGCATCCCAGTTTACTTTTCCTGATGTATATGACATCACTCCCCTTCACATGCTGTGGGTTAAAAGCCCCTATGTATTTCTATAAGTGGTCTTCTGCACCTAGAATGAACTCCCTCCTCAGGTCCATCTGTCAGAATACTTACTTCTTAGTGGACTCTTCTAAGATCCCTTCTAATTAGTAGTGCTTTCTCATTTTTCTATCTGCCTCTTATCATGTTATGGATATCTTCCCAGGAGAATTAAGGTTCCTTGAGGGCCTTGTCTTTTGTCTTTCTGCGTGGTAGTGCCTAGCAACCGGTCTACACCTAATAAATGTTTGTGGAATAGAATCCCTCCTCCTCATCTCCCCAAATTTGCTCCTCTTCTTGACTTAACTTCTGTTAAGTTGTTCTGTTAATAGTTACCACTATTCTTCCACAAACGTATGCTCAAAACTGCAGTTAAAAGTTCTTTGATTCCTCCCTCTTCTTTCTGCCTCCTCTCCCCTTCAATACTTTCCTCCAGAAATATGGCAGTGGTCTATTAATTGATCTCTTTGTTCTAATCTATCCTTAATCAAACTCTACCAGTTTAACTTTCCCAATATACATGATGATCATGAGACTCCACTGCTCAATAAGGATCAATGGCTTCTTACTGCCTACTGGACAAAGTAGAAACTCTTTGGCCTGAGATTCATGGCTCCACAATTCAGTTTTAATCTACCTTCCTATTTTATTTCACAACTTACAGCTTCATCTAACTCTGCACCAAAGTAAAAATGGAATTTGACAAATTCCATAAATATGTCCCATACCTTATCATCTCCAGTCTACTGTTCTTTATGCCAGGAATTCCCTCTTTGCATGTCTGTTAAATTCCTATCCATTCTTCAAGACTGAGTTTAAACATAATTTTTCTCATGAAGCTTTCCTGATAATTATAGTTAGAAATGATTTTTCTCCCTTTGTGGAACTCTCATAGTACTAATGGCACTTAATTGTTTCTCTCATGCATGTTAGTTAAGTGCTTTGCAAAACTGGAGGTGCTCTGTAAAGGCGAGCTATTATCACTCTCATCAGACTATACTTGGTATCACGGTTAGTTGTGTATAGCTTAATTTTACCAGTAGATTGTAAATTCCCTGAGGGCAGGGACTATATCTTTTATATCTTTCTCAGTTATTAGAATAGTTCTGCTCAATGAATGTGTGCTGAGTGGTTCGGTTTTTAGTTTAACATGTGAGTGAATCAAGCATCTTATGTTTCTCTAAGAAAAATAAAAATACATTGCCTTTTGTTTCTGACCCTTGATTTTTTTAAACCTCTTTGGGTCAGTGAACCTTGATAGAAAACATGTCTTCCACCTGTGTCCTAGAATACATCTACTCCAACCTGCTTTTAATTCATCTTCTTAAACTCTTTCATTGATTCCTTTCCAAATCCTCAACTAAGGTTCTTCATGTGACATTTTACATCAACAACCTTCACAAAGGTTAATAAAAATATCCCCATGATTTGATCCTCAGTTGTTTTCTCCAGTACTTCTTTATAATTTTTGATATTATTGTTCCACACTTTTCTTACCGAGAAAAACGAAATATCTGACTTCATGTAATTACTGTCTTATGCTTTTTCTCTTGTAGTTGTTTATATTTCTTCACTTTTATTTCCAATGACAGGAAACATCTCATTTTTTTTTTGCTTGCATTACTCCTGTATTTTAGCTTCCATTCCCATCACATTTTCGTCTTGCAGTCTCTAATACTAGAATCATCCCTATAACCAAACATTCTCTAGTCTAGCCAGTAGCTTAATCCTGCAGCACAGAAATGGCATACATCTCTCTTAATCCCTACTGACATTTCATTGTGTTGAATCTGCTTCACAACTTTCTTGGTCTTTTCCTCTGTGAGCAGTTCCCCCTCCAGTCTAGTTTAGAGGAGTAATCAATAATAACTAACAATTCAAATGAAGCTGCACTTTCTATTTCTAGGTGATGACAGGAAGTGGTATTGATGGTTCGGCAGAAATAGACTATTGGGAAAAGTCCTCTTGTTGTTCAGTCTTTTTAGTTGTGTCCAACTCTTCGTGACCGTATTTGGAGTTTTCTTGGCAAAGATACTAGAGTGGCTTGTCATTTCCTTCCCTAGCTCATTTTACAGATGAGGAGTTAAGGCAAACAAAGTTAAGTGACTTGTCTAGGGTCACACAGTTAGTAAATGTTTGAGGCTGGATTTAAACTTAGGAAAGATGAATCTTCCTGACTCCAGATCTGGCACTTGATCCACTGTGCATCTACTTGCACCAGGGAAATTCTTACAATATGTCGAACCCAGGACAATTAAAACAGGCTAAGTTTTTGCCTTTAAATGATATTTGATGTTGAAGGAATTTCACTCATAATCTTTTGGCATTTTGTGACGATAACCTCCAATCAAGATATTTTATTTTTTCATTAGGAAGAGAGGAAATACAATCAGGATAAAAGATTTACTGAAATAGCAAGCATGGCTACCACTCCAACTCAGAAGTCTCAGGGTCCTATGCCTCCAAGTCCGCCTGCCAATGCCCTGAAGTAATACTTTCCTATCCCATGCTCTCATTTCTTTGACTAGCACAATGTGGCTTACCTGTGGCTGTCAGTAGCAACGAACAGTCCTGGCCATTCAGGTACTCCATGGCAGTGACTTTTGTGTAGCGAGGATTTCCATTGTGGAAGTAGTCCAACTTCTCCCCTTTTTCCCAGTCCCAAAAACTTAGGGAGTATAAGGATAACATAACAAAATGAAAGTGAGAACTGCATCTATTTTATTGGCAGTGCAAAGAAATCTCTATTAAATCAGTATCTTCTCAATTACAAAGGTTTATATTTATTACAAATTAAACTTGTTTTTCTCCTTGGGGCATCTGAATGTTTATTTTTTGAAATTAATGACTTTCCATAACATCTCTTGCTTTTGCAGAGGAAGTAATAAGATTAAATCCCCATTACAAGTTGTTCTGTTACAAATCTAGTTTTGATGAGACTATTATATGTACAGTAAAACCGGGAAACCACTTTATCTTATATACAGTATAAAAGTAGCACATCTCAAAAACTTAACATCTGATTTACTGTCCATTAACCTATAGTTACTACTTTGGGGCTTCACCCCTCTATAATTCAACAGTAGTCAAGAGAAATAGAGAGGATGCTTTCAACCCTCAAGAGATTGAAAAAGGAGTGAAGGACATCTTGTCTGTTTCTAAGAACTCCCTGTTTGGAACAAAATAGGAGAACCCCACATTCAGAGATGTGGGTTAAGTACACAAAATTTTGGCATCTTTCAAATGTAAAGTTAAACCATGTGGAAGTTAATATTTAGTTAATACTTAATGAACTCAGAAAAGTAGTTACCATGACCCTTACCAAATGCTGTCTTTATCAGCTACAGCTATGCAAGGAGTGAAGGGGTGGAATTTGACCACTGAGGGAACACCAGGGTTCCTATTGAGGAAGATCTGATCATCCAGTCTTGTAATACCTACAAAAAGATATGGAAAAGAAAGTTCCTGGTAACTAATCTGAATTTCCATGCTTATACCAAGAGACTGAGTATAGTACCTTTATGCTCTTACATGAATGAAAACTAGACACATCTGAGTTTCTGCCAGCATGACTGTATATAATATTGCCCTTATTTTTCACCAGCTGTGAAGCTTCTTAGACTACAGATTTTAGGAACCATGTCTTCTATTTCTTCATATAGGAAATATCCTCTGGAAAACGCCACAACATGCTCCCTTGGTACTGTTATATCCCATCTTCTTGGGTGCGCTCCATGCACTATCATCCCCATTCTCGAATTGATCTTCAATTTCTCACTGACTTTTGGCTGTTTTCCTGATGCCTATAAATGTGTCTATATTTTCCCCAACCTCAAAAAACCTCACTTAATCCAAACATCCCAGTTAGCCCTCTATTTTTCCTCCCGTTCTTGTCTAAACTCTTTGAGAACACCGCCTATACTGAGCACTTCCACCTCCTTTCTTCTCATCAGTGGACTCTATGGCCAAAGCTAAGGGCCTCTGCTCAATCCTTCTCAATGCCTTCCCAGTCACCCTGAGCTCTGTGAGGCTTCTTCCTCTTGTGACACTGTTCTCTCCTGGTTTGTCTCCTACCTGTCTGGACACTTGGGAGTCCCCTTTAGTGGGATGTTCTCTCACCTCATCTCACCCTGGTTTCCTTCCAGGCAGATGAAATAACTACTTCTGGTTGTGCCTCCCCTCCCTCCTTCCCCCATGGCAGTCCCCTGAGATTATCTTCCATTTGCATTGTATATATTTTTTGCATGTTGTCTCCCTTAGAGTCTCATTAGAATGTGAGCTCCTTGGGGGCAGGAAGGGTTTTTTTTGTTTTTTGTTTTGTCCATTCTTTATATCCTTTAGCTCAGGGCCTGGCACACAGTAAGCAATCAATAAATGTTTATTATTTTAAAATGGTCTGGAGATGGGATTAAAATTGTATAACAAAGAAAAATATCTAGACCCTAAGGAGGAGGGACTTAGATTGCTTCTTAGATAAATAGGGAATGGCTGAGCAAAACATGGTATAAGAATGTAATGGAATATTATTGTGCCATAAGAAATAATGAAAGTGATGACATCCATGAATCCTATATAGTATGAAGTGATACAGAAAGAAGTGAGAACCAGGAAAATAATTTTATAAGGATAGCAAGGTCTCAAAGAAAAACAACTTTTAAAGACTAAGAACTCTGATCAATGCAACGACCAACTATGTCTTGATAGGACCTGTGATTAATATGTTACCTCCTTCTTAAAAGAGAAGTGATGGACACAAGAGACATAAAATTTTGGATCTGGCTACCATGTGGATTTGTTGTGGGTGAGTATGCTGCTAGGTTTCCCCCTACTCACTTCTGTGAATTTTTAATTAGGTGGAAGGACTGAGGAGAGAGGGGAAGTTAGCAATAGTTATGCAGAAGAAGAAGAAGAGAAGGAGGAGGCAGGGGAGGACGGACATTATAACAGTGAAAAACATACAGATGAAAACAAAGAAGTTCAGAAAGAAGAACAGATGAGCAGGACAGTTTTGAAAGTAAAATGTAGATTATGTGTGCGTGTTTATATGTATTTCGTAAAAAGCAAGTAATATGCATGATTTTATACAGAATCCTCTTTTGTTTCTGCTATTTTGTTTGCTATTTGTTTCTGTTTTAAAATTTTTTTTTGATGTCTAAGTTCATAATAAAAAAAAGTCCTGAAACATTGGAATTAGAAAGAACTCAAAATTACTTTTTAGAAATACAATGGTTATGGCATAAGATGATAATTTTCAAAAAAGGGTTGAATGCCTTCTGGGAATAGAAAGCCAAAGTGGTATTAACAATGAAATGGCCAAATATACTCTGCCGTGCACTAAGAAATACACACACACACACACACACACACACACACACACACACACACACACACACACCTTTTTCTATAGGCTGGTATCCTCATAGTATTTATAAGTGCCCTTTCTTAAAAGTACTTGAAAAAATCTGACTGTTGTTCATCCTTCATACTCAAAGAGGCCCGAGGACATCATCATGTTGGGGTCAAGGTACACAGTATTTATAAGTATTCATTCTTGAAAGTACTTTGGCTAGATAAAGGGTTAAATGTATTAAATCATTTTGTTACCATTTTTTTTTTTTAGGCATCTCACTTCTTCAAAAATAGGACATATCGATTTATGAACATCCATCCTAGTCTCAATTCATCCTTATGACAAGGATTTAAATTGGTCAAACGAAGGATGACCAGGTTGTAATGCAATTACATTAGCTAAACAGTATAGCTTTTGTGTGTTCTTCATTTTCACTTTAACATTTTGGTGGTAGAACTCAGGGTATAGTTTTGATCCAAAGAAGTTAAGGTAAAGGTGATACTTCAGTTTCTCAAATTAAGAAATCATATGAACATTATGGATGCTAGCACAAAAGATTCAATGCCATTGAGGTTGTAGCTCAAGGATGGACCAAGGGGAAGGGAAAAGGAGTGTGGAGTGGAAAACAGAAAATGGAGAAAATCAAGCGTGCGGGGAGAGGACTCTCAACGAGTGAGGCTGCTCCATTTGCGGATGACAGAGTTTACTAACTTGGTTAATCTGGTTCAAAGTGTTAAACTTTGTTGGTTTTCAAATAAAGGCAATACTGAACCCAAACTCTGAATATGATAAATAATTGAAAGAGGGCATGATTTAAAATTAGCTTTCAGTCATTCTCAGTTTTAAGTACACATGTGTTATTTTGACATCTTGCAATCTCTCATTTGCTTATTTTTATAGCAGTTCAACAGTCCTCCTGACAAACACATCTCATCCTATTTTACTAAGTTTGAGAAAGTGAATCTAAATCTGGTCTACACAAAGATGGCCTATTCTGTTTGCAAAATACCAGCTTTGCTTTCCTGAACACCCAGACCTGATTTTACTATTTAATTCTGACCTGAAACAGTATAGTAGAAATTCTCTTTTAATGCCATGAGCCTAGATAGCCTCTGGCTATTAAGTGTCTGAGGAAGACTCAGCAATAGATTGTCTTGAGCAATAGGTTAACCAATTCATTTGAGAAATCCAAACTGAAAGGCTGAAGTCTTAAAGAATTTCCATTCTCTAAGGAAAACAATTTCTGAATATGACATTTCAGGGAAGTAAGGTGTTGAGTACTGGTTTCAAAGAATGATCTAGTTCTACTTTACCTGAGAGGATATGGAAAGGCTTTCTGGGGGAGGTGGTACTTGAGTTGAGACTTGAAGGAAAGATTTTAATAGGTGAGGATGGAGAGTATATTCAAAGCAGGAGGGGATGAGCTTGTAAGTAAAAGATGGCAGGATAAGACTGGCTAGTATCTAATTTGACTGGAATGCAGACTACATGAAGATGAATAAAGTAAAATAAGTCTAGAAAAGAAGGTTGGAGGCAGCTGATAGAGGAGACATCAATGGGGTAAAGGAGAAGGGGAGAAAAAGCATCTATATAATGCCCACTATGTGCCAGGCCCTGTGCTAAGTCCTTTTTACAAACATTATCTCATTTGACCCTCATAATAACTCTGCAAAGTAGATGCTCTCATTGTAACCACTTAATAGTTGAAGAAACTGAAGCAAACAGAGTTGAAGTGTCTTTCCCAGGGTCACACGGCTAGTAAGTGTCTGAGTTCAAATCTGAACTCAGAGCTTCCTGACTCTAGGTACAGCATTCTATCCATTGCACCACCAGCTGTCTCCAAGATGATAAATTTCCAAACATTTGTGAGCTTTACCTCTTTTGCTGACTGCAACCTCATAAAGACATGAGAAGTTATAAAGGACCAAGATTAGCTTTCAATAGTGCACTGAATATACCTGTTAATGAAACATGAGCCAGAGACATAATAAAAGGGAAAAAAACTCATAATTGTAAATGAGGCTATACATAAAAGTGTTTCAGAAATATCACTGGGCTTGAGAAGTAAACAATCATTTGTTATGCTCAGTGGAGCAAGGGTGTATACTAGAATCATTTAGATGTGTGGTGAATATTATGAGATCACATAATTCAGCTTAGCTAAATAACCTTGTTTGGACGGATGAATAATTGGAATGGCATTTGACAAAGGTCCCACTCTGACAGTACCCTTTAGCTCAGCTGAGAGTGACAAGAGTTTATCTTATTGAGCCCTTCTTACGGCTTTAAAAAAAATAACACATATTATTCACCAGAACCTTACGGGACAGGGAGAAAGGCCAAAGCAGTAAATCAATAAAATCTGTTAAGAGTTTCTAAATTATTGATTTTATGCTAGATCCTTTGGCTGCACTGGACCTATCATCTACAACTAGTATAGTTCCTGAAAGCTGTGGCTGGTGACTTGCAAATCCAAGGTCCTTAGAGTTTCTGCATTCACTTAAAATGGTGTAGTTGCATCATTTCCCCAAAGGGGAAAGCCCATTCTTAATTTGCTAGCTTACACTAAAAAAATAGCTACTTTTCTTTTGGTGCTTATTCTGACAAAACTGGGCTCTTTCATCACTAGATTTTACTGAGTGGTACACAGTAGATTTATTTTATTTCTATGCAACGGGCATTTCTGTCCTTGTGATAGCTATGGCTAACAAATCTGCAAACACACTATGGTCCAGGATCTTCAGGAATAATATAAGTATGATATAAGTCATTTGTTCTTCCCTCCATACTTATTTCTGATACTTACTTGATGAAAAGTTGTTTGGTGTAGTGTAGAGATTGCTATATTTGAAGTCAGAAAGGACTTAGATCCAAATTCTTCCACAAACAATGTTCTACCTGGGTGACCTTGAACAAGTCACTGGCTCTATGAGTTACAATTGACTTGTCTGGAATAAGGAGAAATGACATCTATACCAATAAACTCACAGGATTATTGTGAAGGTCAAGTGAGATAATGTAGGATGCATAGCATTTCGGTGAAGATCAAGGATGTAGTAACAGAGAGGATATTATTATCAAAGTATATACTGATTACTTAGGAGAAAACCAATGAAGAGTCTGGGAAATAGATCATAATCCTGGCATAGATGCAGTATGTAGTAATGATGGGGAATTTGAATTCTTCTGTTCTATGTCAGAGCTCTCTGAGAAAAGCAGCGTAGTTAATAATTTCTTCATTTGCCTCAATGACAAGTTTATTTTTCTAAAACTAGAATCAATGAGTTAGAGTCAATAAACATTTACTAGGTGCCAGATACCACACTAAGCTCGAGGGATACAAAGAAAGGTATAAGACAATCCCTGCCCTCAAGGAGGTCATAATCTAATGGAGGAAGACAACATGTAGAAAGAAGCTGAAAAGCTAGAGGCAGGGTAAGAGATGTGGTTGCCCAGCATGAGGGGAAGATGAAGCCCTGCAGCTAGGGTGGGAAATGATTTGAGTTGTGAGTTTCAGAGTAGATCACATCTTGTAGAATGTTGAGACTCTGGTGATCATACAAGCCAAGAAAGAAGCCAGGTGGGAAATGATGAGGTGAATTCCCTGGGTGCCTACTTCAAACTGGGGATCTAGAAACAGCACATATCTAACTGCCATCTTCTCCAATCAGAGGGGAGGGAGAAGCCCCCAGGGACAGGAGGTGTGAGTTTCAGAGCTGATTTCTTCTTGATGATGAGAAAACAATGAAGAAAATCGCCATTTAGGATAACTAACTAGGAATTACAAGCCGTTGAAATAGAAATGATGGGAACATTGGGAGAAATGATGAAAGAGGAAAGGAAAAACGGTCATAACCTGACATGCATGCTAGATTTTGGAAAAGTAGAGTTTATGGTTACACAGAGAAAGGATAAATAAAATCCTATCGGCTCAAAAAGCCTAGAAAGCTTTACAAAATGAAATTCTGAAGACACAAAGAAAAGCAATTCCAATGAGAAAGGTATAGTTTTGTCTAAAAGGATTGTTGTGAATATGTATAGAACTCAACAACCAATTTAGACTTAAAAGATATATATTATTGTAATATAGTACTAAACATAGTAACTGTTTCAATTTTCAAAATAAGGAAGAGAATAGATATTGCTAATGAAAGGCTGATGATTTCGATGTGGATTCCTGGTGAAATTTAAACTATATTGTTAAAGAGATGAGTTGGACTAAATGACCTTCAAACTTCCAAATTCTGTGTTTACTGCTTCCAGAATAGGAAGCAAGGATCACCAAGAGCCCAGCATAGACTTACAAATAAGTCATACCAGAGTAATTTCATTTTCCTTTTTCCATAGGGTTACTAGATTGATAGAACAATGGTGTAGTACTAGGAGATTATCTAGATTTTTAGGGAAGTATTTATCGATCTTTCACATTATCCCTGAAATCAAGATAAAGGGATGAGGGAAACAATAGAACTGATTGAATAGCTGGGCACAAAAAATAATTAATTGTTCAATGTCAACTTGCAAAGGAGCCTCTAGGGCAGGGGTGGGGAACCTGTGGCGTTGAGACTGCATGGGGTCCTCTAGGTCTTCAAGTGCTGCCTTTTGACTGAATCCAAACTTCACAGGGCAAAACCCCTTAATAAAAGAATTTGTACTCAGTCAAATGGCTGCACCCAAGGACCTAGAAGGCCACATGTGGCCTTGAGGCCTTAGGTTTACCTACCCTTGCTCTAGTAGATTGACTCAGGGATCTGCACTAGGTCCTGTGCAGTTTAACATACTGATCAATAACTGAGTAAGGCAATAAATGTGTCATGCTTATTGAATAAACAAGGTGAAATAAAGCTACAAGGGATAACATGTTAGATGATAGATTTAGGATTGTAAAGTGCTTAGCACAGTGCTTGGCACATAGTAAGCAGTATACAAATGTTAGCTAGTATTTCAAAAGATCTCAACTGGATGGAACACTGGACTGAACTCAAGAAGAATAACTGGAAGAAACATAAAGTCTTACACCTTGATTCCAAAGCCCAATTTTCCGAATGTAAGATATGGAAGGTGTAGTTAGAGAGGCGTTTGTATGAAAAAGATCTAATGATTCAAAAAAACAAAGAGAAAAAGGACCCAGATGTACAAAAATATGTATATCTATTTTTTTTTGTAATGGCAAAGACATGGAAACTATAAGGCCATCAATTACAGAATGACAGAACAAGTTATGGTATATGAATGGAGTAGCATTGTGATGTAAGCATGGAGAAAATCTGGCAAGAGGGAAGGGAAAGGAAAAGGACAGGAGAGATAAGGAGACAGAGAGGTCATGTTAAATATCTTGAAATACATGAACGACCATAATGTGGACAAGAGATTAGACTAGTTTTGCTAGACCCTGCAGGACAAATTTAGGAATAAATTGTTGGGAGTTTTAAAGGAGATTTAGAAATGCTCTAAATTAACACTGATTAGAGAAAGGCAAATTAAAACAACTTTAAAACAATCTATCAGACTGGCTAACATGACAAAAAAGGAAAACAACAAAGGCACGAGAAGATGTGGAAAAATAGGGACACTAATGCACAGTTGGTGGAGTTGTGAACTGGTTCAAGCATTCTGGAGAACAATTTGGAACTATGCCCAAAGGACAATGAAAATGTGCATAAAATACCCTTTAACCCAGCAATATCACTACTAGGACTGTATCCTAAAGAGGTCAAAGAAAAGGGAAAAGGACTTATAGGTATAAAAATATTTACAGAAGCTCTTTCTGTGGTGGCAAAGAATTGGAAACTGGGGGGATGCCCATCAATTGAGGAATGGTTGAACAAGATGTAGTATATGATTGTGATGAAATATTACGGTGTTATAAGAAATGGCAAGGGGTATGGTTTCACAAAAACCTGGGAAGACTTATATGAACTTATGAACAGTGAAGTAAGCAGAATCAGGACATCATTATACACAGTAATAACAATATTGTAATGATGACCAACTGTGAAAGACTTAACTACTCTAATACAAAGATTCTATAGGAATCATGATGAAAAGGTCAATGTGAGTTAGCAGTGTGATGTGCCAGCTAATAAAGCTAATGTGATTGAAGGCTGCTTTAAGAGGCCTTGATTCTTATATAGAGAAATGATAGACAGTTCCACTTTGATTTGCTCACATCAGACATCATCCATAATATTATGTTAAGTTCTAGGCCCCGTGGTATTAAGCACATTGACAAGTTGGAGAGTATCCAGAATAAGAAAGGTCCTTATGCCCAAGATTGGTTGAAGGGATTGGACATTTTTAGTCTGGAGAAGAGGAGTCTCAGGATGAGACAAGATTGCAGTATTCAAGTATTGGAATGACTGTCATATGGAGGAGAGATCAATCATGTTTTATTTGGTCCCAGAAGGCAGAAGCAACAGGAATGGGTAGAATTGAAGAGGCAAATTTGGATTAGATTTCAAGATAAAAAGATTCTTAAAAATCAGAACCGTCCAAAAGTGATGTGGGTTCCCTTGAGATCACTTATATGTCATCTGATAGCAGGGATTCCTTTTAAGACTTCACTCCTGGCTCCTCTTGTGCTGTTAGGATGTCCAGAAACCAAGCCCTGAAAGACTGAACACTTTTGTCTCCGGATAAACTGCCTGATTGGTGGTGATCTCAGGCACTAAAAAAGGACATCTAGGTCATCAGATTTTTTTTTTTTTAACCAAAAGTAGATTTAGGAAAAACTTCTAAATTAATCACAGCTATCCAAAAAAGAGAATGGACTGTTTCAGAGGCAAGGAGTTCCCCCTCCCTGATGATTTTCAAGCAGATACTGGATGGATAATTATTGGTTATTTTATAGGGGCAATTCTTTTCCAGGTATTGGCTGGTCTAAGTGACCTCATATTCATCGAGTTAGGGGATCTGCAAAGCAGATAGACAAATTTCCATAACACTAAACTGTTAGCGATATCTTTCAGGGATTCTTTGTACTTTTGTTCCTGCCCATTCTGGACTATGAAAAGTGTAGGCTACCATATAGTGTAAGGGAAAAGTGCCCAACTGTCCTCAGTGATCCATCTCCTCTGCTTCAAGCAATGATGCCTTATCATAGCATGGAAGTGTTCGTGGTTTCTCAAAGACTATGTCAATAGAGAGTGAGATCTGGCAGATTCTACCAAGCTCATGGTGCTTCAAATAAGGGTCCTGTGACTGAATGCTTATCTGTTTCATAGAGATCAACCTGGCTAAATCTTCAGGAACTCAATAGCAGGTAAGTTGCATGGTGATGAAGTTCTTGTCAAAGCAAATCATGAAGATCATCTATGAAAGCACAGAGGGGTTGTGATCTGCATTAGTCAAAGGAAGCATCCAGACTGAAGAAGTAAAAAAAAAATTAATGGGTAGCTTTCTTTAACAGAAAAAATGTCTCCTTTCCACTCCCTAATTCTGAAAGTAGAAAAGAAGCCAGATAAACCTAGCATTTCAGGCAACGTACGTGTGGAGGCCTCACTTACCCTTCTGGATGATCTGCTGTGCTTGCTTTCTCACACGCGTGTTTCGTAGAAATCGCCACTCCCGCTCTTTCCGGATTTGGCTCTCCAGGTCATGTTCTTCTGGGATCTTTGAACAACAACAACAACAAAAGAGGAAATCAGGCTCAATGGCCTGAAGGAAGATTTGGAAAAAAGTCTTCTTCCTTCATGCTTTCCTTACATGCTAAAACAAATGACAGAGTTAGTCTGGAGAAAAATGGCATTTTGGTCTTTTGATGTGTAAACCCAGATGGCCAGACCAAGAAGCATTTAGAAGGCTTCACGTTTCTGAGTCCTGTGATTAAGTAGTCAATAGCTGGAGAGCCATTATATTGCAATCCAAAGTGGAGAAGGAGGAAAGTATATGTGTGAACAGCTTGACAGGGTGCCTGAGGCAGGGCCTATGTGATGAGTGGAGGCAGTGGGAAGTGTGCTGGACTCTGTACTGGGAGGATTGAGTTGAAATTCTAGACTTGACTCTTAATTTTCTGTATAACGCTGAGCAAGTCATTTCACTTCCTGTTTAAGAATTGTCTCAATCAGGGATCAAAATATTTGTACTATTTGTTTTCCATGGTAAGCATTTTATAAAGCCTAAAGTGCTATACAAATGTGAGTTGTCATCAACATCGTTATTAATTCTTCTCATTTTTTTTGAGGGGGTTCTGATAGAAATGTCCAAGGAGAAGTCATTGCTTTTATTATTTTGCTATTATTTTTTTATATTTGATTTTTGGGGGAGACTGTTGTACCCATGGAAATAATACCTACTTTTGAAATTGAGGGAGTACCAGGGCATCTAGGTGGCACAGTGGATAGAATGCCAGGCCTGGTGTCAAGGAAGCTCATCTTTTGAGTTCAAATCTGACCTCAGACATTTAATAGCTGGGTGACCCTGGGTACCTGGGCAAGTCACTTAACCAATTTTGTTTCAGTTTCCTCATCTATAAATTGAGCTGGAGAAGAAAATGGCAATCCACTCTAGAATCTTTGGCAAGAAAACCCCAAATGGGTCACAAAAAGTCATACATGACTGAAAGACAACAATAATAACTAGGACATACAGATTTCTTTTTGTAGGTTCCCTGAAAGGCTCTTTGGGACCAACTCTAGTAACAGATAGGACATCAATGATGACATGTGATCCAGCTCCTACATGACTTTAATCTTGTCCAGTAGGTCTTCATAGTTTGAGAACTTTTCCTTCCATGCTGTTTGGAGATTATATGTATTCAGCATGGTGATATTTATAAAAAATGTTTTTTAGATTTTGTGGCCCATATTATATTTGTGATAAACTTGATAATGGTCTGGTGCTAGTACAGTTTATTTGCTAAACTCTTAAGGATACTTAGGGGTTTGTATTTGTAGTTCAAGGACTTGTTATCTATTAGCTTATAAAGGACAGGAAGCTGGAGCATAACTCCAGCCACCAGATTGCGTCTTTCTAAGTTTTGCTAAATGCTAAATTTTTGTAACTTGCACTTACTGCAGTTTCTACCATTTTACTGTATAATCTCTATCAGTGATGATAAGTGATGGTGTAGAGTGGGTGAGACAGGAGATGAGTGGTACAGGTAGTGGAAGGGTACAAAGTGGGGAGGAATGAAAAGTTGAGAGCAAATCAGGAGGTATCCTTCATTTCTCTCTTCTTCAGGTTATCACCTTTGCTACTGGTTTTATCTCTTCTCAGTTTTTTCTTTTCATGTATTTCACTTCCCCAAATTTCAAACTGGATTCAAAAAGGCACTCCCCTTCTATTAGACATAAGGGAGATTATCCCCAGGAAAGTTATCAAGGACACCTCTAAATATCAAGCCAGCTCATCATCTATTTTCTTGTTTTCCCCCTAAACCAAAGTTTTCTGGTACAGAGTGAAGTAAGCATGCTAGCCATCTCCTGATAGAGAAGTGACAGATACAAGGTGCAAAATGAGGCATACATATTTTGTTTGACAATGTATATTTTTTACAAAGGGGTTCCCCCTGCCACTGGGGGTGGAAGAGGTGGAGAGAGAAAAATGAATGTTTATTAAGTAAAAAATATTAACTAATTTTTAAAAACCACCCTACTTCTCTAAACATATAAGAATTAATCTGATATATATATACCAGCTCTAAGCGTTCTGCCTAAATTCCCTTGATTAGCATGCAGGGGTTGCAGAACTGTTCTGTGCTATCACATCAGAGTTTCTATGCATTCCAACTAAGGCACAGCCAAACAGTATTCAAACTTTTGAACAAGGTTCTGAGAGTTAGTGGTAATGTTGTGGAATCAATAGACTGATAGAGGTAGCCTCTGGGGTTTGACAATCACACCTACAAAGCATTTTTATAATAAATTATTTGGGTCCTTAGCAAAAGTGGAGAGGTACAAGGCTAAGAATGATGGGTATATCTTTTATATCTATCTCTTCATACAATGGTGCTAAATTACATACATACATATGTGCCAAGTGGAGGAATGGATATATGAGAAATGAAAATATAAGATATTAGGAAGGAGAGCTTAAAATTGTACTTGTCTGAATGCAAGTCACTCCCCAACTGATAAATGGTCAAAGGATATGAACAGGCAGTTTTCAGAGGAAGAAATTAAAGCTATCTATAATCATATGAAAAAATGTTCTAAATTACTACTGATTAGAGAGAGGCAAATCAAAACAACTCTGAGGTACCACATCATACCTATCAGATTGGCAAACATGACAGAACAGGAAGATGATAAATGTTGGAAAGGTTGTGGGAGAGTTGGAACACTAATTCATTGTTGGTGAAGATGTAAGCTGATCCAACCATTTTGGAGAGCAATTTGGAACTATGCCCAAAGGGCTACAGAAATGTGCATAACCTTTAAGCCAGCAATATCACTTCTAGGACTGTATCCCAAAGAGATCAAAACGGGAAAGAGTCCCACATGTACAAAAATATTTATAGCAGCTCTCTTTGTGGTGGTCAAAAACTGGAAATCAAGGGGATACCCATCAATTGGGGAATGGCTGAACAAGTTATGGTATATGAATGTAATGGAATACTATTGTGCTATAAGAAATGATGAACAGGAAGACTTCAGAGAGATTTGAAAAGACTTCTATAAACTGATGCTGAGTGAAAGGAGCAGAACCAGGAGAACTTTGTACACAGAAACAACCACAGTGTGTGAGGAATTTTTCTGGTAGACTTAGTCCTTCACAGCAATGCAAGGACTTAAAAAATTCCCAATGGACTCTTGAGGCAAAATGCCTTCCACATTCAGAGAAAGAATTATGGAACTGGATCACAGAATGAAGCAGACCATTTTCTCTTGTGTTATATTTTGTTTTTTCAAGGTTTTTCTGATTCATTATAGTTCTTCTATGCAACATGACTAAGGTGAAAATGTATTTAATAAGAATGTATGCGTAGAACCCATATAAGATTGCACACCATCTCAAGGAGGGAGGGGGAAGGAGAAGAAGGGAGGGAGGAAAAGATCTAAGATATGGAAGTGATTGTAGAAAACTGAAAAAAATAAATTAATTATAAAAAATAAAATTGTACTTGTCTACTTTATATGCCAAAGAAACCAGAGTTATCAAGTTTAGAGAAAATAAGACAATAGTAATTTTCAAAAGTTCACTGTGGTACAATAATAGAAAACTATCGTTTTCCTTTTCTCTATATTACATCAAGAAGTCTTGGGTTAGATACTCATAAACTAAAACTGTCTATAAAAATGTTATTGAACTTGAGTTCAAAGCCTCTATGAACATTGGTTTTTATCTGTAAAATGGGGATAATAAAATCTATAGTAGGTACCATATCCCAGCATTGGTACAAGGCTGAAATGAACTAATATATATAAAAGGCATTGGAAATCTTTAAGTGCTTACATAAATGTCAATTATTGTCAACAACAACAATAAGGATGCTGGAAATGGATATTTCTGTTGATACAAAGGTTAGTAAACTATTATTTGCAAAATGCTCTAAGAAGCCCTATATGCTATTCAAACTTAGTTCTAGGTTATTTGGAATAAGGTCAGTGTTGTCTCCTTACTACAGATCCAACCCATGGGTGATTAAGCTCTTCTCTACAAGAAAAATATAGCTTGAGATAGGAGGTTCAAAACTACTTTCTTTTTGTTTTGGCTTTTTTTTTTTTTAGCTTTTATTTAGTATTTTATTTTCCCTCAGTTACTTGTAAAAACTATTTTTAACATTTTTTTTAAAGTTTTGAGTTCCAAATTCTTTCTCCCTTTCCTTCCCTATCCTGTTTCCTCAAGTAGGCAAGCAATTCAATATAGGTTATACAGGTGCAGTCATACAAAACATATCCATAACAGTCAAGTTGTGAAAGAAAACATAGACAAAAAAAAAACCCTCAAGAAAAATAAAGTAAAAAAAAAGTATATTTCAGTCACCATCAGTTCTTTGTCTGGGGATGGATAGCGTTTTTCATCATAAGTCCTTCAGAGTTGTCTTGGATCATTGCATTGCTGAGAATAGCTAATTCATTCACAACTGATCATCTTTGCAGTTACTTTGTATACAGCATATTTCATTTTGTATGAGCCTATGCAAGTCTTTTCAGGTTTTTGTGAGAGTGTCCTACTCATCATTTCTTAGAATACAATAGCATTCCATCATAATCACATACCACAACTTGTTCAGCCATTCCCTAATTGATGGTCTTCCCCTCAATTTCTAACTCTTTACCCACAGAAAAGAGATGCTATAAATATTTTTGTATAGGTAGGTCCTTTTCCTTTTTATCTTTTATCTCTTTTGAGGTACAAACAGAACTAGTAGTGGTATTGTTAGGTCAAAGGGTACGTATGGTCTTATTGCCCTTTGGGCAGAGTTCCAAATTGCTCTACAATGCATTAAAGCCTCATTTTCCCCACATTCTCTCCAAAATTTGTCATTTACTTTTTCTGTCCTACTAGCCCAATCTAATATGGATGAGGTAGTACTTTGGAATTGTTTTAATTTGCATTTCTCCAATCAATAGTGAGTTAGAGCATTTTTTCATACGGCTATGGATAGCTTTGATTACTTCATCTGAAAACTGATCATATTGTTGAATCTCTTCCAATTTATCAATTGTGGAATGGTTCTTATTTTTATATATCTAACTCAGTTCTCTATACGATCAAGAAATGAGACCTTCATCAGAGAAATTTACTTCAGAATTATTTTTAGTTAGTTTTGCTGACTATTTCCCTCCATCCTATTCCTTCTCTCCATGTTTATTCTATTCTCTTTCCTTTCACCCTGTCCCCCCTCAAAAGCGTTTTGCTTTTGATCATCTCCTCTTTTCTCTTATCCCTTTCCCCTCTTAGTTTCCTGTAGCGTAAGATAGATTTCTCTACTCAATTGAGTGTGTATATTATTCCCTCTTTGAGCCAATTCTAATGAGAGTAAGGTTCACTCACTCCCCTTACCTTCTCCCTCTTCCCCTCCACTGTAAAAACATTTTCTTGTCTCTAATATGAGAGATAATTTACCCCATCCCACTTTTCCCTTTCCTTTTCTCCCAGTATCTTTCTCTCTCACCCCTTAATTTTATTTTTAACATATCATTCTTTCATATTCAACTCACACCTGTGCCCTCTGTTTATATATACTCCTTCTAATTATCCTAATAATGAGAAAGATCTTATGAGTTACAAATATCATCTTCCCAAGTAGGAATGTAAACAGTTTAAAATCAAGTCCTGAAAGTCAAATTTTCTATTCAGCTCTGCTTTTTCATCAAGACTGTTAGAAAATCCTCTATCTTGCTGACTGTCCATTTTTTTCTCCTGAAGAATTCTACTTAGTTTTGCTGGGTAGGTGATTCTTGGTTTTAATTTTAGCTCCTTTCCCCTCCAGAACATCAGATTCCAAGCCCTCTAATCCTTTAATGTAGAAGCTGCTAAATCTTGTGCTATCCTGACTGTGGCTCCACAATATTTGAATTGTTTCTTTCTGACTGCATGCAATATTTTCTCCTTGACATGGGAACTCTGGAATTTGGCTCTGATATTCCTGGCAGTTTTCATTTTGGGATCTCTTGCAGGAGGTGATAGGCAGATTCTTTCAATTTCTATTTTACTCTCTGTTTGTAAAATATCAAGATAGTTTTTCTTGGTGATTTCTTGAAATATAATGTCCAGGTTTTGTTTTTTTTTTTTATCATGGCTTTCAAGAAGTCCAATAATTTTTAAATTCTCTCTCCTGGATCTATTTTCCAGGTCAGTTGTTTTTCCAATAAGATATTTCACAATGTCTTCTATTTTTTCATTCTTTTTGTTTTGTTTGTTTCTTGATTTCTCATAAAGTCATTAGCTTCCATTTGCTCCATTCTAATTTTTAAGGAATTATTTTCTTCAGTGAGCTTTTGGACCTCCTTTTCTAAATTTTGATTTTTAAGGAATTCTTCTCTTCAGTGGCTTTTTGGACCTCTTTTACCATTTGGCATAGTCTGTTTCTGAAGGTGTTATTTTCTTCAATATGTTTCTGTGTGTGTCTTCTTTACCAAGCTGTTAAATCATTTTTCATGATTTTCTTGCATCACTCTTATTTCTCTTCCCAATTTTTCCTCTGTTTCTTACTTGATTTTTGAAATTTTTTTTGAGCTCTTCAATGGCCTGAGACCAATTTATATTTTTCTTGGAGGCTTTGCACGTAGGAGCTTTGACTTTGTTGTCTTCTTCTGAGTATGTGTTGTGATCCTCCTTGTCATCACCTAGTTGGAGTTTTTTCCTGTGGTTTGCTCATTTTCCCAGCCTATTAGTTGACTTTTAACTCTTTATTAAATTATCTAGGGTGGAAGGTACACTGTCTCAAGCTTCAAGGGTTTTGTGCAGCTGTTTTGAGAGATACTTCTACTGATCTGTAAGTTTTCAGTTCTTCCAAAGTGGTATGATCTAAGGAGAGGTGTTTACTCCTCTCCTGGCTTGTGCTCTGGTCTGAGAGAGACCACAAGTACCCTTTTCTGCCCTGGAACTGTGAGGAGGGTCCGCCCTCCATTGCTGCCACAAGCTTTTCTATGCTAGTGCTCCTCCTCACCTTAGGACTGCTACCCAGATCTGAGTATGTGCAAAGTAACAGAGTGCTAGTAAAAAGACCCCTATAATCTCCTTCTGATTAGTTGTTTGACTGCTTACCATCTGTGGGCTGAAAGCTGCCACTGACACTGCTGATTCAGTCACTCCCAAGGCCTGCGCCTGGTTTGGTGGGGCCAGGGCTGTGCTGGCATGACCTACACTGGATTGTGCTCCATTCTTACCCAGGTGCTATACACCTTTCCTGTTGATCTTCTAAGTTGTTTTTGGCATCTGTGGACTGACAGATCTGGAAACCACCACTGCTGCCAGTGATTCAGTCACTCCAAGGCCTACTTCTAGTTTGTTGGGGCCTGCTGCATGCTGGCCTGTGCTCCTCTCTCACCATGGTGCAACACACCTTTCCTGTCAACCCTCCAACTTTTCTTGGGCTGGAAATTTGTTTCATTCCATATTTTTGTGGTTTCTGCTGCTCTAGAATTTATTTAGAGTTTTTTTTTTTAAAGGTATTTGGAAGTGTTTGGGGGAGAACTCAGGACAATCCCTGCCTTTACTCCACCATCTTGGCTCCACTTCTAAACTACCTTCTTTGTGAGAAAAGATACTTAGTCTGAAAAAAAAAGTAGAGAGAGCACTCAACATGGAGTCAGTGGAGTCTGAGGTATGAATCCTGCCTCCAAAACTTACCTACCAGGTGATCACAGGTAAGTAGTTGCAGAAAAGGACCTCTGAGGTCACTGAGTTCAAATTCCTTTTGACAGATGAGAAAATCAATGCCAGGTGGGGACACACTAGTAAGTATCAGATAGAGGTGGGATATGAAGCCACATCTTCTGACTCCAGAGCCAGTGAACCTTTTCCATTGTACCATCCAAGTCTGTTTCTTCAATCATAAAATAGGGATAACAATATTTGCAGTATCTACCTCACAGAGAGCTGTGAGAACAAAATTAGATAATGTATTGAAGATTAAAAACAAAACCATCTAAAGTATTCTTTAAATAATATTTATACCTGCAAACTTGCCCCAGAGGATTAGGATCATAGATAATCATTCTACCTCCTTATTTAGTTAATTTTAATAAACGCTATCAATTCCTTATTTTTCATTTCAATAACTTGAGTGTGTATATATGTCATTTCAGGTGTGTTAAGTCTATAGAATGGGTGTTAACCGTTTGCATAGTGTGGGTGGAGTCAATGTCTTCTACAGAGAGAATGATAAATCATGAATTAGGATTCTGCTATATTCTTAAGGAGGATCATTTGTGGTCAGAAAAGACAGAAGGCAGAGTTGCTCAGTTTTTATTTTGCTTCCATTTTCTCAGCCAAGGAGAGTGCTTTTGCACTGGAAAAGGCTAAACAAAAATGATTAACAGGGAGTTGATATTCAAGATAAGCAGGAAAACAGCAAGAGAACACCTGGTTGCTCTTAATGTATTCAAGTTAGTTGGCTGACATGAACTACATCCTTGGATCCTGAAAGAACTGGCAGATGTCACTCCTGAGTCACTGTCAGTGATACCTGAAAGATTGAAAATGTGAGAGGTGCCACAAAATTGGAGATGAGCAAATGTCCCTATTAAAAAAAATAACTGGGGGAACAGAGTCTACAAAACATAGCCTACTGAGCTTGACTTCAATTACTGAGAAAATTCTAGACAGTGAGATATGGATTAGATGATAAAAAAAAATAGATTCAGAACTGATGGAGTGACCAGAGTTAATGGTTTAATGTCAATGATGCAGGAAGTCTCCAGCAGAGAGTCCAAGGGGTCTGAGTTTGGTCTTGTGTTATTCACTCCTCTTAACAATGATTTGAATAAAGATATATGGCATGCTTATCAAATTGATAGAAGAAACAAAGCTGGGAGCAATAGATAACATATTATATGACAAAGATATTGGCGAGCTGAGATGGACAAAATCGAATACATGGAAATTCAACAGAAGTGAATGTGAAGTCTTACATAATAGTATAATAAATTAATTTTCTAAATTTCAGAAGGGGAAGATTCAGTTAGAACAAGTATTCCGTAATAGGTGGAGGTTTTAGTAGACTGAAAGTTCAATGTGAGTTAGTAGTGTGATGTGCCAACTAATAAAGCTATTATGATTGAAAGCTGCTTTAAGAGGCCTTGATTCCAACATAGGGAAATGACAGACAGTTCCACTTCAAATTGCTCACATCAGACATCATCCATAATATTGTGTTAAGTTCTAGGCCCCATGGTATTGAATACATTGATAACCTGGAGAGTGTTCAGGATAAGAAAGGTCCTTATGCCCAAGACCAGTTCAAATAATTGGACAGTTTTAGTCCGAAGGAGAAGAGACTCAGGGTGGGACAAGACAACAGTGTTTAAATATTGGAGTGACTGTCAAGCAGATGGTAGTTGATCATTTATGTTATCCTATAACAGTGATTCCTTTTATGACTTCACTCCTGACTCCTTTCGTGCTGTTAGGATGTCCAGAAACCAAGCCCTGGAAGACTGAACACTTTTGTCCCTGGATAAACTGTCTGATTGGTGGTGGCCTCAGTCAGGCTCCAACCTATCTCCTCATCTACTTTCCATTGCACACAGTTCCCCCCTCCCTCCCTTTATGGTTCTCAAATCACAACTAAACTACTCCTGGAATGAATATGTTCCTCTACTGCTATGGCTCTCTTCACCGTTCCTGTAACTTTAACCAAAATATCCCTCCCTGGTGCTTGAAGGCAAGGACTGTCTTTGTTTCTGTATTGGTATCTCCAGTGTTTAGTACAGTGCTTGATAAAAAGTGTTTAAAAATGACTTTTAATTAATTGATTTACTTATTTCTTCATGAGTTGTACTATACCTATACATACACAGACATAGATACAATATTGCTTGCCTTCTTACTGGAGGGTGAGAATCTAGAGTTGAGAAATAAAATAAAAATAGCATCTCTCCCTACATATATACATATACATATCAATATATATATAGATACATGTATACACATATACATATTATACATATATATGTACTATACATATATGTATATACATCATATTTTTTAAAAAATTATTTCCAGTTCCAAATTCTCTCCTTCCCTCAAGCCTCATCCCTACCCACTGAGAAGGCAAACAATATATGATACCCATTACACATGTGCTGTTAGACAAATTATATTTCTATATTAGACAAGAAAAAAAAGGCAAGAAAAAGTGAAAATAATATGCTTCAGTCTACCCTTAAAGTTCACTAGTTCTCTCTGGAGGTGGATAGCATTTTTCATCATTAGTCCTTTGGAATTGTCAAGGATGTATGTACTCATCAGAGTAACGAAGTCATGCACTGTTGATTATCACTATAATATTGCTGTTCCTATGTACAGTGTTCCCTTGGTTTTGCTCACTTCACTTTGCATCAGTCATACAAGTTTTCCCAGGAAAAAACAGATTTTTTTGAACCAGAAAGAATCTCAGCGACCACTTAGTCAAACTCCATTCACGAGACGAAGAAAAAGGCCTACAGAAATTAAATTACTTGCTCCAAGTCACAATTGCTATTCTTTGAATTATGCTTATGTTGTGCAGGGATTCTCGTTACGTGCCTCTTGTATAGTTACACTGTTCCTTTGCAGGCTGACAGGTACGTATGACCCTGTCCCTTTACTTTTGCTTTGTAATTGCCTTTGCTCCAAATACAATATTGCTTGCCTTCTTATTGAAGGGTGAAAATCTAGAATTGAGAAATAAAATAAAAACAGTATCTCTCCCTATATATCATACACATATCAACATGTATACACATATACATACATTTGATATTTGTTTATCAAGCTGATCTGTTTGCTGCTGTTTGAATTCATTTTGCATGAATGCTCAGCATTCCATGGCTAAGCTACTCCTTAAAAAAAAAGAAAAGGTATTTGTGTCAAAAAACTCCATTGGGACATTTATTGGTTAAGAAATTTCCCCAGTGTAACATGGTGCAGGGTGTGGATTTCTAACCATAGATTGTATTTTGTGACAATCTAGTGTTTATTCAAAAAGAAATGACAAATGATCAATAATGTGGTGCAATAAATAAACTTGGATAAAAAGTATTAAAGCATGTGCAGGAGCTAGGATATTGCACTTTAATGAAAATCTGGTTTCTATGGGAATAAATTAAAGAAAGAGATCTAAAAGGCTGTTTCAACCAGGAAAGGGAGAGGAACATGATAAGAATTCTAAGTTCTTGGAATAGCATTCCCCTATGGTCCCAAAGCTGGATTATGCAGAGCATGTCTCTCCCTGGTAAGAGGGCACAGAATCACAGATGGTACAGAAGACTCTGAGAGACTTAGTTTTTCAGTTCTGAAGAAAATGGAGTCAACTTTTTTTCTGAGGGATAAGGGACATAACACAATTTGGAAGATATATTCTAGATGCGAAGCACCAGACCATGACAGAAGTTTGTGGCCAGAGATAAACTGCTAGCCTGCTCATGTCACTGACTGGCATGGGGGTGGGAATGTGAGAGGATTTATCTCCCAATGTTATAATTCTGTGTAACCAAAAGGGATGGGGAGAACTGCTGGGGGAAGATGAATGTAACAAAATTCTAGTTTGTCTTGCGTATCTGATACTATAGGACTGAGCATGTTGACAGAGCAAGATTGCCTATGGAGCATGCCTTTCTTTACTGCTGTGGAGAACTGCAGGGTGGGATCTGGATGGCCTCTCCTTTTCTGACCTTGCTAAGTGATAAAATGTACTTTTACAACTGGGATTATAAAGCTGTTCTGAGATTCCAGTATATGACCACTACTGGTCAAGTTCTGGTTTGAAGCAGATGGAATAAGGAGAACCAAAAGGGAGGGAGTAAGAAGAAAGAAAGGTGGAAGGAAAAAGGGGAGAGAGAGAGAAGGAGGAAGAGAGAGAGAGAGAGAGAGAGAGAGAGAGAGAGAGAGAGAGAGAGAGAGAGAGAGAGAGAGAGAGAGAGAGGGGGGAGAGGAGAGAGAGAGAGAAAGAGAGAACATGAGAGAAACAAAAGAAGACAGCAGACACAGAATCATTAGGGATATGATGATTACTGAACAAGATGAAAAACCCAATGAAATTATTCAACCAAATATTTATATTCAACAGAAATCTTTTAATCAGGCATGCTTTTTCCTCCTGCTCTCTTCTCTATTTTTCTTTGAGCTTTCTAGTAAACAAAAATCTAGTTTCAGTTGTCGCTTTGCTAGCCTCTAACCAGAGCTCCCGGAGGCATGTGGGTGTCTGTAATAGTGTTACACGATTAGGATCATGACACTCCACAGATTTCTAACACCTCTTGGCTTCTACTCAGACAGAAACCAATTACTATTCTGAAGTCTCCCACTGAGACACATCAGTCGAAAGCCAATGAAATTCATATTCTTTAACTCTCTTGCCTGGCTCAAAGAACATTTTGGGGTTTAGGGAAAAAAGGAAAGCTGAAGTCTCCCTAGAGGATTTGTGGGGGAACATCAGTTCCCTATATCCTTTCTGAGGAAAATATGCTGCACAAGATGGATTTGTGAGTCAGAGAAACTAATTCCCATTTGGTTCTACCATTCTGATACCAAAGAAGTTCAGGGGTTATAGAAGTAAGAGATATGACTAAGGTACATAGATATTAGGAATGAAAATGGCCCAGCTCCTCATATGTGCCAATGCCAAGATAGTGAAGCTTCATGATCTACAGAGCTTCTCAAGAGTGTTGCTGCTCATCATCCTCCTAGTGGGCAATGCTATTTGTCTTAAATGGAAAATGACTGTTCTACAGTTCTAAATACAAGCATCAAACTGTATACTCACTCCATAAACATGTATTATCTTGTTCCTGGATTTGAAATAAAAAACAGAATTTGCCCATTTGCTCATCGTGTCTTGGCAGAATGTAATTTTTTTTGAGGATTATGATTCTGTGTTTTTGTATATTTGTGCTCTAGCTGACTCTATGTCATGCAACATAAGTATTCAGGTACAAGTATTTTATGAGGGCAGTAACCTGCATACTCATCATTTTCATGTAATATTAAATGAGAATGGTGACTTAGTGTGACAGAAACAAAAAAATATGCTTCCCAAGTCAACAACTGCAATAACAGGATTACAATAGCAGAACTTCATTATTTTACAGAGAAGGGAAATTGGGTCCCCTCAAAACATTTATACATGACAGGTCACAGGCTGGAATCTGAAATCAGTTCTTTTGTGGTCTTCCCACTAATACCATATTGATATACATTATTATGCATATTTCTGTCCCCCATACTGTGGCTGCTTCTATTTTTTTCTGTTTCTCAAGTATCTTATCAGAATTAGAGGGAGACTCTGCAGAGAAAGTGGAGGGGAAGGAAGGCTATTGTATCTACTTTATCTAAAGTTATTTCCTGACAGAGTAAGGCTATGCAGCCATTATTTGCAACTTGTACATTAGGCTAGAAGCGACTCATCCACAAGGACCTTTGTCACATAGCATCAAACAAAAGGAGGGTAAAACTCTTCTGGAACATAAGGTATTGTTGTTTTGCAATGATTCATTAGTAGACCACTGAGCAATCACAATGGAACCTGCTTGCTGTAAATATATTTGATTTAATCACCAATAAATCAAGAGAACCCTGACTGTCTGAAACAAAGCCAGTAATTTGTAAGAGAAATTAATATTGACATAATTCTGGAGCACATATTACAAGATCCTTTGCAGGGGATGGCAAGTACCTGATGCCAGACAAAAGAGTGGCAGTCTAGGGTGTTGTGTGTGTGTGTGTGTGTGTGTGTGTGTGTGTGTGTGTGTGTGTGTGGATATCCAATTTGCCTCACGAACTTGAGCAAGACTACTTCTATGAGAGGATGATAAGTCAGCCACTAGTGATTCAGAGGCAATGTTCAATGCTAAATATGGAGTAGCGGAGAAAATGGGTAACCCTTTCCTCTCACCTTCTTCTTGGACAGCAGGAAAACAATATTCTAACAGCCTCTCTCATGCCCTGACCTAACTGCATGTACACTAAATTAGTTTTCATCAGTTCCTTTTTCTCAATATTGTTCCTTTTTTCCTTTCCTTCCCTTATGAGGTAGATAGAGTAAGTATTTTTATCTTCATTTTACAGAGGAGTAAACTGAGATTCAGAGAGGTCAAATGACACTCTTAGGAGCACATATCTATTAGATTTTAGAGCTAGGACTCAAACCTAAGTGTCTTGACCCTAAATCTACCATGCTGCTGCCTCTTTTTTTAATATTTCTCCCAGTGTGCATGCCTGCCTCTCTCTCTCTCTCTCTCTCTCTCACACACACACACACACACACACACACACACACACAGAGCACAACTGATTGAGTTTGTACCCAGTGGTAGTTAATAAATGTTTGTTAAAATTAAATGAAAAGTCTAGTGTAATTTTATGGTTCTAAAACACCAGGACTGCATGAACTAATAACTTTCAAGTTTCCTAATATATGCATTAGTTATGTAAATTAGATGATCCTCAGGCCCGTAAGACAAAAGAAATGAGGTGGTAAACTATTAAACATGCTAACAAAAAATGGGAAATACAGAAGCTCAGGTTGGGAGGTAGGGTGGGGCAAAGGGAACCATGTAGTCCAACCTGTAAATGAACAAGGATCTCTTCTCCCACACATCCAAATAAATGGTTATCTAACCTTGGCTTGAAGACTTCTAGTGAGTAAAAAATCCTTAATTCCAGAAACAGCCCACTTCATTCGTGGATTGTTCGAAATGTTTGGAAGCTTTTCATATCATAAAATTTGAATTTATTGCTTTTTGATTTCTACCCATTTCTCCTACTTATGTCCTTAGGACTGCCTACATTCTGAACAGCTTGGTAGTTGTGTTTCTTGGAGTGCTCATACTCTTGGTCATTAGAGGGTATAGTTTTGAGAGTTACTGGAAAAAATTAAAACATTTATTAAGAATTTCTATTGAAGTGAAAATCAACCTACCTTCCAGTTTGTTCAGTGTTTTGGGATTTTCCTAAATATTTTCTAAGGATGTACTTCTTTTTATCACTCACTAATTTATAAACTGGGTAGCTATGTGGCACAATGGATAGAATGCCAGGCCTGAAGTCAGAAAGACTGGATTTGTATTCGGCCTCAGACAGATAATAGCTGTGTGACCCTAGGCAAATCATTAAACCCTGTTTGCCTCAGTTTCCTCATCTATAAAATGAGCTGGAGAAGGAAATGGCAAACTGCTTCAGTGTCCTTGCCAAGAAAACCCCATATGGAGTTACATATATTTTGGTGCCCCCCCCCCCCCCTTTTTAAAGAGAGATGGCTTTTTACAATAGCAACAATGAATTGTTCTCAAAATTATTGTTGGGACAGGGACATACTGGACTATAAATGTGTTTCATAACTGGATGAAAAAAGAAAAAAGATTACTTGTCTTTTGCTAATAGAAAAGGAGCACTTGTATCTTTTTTCTTGAATCACATAGAATCACAGAATTGTACCATGTTGGGATGGGAAGCTCAATTCCGTGTGGACAGTCTCGGGCAGGTAAAAGTGGGACTTCTAAATCTTAGAGTCTTACGAGGCCCTCCATGAACAGCGGGGGTTCGAGAAGGTCAGACTGAGCTAGCTCGGCTAGCTTGGGTATTTCCGCCTCTCCCCGGGAGATACGTGATGGGTGGAGTCTCCCTGCCCTCGAGGTCGTCCCGGATTGGAGCACACCTAGTTACCTAACAGCACGGTATTGAGATGCAAACTGTGTGGCTGAAGGTTAAGTAGGATTGAGGAAGCCTGAAAGCTCTCTCTTACCACGTGAGGAGCCAAAGAGGACAGTAGGCTCCGCTTCTCTTCTTTCCTCTCTCCCCTCCCCCTCTCTCCCCGCTTAACTTTCTGCTTGCCTGGACTCTCCGTCCCTCCCGTGTTCTCCCCTCCCCTCTCTCCGCTTCCACTCTCATTCCAATCCCGCCCTGGCCTCTCCGGCCCTTCCAGCAGGCTTTTAATTACACCGAATATCAGGAAATCTAAATCCTCCAGCTCCCCAGGGTATTGTTGCTCATGAGCAGTCATTTGCTCTCCGACCGCTCCCCATTTTTCTCTTGATATTCCTGCCTGCTTGAGCCAAGGAGAAACTTTCCAAATCCTTTTACAAAATTCTCAGAGGTCATCTAACTCTATTGTGACCCCCGCCTAACTGCATTCCCTGTGAAGTTTCTCAGCCCAGACCTCTTGTTCCTCTGGCTTTATTACTGGCAATAGATTCCCCATCTCCGTCCTTTTCCCAGGGGTTTGGGAAGCTTCTCTCCACTTTCTCTCCTTCCGAATCTAGGATTCGGGACTCGCTTCTTTCACAGCCCCTTCCGGGTGTACCCCAAAAGCACCCAGGATTATCTGCGCTCCCAATCCCTGTTGGGGCGCCAACTGCCAAGCCTAGAGGCCTGTATTGGGCTACCCGAGTCTTTCTTACCTCACCTCCGAGGTCTTCGGTTGGCCAAAACCGGATGCACATATGAGAGAAAGGACGTTCCAGAGTCGAACAAGGGTTGAGCTTTATTTCAGGGTCTAGTTACAAGTGCAGGGGGGTCTTCCTTAGGAGGAAGAGGGGGAGATTTCCTAAGGAGGCTAAGCTTAAGGGATTGGAAGTAGAAGTAGAAGCGGGGAGAGAGGGGGAGGGGAGAGAGGAAAGAAAAGAAGCGGAGCCTACTGTACCATCTAATCCAAATCCTCTCTATTACTTGGTAACAGTTCTTTAAAGAAGAACCCACCAGTTCTAGACGCTATCTATTCCATTTGGGGATATTTCTAATTTGGGGGGATTTTTTCCTTACATTCAGTGTAAATTTGGCTCTGCAGCTTCTTACCCACTACTCCTAATACTGCCCTGGGGAATATAATTTATGTGGCAAGGTAAGACGGCCTCTATTTGGGTCTAGTTGACACCTGTGTTTCTAAATATGAGTTAATAAACTGACATTCTAGTGAATAAACCTGTCTCTTTTGAGTGTTGTTGGCATGGATTTCTCTCCCTAGGATAGATTCTAAACAATAAGATCAGGGATTCCCAACCTGGGGGACACATATCTGGGAACACAAAAAGTTGGTCACTCGAGTATGGTATATTGAATATTTGATAAATGACTCTATTATCCGATTGCAATATTCCCAAAGTGGTAGAGTTAGTGAAACATTCTGTAGAAGGCAGGGGCAGAGTGGGAAAAGGAGAAAGAGTTAGACTGCATCTAAAAAATTGGAAAGAGACAGTTGAAGGAATAGATCCTACTGACCCAAACCAGATGAATGTGGGATTTAAAAATGAAACCCTTTTCATATTGAGCTAGAAAAAACCCCTAGCAACAACAACCCAGTAAAAGATTAACTAACTGATCTCCCAATAACCAGAAAGTCTGAACTGATTTCCAAAAAATTAAATTATAATACTTTTAATGTACCCTTGGAGAAACATCTCATCATTACTAATGTGCTCAGAGGTTCCAATTCTGTTTATGACAACTTATCTCTATGAATCAGGATTCTTGGTTCTCTTTTCAAATCCAAAGCAATAACTGAAGGCTGAACCTGATATGCAGGAATCTTTCTCAAAAATCATACTTAGAAAAAACTGCTAGTTTACAAGAAACAGAATTAATGGTCTTACTATTATTGGATTGTATTCTGATAAACATTTAAGAAATTTATGTTACTAAAAATGTTAAGTACAGAGCAGTTTTATTCATGAAAAATTAATCCCTTTATTTTATTTCTTATGTGCATATGCATGGTAAACTTGACATTTCTTTTCATATTTATTAAGAAATATGAAAAGGTTTACTGAAAACCAAGAGGTCCAGGGACTAAAAGAAGTTGTGAACTCCTGTCCTGGGTAAACTGATTTTCAGCTTGTGTACTTGCACTTGTGGTTACCTCACCAATCTTGGGAGGCATAGTCTGAAAGCTCATCCAGGCTCATCACATATGAAATATTTCAGAACAAGTCTAGGGCTTGCTCTCTAATAAAGCAGGGATTGACAGGTGAGTGTCAGCAATAGGTACTACATCTTTCACTCTGGATTATGCAGCCCCCACCAAAAGAGGAATTTTAAGCAAAAATAATTGATATGAAGAAAAGTGTTTACTTCTCAACCTAAGAGCCTAATAAGGTCCAATATGTTGGACCATTTAACGTGTATGACGGAGGGCAGCTGTCTTTGTTTTGCACAGGGTTTTGGTTACCAGAAATAATATATAAGGTTACATACAGAGGTCTGTTTAGAGAATTGTTGATTATATACGATAAACCTTAGATGGATACGGATTTCTCTAGCAGCCAGTTACTGTGTGTTTAAAAAATGTATGAAATTTCAGGCCAAGTCAAATATATTTTAGGAAGGCAAATCTGCTGTTGCTAAAAACAAACAAACAAAATGTTTGACTCATTCTTAAATTGTGGATTATCAACACCAGTGGAATACTCTTCTATAGGACTTGCAGCAAAGTCCATCAACGACTGTTTCTAGAAAAAAGATGTGAACATTTGGGGCTATAATGTTAATGAGATGTACAAGCTGACTAGCAATATTTCTTATCCCTCTTCATATTTACTCATTAGTTGCAAGCATTTAACGAAAAGGTGAGACTACATCTTAGTCACATTAAATAGTTAAATTAAATCACATTTAGCTTTTAAAACCAAAACATCATTCTAAAGATGACCTCTCTATTCACAGCACTTCAGATGTTTCAGGAGTCCTCAGCGTCTTTGCTGTCATCATTTAGGCGGCACTGGTTCTCTTAGGTACAATTTCAGATTTTCATCTCCCCCTTTTTGAATTAATGTCCCTGTGATTGAAGAAAGGTTCTCTTTTTGGATGCCAGCTCTAATGATACCCAAAGTTAAGCAAGTTCAGGTATAATGTGGGATGGATGAGATGCTATGTTAACCATTATCTAGTGTGGTTGCCTCAAAGATTTCCTGGGGCTTGCTTTAAGATCTACTCATTAAGAAAATGAAAAACATTACCGAAAAGACACTTCTGCTCCTCCTATTAAGCAAAACGGGTTTGATAAAAGAGGCTTTAAAAATTTTGCTAACCTACTGATTATGATTCTATTTAGGCTTTTTCTCAACAAAACATCACTTACTGATAGCTGAGATAAAGGAAAGCTTAGGAAAGAGAAACAATAATCTAAATAAATTTAGAAGTATTGAACTTTAAATCTGGACATACAGATACAAACAAACACAATGTAACTTTTAAACTGACAAAAGAAAAATTAAAAGGAAATTCAGTTTTCAAATTCTAAAGTTACCCAATTGTATGATGTTGGGGATGGAAGCTCAATTCCATGTGGACAGTCTCGGGCAGGTAAAGGTGGGAACTTCTAAATCTTAGAGTTCTCATGAGGCCCCCCAGAAAACAGCAGGGAATCAAGGAGTGAGACCGAGCTATCTCGTGTATTTCCGCCTCTTCCCGTGAGAAATGTGATGGGAGAGAGCTCTCCCCGCCCTCGAGATTGGCCCGGGTCTGGGCACACCTATTGTTATCTAACAGGCAGGGTATTCAGGTGCAAACTACACGGCCGGAGAGCTTAAGTAGGGTCAGGAAAGCCCGAAGGCGCTCTTAGCGCGGAGGGGCCCTGAGAGACAGAAGGCCTCTCCTCCCTTTTCCTCTCTTCGCTCTCCCCTCCCCCTCTCTCCCCACTTACATTTCTACTTCCAATCTCTTACCGTAAGATCTTGCCTCCTTGGGAGATTTCTCTCTCCCTCCTAAGGAAGAGCTCCCCCTGCACATGTAACCAGGACCCTGAATAAAGCCTAACCCTTGTTCGACTCCGGAAAGTCTCTTCTCTCATACGTTTATCCGGTTTGGCCAACCGAAGACCTGGGACAGGTAAGGTAAGACTCGGGTAGCCCTCAGGCCTCTAGGCCTGGCAGTATGAAAACAAGTATATAAATTTATTTTCAGATTACAGTTGTCGATACTGTTGGGGAAAATACAAGTTTTTTTCTTCTACTCATTTTAGGAAGGAATTTCAAATTGTGGGAAAAAGTAAAAATAGTATGATATGAAAGGACTAACTGCACAGACATTTCTGTTTTTCCTAGGTTTCCACTCCAAGGGCACTGGAGTGAGAGTTCTTCTCTGAGCAAAGCCCAGCCACTTCCCGCTTTGTCGTGCAGGAATGTCAGCAGTCTGGGTTTGTTGCATCAACCTGTTTCTGAAGGAATGATTATGGCAGCAAAAATCTCCCATTATGACTCTGCTGCAGAATTTGAGCAGTGAGAAAGATAAAATGGAAGGATAACCCAAATGTTTTTAGAAATTAACCCTAAAGAAGATGTTCTTTTAAAAAAGTGGTAAAATTTAATGGTCCCATAAGGTCTAAGTGTGGCCTGTGAACTGGCCCAGGGCTATACCAATTGTTCACAAAGACAGAAAACCTACAGTGCCACTTTCAGGAATAATGAAGACAAAGCATTTGACATTAGCAAGAATAGGAATGACAAGACTGTGTGTTTAGATAAGGTCAGAAGGTGATCGAATCTGACTTCATCAAAAAATAATGATGCTCAATTCTCAGAGCACTTAGCTGGGCTGCCACAACCTCTTCAGCTTCATGCATGTATTGCATGATTAAGAAATAACTGGCAAATCATGCTGGACACAACAGTATCAGTGTTAAGAGTTATAAATAATTCTTCTGTTTTACTTTAAGACAACTCCTACCCTCCCATTCAGTAATGTAATACAATGACTCCCACTGCCTCTCCCCTCTGACCCCCCAGGAATTGACATGCCATGCCCCCTTGCCCCAATGAACAGACAGAGCAGCCAAGCTAAGTAGGAAGTAGGAAGCAGATCTAAGCTGGTCCTTTGAACACGGGATCATTTCATGTACATAATTATTCTGTTAAGAATGAAAAAGAGCCAATGATATGATTGAATTTTAAATATGACTTTAACAAATTTTAAAATGTAGTTAAGAGATATTAGAAAATATTTTGGGGTTTTGCATATACAGAGAAAAAGAAGAAAGGAGTAGCATTAGTATTAAGTGTATTTCTTTTATGTTGAGTGATAGGAGGTATTTGCTGACAGGGGAATCTGAAGAGGAACAGAATAGGACCAGGAATTTAATGGAAATCAACAAAAATAAGACCATTTACCTTCATTACTGGCTGTGCAAAATATTTGGCACTCCAGTCACAGAATCCTGTCTGCATTGTAGCTGAAATGAAACTTTTGTGTCCAACAGTGTCATCTGCATCGTCAGTGGTCTTCCAGGAGAAAATATACACACACAGAGAGAGAGAGAGAGAGAGACAGAGAGAGACAGAGAGAGACAGAGAGACAGAGAGACAGAGAGAGAGAGAGACAGAGAGAGAGACAGAGAGAGAGAGAAGAGAGAGAGAGAGAGAGAGAGAGAGAGAGAGAGAGAGAGAGAGAGAGAGAGAGAGATCACAAAGAAATAATTAGCAATCTGGCCATCTAAGAAAACCATTTCTGTCCCCCTTTCTACTTCATGTCTCATTTCTCCAATTAAAAATTCTGATATTATTCTGAAATATTTCTGTATCTGACTATAATCTCCTATTATTCTACCTTTCCCTATGCCTCAACTCCCCTAAGCCCTTTCCTTGTTCTTTTTAATACCTCTGCTCCATTCACCCCTTGGTAGTTTCCTCTCACTTCATTTTCCTTACTCTTGATTTCCTACCCCTTTGTCTTATTATCACACATCCCTTGTTAAACCTCAGCTGGGAATTATTCTCACCTTCTAATTCCTAAATTCCTATTCACATGCTGCTGAATAGAGCTGGAGGAAGTCACACAACTTCTCTGACAGGGTATATTATAAATTTATGTTGTTCAACTTCATCAGGGCCTTCAACGCAGTAAGGAAATCCTCTGAATTTTCCCTAATTGCTTCCAAATTTAATTTCCCACAAAGGTTCTTTTTCAAACCTTCCGTTCTCTCCTCAAAACTCCTACACCTCTAACCTCCAGCTATCCCCCAGCTGAGGACCTGCCATTTTACTTCACTTTAAGAAAACTGAGGTCATCTGAGATAAGCTTCGTCTTCTTCTACTCTCTTCATCTCAAAACACTCTGACATCATCCTCAATTATCTTGCCTTTCCTTTAGGCTCTGACAAAGTAGTGGTTCCTCTCCTTGTTTAGGCCAGTCCTTCCATGTATCTTTAATTATATACACTTTCCTTTCTCCTGCAAATTAAAATCTTAATTATTGCTCCAATCCCCAATCTTCAGTATCTCTCTACCTACTGGTTACTTCTCTATTGCCTTCATTTATACTCAATTCTTTCCCCTCTCTGTGTTCTTAAAAAAACTTTCATTAGACCCCAACTTCTCAAGGTATCTCTTTTCTTTCTCAGCCAAGTTCCTAAAAATTATTTTATATAATCTGCTTTTACTTTCCCTCTTATCATTCCTCCACCCTTTGTAATTTGACATGTGAACTCATCACTTACCTAAAACTGATTTCCTCAAGGCTCTCTAAACAATCAAAACTGATGGCCTTTTCTCAGTGTTAATTGTTCTTGACCTACCTGGGGCAGCTGGCACTGTAGACTTCCCTCTCCTCCTGGACACTTTCTCTTTTCTCAGTCCTTGTGATTCTACTCTCTCCTGGTTCTCAGGACACTTATATAACTGCTCTTTCTCCATTACTTTGCTAGCTCCTCATTCATATTATTACCCTAACTGTGGGTTTTTTCCAGGGATCTGTCCTAGGCCCCTTCTCTTTCTATAATCTCTTTTACCGAACTCATTGATTTTCAAGGTTTAATTAGTAGCTCTATGCGTATGACTCAAAGGTCTCTATACCCAGCCCCAGTCTCTTTGATGAGCTTCAATTCCACATCAACAACTGCCTATTATACTATGTGTCAGAGAGACATCTCAAGCACAAGTCCAAAACTGAACTCATTATTGGTCTTCCCAATTTTTTCCTTCCTCCAAACCTTCCTATTTCTTCCAGTCTCCCAGGTTCACAACATGGGCATTATTTTCAACTGCTCCTTTTCCCTCACCTATCTCATCTTCAGTTGTCAAATCTTGCTTTTTCTCCACATCTCCACACCATTTCTCACCTCTGACCCTTTCTCTGCTCACTCAGTCTATGGCTTTAGTTCAGCTCCTCCTCACACCCATTTAACTGGAATAGCTGCAAGTCTCTCTGCATGTCAGGTCGTCTTCCACATTGCTGTCAGGTGATTTTTCTTAGGTATGAGAAGTTGACCATGTGATCCCTTTGCTCAACTCCAGTGGCTTCCTATTGCTTCTTAGCCAACCTTTCTGGTATCACTGAACACCACTCATAGCTCTCACACTATGTAAACCAGCCATTCATTGTTCATGACACTCCATCTCCCTGACTTTGTACCAGCTGTCCCGGGTGCCTGGAATACATTCCTTTTTCATCTTTACCTCACAAAATCACTCTTTTCTTTCAATATGTAGCTCAAGCACCACTCTGTACATGAAACCTTTCCTGATTTCCCCAACTTCTAGTGACATCCTGTTCTAAACGACTTGTATGTAACTAGCCCTGGCATTCACCATTTAGAAGTACTTATGGTACTGCAAGCCCTCAATCTGACTGGAAGTTTCCTCCCGGCCTCCATTTAAGGAGGGTGCCAAGGCCAGCTATCTTCACTTCTCACTGGGCCCCACCCTGGACTTCTGAATCCACAGTCCCTTGTGCTAGGTGCCTTCTCACACCCCCATCCCTACTTTTCAGCATCCTTTTATGTGTTGTCTTCTCCAATTAGAATGTAAGGTCCTTGAGGGTAGGAACTGTCTTTGATTTGCTTGTAGTGGAATCCCTAGCACTTAGCAGAGTGACAGGCACGTACAGTAAAGGCTTAATAAATTCTTGCTAACTGACTCAACTAATTTTTATTCATTCTTTGTATTTAATCTGTTTATACTCATATACATACTGTTTGCTTCCCACATTAAAACATAAGATTCTTATGAACACAAATTGTTTCCCCAGTATATATGTATATCCCCAGTACCTAACAGTGCCTGGAAAATAGTATTGATTAATAAATACTTACTGATTGATTCCCTAATAATAAACAACTGGACTGGGAAAATCCAGAAGAGGGCATAAAATAAAAAAGAACAATTTCTTCAAGTAAGATTTGAAACCTAATTATGATAGCAATCTTAGTGATGTGTTTGTGTTGGGACAATCAAACAAAACGTCTGTTGTTAGCTGTGCCAAAATTGGAGTCCAGAAATGTTAGCCAATGATAAACACAAAAACAAGCTTACATCTGGCTTGATTTCTTGATTAGATTGGCAGATGAAGCAGCAGCTGCCATTATGTCAGGTTTCATCCACAGGAGAGCTAAGCTTCACACTTGGTACCATTTGGCAGTCTCTACTACTGAGCGGCCTAGGCATGGAGTAGCAGGTGGTATTCTTAGTTAGGAACAAGGTACAGTTGCTGAATGACATTTGTAAAATTTTCTCTACCACCTGGCAGCATCATGCCTAGCCAGTATGATGGCAACTTTTTAATCTACTGGACACAATGATTCTCTCCACAGTTATCCTACTTCTTCCTCTTTCATCAATTGACTCTGCTAACCCCTCCACTGATTAGAGGTCTAGAATGCATGACAAAAATACAACCATACTACAGGCCCACTCACTTTGCAGAGATGTAGTTGGTATATCCTGAAATTTCTTTTTAATCTCAGTGACCTTGGCATAGGAAGTCAGAAAAAGGTCACAAATATTTGTCAAACATCATTTTATGATCATGTACTACACATGATCCTGACAAATAACATCTTCATCATGCAAATTAAAACATGAAGTTTATCTCTTCAGAATGTCTTTTGAAATGTGTTAAGAAGAAAATAGGATCAGTTTATGCAGAAAACTTGAATGTTTTTTAAAAAATAACCTGCTCAGATTAAATAATTCTATTCAATAGCTGTGGTTAACATCGCCACACCACCCGCTGCAAAATAATATTTCTCCAGGAAGAAGGAAAATCAATTCTATTTTTTGGTTTTATTTTATGGAAGTTGCCAAGAATAGAAGAAATGAGACTAGTGGTGGCAGCAATAAGATAAATGCACATTGCAATATTCATAAAGGATATAAGAGCTCAAACAATAGAGTAGATGTGTATGCAAAAGACAAAGAAAGGAAGGGGATAATCTGACAAAATGGACTAACCAAGAGAACAGAGTTGAATGAGCTACAGGAAACAATCTTGGCTCTGTTACAAAATGAGTGACATGAAGTTACTTAAATCCTGATGCCCTTCTTCTAACACCTGAGAAATATGGAGACCAGTTCTTGATTATGAATTAATGAGAATGGTTGTAAAGGACTTACATGAAAATAATGAGCCCCAAGAAAGCTCTGTCAAATAGTAAAGGTGGTTGTTGGTTGTTTACCTGATCTGGACCTTTGTCAAACATCTTTCGTGTCCTGGGGAACTGGTGGGAGTGAGGTGTATACTGCACACCCATGGTGCCCACATTAGCTGGTCTGCCCGATGGGATGTCCCGACTGCCTGGCTGCTTAGTCACATCATTGGTCAGGCTAGAGCTGCTGGTACTGGATGTTGGAGGGGAGCCTCTGCCAGAAGAAGAGTAAGAGATGAATATGATGTTTTACAAAAAACTTCTTACTGAAAAATAAAAACTTTCATTATCCCCCACATAGAGTTCATAGAGACCCTAAGAAATCATTAGGTCTAGCCCCTTGTCTCTAAGCACATGCTCTCTTAAATTGTTGAACCCTACTATGGAGTGAGACACTTTAATTCCTTTCCCAACTAAGTTTTTTCACAGAAAACTAGTATACCAGTATGTAGACTAAGAACTAACAGCCAAATGAGTGACTACTCTTATCAGTAAGGAATACAGAATAGTTTACTATGCTTTATCTGCATTTGTCATGCAATTAAACTGCTCCCTGAGGTACAAAACTGTCAGAGGGAAAAAGTCTTCCTCTAAGTTTTCTAATTGGGGTATGTTGCTATTGACTTTTACAGTTTTGTAGGAACACTAAGGAGACCTGTAATTGTTATACTGTGTGCAAACAATGAGCTGACCTCAACTTGGAGAAGACCTCTGGGAATGAAGGAAAATAGATTTTCCTTCTGGTGGGAGGAAGAAGGGGGGAAGAGTATGGAAGTTGGAGAAGGGAAGAAATAGATGAAGTATAAAAGAAGAGAGCCTATCATCAGAGAGAGAGAAAGTACTAAGCAAAAATAAACCACAGGACTCAAGGACTCTAAGTCAGTAAGACACCTTACCCGACTTGGTGAATGTGCATGCCCTTGTTGGTAGGGCTGGCCGGGGCAGACTGAGTGAGAGAAGACGTGTCAAGGATGCGCTGCGGACGGGCATTGACAGTGGCCTGTAGAAAAAAGGGACAGACAATCTGCAAATATTTATTAAGAGTTTCCTACATGCCAGGAATAAATATAATGAATCCATACATTCTAATGGGGGAGATAAGGATACAGGAGAGCAGAATGACTGAGATAGGGGCTGGACCTATGATACCATTAGTAGAGGAAACTTCCTACACCTACCAATGGAGGTTGGCACCTTCCTGGTAACTTTCAGACTTGCCTAAGGAACTGGGAGGGTAAGTGAATTGCCCAGGATCACACAGCATATAAAGATATATCCAGAACAAATATAATGAGGATAAATGCAAATGACTACATAGTCATTGAACACGATGTGGTTTGAGAGGGGAGGACACTAGCACTTTAGGGAATCAGGGAAGACTTCACATAGGAGGTGGTGCATGAGCTATGGCTCATGCCATAAGAAGAGAGGGATTCTCTGAGGTATAGGTGAAAGAAGAGAGGGATTCTCTGAGGTAAAGGTGAGGCCGGAGTGCATTGGTCAAGAGTAATAACCCTTCTCAGTTTACAAGATAAAAATACATGGTTATTGGCTCCATTATATGGCTCTACAACTATATACTAATATGCATTTACAAAAAAGAATTTTGACCACAAAAACACACACAAGCTGTTCACAAAATGCAATTCTTGATATGTACTTGCTTTATTATTTTAAAATTCTAAACCAATTTGATCTAACAGCCGGGGGGAGGGGGTGGGGAGATGAAAAGATAAAATGAAAAGCAGTCCCTGTTCTTACAATCTACTAATTGTTTATCTGGGATCCAATAAGTCCTAACTATAGCAATTATTAAAAAAAATAAAACTACTTATGTACTACCTTAGGTTAGACTTTTCATCACCTCTTGTTTGAACCACTCCAGTGACCTCCAAGGAACTTGCTCAGCTACCAGTGTTCTCTTATCTGATTTCTAGCTTCAAAAACAATCTTCCCAGGGTAAAGGTTTGAACATGTCACAGCCCTGCACAAAAAAATTTGGTGGCTCTCTATTGCCTCTAGAATAAAATTCCAACACCTTACACTGGCATTTAAAGCATTCTACCATCTGGCTCCTACTTTTTCTAGCTTTAATTCATGATACTACTCATTACACTCTCTATGTTCCATTCAAAAGGGGCCACTAGTTGTTTCCTGGACTTGGCTTAATACTCAGTTGTAAATGTTCTTTCCTGTCTCAAACTACTTTGCATTTGCTTATCTGTGCATATACAAGCTTCCAGAGATTGTTTTCTTCCCGACTTGGTATCCCCTACACTAAATACAATACAATATCCCCTTTGTAAATAGTAGGTATTTGAGAAATATGTTGAATTGAAAAAAAAAGTTACAAAGTGGTTAAAAATGAAACAAGGCCAAAATTACAAGAGCAGAGGGAAGGTCTCAACTTCCTGATCAATAATGAGCTGTCCCTGTTCAAATGCTGTGAGAGTACTTTGAAACTTTCCTTTGCCCCTATCACATACAAGCATGTGTTATAATTATTTATGTGTATGACATATCCCTGTTATTCCTCTTCTCTCCTTCTACTGGCATAGGGGATGGATTAGAGATTGAAATAGACATTAGTTCTGAGACTATCATAATGATCTAGGTAAGAGACCATAACAGCTTAAGGTGCTAGCCTTGGGGATGTTGTGGAGGTAGAACTAACAAGAGTTGGCATGTAACTGGATATGGCAATATAAGCTAAAGGCAAAGTTGAAGATATTTTTGAGATTGAAAAACTGGGTGACTAGAAGGATGTTGGCACCCACAAAAGAAATATGGAAACACCTGGATGTGGGATAAATATAAGAGAATATAAAGGAAAGCCACATGAAGTCTGAGGACAAAGATCTGCTTATGCACACATAATCCACTAAAACATACTATAAGTACAAGTATTTGTACTTAAGGCTACTTCCTATACTTACCATTCCCAGGGTTATACTCCCTTCAAGGAGAGTGGTTCTGGAGCAAATTCTCAACTGTCATTTCTCCTCTTCCCCCCCGCTTTCCCCTCAGATGTCTAAGCACTCACACCACTTTAGCTTTCAGACAAATCCTCTTGAACATCGTAGTTCTCATTTTGAGGAGATATGAGTAGTGGCGGACTCATTATAATACTGTACATCATGTACTCTTCAAAAAGAAAAAAGCAGACTCTATTCTCTGAAGAATAAAGCTGGGTTCCTGAGCTGGCCTTCGAATGTATTATCTGCTTCTGTCCTTGTTCAAAGCCATATGAGTACTATACCTCTTGCTCCTTCCTAAAAGCATAACTCTTTTAAGAATTAAACTGACTACGGTATGGAAATAATTACTTAGGAACAGAAAGAGAAGATATATATATTAAAATAGTACCTAAGTAAGACTGTAATTATGCCAGAAATTCAATGCATGGGACCCTTGTCCCAAGCTCGACCTCTGTCATTAAAGTTGGTTTGTATTCATTTAGTTCCCTAAAGAAATTTATAAAATCCTTGGAGAATTTGGGCTGAGGGGAGCAACTAGGATAAAGGGCTCTCTACTATTTTTTTTCTTGAAGAGAAAAAGAATTCATCTTGAACTGCAAAACAAGCTCTCATGTCTCAGTTCTGTGACTTAGTGATGTGAGAAAACACTTGTTCATCTTAAAATAATTTATTTCATGTCACAGAATTTTTTCTTTCTGTATTCCTTCATCAAAAATACTTACCACAGATTTTTGCTTATAATGACTGAAATTTTTTTTTAAAATCTATGTACAGTAGGAACAGTAACTTTGAATACCTGCCCCTGGTTGAAATAGTATAGACCAGGAATTGCTTCTGAATGTTGTGATCTGATTATGTGCAACATGTAACTAGGGAAGTAAGTGGAAGGGTAATTAAGCCTCAGGCCTTCTAAGGGAGCAGCTTGATGGAGCCATCCTGGGAAGCTGCTTCATTAATGAGTCATACCCATGAAGCTCTACTTAAAGAATCCAAGGCTTTCTATAACTGTATCCAACTGTGTTGCCATTAGCATCTGGAGAAACCAGAGAAGCTGATCATTTTCACTTTTATTTGTTCTATTTTATGGTCTCAAAACATGTTCATCATTTGATGCTAAATCCTATGGATGATGGGAAAATAGTCAGTGTTGTAAAGCTTCCTTCCTCTGGGGCTTGTATGGCTTGAAATTCTAACACAGGAAAAGAAAATCTGTGCCAGCTTAAGACTTGGTACCCAGGAGGGCAGGGCTTCTTTGTTTTAGGATTTAATACAGATTTGGAAACCTGAAGTTTGCTTTAGAGTTATAAATGATAGGGAAATGATAAACAAATAAGACTGTTTATTGGGAAGTGAATTGTCTTTTTTAAAAACCTAAATTTTGCGAAGATTTGTCTTTTTTAGTAATCACCCAGCACAGTTTTAGGGGAGGAACTCAGATTCACTCTGAACACCCAAAGTCATTAGACTTCAAAGAGCCTATGACACCCACACAGAATGATGACCTAGTTTTAAGGGACACAGCTGAAGAAACAGACATCAGATTAAAAAAACAAATAAAACCTATTTAACAAGACCTTGAATTGGCACCTTCCTGCATATCTCTATTTCTTCCTGAATACATAACTCAACTTCCAAGAAATCTAATTTTTCATTTATAAATGTCAATTAGTAGTTAGGAACTTTGGAAAGGCAACCAGATCCATAGATTTAAAATGCAAGACAAATTAATTACACAATCCTTCATTTAAATAGCATCAGAGCATCCAGGATTCAGTTTAACGAACATTTATTAAGTCTACTCGCTGTGTACAGAGCAATGAATGAGTCAGAACTGGGGAAAAAACTAAGTTAAGGTAAGACAATGTCCCTGGCTCACAGAATATGGCATATACACAAAATATTACAATAGAAAAATTATATATCAGAGAGGTACAAAATGCTTTTTGGGCAGTAAAAGAAGGTTGCTAAGGTCACAAATGAAAGAAGGTTCCTTAATATTATAAATAAAGGTTTTCTCCCATTGTAGAATGAATGAATGAATCTCCTTGAAGGCAGAGACTATTTTAATTTTTGTCTTTGTATCCTGGGTCACTAACACAGTAAGAGATATAAAGACACTAAATAAATGTCTATAGAATTGAATCCTTGCTAAAACCTGGAAACTGGAATTTTTAAAAACTCTCCCCGCCCCCAGCCCCAAATGAATTACCTCCACAGTAAAACCTATCCATTCTTCAGTTTGTTTTCTCTTAGGTATGCAAATTGCTTGACCACCTCACATGCCTCCCCTCAACTGCCAAAGTCTGAAGACAATCATATTTCAGATAAATAAAGGGTAGAAACTTAAACTAAGAAACTGTCATTTCATTTCATATTGCTCATTTGGGAATAATTTTTGACTGCTCTTCTCCACACTTCCAGAAAAATGGTTGAAGGCGGAGGAGGAATACTTTGTTGTTGAACCAGAAAACTTCACCAAAATTCAGCAACCTTTCAATTACTTACAGAAATATAAAAGCTCCAACAACCACTGCCTTAGACAGTGACTCATTACCCAAACTTCTCAGACACTCAAGAGATGATCCCACTCTGAATGTGCCATTCCATTCTACTCTGTGGATCCATCAGCCCCCATATCAGCAATGAAGTCCCAACAAGAAAAATGAGTAGGAGTTACTGGGTTCTTAACTCACTTTTCTACTTCAGGGCTTCCCAACATCACTAAGGAGTAGGATTTCAGCCTTGGATGAACGGATTTTTGTTTTTTCCTGGCTTCTCTTGATCATTGCTATTCTTTTAGAAAGTAAATTAATTTTGCTTTAAGTTATCTGAAAGGACAAGTAGTTCTTTACTAGTTCAGGTAAAATCTATTACTTTTTAGTTAGAGTAGTAGCATTAACCTCAGTTAGAAACAGGGCAACTAAACTATACATAAGGATTCCTGCAGGCTGCATATTACTCAAAAAGCCACATATTAACATTATCTATGGTTCATTGTATCAGTATTTATTTTGTTAAATTTCCCAATTACATTTTAATCTGGTTCTATGAGGGGAGTGTCAAGCTGGGTGTATGACATCTTCTGACTTACAGACAATTTGGCATAGAGGATAGAGAGTAGGTCTCGGAGCCATTAAAACCTAGGTTTTATGCCTCTGACATATACTGCCTGCGTGAGCACACACAAGTCACTCTCCATGCTCTAGGTAATTCTTTAATAATATAAGTTTCAGAGAAGCAGTAACCTGCATGGTGGAAGGAGTTCCCTCATCTGGAAGCTTCCTATACCAATGAAATCACAGGTCCAGTTCCTATAACTATTCTTGTTTTTATTTTATCAGTCTTTTAGAAAAGAAAACTACTATATGTATTTTAGGGAAGATGTAAGGTGAAATATCTATTTCAAGAAGGAAGGAGGAGCTGCCCAGGGGATATTTTCAGATTCAAGATCTCAGTGGACTCGGTGCTCTCCGAACCTGAAAGAAGAGAATCAATCCATAACTCTTCCTCCTTCTCAACTCTTGCTTTTGCTTTTCTACATATACTTTATCCTGGGTTTATCTACCTTAATAAAAGTATCATCAAGTTCTTTTAGTATCTCGTGACTATCAATAAAGCACTAAGATTCCATCCTTTTTCCTATTTCCTATTCCACTTCCCATTCTGATCATATGTAATCCTTGTGGATGTCTTCTATTCCTTATCTCTCAACAAATCTTTGTGGCTGTACCCTACTCACGCCCATACGGAATCTTTCCATTTTATTTTGGGTCACTTGCAATCTTTTATCTTCCAAGACCTTGGAGTTCTCTGAAGAATATGGTAAAAACAGATTACTGAACATACTTATTGTTATGTGTGGATTGTCCATTACCTTTTTGTGTCTGGCAAATTTCTAAAGACACACACAGACACAGACACAGACACAGACAGACACACACACACACACACACACACACACACACACACACACTTTTAAGGCTTTTTCCATATGGCAGAATCTTACATTTTATGAAAATGGTCATAAAGATAAGAAAATGTTATTTGGATAAGTAATTGCTTATGCATTCTTGGTCTCCATTTTAAAATTAGTTTTAATATATGCACTTTTTCATTCTTTTGAAATCTTTCTCCTTTAGAGATATCTTGAAAAATGAACCCTGAATCTCCTTACAATTATGTCCCCTTCAGCACAGCTTCCTTCTGTATGTATTTGGTGAGGTTTAACAGCTCTTCCCAACTTTATTTTCTCAAGTACTACTCCCACTTATTTAAATAATACATTGTAAATTTAAGAGCAAGACTCCAAATATCACCATAATGAAAACACAAAAGACACACCTGAAGAATTTTTCCACTTAATGTCTGCTGTCCTCTTATTAGTTTACTACTAATTATTACTACTGATGCTCTCTCAATTGTCTGGATCAGCTGTGTCTCTTGCCAAGCTTCACATTTGGTACTTTACCCTCAATTAAAAAAAATTGTGAGGTGATACAATATTCCATTATTATGGCATAGAAGGTAGTGTCAGATGTGGACTCAGCAGAACTTGGTATGAATCTCAGCTCAACTATTTATTGGTTATTGACCACGGGCAAGTCACTTACCTTCTTCCAATCCTATTCTCATCTGTGAAATGGAGATAATAATACATATGCTACCTCACTAAGTTGCAAGATTTCTGAACCCCAAATAAAGTAATCAGTCAATCAATATTTATTAAGTGGTACTATGTGCCAGGCACTGTTCTGGGTGCTGGAGATACAATACAAATAATGTTATTTCTATTCACAAGGAGCTTACATTCTAATGGAAAAGAGAACCAGTGCCTACATAAATACGTGTAGTGTCAATATGAAATGAATAAATACAAAATGTACAGAGGGACCAAATAGACTAGAAAGGCTTCAAGGAGAAGATGGTGCTTGAGCTGCAGCTTCAAAGTCTAAGAAGGATTCCAAGAGACTGTGGGAAGGAGAGCATGCCAGGCACATGGGACAGTCAATGTGAAGGGAGAGAAATAGGAGAGGGAGTACTGGGTATGAAAGTAAGGGAGGTCCGTTTGGCTGGACCTCAAAATGATAGAGGAAGAATACAATGAAACTAGAAATATGTTCGGGTCAGGTTGTTAAGGGCTTTAACAGCCAAACAGAGAAGTTTATATTTTATTCTAGAGGCAACAGGAAGCCACTTGAATTGACTGAAAGAGGAGGTCAAATAGACAGGTCTGTACTTAAATAAAATCACTCTGGCAGCTGTGTGTAGGACAGACTACAGTGGAGAGAGATTGGAGATAGGGTGACCAATCAGGAGGTTGGTGCAAAAATCTAGGTGAGAGGTAATGAAAGCCTGAACTAAGGTAGTAGCTGTGAGGAGAGTTGTCACATGAGAGATATGTTGATGGTGGTGCCTTTGGCAGAAATAGGGAAGAGGGATGGATGTGGGAAAGAATGATAATCAGCTCAGTTTTACAGTTTAAAATGGCCAAGAGATATGTGATATTATGGAACTGAAGCACAAAGGAGAGATTAGAGTTGGAAATGGATGGGTATATGTATGTGTATCAGTGTGTATATAATATATATTATACACACATATGTCTGTAAATGTATTTATGCATATTTGTGAGTCATCTGCATAAAGATAATAATTAAACCCATGAAAGCTGAGAATCCATGTACCAAGAGAGTGTAGAGAGAAGTGGAAAGAGGAATTCAGACATAACCACAGAGGATATCCACAGTTACAGGGCATGATTTCAATCATGAACACGCAAAGAAGACCAAGAAGGAACAGTCAGATAGAGAGGAGGAGAACAAGGAGAAGAGTGTCCCCAAAACCCCAAGAGAACAAAGTATCTGGTAGGAGAGGGTGGTGTGATGTCCAAGGTAGCATCTAGATTCAGGGAGAGTAGGATCAAGAAAAGACCATCAGATTTAGAAATTCAGAAACTGCTGATGACTTTGAAGAAATTAATTTCAATTGAGTGATAAGATCAGATGTCAGACTGTGAAGGGCTGAGGAGCAAATGAGAGGAGAGGAAACCAAGGCAGCAAGTATAAAAAAGGTTTTTTAGAGTTTGGTTGAGAAAAGGAGGAAAGATATAGGATGATAGCTTGAGGGGGATGAAGGGGATCTAGTGAAAGTGTTTTCAAGGAGGGGAGGTAGAGCTAGAAATGTTTGAAGGCAGTAGGGATGGTTTGAAGATTTGAGACGTGACTGAGTATGCAATTTCCTGGAGAAAGTGGGAGGGGATAGGATTAGTGCACATGTAGAGGGGTTGGTGTTAGCAACCCTTTGTCAGAGACTGGAAAAAAGGAGGAGAGAGAGGGGATGATGGCAGGGGAGGCTGAAATGAAGAAGGGGAAAAGAAGGAGCTCACCTCAAATGGCCTCAATTTTCTCAGTAAAGTAAGAGGTAAGGTCCAAGAGGAGGTTTGGGATAGCTTCTGTGGGAGGTGAGACAGGGAATTAATTAGGGAGGAATATACAAATGTGAAGCACTAGACAAATGTGAGTAATTAATTATTACTGTACTGTAATGTTTTATAAATGAGCCTGTTCTCTAAATTGGTATCCTTTGCTTCCATGTCTTTTTACTTGGCAAAAAGAACAAGTTTTTGGTGGATGCCATAGTTTCCAGAATCTTTTCATCCTCCTCATTTTGTTGACTTTTGTAGCAATTAAAAGTTTCTATGAAATGGTGATGGGGTCATTATTTTTACTTTTGTCTATTTCTGATTTTGCAGAGTCAACCAACCACTTGTTTAAATATGTGTTAGAGCTTCTGTACTGTAAATAATACCATCTTTTATCTTTATCCCTTCTATTTTGACATTGATTTTGACCTTTTCTTTAACTAGGAAATGATCTGACTCCACAAATACCTGACAAGAAAAAGACTCTCATACTGGTACTCAATCATCTTCATTCTGGTGAGATACACTCAGTTTCACTTGCTGTAAAGTTGTTTAGCTCTTTCCCCAGAAAACAAGCTATCAAAGAATTCTAATAGGCAGATTTCAAACGAAGCAATAAAAATTATCAACAAACATAAAAAAGTTCCAAATCACTAATAATAAAAGAAATGCAAATTAAAATGTCTTTGAGGTTCCACACACATCCATCAGATTGGCAAAGATGACTAAAACAGGGAAATGACAATTATTGGAAGAGCTCTGGAAGGATAAGAATAATAATGGCCTGTTAGTGGATGCAAACACTCTGGAAAGCAATTTGGAACTATTTTTATAAAGGAAATAAACTGCCTTTGTTGACCCAGTGATATCATTACTGTGCATAAACCCCAAAGAGGCCAAAGTCAGAAGGGTAGAACTTCAAGAAGGATAGAATGTCAAAAATATTTAGAGCAGTATTTTTTTGTTGTAGCAAAAAACTGGAAACAATGGGGGTGCCCATAATTGTGGAATAGCTGAACAAATAATGCAGTGTGAATGTGATGTAAAGTCATTCTACCATAATAAATAACAATATAATCAATTTAGAGAAACCTCAAAGACACGAATTGATGCAGTATGAATGCGTTGAATCAAAAGAACAATTTATAGAGTAACATAAGAGAAAACAACTTTGAAAGATTATAGAACTCAGATCAGAGCAACCAATCATGACCAGAGAAGGGTGATGATGTTAGCCACCACTTGGAAGAATGATGATTGGCTAGAGGTACAGAGTGAGACAGATTTTCAGACATGGCGAATGTACTGAACTATATTGCTTGACTGCATTTATGTGTTGCAAGAGAAAGTTGATATTTGGGAGGAGATAGTGGAGGTTGTGACAGGAATGCAAAAAAAAAAGTATTGTTAAAATAAGCACATAGGAAAAAAAAATCAGATTTTTTTTTTCTGTTAACCTTAAAATAATAAAAAAAACCCAAACTAACAAGTTTATAGTTTATTGTGCAATCTTCTTTTTTGTTATTGTACACTGGGATGTTCATGTCTGCTGGTGATTTTAAAATTCACAAAAAAGAAAGCTTAAATTAAAAAAGATAGGTAATTTTTATATAGGTACAAGACTTTTCAGTCGTGTTTAATTGGCTTCTCTCATTCCTGGATGTTGAAACATATATTCCAGGGTTTTTTTGTTTTTTTGCTTTATTACCTTCTTATTGAAATCATAGAGCAATCTGAGGAGTTACATCAAGGTGATCATGTAACTTCCCTACTCCTTTACTGCTGCAATAGATGTTGGGACATTAGCTGCAATTATCTTCATAGAATGTTGATGCTAGCTACCATTTAGAACCCTTTAAGGTTTGAAAGTCACATTACATATGTTAGCTCACTTGGTTCTCACAGTAACCCTGGTAGGGTAAGTGCTTTTAGGGATAGGAAGAAAGACACAGAAGAGGGTAAGGGATTTGCTCGGGGTCACACAGCCAATAAGTGTCATGTTGAAATTTAGGTCTTCTTGAGTGGGCACTAGATTTCTCAATTGGAGAATTGCTTATACTCCATATTTAAGCTACTAATAGAAGCTTTTAGGTATGCTGCCTTAGATAGCAGGTGTTCTAGCACAGAAGTATCAAACATGGAGCCCATAAAAGTCATGAGTGTGACCTGAAGCAAACAAAAACAATAAAACATAAATAATGATGGGTTTTCTAAGTGAATATGAAGCTTGAGGCAATCCTTACATACAGTTTAGTGGCTGCCATTTCTATATGAGTTTGATACCATTTTTCTAGAAGGCTTTCAGGTTAGTTTTTTTATTTAGGAAATGGATTCGCTATAGTGATTCCTAAAAGGAAATACAGGATTCATCTTAACCTGAACGTACTGATAAGAGTAATTGTAGTACTCCAGACAGGGAGCACTGCACAGTGGAGAGAAAGGTGGCTTCAAAGCCAGAAGATCTAGTTTCAAGTTCCATTTCTGATACATACCAGCAAAGTCACTTCTCCATGCTCATAAGTTGCAGAGATGGTGCTAATTTACATTGGTAAAGGGAGTTTCCCCAACCAGAAGTTCCTAATATTAATGAATCATATTTGTAATAATATAATAGCTAACATTTACATAATGATATAAGGATTATTATTGTCTTAGAATTACAAGAAGAAAACAAAAACCAAGGAAAATGTTTAAATATGAAAAGTGATGGATTGAGAGGCACGTATGTAGGGATGCCTCTCATGCCAAGTTAAAGAATGTACATTTCTTTGAACTAATAGAGAGCTGTGGGAGGGTTTTGAGCAGGGGAGTAATAGGGTCACGTGTTAAAAACATTACTTTGGACAAAGTGTGAGAAGCAGATTGGTAAAGAAAGACTCTACCCAGAGAAATTCCCTGGGAGGTTAGTATAAGTATTAGAAATAGGGTGGTAGAGAGAATGGAAGGAATGGGGGTAAATTGGAGAGTTGTATAAGTGAGAGATTATATTATAGGGGTGTGTTCATCCTTCACTGCCGAAGAAGACCGTGCTATCAGAGAAATGATGACATGACATGAGCTTAACTTTGTTTTGAGTGAGGGAAGGCTGTGCAGGTCACCAGCCTCACTTCTCCTCCACAGCCATCTGAATCCAGTGGCCAGATATTCATCAGGATGACTGGAGATGACCCAGGATGAGGCAATTGGGGTGAAGTGACTTGCCCAAGGTCACACAGCTGGTGCGTGTCAAGTGTCTGAGGTGAGATTTGAACTCAGGTCCTCCTGACTCCTGCACTGGTGCTCCATCCACTGCACCACCCTGCTACCCCGATTATATTATATACACTTTAGTAGGACATAGGGTTGAAAGAGGGAAAGTTCTAAAGTTTAGACTCAGAGTGAGTATAAGAATGATGGTATCACCAAAAGATAATTTTATTTATAGATCATGTCATGCTGTCTGCATCCAGCCCTTTGCCTACTGCAGCACTTCTTCAGCAAGATCCAAGGCCACTCAAAAAAGATGACCTGAGCAATTCACATAGGGAAAAATGAGCTGATGAAGGACACCTATTAGCCAAATGATGACACCATGGACAGGTCCTGCAGATGAACAGTGAGGTAAGCCCAGGACTGAAGATGGGAGTGGTTTGGATTATATCTGGGAAACTAACACTGCACTTTCAATCATCCCAAATTGCTGTTTGCCATCAAAGTCCATCTTTCTAAAACAAATATTCTCTTGGTGATACTAGTAGCTCTGCTACTGCCAAAGATGACAAGAAGCTTCACAAATTGCAGAAGAATCAACAATTCAGGTGACCCAAAGGTTAACAAAAAGATGTATAGATGTAAGTAGGATTTTGCAAAAAGTAGGATTTTCAGGATAAGTGGTATAAAAGATTACTGCAGACATGGCATGCTGACCTAGAAAAGAGGAAGGAGGAGAACAACACATGGATATACTAAGTGTTGCTGAAATACAAGAAAACTTAAAAGAAGGTCTTTGGAATGTCAAATTCTCCATGGGAGAAATTCTGAAGGATATGGACAACAAACACATGGGTTGAGAAGGTATAGATGTGCAAAAATTGGCACCAGTAAAGGGTATTTCTGCATTCATGAGCTCATAGATTCATATATGCTTAAGGGTTAAGATGCATCTATTTCACAACCTCATTACGTACATGAACTTCAAAGATGGCAAGTGTGTTGAGTAACAAAATGGTACAATAAGGACTGAAAATAGCAATCGAAAAGGAGTATAACACATTCTCCTACTAGCTTGGGTAAGGTAGGGACACAAGAGACAGAGCTACCAATTCTTGTTCTGGATTTCTATGGCCACTGTTTTAGATACTGAAATCAGCTTTTGGCTGTTTCCCTGCCTCTAGCTTTTATAATGTTTCCTTCACACCATTACCACATCAGTCTTTTAAAAAAGTTTTATTAAGATCTTTTGTTTTGGTATCACCTTCCCCCTTCAAGTGTACCCCTTCCCACTCTGCCCTCCAGAGGACCATTGCTTGTAACAAAGAATGAAAAAGAGGGAAAAAAGTGATTTAGCTACTGAGCCTGACAATATATGGTATTCTGTACCCATAATTCCTCATCTCCAAAGCAGTCTTTCTAATGCTGATATCTTCTGTACTAATTCAACTGTTTGTTGAATTAAAATTGGAATTAGAAGTGAAATCAGAGGTCATCAAAACCAGAATGACCTCAGTAACTGAATTACCAAAATCATACACCTTTAACTTGAAGGACTTTGGGAATGTTCTAGCTCTCTTACAGATAAAGAAAAGTTTGATTAAAAAACCTGAGTGGCTTCTTATTGCCTAGAAGACAAAATACAAAGGACAGCTCTTCCAGGCCCTGCATAATTTGGTACAAATTTACTCTTTTAAATTAATTTCACCTTACTTCCCTTTAGACATTCTGTGTTCTAGCCAAACTACACTACTGTAGTACTAATTGTTCTCTGATTATGTTTGGTCCTCCTCTCTCCCCTTCATGTTTTTCTACTATCTGAACATCATGCTTTCTCTTGGCCTGCTAAAATCTTCTTCCTTCCTTAAGGCTCAGATTAGGTATCACCTCTTCTCTGAAAACTCTTTCTCAAATATTTTTATCGCACTTATCTGGATTTTTCCTATGATCTTATCACATTATGAAAGTTTAATACATTAAGTATAGTGCTTATTTGTATACATTTGTGTATTTATGTAATTATAATACAGGACAAACTCCTTGAGGCCAAAGATTGCTACTTTTGCACAAAGCGATAACTATATTATGCATAGTTGTGAAATAGAATTTTATCAAATCTTCTAAATTAGTTATATATTTTTTTCTTTTCTTTGAGGATTGTGCATGCTGAACAAAAGTAAATTTTGTAGAAAAGCTATCCCTGTATTATGACATATGAAGAGCAACCAAATACCTTAAGGACAATAAGCCAGATGATCCATGCATTTATTTAAAAAAAAAATCCTACGTGGACCTACATGGTGCTAAAATAATCTGTCAATATGTCTACCTATCTACAAGGACATAAAATACGTTCATATATAAAACTTTAGGTTTAAAATGGATATTAACCTTAGTATTCTAGTTTGGATTTTACTAAAGGATTTAACACATGGCTGCTTTCCACGTCCATCTTCTGCTTTGCTTTCAACTGCCAGCATTTTCATTCAGATCTATCATTATTACTGAACAGTACTACCAAAATACGGTTTCTAGCCTTCCTAATCCATTACATTAAAAATTAAGTTCTTTTTAATTATGAAAGTGACAACCATCTACAAACACGAACATTTCAAAATACAAAAAACTAGGAGAATACAAAAAAACTAGTGTACTTTTTAAGTATACTAAAAAGGTTAAACTTGATGTGATAATGATAAAACTATCCTGTGTTTATGTTTCATTATATTCTCTTCTGTGTATTTTAAATGGTTTATTGATATTCTTTTCTTTCTTTTGGATCACTATCATTACTCACCAATTTCCCTCTTCATAACGCCCCCCCAAATTAAAAATCTCCCTTGTAACAAGTAAACATTGTAAAGCACAAAAATACACATATTGACCAGGTCTGAAAGTGCACGCTTCAATTTCTAACTCTAAACTATCATTTCTCTGCCAAGAAGAAAGCAGCATGTTTTGTCATCAGTCTTTATGATTGCATTAATTGTAGTTATTAAGCCGTTAAAACTGTTTTCTTTAATGTTACTATAGTAGTCATAAAAATTATTCCTCTGGTCCTGCTCACTTCACTCTGAATCAATTCAAGTCTCCCAAGATTTCTCTGAATCTGTACCTTTAAATAATTTTTAATGGTACAACAATATCCCATTTTTATGGTGTAATAATCACAAGCCATTTGGCTAGCCTTCAATTAATGGACACTCACTTTATTTCGAGTTTTTTGCTATCACAAAAAGGACAGCTATAATTTTTTTGTACACATTGGTCTTTTCCCTCTGTCTCTGACCTCTATGTGAATATCCTAAATAGTGGTTGAGGGATCAAAGTTTGATGACATTTAGGGTATAGTTCCAAATTTCTTTCCTGAATTGTTGGATCAATTTTTTACTCTATCAATTTCTCCAACAATTGTGATCATTGTGAGATGGAAGATAAGAGTTGTTTTAATTTGCACTCCTGTTACTAGTAGTGATTGGTGGACTTTAAAAATATGATTGTGAATATGTTCAAAATTGGCTGTTTTAAATTTCTTTTTAAAATTAATTAATTTAATTTAAAAAAAAACTATTTCTTTTTTCTCTATTATATCTCCCTCCTCCTCTTCCCTACTGGAAAAAATAAAGAAGAAAACCAGAATCATTGGAACAAATACGCATGGTCAAGCAAAATAAATTCACACATTGGTCATGTTCAAAAATGTGTGTCTTGATCTGAATTTTCAGTCCACCATCTCTTAATTAAGAGATGGGTAGTTTTCTTCATTGGTTCTCTGAAATCATGGTTGGTCACTGCATACATCAGAGTTCTTAAAGTTGCTCTTGTTCATATATACATACATACATATACATACATACATATACATATATATATATATGGAGAGAGAGAGAGAGAGAGAGAGAGAGAGAGAGAGAGAGAGAGAGAGAGAGAGAGAGAGAGAGAGAAATATATCTTACATATGACACCTTTGGCAGAGAAATCTGATGCAGAGATTTTATTTCCAGTTGACTGTTTCCTTTCTAATTCCAACTTTCCAACTGCATTGGTTTTGTGTGTAAAAGCTTTCCAATTTCATGTAATCAAAATTGTTCATTTCATCCTTTATGATCATCTTTATCTTTTGATTAGTTAAGAACTCTCTCTATATCCATTGTTCCATCTACTTATCTTCTCTAATTTATTTATGATATGAGTTTTTATTTTTAGGTTATGGATCTATTTTCTCCAAATCATTCTTCACATGGCTGCCAAAGTTATCTTGCAGATTATTATAAGCACAGACTTGATAGTCTTACTCTCTTCCCTAAAAACCTTGAAAGCCTGCCTAATTCCTAGTGAACAGAAAAGTTCAAAATCTTTAGCACTACTACAGAAAGGCCCTCCAAAATTTCAGGTTCCAGTCTACCCTGGGAGCCTTTTCTCATATCACATAGTATACTTCATAGTCATAAAGTCTACTTCATACTTCATGCTCTGTAGTATTGAGCCAAAGCAAACCACTTAACATTCAGCAGATATACCAACAATATCACTTAGCTAGGGCATGGTGTTGAGCTTGAGGTTAAGAAGACCTGAGTCTGATTCCTAGCTTGGTTACTTTATTAGCTGTGTGACTTTGATCAAGTCAACTAAGTTGTTTTAACCTTATTTTTAAAATGGCAATGATATTAATAGCACCTGCTTTGGAGGGTTATTGTATCAAATGTGATTTTATATGTAATATGTTTGGTAAATCTTAAAATGTTATATGTTTGCTATCATTATTAGATTATATAATATACCTATTATCATAATTAAAGCCCATGTTTCCCTCACCATGCCTTCACTAACATTGTTCTCTGTCCTTGGGATGCTCTTCCTCTATCTCTATCTGCTGAAATTGTACTTATCCTTACAGGTCTAATTCTAATGCCATCTAATTCCATGAACATTCTTCTAGTATCCACAATTTGAAATAATTCTTTTCACTTCCAAAGTCACAAACTATTTGTATTCATTGTATGTGCTTATGCTCTACTTCGTTTTATGAGCCAATGTGACAGAAACAGCAGGTTGGTGGTTGTTCTTGGTCTAGTGTGAGACCTGGGCTAAAATCATGTGTCTGAGACCTTTCCATCTGCTTTAGAACCCCTAATCCTGTTCTTTGTTATAACTGTTAACTCCAACCCTTCCTTGTACTTCTCTAGTTATTTCCTAGGCAATCTTCCTCATATCGATTACACTTTCCTTCCTCCCCTACCTCCACCACCTGGTGAATCACTTATACTCTATACACTCCTCCGTGCTTAAATCCCTTCCCCCTTGTCCTGTCACCAATTATACTTGGCCAACCTCAACCTTGTATTATTCCCATTCCTATTCATGAACTGCTGAATGGAGCTGAAGAAAGTCTCCAAACCACGCAGACAGGTCCATTACAAATGTATATAACATTTGCTATTGCTGTTGAGTCATTTTAGTCAAATCCAACTCTCCATGACCCCATCTGGGGTCCCATCTTCTTGGCAAAGATACTGCAGTGGTTTGCCATTTTCTTCCCCAGCTCATTTTACAGATGAGGAAACTCAAATAGGTAAATAGGGTTAAATGAATTGCCTAGGGTCACCCAGCTTAATGTCTGAAGTCAGATTTGAACAAAGGCCCTTCTGACTCCAGGGCCAGTGCTCTATCTGCTACATGGATTTTTTTTTTTTGACTAGGTTAAGAAAGCCATTCTTTGTCTCATTTCTCACCTAGCCTTAATCACTGAATGGGCACTGCCTCAGTCAAACTGGGGCGTGGGAAAGACCTTAGTTTAAAAACGCCATGGTCTCCTACTGCATCTGGGGCATCTCCAGTTTTCCTGATCTATATCTTGGCACCGGACCTAGATAGCTCCAGAGGAGAAAGTGAGGCTGGTGACTTTGCATGGCCCTCCTCACTTATATGAAATTCACTTGCAAGTCATGGCATCACCTTCCTGATGTTATGGTCCATTTCCAGAATGAAGGGCACAAACAACAACGTATAACATAATCTTAACTGGAACTCCACTGGAGCAAGGCAATGCATTTATACTTCTGTAATCAGTTCATTCTTCCACTCACCACAAAGAAATTCCAAACCTTTCTATTCTTCCTCAAGGGACTCATGGCACCTACTTCTGTTACTTTCCCAGGTAAGGACCTTGCTTCAAATTTCACCTAGAAAATTGAGGGCATTCACCAAAAGTTCCCTAAGCAGCAGGTCTGACCAAACTTCAGTGACTCTTTTACCTCCAGGATCAAATAAAAAATGCTGTTTGGTATTCAAAACCATCCTCAACCTTCCTATTTTTTCTTGCTTAATTACACTTTACTTTCCTCCTCAGGCTTTCTTGTGGTTTCTCACACATGGCACTGTATCTCTTGACTATTCACTGGCTGTACTCTCATGTCTGGGATATCTTCCCTCACTTCCATCTCTGGCTCAAAGCTCATTTTCTGTAGGAGGCCTTTCCTGGTCATCTTTCCTTCCCTACCATTTTTCCTTTGAGATTACATTCTATTTACTCTGTATATGTCTCATATGTAAATAATTATTGGTATCTTGTCTCCTCCAGAGCTGCTGGAGGGCATTGACTGAGTTTTTGCCTCTCTCAGTAACCCTAGTGCTTAGCATAGTGTCTGGCTCACAGTAAGAGTTTTGTTAACTGAATGAGAAATACTATCTCTGTGAGGCTTGACAAATCATTTAACTTTCCATTGGCCCTATGCAATTCTTTCAAGACTCATGTGATAAGAAAGTCACTCATCAAGCATTTTTGGCAAAATTAGTCTCTGTCCTCAAGGGCTCATATTCTTGGGATTCAAATATGAAAATCACATATAAGATATATAGAAAAGAGATAGAAAGTAGTCACAGAGGGTATGGCACTAATAAGAACTGGGGGAGAGGACTATGAAAGGTGTCTTGCAGAAGATTATATGAGCTTAGTCTTGAAGGAAATCAGAGACATTAAGAAGTGAAAATAAGAGAGCAAAGCATTCCCAGACTGGGGGCAGTCAGTGAAGAGGAATCACAAGTTGTTCAATGTACTTGGGTTATAGAACATGTGGAAGGCAATCAAGCATAATTAAGATGGAAAAGTAGGCTTGTAAAGAGTTTTTACATCTTTCCAGTCTTAGAGAACTTCCTTTTGATCTTGGAGTCAATTGGGAAACATTGCAGTTTATTGATTATGGGGACATCCTAAAGTCCAACACTTTGGGAAAATCACTTGGGTCATTGTGGTGAGTACAATGGCATAAAGTGGTGAGCAACACAATGCAGGGAAACCATGTAGGAGGTTTTTGCATTAATCTAGGCAATAGGTGATAAGACCTGAACTACAGCAATTGCTGTGAGAATAAAGAGAAGGAATGTATCTGTGAAATGTTATAAAAGGAGGGATGACAAAACTTGGCAAAAGAAGAGCTCTATGGAATGAGAATCAGTGAGGAGTCAGGTCAATGGTGAAGCAGTGTTCCTGGGAGACTGGGGAGATGGTGGGTGACATCCAGTAATATGGAAGTTAAGAAGAAGGGGTTATGAATTCTGTTCAGCAGACAGAATCTGGGTTGGTAGAGGAAGTTGTCACATGGAGAATTCCTTAGTCTAACAGAATCACAGGCCTGAGAACCCAAGTAAATTGTCTTAAGAGTTATTTGATTAGATGCAAGTATTCTCTCCCCTACTGTAATGTTAGCTCCTACAAAGGAGCTATTTATTTACCTTTTGTTTTTTTAGCTTTCAAACATTGTGCTGAGCACAAGTATATACAAAGAGTACAGTTAATAAATATTCAATGAATAAATGAGGAAGTATTTATTCTAATCACTCAAAGCACAATAATAAGGTAGTGCAACAGGTTTTGTATGTCAGGGACTTGCACGCACAGTTTGTAAATTTGCTAACACCTCTAAAGTTGAAAAGTAAAATTTAAAGACTCAAATCACTTCTTCATGTACGTGTAAAACTTTTATTTCCACAGGAAAATATTTTCCCAACAAATTTGAAGGCTAAAAATAACGATGGAAAAACTGTTTCCAAGTACAGAAGGGTCCATTTAAAATTATTAGAGGGTTCATTAGAATTTCCAAGCAAAGTGATAACAGGTGCTAACTTATTTTGATTCTCATATTGTGAATAAATAGTAGGCTATGATAAGAGCACACTTGGTACACATCCTACTGTACAACCATTTATCCCTTTCTCTTGTCTTTTCTCTCTCTAAATCGAGCTCTGCTTATATGGCTGTGTAGCCATCAATGTCTGCTTGGCTCTGCGTCTATTTTTCTCTGGGTGTCTTTTTCTGTGTTCTTGTCTCCAGCTCTTTTTCTTCTTTCTTTCTCTTTCACACTCTACCATCTGCTTTTCTACTTTAACAGGCCATTACACGAAGCTGAAATATATTTTTCATTATCTGTTTTACTCACTTGACAAACTTATGTTCTCTACTGTTAATCTGAAAAGCTGAAGAGTAGTATGCTTTATATCTTTCTCTTTGAAAAAGGATTCCTCAACACTGGCAGAGACAAAATCATCTCTATTTGGCTGTTATTCTTCGTATAATTTTGGCTTTTCAACAGTTACTTAATTTTCTTTCACTTAGATTGATAGAGCAGAAAGATGACTCTCTTAAGTGTTCTGGGTGGGAGGGCCCATCTGTGATGAAAAAATCAAGTACATATAATCCATAGTGGAAATTTCCAGGTTGACTTATTATCAGATAATATTTTGGAAGAAGAATACCATCTCTCTGATGGCAGGGGGCTCACAGAAAAATATCTTGTGAAAGCTTTTAAAATTCTTTGAGCATTCAGAGGATCCTAAAATTTTATGCCCCAAAGGGGTCATCGAGGTTATCTGGTTCAAGCCTCTCATCTTACAGGTAACAAAACTAAGGTCCAGAGAAGGCAAGTGATTTGCCCATCCTGAAGAAATCAGAATTTACTTCTGCATTATTCTTACTTTTTAAAGAAAGAGAATAATGGCTAGGATGTAAGATATTAAAATTTGGCTTACAATCCTGCATCTGATGCAGTTCATTTGTGCTTATTAGTCAGAAGGCTAAGTAATCAGTAGTATTAATCACAAATGAAAAGCCAATGTATCAGTGCTAGCTCATAAAAAAAATAACAACAAAACCACAGAGGGTGCTTATGGGTACACAGGATGTCACTGAAATGTTGCTTTGATACTAGGTAATGCAATAGTTCTCTTGCAATGGCTAGTTCAGGCAGACTGCACAGCAGTACATGCACTGACATTGTCTTATATAGTACTGAAAAAACATGGGAAATATCCTCTTCAATCTCATCTCCTGTCTGAAGAACAGCAGTGTATCCCTTCTTGCCCAAGATAATTTCTGCATGAAATGTTTATACCAAATGTTTTCCCTCCTTATATGTTTGTGATAGGAGCTGAAATTGTTTCTGATCTCTGAACAGTTGGAAAAGGTGGCACTTGTGAGACTGGGCAGGACAGAGCCACTAGAACATGCATGGAAGCTGTTCTAATTCAGTGTCATAATGGATGCAACACAGGATCACATACATTGAGCTGAACCCCAGAGATCCTACAGTCTCTTCTCCTTCCCCAACCCCTTTACCCCTGCTCCTTCCTTTTTTATAGATGAGGGCTCATTTATAAAATGAACTGTGGGAGAAGGACTAGATCTTGATTCAGAGGATTTAACCTAGCTTCAAATCCCGTGCTATTAATTATAGCTGTGTGACCCTGAATAGTTCATTCAATTTCTTTGGGCCTTAGTTTGTTGGGTGAGACCTCAAAGGTATTTTCTAGCTCGAATTCCTATGATCTCACATATCACCCACTTCAATAGTCACTGTGAAACTGGGAAGTCTCTTAGCTTTGCCTTTGGTTTCTAAGGAATGGGAAGGTAAGACTAAGCTGCATGGGTTCCTATAATGGCCAGGCCAAAGTTGTTAGCTATTACAATGAAATTGAAAAGAACCTCTCTGATAAAAGAAGTGCATATAAAAATCTTTCTCAACTAACTAAAGGGATGATTCACCTTAAAGAAAATGTTTTCTCACTAAAGTACGCCATAATGTAGTTATCTATGTTATGACATAAGCATTTATTTAGCATGTGCTAGGCAGTGTGCCTAGTCTTAATATTCGTAAAATATTTATATATATTATCTTACATAATTCTTACAAGAATTCTGTGAGATAGGTACATTATCCCTATTTTACAGCTGAGAAAACTGAGGAAGCTAGAGGTTAAGTGACTTACCAGGGTCATATAGTTAGTGTCTGAGGCTGGATTTGAACTCAGGTCTTTCTGACTCCAGGCCCAGAGCTCTGGACTGTGCCACCTAGCTGTCTAAAATGTTAAATGAACTTGTTGAGGGCAGGAACTACATATCTATGTTCCAGATGCCAACAGCAATGATCTATAATGTCAAAGGCTTCTTTATTAAAATTCCCTGACCTAATCCTACATTCCACCTCAGCTGCAAACATGATGATCATGCCCTTCATGTTATCATCATCCACAAAAGGTTCCACTTTCATGTTCACAAATTCTACAGTTCCTTTCTATGATGGTACCTTTTATCATTCAATCATTCTCTTTGACCCCTAATCCTGTTCTTCATTTTCCCTATGACCTCAAATCCCCTCAATCTCCAGATCTTTCTCTTGCTATACTCTCCTTAATATCTTAATGATTTAGTGGTGAATTAGCTGACCTCTACATTGTTTTGTACACTTGAATGTCTTTCCTCCTGATCCTACTACCAACCACTTATCAACAAACCCTGACCTCGAGTTACTCACCCAAAGCTGATGATCACTCATCATGGATTACGCTGGCTGCTTGGTTTCAATTAATATGCTGTAGAATGGAACTGAAGAAAACCACCAAATGTGGCTGTTGGGATCTACCTGACCTCACCTGGGCTCTGCCTGCAACAAGGCAATCCTATGCCTTCTTTGTTCACGCACAATTTCATTCACAGAGGTTATTCCAAGCCTTTTCCATGCTCTTAACTGTGAAGCCTGTGAAATATTTCATCTAAAACACTGAGGCCATTTGCTCTTTCTCTTCTTCCTCATCTAAAATCACTCAGAAATCTTCCCCAACTCCTTGCTCCTTCCTGACTCTCAGAAGAGGTAGTTTTCAGGATACTATTCTCTCTCTTCTGACTCTATCTGCCCCTCACCTTCTTTTTTTAAAAAAAAAATAATTATTTTAGTTTTCAACACTCATTTTTGTAAGATTTTGAGTTCCAAATTTTTTTCCCTTTCCCTTCCTTCCCTCTCCCCTCCCCAAGACAGTAAGCAGTGTGAAATAGGTTATACATGTACAATCATAGTAAACATATTTCCACATTAGTCATGTTGTGAAAGAAGAATCAGAACAAAAGGGATAAAAAAAACTACAAGAAAAAGGAGAGAGAGAAAATAGTATGCTTCAATCTGTATTCAGACTCCATAGTTCTTTCTCTGATTGTGTACAGCATTTTATAATATGAGTCTTTTGGAACTGTCTTAGATCTTTGTATTGCTGGAAGAGTTAAGTCTATCGAAGTTGATCCTTGTACAATGTTATTGTTACTGTGTACTATGTTCTCCTGGTTCTCTATTCATTTCACTTAGGGTCTTAGTCTTCTCAGGTTTTTCTGAAATCTGCCTGCTCATCATTTCTTATGGCACAATAATATTCCATTAAATCATATACCACAACTTCTTCTGCCATTCCCCAATTGATAGACATCCCCTCAATTCTTTGCCACCACACAAAGAGCTGTTATGTTTTTGTATTTGGATCTTTTTTATTTTTTATGATCTCTTTGGGATATAGACCTAGGAGGAGTATTGCTAGATCACAGGGTATGCACAGTTTTATACCCTAAAGTTTCTTTTGCTAGATCTTTATCCAGGTTATTCCTATTAACCATGGGTGTTCCTCAATGCTCTGTCCTGGGCTCTCCTCTCTTCTTCCTCTGTGTTATCTCATTTGGTGACCACATGAGGTCTTACTATCATCTATGAAGATGATTCCCAGCTCTAATCTCCTGAGCTCTAATCCTGCATCTTCAAATTAATACTTCAAATTCTAACTGGTTGTCCCATGGGCATGTCAATCTTAACGTGTTCAAAACAGAACTCATTATTTCCCCCACTATGGCAAGTATCACTGTCCTCCTAGTCACCAGTGGGCTTGATGACTTGGTGTCATTATTAACTCCTCACTGTAACTATCCCACATAGCTATGTTGCTAAATCTTGCTTATATCTTCACATCTCTCATATACATTCTCCTCTCTATACATACAGCTACTGCCTTAGTTCAGGCCTTTACTACCTCTCAACTAGACTATTTTAAAACCTTTCAAATTGTTCTTCTTCCCTCAACTCTCTCCCCACTACAATCTATCCTCTGTTCAAGTGTCAAAGTGATTTTCCTAAAGCACAAGTCTGACCATGTTATTCCCTCTCCCCCAACCCTTCAAGTAACTGCAGTGGCTCCCTATTAACTATAGGATCAATTACAAAATCTACTATCTGCCATTTTAAGCTGTACACAGGCTGGGCCTTCCTAACTTTTCTTTCACTATACTCCCCAACATGTACTCTATGATCCAGGTACCCTGTCCTACCTGCTGTTCCGCATACAAGGCCCTCCATTTCCCAACTCCCTTCATTTACAATGGTTGTCTCCCATGCTTGAATGCTCTCCTTTCTTACTTCCCCTCTTGGTTGCCCAGGCTTTTCAAGGCTCAGCTCAAAATTGACCTAACTGCAGGAGTCCTTTTGTCATTTCCTCTCTTCTGCTTCTTCTCCATTTACAATGCATCAATTTTTGTAGGCCCATCGTTATTTGTACATATTCTCTCTCATCAGAATGTGAGTTCTCTGGAGGCAGGGACTGTGTTTTCCTTCTTATATTTCCAGCACTTACCATAATGCCTGGCTCACACTACTGGTTTAATAAATGTCTGCTGACCACCTGACTGATTATTTACTTATTTTTCTAACATGGATCAAAATACAGTTTGTTTATGGAAAATCAATTTGATTCAAAAAGAATTTCAAATTACGTCTCTTGCTTCTGTTAGACAGACATGGCCAATGAGTGATAGTGTTTCTTATAAGGGAGGGTTCCTGGTTTGGAGGAAGAGGTTTTTGGAGACGGAGAGGAATACTGACAATGCATCACTGGGAAATAATACTGGGAAAGGGTACAAAAAGAAAAGGTCAACAATAAGTTTTTGGATTCATAAAGTCTGAGCTGGGATTTTTACCCATAGATCGCTACTAATTTTGTCTAGGTCTCAAGTCTCAATAAAACACATATACAAATATGAAGAACATTATTATTTTAATAAAAGTAATTCTGGGACCACTGGGCCTACCTTATAGGCGATGCTGTTGAGCACTTTCATAGCCAAATCTGAAACATCTGGATATGGATCTGCAGCCAAATGTAGTAGGACTCTCCAAATTTGTGTGTAAACACTATTGAAGGAAACTCCTAATTAAAAAAAAAAAAGGAGAAATGTTGGAACCAGGTCACTTCCTTGATGGACAGTCCTTTGATGTCTTTAGGAGATGTCAATTTCTTGTAAAACAATAATACTGGAAAGAGTCAAGTAGTGACAAAAGAGTTTCAGTATTAGTTTCTTGAACAGGGTTTAGAAATTAAGGAATTCTAATCTGCAACTGAGATTAGTATGACACTGGCTGATGTAATCTATTTGTTGAGCTTGGTATCTGATTTCTTAAGGTTGAAAATTTAGGTTTTAAAAAGCAGGGGGAACAATTAGCCAAATGGAAAAGGAGGTTCAAAAGCTCATTGAAGAAAATAGTTCTTTAAAAATCAGAAGGGAGCAGATGGAAGCTAATGACTTTATGAGAAACCAAGAAATTACAAAACAAAATCAAAAGAATGAAAAAATAGGAGACGATGTGAAATATCTCGTTGGAAAAACAACTGACCTGGAAAACAGATCCAGGAGAGACAATTTAAAAAATATGGGACTACCTGAAAGCCATGATAAAAAAAAAAAAGAGCATAGACATCACCTTTCATGAAATTATCAAGGAAAACTGCCCTGATATTCTAGAACCACAGGGCAAAATAAATACTGAAAGAATCCACTGATCACCTCCTGAAAGAGACCCAAAAAGAGAAACTCCTAGAAATATTGTAGCCAAATTCCAGAGTCCCCAGGTCAAGGAGAAAAATATTGCAAGCAGTTAGAAAGAAGTTTTGAGTACTGTGGAAATACAATCAAGATAACATAGGATCTGGCAGCTTCTACATTAAGGGATTGAAAGGCTTAGAACATGATATTCCAAAAGTCAAAGGAATTAGGATTAAAATCAAGAATCACTACCCAGCAAAACTGAGTATAATACTTCAGGGGAAAAAATGGTCATTCAATGAAATAGAGGACTTTCAAGCATTCTTGATGAAAAGACCAGAATTGAATAGAAAATTTGACTTTCAAACACAAGAATCAAGAGAAGCATGAAAAGGTAAACAGGAAAGAGAAATCATAAAGGACTTTCTAAAGGTGAACTGTTTACATTCCTACATGGAAAGATAATACTTGTAACTCTTGAGACTTTTCTCAGTATTTGGGTATTTGGAGGGATTACACACACACAGACACACAGACACACAGACACACACACACACACACACACAGAGCACAGGGTAAGTTGAATAAGAAGTGAGATCTTAAAAAAAAATACAATTAAGGGGTGGGAGAGGACTATATTGAGAGGAGAAAGGACCAAATGGAATGGGGCAAATTATCTCTCATAAAAGGGAGGAGGTGAGAGGGAAAAAGTGAAGCTTACTCTCTTCACATTTGGCTTAAGGAGGGAATAACATGCTCACTCAATTTGGTATGAAAAATCTATCTTACCCTAAAGGAAAGTAGGGGAGAAGGGGACAAGTGGGGTGTGAGGAGAAGTGGGGTGAGGGGGATAATAGAAGGGAGGGAAAATGGGAGGAGGGAGTAATTAGAAGTAAACAGTATTGGGGAGGGGCAAGGTCAAAAGACAGAATAGAACAAATGGGGGACAGGATAGGATGGAGGGAAATATGGCTATTCTTTCACAACATGACTATTATGGAAGTCATTTGCAAAACTACACATATATAGACTACATTGAATTGCTTGACTTCTCAGTGGGAATGGGTGGGGAAGGAGGAAGGGAGAGAAGTTGGAATTCAAAGTATTAGGAATGAGTGCTGAGAACTGTTTTTGCATACAACTCGGAAATAAGAAATACAGGTAATGGGGTATAGAAATCACTGTTGCCCTAGAAGAAAAGAGAAGATGGGGATAAGGGAAGGATGGGGTGTGATAGAAGGGAGGGCACATTGAGGGAAGGGGTAATCAGAATGCAAGGTGTTATGGGGTGGGGGGAAGGGAGAGAGGGGAAGAAAATTTGGAACTCAAAATTCTGTGGAAATGAATGTTTAAAACTAAAAATAAATAAACAAACATTAAAAAAAATAATAATAATAAAAAAAAGAATGAAGCAGAAATGGATTTGGCCTATTCACAGCACAGTGATAAATCCATTTGGTTGGAGCCAACTTGTCAAGTCGGGTTACCGTAAGAAATAAAGCTGAGGAGATAAAATTTACCCTTGCTTCTGCAGTTCATTGCCTAACTTGGGAACTAGGCAATTTCCTTGTTGAAAATGAAGAATGCTGTTCAGTACTGAAAAGGATATTAAAATGTGACTAAAAATGTGCCACATTAAATGGGTAGCTAATTAGCAAATTGCTAGTGAATCTTTCTGACACGTTTGGTAGGTAGTTAAATATAATAAGTGATCCGACAGATGTTGTTTACTTGAATGGATTCTATACCAGTTGTTCTCCAACTTTAAGACTACATACAATAATTTATAAACTCAATGATACTCCCATCTTAATTTAAATTTTACCAAAATAATTTTTATGTACAAGGTGGGACAATAATGGAGTGAGATTGAGTTTCAAAAGTAAGTATATAAGAACCTAAATGGGCAAATTAATATTATCTTCCTTCAACATAGAAATGGAAAATGATACATTTATTTCAATTATTCTTCATCAATCAAAACATTTTTGGATTTCTCCTTTTGCAGTTATCATTAGAGCCTGACGCAAATTCTCAATAGTGGCAAATTTTTGTCCTTTCAGGGTAGATTAGATGTTTTGAAACCATTATAAGTGATTTGAAAGCAAATATGGTAACTAAAGTGACAATGAAGAAACTATACTATAACATTGGGCCTGCCCTCCTCTCCCCTGGTCAATTACCACTATATGGGTAGATGTTTATACCTGGTATAAACTCTAACCATCACTAATGTTCCTAGAGTTGTAGTTAATTTAATCACTGAGAGGTTAAAAAACAAAATAAAACAACAAAACCCAATATTCATTTTGAGGCTGATATTTATTATTGTTTTGGCTGGTTATGTACCCTGCATTCAAATTTTCTCCCCAGTCTTATCATGTAAGTATGTTAACTAAGAAAAGCTTATTTTTCCACACTGTGGCACAATTACAAATATGTAAGACACAACATAAATTTGGACTTTGATTACTGGAGAAATATTGAGGAATTTCATCCTAGTTTTAAGAAGATACTAAGTCATATTGAAATAAACCAACTCAAATCATTGCATCATGTACTTTTCACCAGTCATTTGATGTGGTCTTAGTTTGGGAATAAAATGGGTAAGTCAGCTTGAAAAATGGGGAAAAGATGTGGAAATATCACCAGACTGAAAGTTATCCAGATCAAAGAAGAACTTACTTGAGAAAGAGAAAAATAATCTGTGAAAGTAGCCAAGAAACCCTGTTGGAAAATCCTCTAAAGTCCATGTTTCTCTCTTTGCAGGAGGTCTCTTAATATGTCTGGTTCAGTGATATGAGTTACATAAAGACCACCAAGAAACTGCCACATTGGGATTTCATTTAAGAAGGAAAAAGGAAGGTGGGTAAAAGGGAATCTGCTTTTTAGAATCACCTTATTATAATGTACAGAATTTACAGAAAGGGTAGGTTGGATAAATGGGAACGTCTTCACCCATACGGGTATGAAATATAGTAGCCAACTATCAGAAACAAAAATAAGACCAAAAGGCTCGGTTATTTGATTCCTCTTCACTATGAGAGCCTATGGATGTCTCCAACTCATTAGAAGTGGTGCTTCACATCTTGTGCTCCCCTCCATTTTCTTTTCTTTTTCTTCTTTTTTTGTGGTCAAAAATGAAAGTTCTGACTCATTTCAGTGATGTATCTAAAGCAGCATGTTGGAAGCCTGTAATGCTCTGACAGTGAAAATGCTGTAAGGGAGGGAACAACCCGTGTGCTAATAATCTCAGTTTGACTTCATATAATGAACACCATGATGAAAAATGGGAGGAGGGAGGAAAAGAATAAGAGATGAATAGGATTAAAAGTTTAGATTAGATGACCCCTATGGTCCTTCCCAACTCTAGAACTGATCCCATGACTGGGTATATATGAATAAGCAAATTTAAAATGAGCGCTACTAATGGAAATGATCAGTTTGAAAAGTAGATTTTTAAAAAAATTAATGAGATGATCACAGGAGAGAGTTAAACTATAGTTTTATTAACCATTGGAAGTCATTGACTTTTCTTGCAGAATATCCTGGCTTTATTATGGCAGAGCTCATGGTTCAATTCAGTTCCAATCATTAGCACAACATAGACAATTCTGATTTTTAAATCATCCTCCCTGACTACAGTGATTGGCACAGATGTTCATTATGATAGGATATAAATGGGGATAATGAAAAGGAACTAGTATCTTTATCTAATTTTTTTTTTGGCTACAACAGTCCCACTCCCTGGGTCAGTTATAGCAACAATCATGATTTAAAATATGGTGTTTCCAAAAAGAGACACAATTCACATAACATCAGAGCAGTAGCAACACAGATTGGGAGCTAGACATAACCAACTCTAGTCTATCCTAAGGAGGTGGCAGGCATTCATGAATGCTCCCTCACATAATAAAAAAACAAAACAAAACAAAACAAAACAGGAAACTAGGATGGAGATTTGAGCTGCTAGATATTGAGAGAGCTTCTGTATCTGGAAGTAGTTGAAACCCTCAAGTGCTTTTAAAGTTCTGAAAATATGTTTCCACATCTAGACTGAAAGTGTTTTATAAAAGATCTACCCGATGGTTTTAAGGATTACATCTCAGTTCAAAACCCAACTCTGTCACTTACTGTTGATTGACTTTGGGCAAGTCATATTCCCTATTTGGGGACCAGTTTCTTCATTTATAAGACTATGGATTAGATGACCTCCAAGGTGCTTTTCAGCTCTAAATCAATGGCCCTGAGTGAGGGGCTTTTCAATTCTTCAAAAGAATTAGTAATAGCTGATTCCTTTTGAGACTGTAATCCTTAAACTGGCATTTTTCTCTGCTTCAGTGAGGTAAGCAGAGTAGTAAGGTGATCTCTTCTCCCATCTCAGAACCAAGTAATGGAAAGCTGTGGAGTTTGGCTTTGACTCATTGCATTTGTGCCATCCCCCCTGCCCCCCAGCTTCCAGGTATAAGGGAATATATGACTTGTTAACTCCTCTTCATAAGGTAATACCTACTTTACTCCAAACTAGTTCTTTAGGGGGAAGGGATGATACCTGACAGAGTTTATTTTCTCTTACCATTTGCTACCTGCTGGGAACTACTGTCCTTCAACGCATAAAGGAATTAAATTGCTCACATGGGGAATAAAATGTCTTCTATTCTCTCTCATCATGGACAGTCAATGAGCCTCACATAATCTTTCCAGCAAAGATTTTCAGTCTCACAATGACACACTTAAGGATAGCCTTTAATCATGGATTTTTGCTATAAAAACATAATTAATCTTGTGGCATCGGAAAACAATGTTGTTCATTTTCTCAGTACTCTTTTCCGACACGAAGAGATCAGATTAATGGGTTGTAAAACCTTCCCTTCAAATATTCTGCAGTTTTTTCTACAGAAGTACTAGTTATGTTCCTCTTTGGTAAATGAACATCCCTCTTCCCCTCAGGAGGCTAGAAACCAACATCGTTTATAATCAGAGCAAAATAAACTAGTAATTTAGAACTTACAATTATAGGAATTCTAGAATTATAGAAAGACTTAGCATTAACATAGCTTAAGGTATCTTCTTTTTAAAAATTCCCCATGGAAGTTTGAAAAAAAAAAAAAGATGCTATCACCACGGTTTCAAATATTTACTGATGTGAATACTGATGTTAAAATAAGACAAGAAGACACCCAGCAAGTGGAAGACTGGAAGAAGGCTGACTTTGGAGGCATAAATGCTTAAGGAGAAGGAATGCCATCTGTAGTTGGTGACTATGGAGATTCAAAAAGAAAGCAATTTTTTTTAATTATTCAGGAATAAGATTACAGATATGAGTTCTATAATTTTCTTGATTCTGGTCTTCAGGTACCTGCTCTTTCATGACAAGAGGAGGAAAGGATGAGAATGGGAGCAGAAATAATGGGGAATGGTGGGCATTCAAACATGATTCCTATAGGATTTCAAAAAGATCATGCTCTGTAAATACTGTGCAAAAATCTCTGATAAAAAAAATGGAGTTATAAGTTTAGGGTTTCTTTAAAAAGTCCTTTTGGGGAAAATACCTTCAGTTGTAAACTAGGCTCAACTAATTTATTGTAAAATATATTCAAATAAATATGCCATTTAAAATGTTATTGACTTATATAGTGTCATTTCATTTCATCCCACTTCTGTCCCACCATTTCTTAGATCATATAATTTTGGACAACAATTTTTCATCATGAACAGTATACCTGATTCTAATATTCTCATTCCTTAAACAAGTCCCTGGAAGTCAAATTAAACTGATTTGTTTGGAACTATTAGGGTAGGTGAGGAATCATTACCCATAAACATTTAGTGAATACTTATTAATATGAAGGCATTGTGCTAGTCAATAAGGCTACAAAGAAATATAAAACAGAGACTTCTCTTCATGAGCCTGAAATATAATTTGACCAAACAGGAAAGAGGAAACAGACAATATGTACACGAAGCCAAATGACTGACAGTAAGTGATATATCAGTTTAGAGGAAGGAGAGAGAACACAGTGGACTGGTCAGTCAGAAAATGCTTCACAGAAGAAGCAAAAAGTGAGGTGGACCTTGAAGGATGAATAAAACATCAACAGATAGAAGGGGAAAAATATTTCACACAGAAAGAAACATGATGTGGGTTCAGCAGACTGAATAGATTAGTTTGATTGTAATGATAAGATTGTCTAAGGAACTAAGAGTAGATAAAATTGTAGGGAGTTAGATTGTGGAAGATCTTAAATGCCAAGCTAAGAGCATTAGGCTACAATCAGCCACTGAATTCTTTGGTGCAGAAGTGATGTGTGAAGTTGTCTTGAAGGAAAAGTAATCTGGTAGTGTTGTACAGAAGAGCTTTCGGTGGGGAGGGGTGGTAGTGATTGAAGGTGAGAGACTAGTTGCTGGACCAATGTGAAGTGATAAGGGCTTGAATTAAGCATTGGGAATTGAAAGGATGGAGTCACTTAGAACTGAAGCATCAAGGTGGGCTGTGGTGAATGGGTATGGAGAATGGAGAGAAGAGTAAAAACATGACTCATAGGTCCAAAGCCTAGGTGACTGAGGGAACAGTGAATGACGTACTAACAGAAATAAGAAGCCTACTGATAGGAACTAGTTCTGTTGGTGGTTGAGGGGAGGGGTATGTGGTGAAAGAAGGAATGATGAGTTTGATGGGATGTTCCAGGCTGCCAAGATTTTGAAAACCTTTCTTAGCACATTCAGTGAACTAGGCTAAGGAGATTGCTATTCTTTGGTTGAAATGAAAAAAAAATTGACTTTAAACAGGCAAATGCTGAAGGTAATGGAATTCTGTCTAGGTTATGAATTTTAAACACTTATATAAGCACCGTCATTTACAGGTGGATATGAGCTTTGTCTGATTGAATATGAATGAGGCAAGCTTCGGAGAGTAGCTACTTTGTTTTCTTAAGTTTCCTTTCCTTATCTCTAGCTCATTTTGGGACATTTCCCACCAACTGTTCTAAAGCTTGTCTGAGCCACAGATAAAAGAGAAGCTTTCTTCAGCACAAATGCTAAAAGAATCAGATTTGGTGAGGAAAAAAATGATCAGAGTTTTGAGTCTTAGCAAAGAGAGAAAAAAGAAAGGAAGGGCTGGGGAAGAATAACTGATAGTGGTGCAGCTTAGTTAGTGAGACAAGGAGTGGTTAAATTCTATCCCCTCTAGCTTTTTGTATTATTCTAATTTCTTTTTAGGTTAAAATCTCATGGTTCCCCTTTAGTACAGTGAGAAAGCAAGGATGACACTTTTATTTTTGAATTAGTGGGGAATAAGCATGGCGTGAGGGTTTTATTCACATGCTGGTCTTATTCCTCTGTTTCTGTCCCTCTTACAAGCTCTTTCCCATATGAATTGTTACTATGGCCAAACAACTCTTCAGTGCGTGCATCAAACACAAAGGCACATTATTCCAGGAGTCAGTATCTCCACAGTACACTATGGACTTCAACTTAGAGCAATCTTCAACCTCTGCAGCTTGCGGTTTAGTTTTTTTAGAGGAAAAAGTTATATCATCTTTCTGAGAAGTGATTATTTCTTTTCCCTAGTTAGTACCAGAAAAAGCATTCAGCAGAAGTTTATAAATTAGCTCTAATGTCATGGATTCAGGACAGGTCAGAATTGAATACTATTTGTTACAAGGTGCTTAGAAAATCAATGGATGAACAGTAATGGGTTTCAGATTTTTTTTTTTTAAGAGAACAGGTTGGGGATAATGGATGTAAAAGGATTTGCTACCACATGTTTGAAACAGATTGTACTGAAATCTTGTAGGTTAGATATTTATTCCATTAAATACCTATATGAATTTGCATGAAAATTCAACTGAAAAACTCTATCAGTACAGATAAATAAGTTTAAAATCTGAACTGTAATACAAAGGATGGAAAAATAGTCTTTCAATATTCCTTCAGTAGGAAGTTTAATTTACTGATTAAATGCTGACTAGAAGAAGGCAGAAGATTTCAACAAATATTTCCAAATAAATGTTGGCTGGTCCCCACATGAAGAGAGCTCTCTAGTGGCCAAAAGGGAGAGACTCAAGTGTTTCACTAATGACAGTGTATGGGAAAGCTATTGGGTTGTGTTAGGAAAACTTCCACCTTTTCATTTTATATATGCAGAAACCGAGCTATCCTTGGATCATTTGTTAATGGTCATAGAATGGGACAGTAGCCAGACCAGTCACTGAAACTCTCAAGTGAACCAGGCAACTCTCTGATACTTATAGTTCTTAAACAGGTGCCAATCTGCTCTGGTAGAGGGAGTTTCTTCATTGAGAGTTTCTGATACCAAGGACCTTTCCTTGGTACTGCTAATAATTATTTCTGTGTCCTCAGGAAACAGAAATACTCCCAAGGAGTATTACTTGATAGCTCCATCTTTTCTCCTATGGCTCTCCATGTTTCCTCAGTAAACAGAAATAATTATTAGCAGTGCCAAGGAAAGATCTTGTACCTACAGAGAAGAAGAACTGTTTGCATCAAACAATAAATGGTGGTAGAGTAGAAAGAACAACAGATTAGACTTGGATTGAGAAAACTATGGTTTGAGTCCTGACTCAGACACTAGCTGTGTGACTTTGGTCAAAGTAATAGGTTTACAGAATTTTAAGCAGGTTAGGACTTCAGAGATAATCTATTCCTATCCAATGTTCTGACCAAATGTTAGACCAAAAGCTGACCTTCTGTGTAAATGGACTTTAGAGTTAGGAGCTAGTCTGGCTGTGACATATAGGTAGGAAGTTTTGGATAGGGAAGTACTATAATGTAGACTTACAAAGCATGGTTCTCTATTTTTTAACTACAAATGGAATTTCAGGTACATTATGTATTAAAAAGGCTTTAATGGGTTAGAAAAGGAATGTGGATACACAAAATACATAACAAATGGTCACTCAACGTTTGCTAGCAGCTGACCTCTGAGGAAGAGACTAGCACCTCTGGAGGCAGTCCAATTTATTTCTGGACAGCTCTAATACTTAAACTTAGGTGATTATAAACTTATGAGACTTTCCTTTTTTTAGGGATATTATTTTGCCACTGATTTCTTTACTTTTCAAGTATCAGTAGTAAATGTTTTGATTGATGCTGAATTGTTAATTTCCATCTTTGTACTTCGTGATCTTTACCTTTTATTTTTTTGACTTCTGATTTCAATTGCTGATTAAAAGAATCAAGAATTTCTGACATGATTTTGTATTCTATATTCTTTTCTGCATGTTTCTTTTCTGTTGCCTTTAATTGGTTTCTTTTCTGTTGCCTTTAATGATGGCATTTTCTATTATGTGTATGAGCTAGATACTGATGACTTCTTTCAGTATCTTACTGTACATATTCAATAGCTCTCTCAGGTTACTTCTGCCATGGTGGGGTTTAACATCTTTCCTAAGGAGTATTACTTGATAGCTCCATCTTTTCTCCTATGGCTCTCAATGGCAACAGCTCTATAGACTATTATGTGAAGGATATGAAATGTTTTAATGTTTTCTGTCAAGTACTGTGGGAGAATGTGTTTGTGCATGATGACAAGAAGAGATATCAACTTTTAAAAATAACTATTTTGGTAAAATTGGTTGGCTAAGCATGTCCATTTCCATAGCAAAATCGTTGCAAATAGTATTCCTGTTTTGATCATGAACTTTATTATTAAGTATAATTTCTAGAGTTTGAATTCATGGAAAATTTTGCATAACTTTGGTGCCTTCATCTTCTCCCTCTTCATATTTTTGAATTTCTTTTGTGTTACTGTCTAAGCTAGGCTTAGGGATGAAGCTGTTTCTTATTAGTGATTTGTACTGGTCAGTAACAGGGTACTATGACTTGAAGCTGAGCAGACTGTGGATAAAAAGCAGTTTGAAGCCCTTGCCTATAATTGGCAAAATGTTTCCATTTTGATATGATATAGTTCTAGTACAAAATGAAAGCATTCATTTCTTCATTCCATTTCATATTTTAGAATCAAACCATTTCCATCAGGTGGGGTATTACTGGCATTTCAGATTTGTTCCAACGCATCTTGATTTCTGGTAGTATCAGAAGACAAAGGAGCATTTTTCACTTTCGAATATGCTGTGTCAAGTTCATAATCATGACCACTGTTGACCACGACAACCCTATGCCACCCTATCTATTTCTTGGACTCATAGAAGCAATTTCATCACATAATGAAAAGCAGGCTAACGTAGTTTGATGATATCACTAGAACCTAAATAGTCAGAATTTCAGGATTACTGTCAGGTTTTCACAGCTACAGTACCAGCTTCAGGGCATATAGAGTTCTCACTGGAAATCATCTTGGCTAGTAATACTTTATTGGCCACTGCCTATTCCTTTGTTTCTTGGATGGTAGGTTATATTTTGAGGGGATGTCAATATTATTATTATCTTGGTCTCATCTTTTTTAATGTGACAGAGACATAGTTCTGAGACAAAATGCTTGCAGAAATGGATAAAATAGTTGCTTTCTGTAGTTTAATAAAAGTATTATAAGTTGATCTTCTGAAGGTTTGCTGAAAACATATATCACAACACCAGCTGTAGACTAGACAATATACATTATTTACTTCTCTTCCTTTTTCCACATGAATTTGATTTCCTTGTCTAGATCTTTATATTTTGAAAACTTTTTATTTCATGCAGCTTAGAAATGCTGAGTATTTAGTATAGTGACATCTTTTAACACTATTGTCCTTTTATGGATCGGTATTATGTCTAGATAATTGTGGGCTATAATTTGACCCATGATTATGGCTTAATTCCAGTACAGTTCATTGGCTGATGTGTCCAGAATATTTTGGTGTCAATATTTATACTACAGCGATCTGTTATCTATCAGTCCAGGAAAGATTTCAAATTTCTGACTTATAGGTGCTTTTATGTGTTACAGAATTTCTACCATTTTGTTAAATAATCTTAATTCCTCAAAGAAGGCATTATAACCCCTTTCTTCTTAAGCTTCCTACATCTTCTCCTTTTTCCTCTCTCTAAGCTGAGGACCATATCTCTAAGCTGAGAAACATGATGCCATAAGACATGGGCTGTGCTTCTCCTTTTTTCTCTACCTAAAAACTCCTTGACACCATACCCACAATTTTCCTCTTTTCTACTGGTCTCCTGACAGTAAGGCAGTATTTTTCTTTGCTAATACCAAACTCTCTATATAGACCCTTGATCATATATCCTCTTAGCTTCTCTATAAGATTCAAATTCTCTATTTTCAACTTCTTCCTATTAATTCTTTCCCTACTATCTTCAAATGTACCCATTTCTTCTATCCTAAAAAACTTTCACTAGACCCTATGATCCCCTCAAGACATTGTCCTGTATCTCTCTTTTCTTTCTCAATCAAACTTCTAGAAAAATTGACAGTACAAGTATTTACTTGCTCTCCTTTAACTCACTCGGCAATTCTTTGTAATTGATGTTCCTATCACATATCACTCAAACTGAAAATTCTTCTCTAAAAGTTATATATGAGCTCTTAATTGAAAGTTCTAACAATCTTTTCTTAGTCTTCATCCTTCTTCACCTATCTGCTACATTTGACACAGTTGATCAGGCTTTCCTCCTGAATGCTCTCTTCTCTTGGTGTGTCTCATAACACTACTCTTTCCTACCTGTCCAAGTGCTCCACTGCTCCTCAAGCTCTTTTTGTTGGCTCATTGTCCATATTATACTTTCTAACTGTGTCTGTTTTCCCTAAGTCTCCTTCCTTGGCCCTCTTCCTTTCTCTCCCACTAACACTTGGTGCCTCTATCACCACGGGTTACCAGGGGTTTAATGATCACCTCTATGCAGGTAACTCCAGGGCAGCTAGGTGATGATGTGGATAGAGTGCTGGGTCTGGATTAGGAGAATGAGTTCAAATTCAGCCTTATATACTTACTAGCTGTGTGACCATGGGAAAATCACTTGATCCTGTTTGCCTCAGTTTCCTCATCTGTAAAATAAGCTGCAGAAGGAAGTGGAAAACCACTTCAGTTTCTTTGCCAAGAAAACTACAAATGGGGTCACAAAGAGTTGGACACAACTGAAAAATAACAAGAAATCTATGTGGATGACTCATAGATCTGTATATTCAGACTGCCTCTCCTTTGAGCCTTAGCATTGCATCAGCATGCTTACTGGACATTTTAAACTGGATATCCCAGAAACAACTCAAAATCAACATGACAAAACAGAATTGATTACTTCCCCCCATAAACCACTTCTCTTCCAACTACTTCTGTGAAAGCCAACATTATTCTTTTAGTCTTTCAGGTTTATGACCCTGGCATTGTCCTCAAACCTTCTCTTTCCCTCAGTACACATATCTAATTGGTTACCAAATTTTGTTATGTTTGGTTCCACAAAATCTCTTGTGCCTGACCCCGTTTTCTACTCAAAACAGTGACCACTATTGTTCAGATCCTAATTACCTTTCATCTAGATCATTTGTTTTCAGCAGGATAACCTCTTTACACTCTGAGAAATCCTCAGAGTTTCTGTTTATGTGGGCTACATCTAACAATATTTACCATGCTAACGTCATTATGAAATGAGTTAGCATAGTTATGAAAATAGCTTTTGCCTTATAGACCCACCCTGCTCCAAAAGAATCCTGGGGACACACTGAGATCACACATTGAAAACTGCTGACCTAGATTATGACAATGGGCCCCTAATTCATCTTCCTATCTCATTTTTCCCTACTACAAGGTACCCTCTACAAAGGTATAGCAACAATTTTCCTTAAATATAAATCTGAGCATAAGAGTTATCTACTCAATACTCTCCAGTAACTTCCAATTAATCTTTGGATAGTAACAAAATCACAGAGTTTGAGAGATGGAAGGGACTTCAGTGGCCATCTAGTATAGTCCTCAAAAGATGGAATCCCCACTGTAACATACCTGACAAGTGGTCATCAAGTCTCTACCTGAAGACTTTCAAGGAAGGTGAAACCATCACCTTTAAAGGAATGGCATTCCACTTTTGGACAACAATAACTGCTAGAAAGTTTTTGCTACTATAAATCGTAAATTAGACTCTTTACAACGCTGGACCCATTGCTCTCATTTCTTCCCAAACAACACAATTCCAATAACTTGTCTACATGACATTCCTCTAAAGAGCTATGATGTCTCCCCTCCAAGTCTTTTTTTCACTAGGCTAAACATGTCCAGTTCTTTTAATTGCTTCTCATGTAATGGACTTAAGACCCTTCATCCATCTGATTTCCTTCCTCTGGACATTCTCCAGCTTATCAGTGTTCTTAAGCTACAGTGGCCATAACTGAACACAATACTCCAGAGGAGTTCTGACAAGGACACAATGACTCGTATTGAGCTTATGATATATCAAAAGTCCAAGATCCCTTTCAGAACAATTGCTGTAGACCCATGTCTCCCTTAGCCTGTATTTGTGAAATTGATTTTTTTGTACCTAAGTTCAAGACTACATGATTTACTATTGAATTTCATCTTGTTAGACTCAGCTTGATCACTAGCCTATAAGATCCTTTTGGATGCTGACTGTTATTTAGTATTTAGTGTTATTGTACTAAATTCACTTAAAATAAATTTCTCTGTTTAGTTTTTACAACCCTTCATAATCTAACCTAGCTCCAACTTTCTGCATTTTATTTTCCCTTCCATTCTGAGACCCCCTTAAAACATTGGCCTTTTTTCTGTTTCTAAAAGAAGATCTCTGTGCCTTTGGACTGGCTGATTCTCATGCCTAGAATACACTCCTGCCTCATCTCTGCCTCCTGGCTTGTCTCATTCACTTCAAGCCTCAACAAAAATTTTACCTTTTACAAGATACCTTTCCTAGGCCTCCTTAATCTTAGTGTCTTCCTTCTGAGATCAATTTAAATTTATCCTGCATATACCTTATTTGTTTAAGTTGTTTGCGTTTCACCTCCCCCATTAGACTGTGAGCTCCTTGAGAGTTGAGATTATTCTTGCTTTTTGGGTTTTTTTTGTATCCCTAGTGCTTAGCACAGTGCTTAGCACATAGCAGACGATGAATTAATGAATGTGGCTGAATTGACATTAAATGAGAATGTTTTCTTCTGGACTGAGTATATGATAATAGAATTCTCAGAGGCAATAATGTGGAACACAGTAAAACACAGCTTTTCAAAAATCCTCAACCAGAGCATCAAGGATAGGAAAAAAGTTTTCTAATCCTTGTAACTTAGCTCCCCTCAAACAGTTCAAAAAGGAAGATGAAAAGTTTCAGTAGACTTCTGCAAACTAAAATTCTTACATGCCCATCCATCCTGTTCCTCCTTGAAATTATATGTTCAGCTATAGATGTAAAAAAGCAAGTAGGAAAGCATCTTAACAAAAAAGAGGTTTAAATATATATATAGAATAAGTATAAAAAGAAAAAATACAAGGCAGTTAAGGAGAGGGCAATTAAGTACACTGTCCATTTCAACTCTTGATTTCTTCCACATAATTCTTGTCCATTTCTCTAAAGTGAGAGAATCTGAGGAATTGATCTACTCAGGTGACAAACTAATGTGGAAAAGGTTGGTTTTACTCTACAGAGAGTATCTTCATGGTAGTAAGAAAGCATAAAGAATCAAGTTGGGCATGAGTTACAGAATCACAAACCTCAGAGATGGAAGAGCTCTCAAGAGAAGAAAATATGGAGCTTACCTATGAGCGAATTCAGTGAGGAATAAGAGCTGACTCTTCTCATCTTATCGATTGTCTCAAATGAAAGGATGTACTCTTCGTTTTCAGGGCTTCCCAAGGTGCTGCTTGCACTGCTACTGGTGCTGAGATTGCCTGGGGAAAATGCAACAGAGCTTCCAGCTGTCCAGAAGCAAGGGAGGAGAGAAGGAGAAAAAGTTAAGTATTCTCTTCTGGTAACTAATCACTTGGTCTTATTAAATTACATGCTTTCAAAGTATATAATTAATCTAAGAGAGAGAGAGAGAGCAGAATGCATACATATACATACACACACACATAGAGACAAAAGTTATGCTTCTTTTGAAAAGAAATGTACTCCCAATAAACACTGTATATACACAACATCTACTAGTTATAAGTAAAAAGGTATGGATTATTCATTGGTGATTAAAATGTGTCATCAAGATGGATTTTTGTTTGATTGCTACACACATAGGTCATTCTGCAGGTTAACTATAATTACTCTGGAAAAAGCCCACAGTCAATAACTGGTAGGGAGATACTGTGCATGTGAGCAGCCGGCTAATAAAAATGTTAGCAGATGGCATTTCATGGCATGTGTATACCAGCAGAAAAGGTGACTAGGAAGGACTGCATATAGAAAAAGCAGTAAAGATAAACCCCCTCTCAATAAAGAAAATTCAAGTGTCTTACATTCTTCTGTCAAGCTCAGATTCTGCAAAGACTTATTCAAACTTCGTGCTGTAGTAACTGCTCTAATATTTCCATAGGAGCTGACTGAGCGAAGTCTAGGTGTACATGGACCATCTCGCACAGGTGTCAAACTTCCCCCCTCTAGCAGGAAAGAAGAAAAATTACATACAGGAGTAAAAAAGGATAAACCGCAGGCTTAAACACAGAGAAGTAGGTTTTTCAACTGATCAAAAGTACTAAGGGTTTTTAGGTGGCAACAACTGCAGAAACAAATGATTCCTGGAGCAATATCTATCACTGTTAGATTCAAATGTGGGAAGTACCTTATATTGCAATGCACTTTAGCAAAGAAAAGAGCTCAATGATTAACAATGAAGAAAATGGAAAAAACTGAGAAAAAATACAAATTTTGTAGCTTGGAGAGATGTATATTATTCTACTCTAATGAGAGTTGGCCATAATTATTTTGGGAATGGATGAATTCTAAGAAAACAGTATGTGATAGGAAGTGCTATTAATGATCTATGTACAGGTCTGTTTCCTTCTGAATTACTTCTTTGATTGTGACCCAGCACAGGGGACAGCTCTGGTGTTCTGTCTAGTTTTGAAGTCTGCTAGTTGTAATCTGCCTCTCTAAATTTCACTGTCTGTTTTCACAGGACAAGTTGATTCTTCTTCTGCTTCCCTGAGTTACTGAAAGCAATGGTACTGGTGGAGAACAGTTCATTGTCCTCACTGCAGAGAGAGGCGGATTTTAGAAACAAGGGCAGTTTTACCTGTCCTTTGAGACCCTTTAAGAATGAAATGTAAATGTTAAAGATGACTACAGTTTGTAGCTAAAAGGACAAAGAGAGGGAAAACATAGCTTTCTAACGTGATCTCACAGCTACAGAGAAAGGAAAGATTAAATCACTCATCACAGGAAGAGTTCAATTTTCTCTTCCTCAAGTTCCTGTTGTAGCAGTTGTTATCCTTAGAAATTTTGCACCATATGCAATTTCCAAAATGACATTAAATAAGGAAAAATAAGCGGGTCAATGGCAATTCCTTTTCCTTCCCTAAATGAAGCCAAACACATGAGAACAAGGAAAAGAAAGAAAACAGCCTATGGAACAGTTGGTGAATATTTGAAGCTAGACAAATAACCAAAAAGCCTGTGAACACCATTCTCCTGAAGTAGGGTTAGTAAAAGTAAAGAAGCCACAAGAAGGCAGCTTCTGTGTAGCCAGGGCATTGTTTCAGAGTAACCTCGGCTTTGAGGTTTTCAGTTACCCAGAGTGAAGATGTACCTGTGGCAGCCGGGGAAGGCAGAGGGTAGTTCTTTTCCTCTTCGATGAACTGCAAGGCTACTGTGCAGAAATTGCTCTCATACTGAACCACAAGATGACTCAGAGCTACCACCAGTTCCTGAAGAGAGGGAGAAGGAAAAATAACACTTATCTGCAGCTTAAATGATTGGCTTGGAAGGAACTCCCATTGTGGAAAAGCAGTCTAATTTAGCCAATAGACTAGGCTAACTGCTTGACCTCAAGAAGCTGAGGAACTACCTAGAAACAAAGTCAAGATTAATACAAAATACGCAATTTAGATTGAAAACTTAAGACTCGGCTTTTGCATTGGAAACAATTTTGTTATACTCTGCAACAATTGTCATAAAAAGGAATCTCTGAAAACAAACATGTTATTGAGATAATAAGAGTTGTCTGCATAGAACAAATCTCCAAGGAGCCAACGGCCTCACGCCCAATTTAGAGCACACCTATTAGTGGCAGAATTTGAAGGACAACTAGCAAAGTATAAGTGGAGACGTTAATGGGTTATATACATATAAAGTAGAAAAAGGAACACAAGTCAGAATCCAATGCTTACTGTTAATACTGTCACTCAAACTGCAAAGTTTTTCTATTTATTAGAATTGAAATTTGTGTTCCTTTTTTTTAAACCAAGAATATATCTGAAACAAACAGATATATTGGGGCAATATATGAGTGTGTCTACCTTAAAACTTTCTAAGATTTCTAAGGTCTAGAAGCCCTGGAATACGAAACTGTTCCTTAAACTCAATAACTTTGGTATTAAGAAAAAATCTCTTACTGTATCTCTATTTTAGAACAGAAAATACTGCAACAAGATTGTAGAGTCACATTGGAAATAAATTTGAAAGTGGTAGAAATTTTAGTTGTACTATTCTTTATTATACTGTTCTTTATTATTGTTATACTATTCTTTATTCATTTAAGACATTAATCAAACTTCATCTACTATCCTTTTTTAAGAAAACACAGAAAAAACAGGTTCTTTAAACCAAAGCCTTCAAGAAATAACTTATTGTTTAAGAGGATAACTGGGCAAAGTCACAAGGCCAAGAGAAAACTTCTCTATTACAGTAAGCTCTACTTAAATCTCTGAAAAAAGCAAGATTCATGGAGTGATCCCACTCCACTGACAAGTTTTTAAGCTATGTGTCAAAGGCACAGCATGGCAAGCTGGAAGGCCTGATTTTTGCTGCCAACTAAATGGATGGTAAGACTAGGTTTATTTGACACAATTCTGAGCAATTAATCTAATAACAACTCACATTAATATAGTGCATTAAGGTTTGTTAAGTGCTTTTCTTATAATAATCCTATGAGGTAGATAATATAACAATCACTCTAAAAATGACAATGCTTAGAGGAACAGGAATCAATTCTAGGATCTTTATGATCTAGGAACTTTAAGAGGCGTGTGTGTGTGTGTGTGTGTGTGTGTGTGTGTGTGTGTGGAGGGTGGGGAATTTGGAGGGGGGTGAGGAGAAGGATGTTTTCTAATTGGGAAGGAAAATTTTTATTTTTCCTTAATTCTACTAAGGCCATTTTCTGTGAGTTCCCTCTTCTATCCTTCTCTTCATCTCAAAACTTGTTGCCACCTCTCCTATCTCCTCCTTTCCCATGATTTCTCATAAGGTAGCCTTTCTCTTTGCCAATGGTAAACCCTCTACATGTGCTCTTAATCATAACCCTGCCTACTGTCTCTATCAAAAGGCCTCAATCAAAGCCTCTGTGTGACTGATCTTCAATCTCTCTACTGGCTTTTTTTCCTATTGCCTTTAAATATTCATTCCTATCTTTCCCAACTTTAAAAATATTCAGGAAACCCTATGTATGTAGGGTGAATTTTAGTGTAAGTAAGGTGGATTTTAGTGTGTGTAAAGTGAAATTTTGTTATTATTTCTCAGAGTTGTTTCCCAGGATCCATAGCCATGAAACTGTGTGCTGTGTTTATCTGTCTTACACCCTGTTGTCTCCTCAAGCCATTGTCTTATATTTCTACTTTCTTTCTAATCAATAGTCAATAAGCATTTATTAGCACCTACTCTGTGCCAAGCAATATGCTGAATGCTGGGGATACAAATACAAAAGGAGAAAAACAGTGCCTGCTCTCAAAGAACTTTCAGTTAATTGAATGGGGGAAGAAAAAACACAAGAGGAAGTCAAAAAGCGAGGGGGAGAGGAGGGAAGGGGATCTACCAAGAGGGCATGGTGGAGAAATCAGACAGGGAAGCCTCAAAGTAGGGCAGCCAGGTGAGAAATGGGGGAACGTCTGGGCAGGGGCTCTCCCCTCAACTTCTAGACAAAGCAGTCTCTACTGTCACTCTTTCATTCACTCTTCATGATCTGTCTTCCTACCACATCACTCAACATCAGCTGCTTTTCCTAAAGTTACCAGTAAGCTCTGCCATATTTGATACTCTTCTGAGTGCTTTTCTAGTTGCATGACTCTGCTGACCATGCTCTCCAGGATGCATGGCTGTCTCTCATCTGAGAGTATTGCATATTGTCACCCTTTTCAAACTGGATATCCTGGAGACGTGTCCAAACGCAGAATTCATTATCTCACCTCCCCAAACTTCTTCCAAACTTCCCTATTACTGTGGAACTATTCTTCCAGTTTCCCAGGTTCAGTATCAAATTTTCTCTCTCTCAGCACACTTATCTATTCAGTGGCCAAACTTTGCTACGTTTTCTTTCATACTATCTTTTGCATCTGACCCCCTTCTCTCTAATCCCATATGCACCACCTCACCACCTCCTGCTTAGACTATCGCAATGTACCATTTATTCAACTCCTTGTTTCATCTTTCCGCACTCTACCATATCATTTACACTAGTGAAAAAGTGATTTTCCATAAGCACAGACTATAAATGTCATTTTCTTAAAAAAACAAGCAACCAAAAACTCCAATGGCTTCCTATTACTTCTAGAAGAAAATATAAACTCATCTTTTCAGCTTTTAAAGCTTTTCAAAACTTATCTTTCCATTCTTATTATATATGACTCCACTTCCTATACTCTGTGACATTGTCAAACTGGCTGCCTCTCCATTCCTCAAACAGGGTATCCATTTCATGCCTTTCTGCCTTTACACCAGCCCTCCTCCTTGTCTGACATCACAGAATCCATCTCCTCCTTTAAGTTTTAGCTCAACAATCACCTTCAATATGAAGCCTTTCCTGATGTAACGTTTAGTGCCCTCATCCTTAAATACCTTGTGTTTATTCGCTTTATACTTACATATTTATATATAAGTATATATATAAATATATATTTATAATATAATATAAGTATATATATAAATATATATATTTATTATACTTATATATATATACTCCATATATTCTTCCATACGTTCTTGTCTCCATTAGAATGTAAGCTCCTTTAGAGTAGGGATTTGTTTGTATTTATAACATTTACTACAATGCTTAGCACATAGTAGGTGTTTGAAAAACACTTTTGAATACTGATTTTAGCAATGACCTATTTGTATTTTAATGCTAGAGTTGTACTTTAAAAAGAATTCTTCCAAACAAATGTCTGGAATTTTTTAATAGTTTTCATCCCAGCTCACTCAAACTGTGCTACTGTCAAATTGTTGTGCCTCTATTATTAGAAGGAAATGTAAAGCTCTCTCCACAAACACAAATATCATACAATGAAATAATCTGTTTTCTGTTATAAAAGTTCATTGGCATTTAGCAACAGGTGGCTTCCATTCTGTTTCATTGGTCGTTTATACTTTTATATACCTTCGGATGGATTAAAAGTTCAAAATAATATGACTTTACTAGAATCTTCCAGGACTCCTACATTAAAGATCTAAACTTGGCCAGATAAAATATATTCAGTTTAGGGGAAAATAACAACAAATGGCAATTCAAAGTCAGTGTGGTATATTCAGCCTTAGAAGTCAACAAGACCTGGGTTCAGTTTCCACTTCTGATAACACCAGCTGTGTGACTATGGCCAAGCACTTAACTGTTCAGTAATTAAGAAAACTCTATAAATTGCAATTGTAGAGGGAGTTTCCTTAAGAGGAATTCTATTCAAATAGAAATAACACATCAGGCCAAAAACAAAACAAAACACCTTTTCTCCAACTTAAGTGGGATACTAATTATTCTATAAGAAAGGACAACTATAAGTTTCTTTATTAGAATGAAACTTTGAATTAAAGATTTAAACTTTAATTTAAACTCCTTAGCTAAAAAAACTGGACATATATATATATATATATATATATATATATATATATATATATATATATATATATATATATATATATATGTATATAGTAAAACTGATTTAATGGAGAGGGTTTAATTCATTGGTCATGTTTCATCGATATAGTGAACACAGATTCATATACCATGCAGACTCCTACTGTCTTTTTAGACTATCTGAGGAATGGCAACTGCTCAAAGCAGAAAGAAGTCTTGGATATCTAGCTCATTAGACTTCATTCAGCCAAAGAGGAGAGCACCTTTCAAAAACATCTCTTCATGGTTGATATACAATAGTCACATTCAGCCTAGTCCCATGTACCAAAGAAGGAGACAAACTGAGACGACTGGTCTGGTAACTGAGGTACAATTATGGAGAGTCAAATATGTGCCCCTGAAAAGAGTAAAGAAGTTGGAAGCATACTGTCCATCTATTGTCCCTCCATAAAGCTTGGGAAAACAACTAAATCTCTATTTAGTGAAGTTGTCATGTTTCTTCCCCTATTCCCCTAATGCACTTCCTCCCTAAAGACTGCCACAAACTTCATGTTACCAGTAACAAATTAATATTTAGTATTTAATTTATAATTCAAGGCCTCCTAATGTAAAACTCTGCCATCACAACAGAGATAAAATAAAATAGCATAATAGAAGATGGGGAACATATTTTGTTTCTAAGAAGAATAACAGAAAGTTAGCCCTGGATTCCTAAGAGAATGGGCTCTGACCCAGACAGTGATTGATTCAACTGCTTTGATTCCTGTATCTTCCTCACAGTGGAAGCATTAGTTTCCTTGTACTAAGGCAGAGAACAATCTACTTATATTTCTAACGAGTTTGATTCAACGCAGGTATTTGGTTAAAGAAAATAAAATTATGCTCAGTAGCACAGAACTTAACAGGTTTGATACTTGTCTGTTATACTGCTATGCTTATCTCTGTGGGTATAGACAGAAATCAAAATGAAAAAGGTAAAAGTGAAGGTATTAATTAAGAATAGGCTCATGGAGGGAATGGACTATGTCTAAAATCATTCCCTCTAACTTTTAGGATCAAATATAAAATCATCTGTTTGGGGTTCAAAGCCCTTCAGAATGCTGTCTCCACAGCCCTTTTAGCTATGTAACACCCTCCCACCCTACTCTTCCAGTCTTCTTATACTTTGATTCTGTGATCCAGTGCTACTGGCCTCCTGACTGTTCTTTGCACAAAACACTCTTATCTTCCAGTTCTGGGTATTTTCACTGATTGTTGCCCATGCCTGGAATATTCTCCCTCTTTATTTCTGCCTCCTGGTTTCCTTTAAGTTGCAGCTAAAATCTCACCTTCTATGGGAAGCCTTTCCCAGTCTCTCACCTCCTCTGAGACTCCTTTCCAGAGGTGTGAGGTTTATGGGAGTGGAATACTGCATAAATGTTCAGACTTTTCCCATATATTGATTAGTCTTGCTGATAATTTTTTCTCTTCTTCTTCTTTTTCTTTAAGGCCCTGAGGCAGCCACTTCTCTTTTGAAGCAGAGAAGAGAGTTCTAGGGGGTATATGGCAACCTTATTATACACATATATTAAACAATTCCAAAGGGAACTCTAGATATAGTTCCTCATGAATCCCTGCTCTTGAAAAAAATAATGCAGACCTGGGTTTATATCAATTAACACCAATAAAGGAGTTATTCTTTTTATAAAGGATACAAAATGTAAGAGATAATGCTAATAAACCAGTCTAAGGTCACAAAATGTTAGAGCTAGAAAAGCCCTTAGAATCCAAAAATTCTTTTTTAATGGAGAAATTTAATGGAATAGAAAGCTAAGGAAGTCTAAAGATGGAAAATGACTTGGCAAAGGTCACACAGCCAGGTAGTGCCAGCCAGGCCTAAAAACTATAATTAATCCAGTTAGATTCTTAGCCTCTTTTCTTTCTCTCACACTGCACTTCAAAAATGCAAGCACTTTGGGGGAAATTCCCAAGGTCACCTTCATCAGAATTTGAAATGTTAGAACAAGATTTAAACGGATTATTTAAGCTGAAATCTTAGAACAAGACACACACTTCCTTTCAATTTAAGCTTAAAACTAAGCAGTTTTCATGAAACTGCAGCATCTCTAGCAAACAAAGGGGTCAGAGGGAGATATTTCTACATCTACATGTGGGCTTTTTATTGCTCTTTTGAATCATGATAATGTGTTTACATGTTGTTCCTAGGCAGGAAACAGCCTACCATAAAAGCTGTGAGGAGATACAGCCTATTCAAATGTTTTCTAAATGAATCAAATATATGTCTGTGCAATGAAGAAAAGAAATTTAGAGGAAATTAAACAAACATTAAAGGATTTGCTCTTTAACTAGTGCACAAAAACATAAAGTGAGTGGCTCTTGTTACTGTTGATGGGACCACCAAATCTCAAATCCCCAGTGTGTCACTGAAAGGCTTTTTTTTTTGCTGCTAATCCTTTGTGGTACAATTCACTTACCTTCCTGACCATAGGGCTTCCATCATTGATAAGTTGAGCTAACATCATAGCCACATTGTGATCAATTGTGGTAGAGTGATCAGTCCTCTCTGTAGAGTTACCCACAAAAGTGCCAAGGGCAAAGACTGCAGCACAACGAACCTGAAAAGCAGAGGAAAACAGTTAAGGGATACTTTCTACTATTCCCTACTATCTGAATTTGGCTCTCTTTCAGATATTCCTCACATTTAATTTAATTCAACCCAACTCAACATATAGTGAGAGAATACTATTTTATGTACTGAGCTGCCAAAAAACCTAACATAAACAATATGGTCTTTGTACTCAGGCACTATAAAATCTCGTTACATACTTAGAAATTACACAACGTAAATGATTGCAGTATAATATTAAATGGAAAAATGTACAGTGCTTATAAGCACTACAGGAAGTTTGGACAGGGAAGTGAATAGACCATGTGGGCTGGGGCTATGTAAAAGACTTTACAGAAAAGCTGGAACTTGAGTAGGGCTTTGAAGGATGAATAAAAATCTGAATAGGTACAAAAATGAAAACAGAATACTTCCATTTGTTTGTTTTTGTGTATGTTTGTGTGAAATAACATACACATATGAAAGGGGAAGTCACAATTATTTTCCTAAGGCACAACTATCACCCCTTCTTTAATAAACTGCAGTAGCTCCTTATTGACTCTAGGAAACAACTATAGACTCCTAAGACTGTCCCTTAAAGCCTTCACTACTCAGTCTCAGTCTACCTTTCCAGGCTTATTTCATGCTATATACATTCTAAATTCCAGCCAAATTGACTAAGCTGTTGTTCCGTGAGTTCAGTCTTCCATCCTCTATTTCCACTTCTTTGACAGTAGCTGGGCAAGTTAGAATTGGCTACTATCCTATCTGTCCATGTAGTATTAACTGGTAATCACTTTCTCCTGCTTTTACAATGGAAAACAGTCAGGAAGGTCTCCGTTTCCCAATTATAATGTCAAAGATTAAGTGTCTATGAGGGCCCAAATGGCCCCAGAGCACCTGGGGTGGATAAGGAGAGAATAAGCTCCTCTTTTTCTCATTTGATAGACATGCTTGAGCAGAGGAGTAAGTATTTCAGCCCTATACTTTCATTCCCTTAAGACAATTACTGCACTCATAAAATCCCAAAGGATAGACTTGGAAGTGGAGATACTGCAGGCTTTGCTTTACTCAGGTCACTCTGGTAGTTCAGATTCTGGATAGAAACAAAATGAGATGATGCAGACCATCTAACAACACACAGAAATTGACCTAGTATGGAAGGGACATTCAGCAAGGATATTGCATTAATTCAGTTGGGCAGATTTTCCCTGTTTCTTCATTTGCCATGAAGACACATGGAATAGAAGTGTGTATGAAGCCTGAGGGAGATGCCATGACTTTTGTAATGGTGAACAGGAAGCTATGGAAGTGGTCCAAGCTTTAATGTCCTAGACAAAAATTAAGTTTTGAGGAAGACTATAATATCTTTTAAAGAAAAATTAGCCTAGTTTACATGGGACAGATGGTACTCCAACTACAGAAGGTAATAGAGAACACCTTAATTCCCACCAATCACCATCCTGTAACTACTGAAATGGGAGTGTTTCTAACATACATCAGAGATGGGACTTTTCCTATACAGAAAAGGAAATCTTGGAAGTCATCTTGGGAGTGGTACTAGGAGCTGCAGTGGATAGAATAAACTGGATGGGATTCCAAACTATCAGACCTCTATTTGGAGACAGGTTGTTGTTGTGTTTGTCCTTCATTCTCAAAGAGGCCCATGGCATCAAGATGATGACATGACTTATAGTTGACTTTGATTTGAGTGAGGGAGGGCTGTGCAAAGTCACCAACCTCACTTTCTTCTCAAAGGCAGAGGAGACATTAGGAAGTTTATGGATGTCCCAGGGTGGGAGGATTTTTATTCCTCCCTAGCAAGAGAATGGGATAAAGACACAAGGTTCTGTGAAACCTGGGAACCAAGGCTATAGAAGGAAGAACCCAGAGACTTAAATATTTGCAGGGAATACCAATAGAACCAGGGAAAGAAATGGCAGGGGGGCATAGGAGAGGCTGGGCCTTGCTAATAAGCTCTCAAATTCTATGTAAAAGCAGAGACAACTGCTGGAGGAGAAGGCTCAGATGGAAAGGGAGTTGGCTGGTTTGCAGGAGCTTTTTATCCTGCAGCATTCAAACTGTCCTTTAGGAGAGGAAACTTGAGAGTTTCAGGTGGTGGAAGAAAAAGCTGCTGGTTTGGCTCACAGAAGATGGAAAGTTAACAATAGGAAAGTGAATGCAGCTCTTGCACAGGCTGGGCTTGATTCAGTCCTAAACACAGACCAGGAGGATATGTGGGAGGAGAATGAAACAAATGAGGAGGCTGAGGTTTGGCCAGTACTAAGAAGGAAGCAGGAGAATCAGGGGTTCCCTACAGTGTTTGGGGAGGTAATTGAGGATTTCACTCAGCAGGATGTCACAGATATTTTGAGCTGGTTCACCCAAAGGATGGAAAATTGTTGGTATCTTGGATGGTGAGAATCAGTGAAAAAGATAAATTTCATAGAGAGAGAAGAGTAAACCAGCGGATTCAAAGTTAGAATAGATTGACAAGAATTGTTCACTGCTCTATTGAGATCAGGGGTAGATTTTGGAAGAAAAGATGGTATTCCAACTAATGAACTATATAAAATGTATCAAGGAAAGAGGCTTGACGGAGCAGGGAGATGAGAACTGCCCCTGCAGATCCTTCTGAAACATTACATCTAAATTCATCACACCTGCAGGGAGAATGGGAGGTTGGCCAGGCCCCAGTTCAGATTACAGTAAGTATGCCTCTAACCAGAAGGATGACCCCCAAACTGCAAGTTAGAAAACAGTAAACAACAGTGAATGAAGCAATGATGGTGGGTTCATGGACTCCAGAAATATGGGTGACCCTATATCTAGTCTGCTTCTGGTTATCGTCTCCTTGTTTCTTTTTGGCTTTTTGTCTGTTAAACTTGTTTATCAGATTTGTTTTCTGCAGGCTTGGTACCCTCAATCTGATTGCTTCAGTTGGATATCACTCTCCCCCCAACTCCCTCCATGACTGTGATGTGTCACCCCTGGACCTGGAGGCATGCAAGCTCTGTATGACAACTAAAGAACTGACCTCTCGAATGGGACCTCTTGGGGCAGGGACAGCTCTATGTCCAATCTCAGCAGCAAGTAATTATGGAAGAAGAGACCTTCAGCCCTTACCCCAAGATTTTGGGTCCCATTTGTTGAGGGGGAATGATGAGTGCTTATGATCAAGCCTTACCCTAAGATATTGTTTTATGTGTTTATTTTGTGTGATCCCTATTATATGGCAAAGTTCTGTTGATACCAGTTGCCCCACTGACCTGACCTATATAATGAAAAAAAGATCTTGGGGCTGTATGTAATGGTAATTTAAAATGGGGAGATCTTTCCCATTCATTAATAGGCCCATGTGACCTGCCTGGGTCACATGAAGTCTGAGTCACATGGAGCCTGTGGTGGGAGGGGTTTGCTGAATAGGTGGAACAGGAAGAGGCAGAGGTAGAGCAGAGCTGAGAGGAAGTTAGTCTTGAGAGCAGTTTGTCTTTGTCCTTTGTTCTTGAAGAGGCCCATGACATCAAGATGATGACATGACTTGAAGCTGACTTTGATTTGAGTGAGGGAGGCCTGTACAAGGTCACCAACCTCACTTTCTTCTCCAGAGCCATCTGGATCCAGTGACCAGATATTCATCCAGAAGGCTGGAGATGCCCAGGATGCAATGGGAGACCTTGGCCCTTTCAGGCTAAGGTCTTATCACATTCTCACGTTAAGTGAGAGCAGTCAGAGCTAGGAAGGATGCAGGCTGCTGGCTGGCATGAGTTAAAGGACTTGTTTGTGATTTGTTTAATGGAGGTGGTTTGTGGGAAGCCTAGCAGGGGGGAAAGGCTTGGGGATGGTCTTGTCCTCTGCATTGTTATTGTGTATAGATTTTTGTTACTATGATGGATTTGGCTTTCTGGTGTCTGAATAAATGTTTTGATTCTGCCTTACGTGTGGGGAGTTTGTGGTATTTTGTGATTTAGAGTTGCACCGGGATATTCATTGCTGCCATAGGTGCTGTGAATATTACATTGGAGCCACATACATAGATCCTTAAAGATCAGGATGTATGGTATTTTTTTTGGAGAATTTATATATGCATTTTAAAATTACATATAAAAACAATTTTTGACTTTCATTTAAAAAAATTTTGAGCTCCAAATTTTCTCCCTCCTCCTTCCCTGAGAAGGCAATTAAAGATTACACATGCACAGTCATGCAAAACATATTTCTATATTAGCCATGTTGCAAAATAAAAGACCAAAAAAGCCCCCAAAGCAAAAACAACTTCCAAGAAAAATAAAGTAAAAAAAAACTATGCTTTGATCTGTATTCAGACTTCATCAATTCTTTCTCTGAAGGTGGACAGCATTTTTCATCATAAGTCTTTTGGAACTACTGTATTGCTGAGAATAGCTAAGTCATTCACAGTTGATCATCATACAGTATTGCTGTTATGATGTACAATGTTCTGTTTCGGCCCACTTTGCCATCAGTTCATGTAAATCTTCCTGGGCTTTCCTGAAAGCATCTTGTTCATCAGTATCCCATCACAATCATATACCACAAGTTGTTCAGCCTTTCCCTAAACGATGGGCATCTCATTAGTTTCCAGTTCTTTACCACCATAAAAAGAGCTGCTATAAATATTTTTGTACAAATTGGTCCTTTCCCCTGTTCTTTGATCTCTTTGGGATATATACCTATTAGCGGTATTGCTGGGTCAAAAGGTATTATAGACAGTTTCATATCCCTTTGAGCATAATTCCAAATGATGCATGGCATTTTTAACTAATACAAATAATTTTGGACACTTTTCTGAAGAAGCTAGGTAAAAAGATAAGGTCAGTAGACTAAGATAACTAAAGCATGACAGGGCTGTTGAGGGGTGATAAAGATGACTTAAAGGGTAGTGTCTGAAAGACTATCCGAGGGTATCATGTCACTCTACTCAGAAATTCCAGTAGAGAATACATGGTCAGTTATTCTTTGAACCTTTCTTCGTAACTGTAAAAATCCTAACTTTTTATTAAGTATAGGGACACACACCAATCTTCTTGTTTTAAGTCGAGATTTCCCATCATCTCTAGGTTTTCCTTTCCTAGCTATACTGATCACTCCTGAGTTGTCACTGAACATTTTAGCATCTTCACAAGAAACACTCTCATTTTGGGACTGATCTGTCAAGAAGGTGAAACATGGCTTCATTTGAATTCCTCCAAGGTTTTGACATGTTTACTGATTTAGACAAATGATACTGAAGAATTTTCACTGAAACATTTGGTAAGTACTGATGAACAGACACTGCTTTTTCAAGGGCTTAAGCCAATTTTATTCTATTGTAATATAAATAGGATAGTTTTGAACATCCAGGAATGCAAGTCAAAACTAGGAGAGCTTAAACGTCAAAAATGAAAAAATCTTATCTAAAAAGGATTGAGTTTTATTTTCTTTCCTTAACTAAAAACTCAGCTCTACAATTCCAAATGTAGCTCACAGAAACATTTTAAACATTTTTTTTTTTATTAGAGAGAGATCTGGAAAATGGAATTAGTAATACTGGTTCTTAGGAAACTGGATGAAACATTTTATGTTATTTTTTAAAGATAAGAAAGGCACAACTGTTATTCATTTCCTTTCTAGAGGGAAAAGTGATTGCATGACCTTGGATATATTACCTCAGTTTTTTCATATGTACAATGTAATTCTTCTTCCTTCTCTCCGGAAACATAAATTAGATGTTTTTAAAAGAACATTGAGCACTTGGGGTGAAATCTAACTTTTAGTAACAACCCTATCTTAACAATACTCAAACAACTAGCAAACTTCTGGAGTATACCCAAGAAATCACCAGAATCCAGGACAGTGCATAGGTATGTAACCCAACAATCTGTTTGTGAGAAGTTGTTTGCCACCTCAAACTCATTACATCCAAATAAGCTGTGTGATCTCCTAAAAGTCATTTTCAATCTATGACTTTTTGTCTAAAACCAAACTCAACATCTTTCTCCTTAACTCCTCCATCAATTTCCTAATCTACTATTAATGGTATCACAATTCTGTAGTCATTAGAATTCTGAATCTTTCCTCTAGGTCTAATTTTAAAAGTCTCCTTGCCTCTACCTTCTTCTTTCTCTATGTGAGCTTACATGAGAGCTTTCTAACCTTTTTTTTGTTGTTGTTGTTTTGGATTTCTATGGTAATCTGGTGAAAACTATGGACCTCATCTCAGGAAAAAAGATACCCAGGATCACACCTGGAAGATTTATATTCAAATAACTATCAATTTTTAAAAATTGTTAATTTAAAAAAAGTTCACAGATTAAATCTTAGGCTTTAATACTCATTATTTCCAGGTTAATCTTCTTAAAATGTAGGTGTTATCATGTCATTTTCATTATTCAGAAAATCTATAAGGTTTCTATTTTTAATAGGATAAAGGTCATGCTCTCGAGATTGGCATTATTAAGACTCCATAATAAGGTATCAACCTGGAATCCAACCCTATCTGTTTTTACTCCCTAATGTTTATTCTTGAACTGCAGCCAATACAGTCACACTATCCCAGGAAAACAGGCATTCTTTGCTTATGCTGGTTTCCTTGCATGTAATATTGGAATATATTACAGGCATGGAGGGCAGCCCATGCTAAGGCCCAAGTGATGAGATGGAGAACAGGATGTATGAGGAACAGCAAACTCAATTTGTTTGGTGTTTAGAATTCAAGAAGGTGAAAATGAATAGGAAGAAGAAAGCTACATATCACTTTGAAATAAATGCTAATTGCTATCATTAAGGACCATAAAGCACATAATACAGAACCTAAAATCATCTGGTTCATGAAGAGTAAAATAGAATATTGTTATTTAAGAGTGGAATGTTTTGCAGGCTAGGGAATCAGGAAGCAAATATATAATCAACCTGCTTGTCATTTCCCAAGAATTTTGGGAGCTTTCAAACTATAGAAACCTGAGTTTTAATCTAGTAAAAAAAATGATTTAATCTTTAATCTAATTTTATCCTCTTGAAAGATACAGAGGTAACTTGAGATTTACATAAAATCTGATTGCTTTAGGTCTCCCTCTACTGTTTGTCTAAACCACTTCAAGCCTTTTACCTCAAGGATATCTGCAAATGTCTACTTATAAGAAGTCTGGGGGAAAGATTTTACTTTTCCTCCTAAGCTTATTTTATTTAGCAAAAGTTGTTAGTCAAATAAGTTGTAATTAGGATTGTAGTTGGTGAAATGCTGTGTTTATAAAGCTATATATTAGAGAATCATGTCAATGATGGAAGGGATCTCAGAGACAACCCAATCCAACCTGTACCTCAAGAAGAATCCTACTTCCCACATATCTGACAGTCATTCATCCTTTATACTTGAAGACCTATTATACTATGAGGAAGGATACACCACCTCTCAAGGGAGATTCTTCCATTAGTACTAATTATTTGCAAGTTTTTCCTTACATTATCAACTGTCTACTCATGTACTACAGAAATGAGCTAGCAGAAGTCACCCAAACAAGTTAAACAGATTCCCCACAGATTTATGCTATGTAATCTCAATGGGCTCTCGGTAACACAAGGCAACACTTTAACTGCTCCCTGATTCTCTATCCCACTCTGCAAACCACTTTCCATAACCCCCTCAGCTGGGGATTTCACCTCATACTTTACTGAGAAAGTAGAAGTCTTATGCAGTGAGCTCCCTCTTCTTTCTTTTCTCTACATGTTATATATAACCCCTTGATATCACACTCCATCTCTTTTCCTTTACTCCTCATCAATACTAACCACTCTATAAGTAGCCTTGATCACATCCCAGCTCATCTTCTCTAGAATGCCTCAATGATTGTCCTTTATCTATCTCTAGTCTTCATTTTCTGCCTATCCATTGATCTGCATTTAACAAGCAAAGGAAAACTTCTTTAATAAGGGAATGAGCTCCTTTGGGAGATAGTAGATTTTCCCTCACTGTGTGTATCATCAAGCAAAGGATGAATGTCTGTCAGATATGTTATGGGAGCAATTCTGCTTTGAGGCACAAGTTGGATTAGGTCCTGTCTACAAACATGTCCAGTGCTCTCCCACACATAAACCCCCATCCATTAAAACACAAACACACATACACATACACACACACACACCATAATTAGACCCTACCATCCCACCAGTCTCTCTGTCTCTTCCCTTACTCCTAGAAAACACTGTCTATACTCTTCCACTTTTCCTCCTCTTAATCTCTTGCCAATGCTTAACAATCTGGTTTCTGAACTCATCACTCAACTGAACTGGATTTCTTCAAAGTTTTCAAATGTGACTGCCTTCATTTATTCCTCAGAAATTTCCATTTCCTTGGCTAGTTTCTCATTTGTATCACCCTAGTTTAACTGGTTGTACACCAAGGTACTGTCTTGGACCTCTTCCTATTCTTGTTTTCTAATGGTGAACTTATCAGCTTCCATGACTGGCTTAATTATTACCTTCAAACAGATGACTCTTCAATCTAATTACAGCTCTAGCCCTTATCCTGAGGTTTGGCCCTACACTTGTAACTGCTTGTTGAACATTTTAAACTGTATGTCTCAGAAGTACAAAACTGGACTCTACTTTCTGCTCAAACTTGCTTTTCTTTTAAATTTTTCTATTTCTTTCAAGGGCACCACCTTGAAGTCATTCAGATTTACACCCTTGGCATTCTTCACGATTCCTTACCTTCCTCACCCACAGACAATAATGTACCAAATCCTATTGTTTCCATCTCTACAACAAGTCTCACATTTAATTCACCTATATGGCCAATCACCTCTTCAAGCCCTTATTACCTCTTCCCTCAGCTCAGAGTGCATGGCACTGATGCTCCACCTATATGAGTCTAGGAGTAACCATGGGGGTGTGTGTGTGTGTGTGTGTGTGTGTGTGTGTGTGTGTGTGTGTGTTGGGGGAGACGCTGAGACACTCCTACTATTCACCCCTATTGTTTCTGTTTCCCCACTGGTGTGCTTCCATTTATTAAAAAAAAAAAATCAGCCATAATAACCACTGTTTTTTAAAAATGAAACATTCATTAAATGACAATGTAAGAGTAGGAATGTTCATACTATTTACTCAAAAGCAAGCAAGCATGGGAATAATCAAAATATACCAGTCATTCAAAGACCTGTTTCATACTTCTTCCTCAATGCACAAAGTGTTCATGGAGGAGAACAGGTATACCCTTAGAGAAACCTAGAAGGGAGGGGGATAAAGAGGGGAACCTATTTGCCTGGAGCAACTCCTGACTTTATGTAGCAGGTCTTGATGTCCCGGGTCTCTTTAGAGACAGTATGCACCTCATGTAACCTGCTGAGCAAAACTACTTCTTCACTGTTTGGCTTCCCTTGTGGCTCTGAGCAAAGATGTTTCTCTGCCACCATTAGACCACTGAAGCAGTGTTAGTTTCTTTTAATATAAAACCCTAACCCTTGGCAGGGTGCTGAGAAAATGTTAAGCTCTTTTAGCAAAATATATCACCTATGCTCAAAACAGTTTAGAAGCATGTGTTTTTAAACTTATCCTTTCCCATTTCTTAAGCTACAGAGGGTGCTATAGGACAAAACAGTCATCAATTAGAAAGTTTCCCTCTCTCAGTCTGTAGATGACAATAGAGGGCAAAAAGCCAAGATGCCTCTCGGAAGCAGGTGATGCTGCTTTGCTCAAATCATATTCCAGAAGCTGCAGAATCAATCTGGCTTCTGTCAACTCTCTCAGCCAACTCAGCCTTTCTCTAGCCAATAAGATCTCAGCAAAGCAGTCACCCTTCCATGGCTCCCAGGAATACAGGTGCATAGCTTGCCCATCAGCTCAGCTCCTGTGCTTCTGTATTTTGTCTTTTTAAAATAACTTCTCCCTTTATCTTCTGTGTCCTCTATCCCTGACTCCAACTTCTTCCTTCACATAACTGATTCCTACAGTCCTCAATAGCAGGGTTTCTTAGCCTACTTTTTTTTTTGACTGTGTTTATTTACTTTTCTTTGGCAGTGTTTACTAAAACCTATGAACCCCTTCTCAGAATAATTATTTTAAATGCCTAAAATAAAATATGTAGCGTTTCAAAGGAAATAATTTATATTGAATATAGTTATTAAAATACTAAAAAAAAAAAAGAGATGGTCTTACTCCTTATGAAGCCCCACCCCTCCATCTGCACAAGTGAAGTCATCGTATTATATCTTGTCCAACAGACTGCCCCCTCTGTCATCTCAGATTTATTACTTATGTTCAATCTCTGTCTACTGGCTCCTTCCCTACCACCTAGAAACATGCCCATTCTAAAACAATCACTTCTGATTCTTTCATCCCTCCTAATATCCCTTAGTTCTTCTGCCCTTTGTGGACAAACTCTTTCCAAAAGGCCATTTATAACAGATCCCTCTACATTCTCTCCTCTCACTTACCAACATACCTTACAATTCAGTTTTCTAAATCATTTCGCTAATACCACTCTCTCCAAAGTTACCAATAACCTCCTAACTGCCAAATCCAATGGCCTGTTCTCTCTCCTCATTCTCCCTGACCTCTCTGTAGCCTTTGACAGAGTTGATCACACTGTCCTCGTTGATAGTCTCTTCTGCCTAGGCTTTTGGAACACCATTCTCTCCTGGTTCTCATTCTACCTATCTGACCATTCCTTTTCAGTCTCCTTTGCTGGATCCTCATCTAGGTCATGCCCTCTAACCACAGATGTTCCTCAGGGATCTGTCTTGGGCCCTCTAGTGATCTCAGCATGGATCTCTCTATGCTGACCTCTAACTCACAATCCAACTGCCTTTCAGACATCTCAAATTGGATGTCCAACAGACATTTTAAACTAAAACGTACTCAAATCTGAACTCATTACTTTTCCTCCTAGATCCTCCTCTCCTTCCTACCCTATTACTGTAGAGAGCAACACCATTCCCCCAGTCCCTTAGGCTCCCAAATTAGGAATCATCCTTGATTCCTCACTATCTGTCATTCTGCTACTGCCCAAATCCAATCTGCTGCCAAGGTCTGTCAACATTTCTCCAATATACCACCCTTCTCTCCTCTGACATTGCCAGCACTCTAGTGTTGGGCCCTTATAACCTCACATCTAGACAGCATAGCCTGATGATGGCTCTGCCTGCCTCACATCTCTCCCCACTCCAATCCATCATCCATACAGCCACTAAAGTGATTTTCCTAAAGTACAGGTTCAATCATGTCACCCCCTTTACTCAATAAACTCTAGCAGCTCTACTATTGTTTCCAGCATCAAAAACAAAATGTTCTGTTTGGCCTTCTAAGTTCTTTATAACCTATCCTATCCTCCTCCCCAACTCCCAGCTTCCCAGGCTTCTTATACATCGCACTCTACTATGTACTCTCTGATTAAGTGATAATGGTCTCCTGGCTGTTCCTTGAATAAAATATTCTACCTCTTGGCTTTGGACATTTTCTCAAGCTGTCCTGGCAAACCTGGAATGCTTCTCCATCCTCATCTCCATCTGCTGGCTTCCTTCAAGCCTTAAGTAAAATTCATTCTTCTATAGAAGACTTTCTCAATCCCTTTTAATTCTAGTTCCTTCCTTCTAATTCTTTCTTATTTATCATACATATATATGTGTGTATATAACTTGTTTGTACATATTTAATTAATATAAGTATATGTATATAGCTTGTTCAAAAGTATCTGTATGATTCTTGCCTCCTTATTTAGACTGAGATCCTTAAGGGCAGAGACTGTCTTTTTGTCTTTTATATATCTAGTGTAGAGTGCCTTGTACATAGTAGGTACTTAATAAATATTCACTGACTGATCAAAAGAGCTATCTAATTTGTAGTTTATCAAGTATATCCTTCAAAACTCTGAAAAGTTATACATAGGTAAACTGCTGAGCCACAATGTGCTGTACCTGTTTTTAATGTAGTCAGTGCTCTGGCTTCAAATAGGTCCCATCATTACACTTAGCTGAGGGTGAGAGCTGGTTTTCCCCTCAGGTTCTCAGTCTGTGTCTTTATGTAATATTTTAATACAAGGGGCTGAATTTCTTCTCAAATTATTTTACTAGTGTTCCTTGTACAAAAATGCTTTTTTCTGTCCCTTTCAAAAATTAAAATATTTCTATAACATGACATATTCAAATAACATATAACAAAGGCAAAGTGCCTTTTATTTTGCTTAACTAGTGAACATTTGCAGACCTCTGCAAATTAAAAATTCAGTATAAGAGATAGACAAACAACACACACACACATCAAAATATAATAAAGATACTTTACACTGGATCAATGCAAGATCTCTAACTTTCTCATTCATGACAATGAATTTATATATATGTATGTATGTATATAAATAGCTCATATAGTCTAAAGAAATTATTCTTATTGATGAAAAACATTATACATAAGAAAAAGTAAATATTCTTATTCATTAACATCACTATATGGCATACAAAGAACAAAATGTATATTATCAATATATGAAGAGAATTACAAAAAAATACAGTACAAAAGTATAGTTTTTATAAACAGTAAAAAAAAAGCAAACTCAAATTTGAATAAAAATGAATTTTATAAAAATGTGAAATGTAGTTATTTATATACATACCACCACAAATCATCTCTCCTGTTTTACTTGATACGTTGGACATAAGCCTATGACCACTCATAAGTTTAATAGTTTTGAATTTTAAAATTCCAGATTAGTTACTGTAAAAATAACTTTGTACTAACTTTGTGTCAGCACTGTGCACTGTATTCTCTACCTAATGCTATATAGTATGAGGGGAAAATTTGGCCTAGATTTAATTCTCTCATCAATTGAATTGATATTCCTCTGTGAAAGAGATAAATGTGATGAAACTATCATGGTAGGGAGGGGAAGGAGAAAGAGAGGGAACAATATGCCATTGCTTTATTGTCATCTTAACTGTAATATTCTTCAGTTCAAGGCATACTTTTGGAGTTTTTGAAAGCAACATCATTTTCATTAGTTCTACATGCTGACTTTTGGAACAAGCTGAGTGTCTACGGTCTTGGAGTGCTCCTTCATACATGTATCAGTTTCCTATGTTGTAGCTAAAGGGCTTCTAGTTACTTTTGACCTTTTACACACATCATTTTGTAATATTCTCTTCAACTGAGATCTCACACAAATATCTGTAAGCTTTCTGGTCAAGAGATTATATGCCACACAGTTTTTGTACTGAGCACAATTCTAAAAGCTGAGCCTTTAAGATTTTCTAATAATTTACTTGGTTTTTTTTTCTGCTTTGAGTATCTGTCAATATTGTAAAGCTTGAATTATATTGCAGCCCAAACATTCCATGTTTCTTCCCCGGGAAGAGACAAGGATCCTTCCCTTAGAAAAGTCCTAACCTAAGTATATTATGCCACTGTAATATAATAGCATATGCTAGACTGGGAAAATCTAATAATATCTATAAATTGTTTGTGGTATTTCAAAGAGATTTTTATTTCAAGTTAACTCAAAGAATTTATCTACAGATAATCCCTCATGAAAGACAACATTTTAACTCTATTAAGTGTCCTCTTATTCTCTCTGAAAAGTATAGTTATCAAAGTTCAATTACTTTTTGAAACTCCAATCCTATTAGGAATTTTGGAGGTGTCTACATCATCAAGTAGTTTATAGAAAACAGATATGGTTTTATTTTTCCCCCTTGTATCTCTTAGTATTGCACATTCCCTATATTTCCAATAACATTTTGTAAAACATCCTCAATATACCATAATCTTTATATTTCCAAAGAATTTTTCAAAATAGTCTCAATATTTTTATTGCTTAAGTCATATGATATCCCCTTGACTACAAATCCTCTGTGGCTTTATCTTCATTGCTAAGCATTTATGCTTTAGACATTTTTTTTATTCTTTTGTCTTTTGATTCGTGTGTAAATTGGATTTAAGTGAGGCAGAGTTGCATGAAGTTGTCAGCCTCACTCTCTCCTCCAGAGTCATTATAGTCCAGTGGCAGGACAGAGTCAAGATGGCTGGCGATGGCTCAGGATGCAGTGGATGACCTTGGCGTCTTCAGTATCTAACCAAGCTCTAAGTGCTTCACATCACCTGCTTCATCTGCCTTCATGGCCGTTGGAACAAATTGTTCTCATCTGCCCATTCCACTAGATGAAGTCTTTACATGCTTGGGGTAGACACCCCCTTAACTCACCAATGGGTTTGAGAACCCTTGGCTAACCTCAACCTGGTTTGGCCTGTCTGCCAAAATGGTTTACCAGAGTGTGGCCATTATGCATGCTGCAGCTTCTTGGAGCCACAGGTACAAGGTTAGGTGGCACAAGTGGACACCAAAGGTGGAAAGAGCCCCGAAAAGGGCTCAGCAGACATCACACCAAAGGTACTGGTCGTTCCTGAACACACCCTACACCCCTTTAGACATGTTACATTATCATTATTCATATTAACTCATATATTTAACAAAAGGAGCAGTAAATCAAAAGATATTAACTTAAGTATTCAAATAATCTAATTGTTTTTATATGCAACTGGGAAATAAGATATACAGGCAATGGGGTATAGAAATCTATCTTGCCCTACAAGAAAGTGAGGGGAAGGGGAATAGGAGGAGGAATGGGGATGTAGAGGGGAGGATAGACTGGGGAGAGGGGTAATCAGAATACTTCTACTACCTACCACTGCTGCTCCTGAGGCCCACCAGAGAGCTTCCCATTTACACAAATTCCCAGATTACACAAATTTCCCAAATTCAGTGATGCTACCCTTGGGTATTAAACATAAAACATTTATGTAACAAAAAGACAAAAGGAAGAATAATTCTGACATTTGCTCAGTTGAAAGAAAAGGCAACAATAATTAAAATATAACACTAACAATAAAATTGGTTCATGCTCTCTGACTGATGTACTGTAAGTAGAGTAAGGAAAACGAACACATACACAAACCTGAAAAGAGGCATAAAAGTAGGGAAATGTATATGTTTGCAGCTGAGAACTGTAGATAGAATGTTCTCCAAACTGATCTGTCTTCCCCCAGTCCTTGCCCCTTCTAATCTATATTACACACCACTGCCAAAGTGATTTTCCAGAAGTGTAGGTCCGGTCAAGTCATTTCCCTACTTATAAATTCCCTAATGCTGCTCAGTTTATAAATATACACTCCTTTGTTCAGCATTTAATTACCTTTTTACAACTTGGACTTTCAAGGCTGATTTTACATTTCCACTTTTCTCACACTTAACAGGGTTTTCCTGATTCCTCCTACCTCTCATCATTGGTTGCTAATATCTTCTGTGCAAAATTATCTTGCTTTTATGTTGTATTGTGTGTGTGTGTGTGTGTATGTGTGTGTGTGTGTGTGTGTGTGTGTGTGTGTGTGTGTAGTTTTCCCTGATGGAAAGAAAGCTGCTTGTGAGGAGGTATTACTTTGTCCATTGTATTTGTATCCACAACAATTAGCACAGTGCCTAGCATATAGTAGGCACTAAATAAATGCTTATTGATTTACTGTATCCTAATTTGTCTCTTTGCAACTTCCTTACATTATTCCTAGCTCTGTCCTTTGGAATATAATTACATATTTAGAAATCAACCACAAAAACTCAAGGTTACACACTTGAAAGTTTGAAGGTCCTTATACTATGGACAGACATCTGAGTCTGGCAGTCTGTGTAAATAATTTGATCCTTATTTAAATGGAAGACCTGTTAACTAAGAAAATCTCCATGGTAATTAACTTATGTATAACTATCTTATTATTGCTATAAGACTTTGTCCTAATACTAACACGAAATCCTGTACAGAGTAGGTCCTTGATAAACATTTGTTGAATTGAATTATAAGGCCTAAGATCATGGGAATTCTTTCTATGTCATCCTCTAAAAACAGCAGTAGAGAGCTTAGATGTTTTTTGATAATGGTGCTTAAATTTGACATTTTAATTAGTTTAAAACTTGCATTTTCAACCTATCATTCACTAACAGGCCAACTTACCTCAGGAATGGGATCAGAGAGAAGACTGTAGAGTTTCTCATGGGCACTGTCCCTCACACCACACCACCTTGCTGAATCAAAATTTTGCCAAATCCGTCCTAGGCAGATGGCTACCCACTGGCGCAACAAAGGGTGGGGGTCATTCAGTTGCTCCAGACAAATGGCAATCAGGTTGCCTTGAAGACAGGCTTCCTAGAAAAAGAAAAAATGGTCCCCTGATTATGTAGGAAAAATTGAGGAGGGGCCTACATGATTTACACAACATCAAAGTTTCCCTACTACTCAAATTTTTGGCTAATAAAGCTTCCAAGGTGTGTTGATGAGATCATACTTGAAATCATGATATTTGAGGCAGCAATCTCCATATTTTAAATAAAGAGAAAGGAACAGGGTTCTATAAAGTTCTCTACCTTCCTTTCCATGTCCAGTATTATTCTTCCATAATTCCAATATTCTTTTGAGTTTGTGACTTTTATTTAATGTCAGAGCAACAGTTTTATCTGATCACAAAACAAGATAGCTAGTATTCTATCTCTTTTTCTGCTTGTGGACCATAAATTTTATTTTGAAATGATTCTGGATCTCCCTGCACCTAATCCCTTCCCTCTGAGATTACCTTCCATTTAAATCAGACATATCTTGTATGTCCATAATTATTTGCACATTGTCTTTCTTGTTAGAATATGGGCTCCACAGAACCAGGAGAACTTTATGCACAGCAACAGCCACAGTGTGTGAGAGTTTTTTCTGGTAGACTTAGATTTTTGTAATAACACAAGAACTTCTGAAAAAAAAAAAATCCCAATGGTGGACCTCAAGGCAAAATGCCTTCCACACTCAGAGAGAGAAATATGGAAGTCACTCACATAATGTAGCAGATCATGTTTGTGTATGTGTATCTGTTTGTCTATCATGTTCTGATTTGTTATACGGATTCTTTCATTTATCTTAGTCTGACTACATAGCATGACTATAGTGAAAATATACTCAATAGGAAAGTATATGTAGAATCTATACAGAATTGTATGCAGTCGTGGGGAGGGAGGGAGGTAGTGGGGGGTGGGTGGGGAGGGATAAAATCGCAATTGTATGGCAGTGATTGTTAAACATTAAAAAAATAAATAAATAAATAAATAAATTTTAGCAACCCACTCCTGTAAAAAAAAAAAAAAAAAAAAAAAAGAATATGGGCTCCATGAAAGCAGAGACTACATTTTTGCCTTTCTTGGTACCCCTAATGTTCAGCACCATTCACATTAGGTGCTTAACAAATGCCTGAACACTGCAATCATTTGACAGATTGAACCAAATCATGTAGCAAATGAATTCATTAAACATGATTCATAAAAATTTATAGTAAATATAGTACTGAACAAAGTGATGGACCAGTGGGGTGGCTGGAAGAAGGAGGCTACAAGACACACACTCACCTGTCCTGTGTTATAGCTATTGACAATCACAGCCAGAATGAAAGCAGTCATGGTCCTATGTTCAGCCTGCATGAAAAATAAGACATTCACTTTCAGTCATGCATCTGTCTCCTTTTGGGGTAAAACTCCACCACTCCTATGGCTGACCAACGTCACCCTGTCCAGGCCTTTATGATACAGTCATGCTTTTTGGTCTACTCAAAAAACAAACAACTAAACAAATCTGGACTCTCTAAATAAACATGACAGCACTATGAGAATAACTTCATTTCTCAAAGGAGAAAAGTTGTCTCCCAGAAAGACTAATAATACAGAAGAATAAGAAAGTTAATATGATAAAAACAATTTGGTTAATTATGAGATTTATCAGGTCTTTTCCTTCTGTCCCATTTCATATCAGTATGCTCTCACACTTGGGTATGTTTGTCCTAAAATGCAGAATTAGCCTTCTTTTCATTCCTTTTATATGAATTCTAATGTGCTGAGGAATCAGGTTAGTGATTATTTACAAAGATAAATTAAGGATACTGTAATCTTGCTTATAAATTTTAACTATATATGATATCTTAATTAAAAATCGAGGTTAATGTATATAAATAATTGTTCACACAAAACTTCTTATTTATAATACTTTCTTTTCCTTGGGAACATATGTTAGGAGGCCAACAGTACAAGTACCTCTGTTATCTGGAATGGTTACAGGAATGGAGGGTTCTGGATAATCAAATATTCTAGTTCAACTAAATAAACTCAACAAATATTAGATTAAGTATTTACTATGTGTTCAAAATTATACTAGGAGCTTCAAGAGACAAGCAGGTTTTATAAAACATGATTAACAGTTACCATATATCTGACACATGAATGAACAATTTTCAAAGAATCTAAATAAAATAAAATATATTTGAAAATAAAACTTAAAGTGAAAACAGTTCAATCTTTTGTAATGACTCAGGAGACATTTCATGAAATAAAATCATCACTCTAAATGTAAATTATCATTTTGTTGTAGATGTGCAGTTAGTTAATAGAGTTCTGTTAATAAAATCCTAGTAAATCACCTTTTCCTATATTGCAATGAAAACACCAGTGAGAAGAGATATTTTTTATGAAATTCATTTGTCCCATTTAAAAGCAGGGATGAAAAAGTCACTGGCATAACATAATATTAAGCAAAGAGTGCTGTTTAAAATTCAGAGGATGCTAAAATAGTAGTTGGGATTTCCTGTGGTTGGGTATGAAACCAACCAGACCTTTTTTTTTTGATGAATGAGTGTCTTGAGGTCTGTAGTCCTCATAAAAACAGATACTGCAATTGTGTATCACACAGTCAGATTCACACAACAATTCTTGAGAATGTCTGAAAAGAGCAATTATATTTGTTCTTACTGGCATGTAAGGGTCTGCCAAGACAGAAAGGAAATATTTGTGACCGTTGTCCTTCACGAGATCAGCTTGGCATGACTGAGGAGAAAAAAGAAAAAAAGAAGGGAAAACAGTGAGCACAGTTACCTGAACGGAATTTCTTTCTGCCTCTTATGATATATGAATGAATGAATGTACCATGAATATTTTATGGCTTAATCATTTTCTCCCCTCAAGCCCAATTTTCATTTGAAAAAATAGTGAGTTGTTGCTTGCAGACAAATTCTCTGTGGTTATGGATAAATTGCTAGAATCTTATGTGTACTCAGAAATGAAATGGTCCTGTGCTATAGTCTCTGAAAAAAATATGATCTGTGTAGTGGAAATAGGCAAAGGCATCACAAATTATTGGGAACAGCCCAGTTACTGGGAGACAATTTGAGAGATGGCCTATAGGCAAAGAATATCTTTACAGACACTCCTACTTCCTACACAATCAACTGATCAATCTACAAGCATTTACTAAGAGCTTACTAAGTGCCAGGCAGTGTGCTAAGCCTGAAGATACAAAGAAAAGCAAAAACACTGAGCTCGCCCTCAAGGAGCTCACATACAAGTATCTAGTGTAAATGGGAGGCTATCCCAAAGGAACTGGGGGAAGGGGAAAAAGGGAGGGATCTGGAAAGGCCTCTTGCAGGATAGGGGATCTGAGCTGAGTCTTGAAGAAAGCCAAGGAAGCCAAGTAAGTGGTGGAGGTTGGAAGGACAGCATTCTAGGGACAGGTAGTGCAGAGTTAGGAGGTATGTATAATGTGAAAGGAATAGCCAGACCAGTGTTAATTGATCCATGAATACGTGGAGTGAAGTAGAATAGAAGAAGACTGAAAAGTTAGGAACAGGCCAGGTTGCAAAGGGCTTTAAAAGCCAGAGAGAATAGGCCAATAAGCCCCAAAGAGAAGAGAGAAAGAAGAAAAAGTATTATGTGAAAAAAATTTATTGCCACTATTTTGATGGTGACAAGGAACTGGAAAATGAGGTGGGACAATCAATTGGAGAGTGGCTAAACAAATAATGCCATATGAATGTAACAGAATACACTATGCTATAAGAAACAATGAAGAGTCCAGTTTCAGAGAAAAAGGGGAAGACTTTAATGAACTGATGCATAGCTCAGTAAGCAGAAACATGAGAAAAAAAATTATACTGTAAGAACAACATTCTAAAGACCAACAAGGTTGCAGTACTTAAGAACTCTGATCAATGCAATGATCAAACATGATTCCAGAGGACTGATGATGAAGAAAGCTACACAGTTCCTGATAGAAAGGTGACCAACTATTCCAAACTAATAAACATTTATATAATATTTACATAACTATAATCATAAAACTACACACGCAGAATGAAAAACACCTTTTTGGACATGGTCAATATGGAATTTTTATTTTTTATTATTTTTTTTGCTTGACTCTGTTATCACTTACAAATGTTTTGAATTTCTTATTCAGTGGGGGAAAGGAAGTGGCAGAAAATGAGAGGGAGAGAAAAAAATGCTTGCTAAATGAAAAAAAGTATTTAAAAGTCCAACAGAGAATTTTATATTTTAGAATGGAGGTAACTGGGAATCACTGTAGTTTATGAACAAGAAGAGGTAATGTGGTCAGACTGTGTTTTAAGTAGATCACTTTTTAAAAAAAAAAATGTTTATTTATTTTCAGTTTTCAACATTCATTTCCACAAAATTTTGAGTTCCAAATTTTCTCCCCATCTCTCCCCTCCCTCACCCCATAACACCTTGCATTCTGATTACCCCTTCCCTCAATATGCCCTCCCTTCTATCACACTCCTCCTTTCCCTTACCCCCATTTTCTCTCTTTTCTTGTAGGGCAAGAGAGAGTATTATAACTCATTACCTGTATTTCTTAGTTCCCAGTTGTATGCAAAAACATTTCTCAATATTCGTTCCTAATACTTTGAATTCCAACTTCTCTCCCTTCCTCCCTCCTCACCCATCCCCACTGAGAAAGCAAGCAACTCAATATAGGTTATATATGCGTAGTTTTTCAAAAGACTTCCATAAGTCAAGTTATATAAGACTAACTTTATTTCCCTCTATCCTATCCTGTTCCCCATTTATTCTATTCTTTTTTGACCATGTCCCTTCCCATAAGTGTTTACTTCTAATTATGCCCTTCTCTCATTTGCCCTCCCTTCTACATCCCCCTCACCTTATGTGTCCCCTTCTCCCCTACTTTCCTGTAGTGTAATACAGATGTTCATACCAAATTGAGTGAGCATGTTATTCTCTCCTTTAGCCAAATGTGAAGAGATTAAGCTTCACTTTTCCCCTCCATTGAAAAAGCTTTTTCTTGCCTCTTTTATGAGTGATAATTTGCCCATTCCATTTCTCCCTTTCTCCTCCCAATGTATTCCTCTCTTACCCCTTCACTTTATTTTTTTTTAGATATTATCCCTTCTTATTCAACTCACCCTGTGCTCTGTCTATATTATATATGTATGTATATATATACATATACACATACATGTGTGTATAATCCCTCCAACTACCCAAATACTGAAAAAAGTCAAGAGTTACAAATATTATCTTTCCATGTAGCAATGTAAACAGTTCAACTTAGAAAGTCCTTTATGATTTCTCTTTCCTGTTTACTCTTTCATGCTTCTCTTGATTCTTGTGTTTGAAAGTCAAATTTCCTTTTCAGCTCTGGTCTTTTCATCAAGAATGCTTGAAAGTCCTCTATATCATTGAATGACCATTTTGTCTCCTGAAGTATTATACTCAGTTTTGCTGGGTAGGTGATTCTTGGTTTCAATCCTAGTTCCTTTGACTTCTGGAATATCCTATTGCAAGTCCTTTGATCCCTTAATGTAGAAGCTGCCAGATCCTGTGTTATTCTAATAGTATTTCCACAACACTTGAATTGTTTCTTTCTAGCTGCTTGCAATATTTTCTCCTTGACCTGGGAACTCTGGAATTTGGCTACAATATTCCTAGGAGTTTCTCTTTTTGGATCTCTTTCAGGAGGTGGCCAGTGGGATTCTTTCAATATTTATTTTGCCCTGTTGTTCTAGAATATCAGGGCAGTTTTCCTTGAGAATTTCATGAGATGATATCTAGGCTCATTTTCTGATCATGGCAGGTAGTTCCATAATTTTTAAATTGTCTCTCCTGGATCTATTTTCCAGGTCAGTTGTTTTTCCAATGAGATATTTCACAATATCTTTTATTTTTTCATTCTTTTGGTTTTCCTTTGTAATTTCTTGGTTTCTCATAAAGTCATTGGCTTCCATCTGCTCCATTCTAATTTTAAAGAACTATTTTCTTCAGTGAGCTTTTGAACCTCCTTTTCCATTTGGCTAATTCTGCTTTTTAAAGCACTCTTCTCCTCACTGGCTTTTTGGACTTCTTTTTTTCCAACTGAGTTAGCATATTTTTAAACGTGTTATTTTCTTCAGCATTTTTGGGGTCTCCTTTAGCAAAATGTTGACTTGCTTTGCATGGTTTTCTTGCACTGATCTCATTTCTCTACCCAATATTTCCTCCACCTCTCTTACTTGATTTTCAAAATCCTTTTTGAGCTCTTCCATGGCTGAGAACATTGCATATTTATTTTGGAGGTTTTGCATGCAGAAGGCTTGACTTTTAGATCTTCCTCTAAAGACCTAAATTGTTCCTCCTCATTTGAAAGGATGGAAGAAAATACCTGCTCACCAAGAAAGTAACCTTCTATTGTCTTATTCTTTTTCCCTTTTTTGGGCATTTTCCCAGCCAGTTACTTGACTTTTGAGTCCTTTGTCAGGGCCAAGCTCAGGGCTGAGATTCAGATCAGAGGCTCAATTCCCCCAGAGGCTCTAGGAGGAGGGCTCCAAAAATGGAAGCTGCAGCTGCAGTGGCTGCTGCTGGGGTCCAGACCATACTCTCCTCTCCTGAGTGACTGAGCCTTCCCACTGACATTTGAAGCTGTCTGCGGCATTTGTGCTTTGAGCAATCTGGGAATTGCTGCTGCTGGTGGCTCCCTGAAGCCTGTTCAGGGTTCTGTCCCTGCCACATCGGGCTGTGCTCTGTGCTTCCCAGGTTGTGCTGAGTGCACTCCCTAAGTAGATCACTTTGGCAGGTGATTAGAGGATATATTGGAGTAGGAAGAGAACTGAGCAAAGAAGACCAACTGGAAGGCTATTGCAACATCCCAGGAGTGAGGAAATCAATGAGAACCTCTATCAGGCAGGTGGCTGTGTGATTTTTCAGATTTTCTATATCTACTAAGAACAAAGGACCCCAGATTTCTCAATTTTGGTCCCTATTCTCCCTTCCTAAAATTGTTTAATGTCTTTTTCTCTCCTAATCATAGCCAGTCTACTTGCTAGTTCAATAAACTAATACACATAGATATATGGCATTTAAATTTTACCCCCCCTTTTTTATGACCTTGATACAACTGTCATCAAACAATCATCATATAAGCAACAGAAAATGAGAACTATTTATGACACTATAAATCTTTAGTGAATACACTCTTTAAAAAAAAAGTATATAATAAATTGCACACAGAAGTCACAAAACCATCCTGATTAACTGCCACTCCTGTTCTCTACAATGCATATTTTAAAAAAATTTTCACTGCTGGTTTAAAAAACAAAAAATTTTATTGATATTTTCTGTTTCCCATATCACCTTATTACCTCTTGTATTCCTCCCTGCTATGAATATTTTTATACTTATGAGATCCTTTGACTGCTTCTCTGAATTTCTGGGATACATGCCTAATAGTGGTATGAGGTAGGTGCTTTTATTAAGCTGTTTTTGAGATAAGGAAACAGAAATTGAGAGGATGAAGCATTTGCCTAGGGTCATTAAAGTATTGTGTCTGTGGTAGCATTTGAACTTAGGTCTTTCTATCTCAAAAGTTTGCATTACATATACTATTCCACCCAATGCATTTTACAGTTAGGAGGGAAAATTGGGTCTACACAGGGGACTGAACTCTCTCCTGCAGAGAGGGACATATGATGTGATTTATACAGTATTATGGCAATCTATTCCTGAATTCTAAAGAGAAAATGCAAAACAGAGATTTGTCTATATGCTCCACCTAAAAAGTACACACTAATATAATCCTTGCCTTAAAATATATCTAGTTCTATAAAATTGTTCCTGATTGTGGAAACTTTTGCTTAGGCATGACTCAAGGTTATTAATTTCATTTTTTCTAAATTTATAATGTCTGGCATACTTATTCTTGTAGTTCATCCCTAAAATCTTTTTATAGGGGTGGGGAGAAGTAATGGATGATAGATTTTGAAGTCATATAAACTATCAATGTGAGTGCATCATATGTGGATTTAAATATATACATTCTGGTGTTTTACCTGGACTCTAATATATCAAAGATCCCAGAAGTCAACAAACATTTATTAAATATTTATTATGTGCCAAGTAATATGCTAAATATTGAGGATACAAAGAGAGTCATTTAAAAAATCCAGTCTTTGCTCTCAAGAAGCTCACAGAGGAATGGGGGAGACCACATATAAATAAGTATGTACAAACAAGATATATAAAGGATAAATTAGTAGTAATGCCAGAGGAAAAGCATTAAAATGAAAGAAGACTGGGAAAATCTTGTAAAAGGGCAAATGTTAGCTGAGACCTGAATGATGCCAGGGAAACCAGAAGGGAGCGATTAGGAAAGAGAATTCTAAGCATGGGAGACAGCAAGTAAAAATGTTCAGTCAGGAGATGGAGTTACACATAACATCAATGATCCTCTCCTATGTGGTCCCTAAAGTATTGTGTTTACAATGTGGTCTCTGAAAAACTTATCGTCATTAGTTAAGACCTTATAAATTCTGAACAAGATACGATGAGTCAGGGTTTTCCTACTGGGAAAAAAGTTAAATAAATAAATGTCTTCTTTAAAATTCTCATATCTTGTTTATGTGTGGACACTTTAAAGTTTACAGCTTTTTCAAATCAAGGGCTCAAAATATTAAGAGGTCTTTCAACATGCTTCCTTCAGATTCTAGGTCAAATTCTTAGAACCAAAGACTTAGAGCTAGAAGGGATGTTGGAGATGGTAGAGTTGAACACTTTTATATTACAGTTAAGGAAACTGAGGAACTTGGCCAAAGTTTTATAGGTAACTGGGATTCAAATCTAGATTCTTTGACTTCAAGTTCAGCTTTCTTCCGCTATATCCTATTGCTGTCAATTTGACTTTAAAGGATTTTTATATGTAGATGATAAGGCTGTGATAACACATAGGTTTACTTTGAAGTTTTATTTGTTATTAATTTATTTTCACTTGAATGATAAAGCAGATATTTTTGTCTTGACTTATCACTCATTGTACTTGAAAATAATAATAGTTCTATTTCAAAAATATTCATACTTCTAAGACAGAACGCCTCTCTTCTTTTAGTCTAAATTAGTGAAATAATTTCATTAAATTAATAAAATACTATTATTGTGTCCGACCTTTGTTGCCAAAGAAGATCATGCCATCAGAGAAATGATGACATGACTTGCACTTGACTTTGTTTTGAGTGAGGGAGGGCTGTGCAGGTCACCAGCCTCACTTCTCCTCCAGAGCCATCTGAATCCAGAGACCTGATATTCCTCAAGATGAGTGGAGATGACCCAGGATACACAGGGATATCTTGGGCCCTTTAGGCCACGGTCTTTGCAGGCACTCACTTAGGGTGAGGCAACGCCCATTCATTGAATAGGCCTTTTTAAGAAGTAGCCAGGGCATGGCCCCTTTAATGAGGTCAAGAAAAAGAAAGACATCAGGCTGGGTGGGAAACAGCAACTGTCACTCTCAAGCTAGAAGGGTCCAGAGGAGCCCTCAGGCAGGGCCCCAATGGAGTCCCAGTTTCAGAGTGCAGTAGGTTTAAGGTTTTGGGACAGGACAGGAGAGGAGAGGGGAGGGGAGGGAAAAGAAGGGGAGGAGAGGAAGGGAAATAGGAAAGGAGCCAGTAAAAACCCAAGTTAACTGGGCACCTTTTGCCCACTTAAGGGAGACCTTCTTAAACAGGCCTATTCAATGAATGGGCATTGCCTCACCCTAAGACCTTGGCCTAAAGGGCCCAAGGTCTCCCTGTGTATCCTGGGTCATCTCCACTGATCATGAGGAATATCAGGTCTCTGGATTCAGATGGCTCTGGAGAAGAAGTGAGGCTGGTGACCTGCACAGCCCTCCCTCATTCAAAACAAAGTCAAATGCAAGTCATGTCATCATTTCTCTGATGGCATGGTCTTCTTTGGCAACGAAGGATAAACACAATTATACTGTATTTCAGACAAATAATTATTAATAAATTTTTCTTTATGCAATACAATAATGGTATGGAAAAAGTACTAAACAGTGTGTTTTGCTCTGACTCCTTTATTAAAAGGCACCATATCCTCACCTCTACCTATGATACCTGCCTATTAGGAAAAGAAAACAAACCTTCAAATGAAAAAAACAAAACAAAAACACTCAACCAGCATCTGACACACTTTGCAAAACACTGAGTTCACTAGAGACTTAGGGGTTCAGAATAAATGAAGCAAAAAAGCCTGGCAGTTAAGAAATCTCCAAAGAAACCTTTTTTTTCCCTCAAGATTCTGTTTTTTGCCAGATCAAGATTTAGGCATGACATAATAAGGTCAGGGTAGAAGAGAGAGAAGAGAGAAAAGAGAGAATTCGATTATGAATGCATATATTACTTTTTTCCTAAACAATAAGCAAAAAAATAAAATTTTCACTTGGGTTTCAGCTCCACTGGCAGCTCTGGTTCTTTTCTGTGCGTTGAGAGTTAAGGGAATCATACTTTTTAAAAAATCGGAAATGCAATTGGGGTGGGGTTGGGAATGAAGAAAGGCAAATTACTGAAAGGAGGGTGATACAAAGGAAGATAAGAGAAAATATTTTAGTGTTCCAGCAGCTAATGATACAATCTGAAAGTAGACCAGATACCAAGGCAATGGAATTGAGGCCAAGTAAAAATTGTGAAACTTGGAAGGGCCTTTTCATTCTACTAACATAAAAAGTAAAGTCTAATACTTGGGCAGGAAAAAAACAATAAAAAAACAACCAGACTAAGGCTAACGGGAATACTTACATCACTTGTAGGTTATTTAACATCAAAGTGATACAACCTTCACAACTCTTCATAACTTACCCTCCCCCTGCCCTGCTTTTCCAGTTTTATCACAACTTAGTCCACATACTCTTCAATCCAGTGACACTGGCCTCTTTGTGCATTATCTCTGGTTGCTGCCATGGATAGAATATGTCTCCCTTTCTGCTGAAGGGCTTCCCTGACCTTTTTAAAGTCTCAATTAAAACACCATTTTCTATAGAAATTCTTTCTCAGTCTCTCTTAATACTGGTGCTTTCTTTTTAATTGTTTTCTATTTATGTAGTCTATATCTGGTTTGTATATACTTGTCTGCTTGATGTCGCCCCCATTAGAATGTGAGCTCCTTAAAGTCAGGGACTGTTTTTTGCCTCTTTTTGCATTCCTAGCACTTAGCACAGTGCTTGGCACATAGTAGGTACTTAATATTAAATACTCATTGACTGACTCATAATTGTCAAATGAGGCAAGGTATAATTTTAAAGAATTTTCAAGTGTCATCACAAAGAATATTGAACAATAGTAGGACAAAATATTCACCATCTTTTAAATTTAATAAAATTGCATCACAGATCAACAGACACATTTGATCTGATTTTTTTAACCAAGAGAAGATTCACAACACCAAAATGAGTTTTTAGTGTATTGTTACTAAGTGAGTTCAAAGATAGATATTTGGCTATGATGAAATGGCAGTTACACATCCAGCTTTTTAAAAAGACTACTTTCTGGGAAAATAATGTATTTATTGCAGAACTTCTGGCTGTACAAAGAATTAGGAATTAAGAGGGTATCCATAAATTGGGGTATGGCTGAACAGATTATGGTATATGAATATAACTGAATATTATTGCTCCCTAAGAAATGATGGAAGAGTTGGGTTCAAAGAAAGCTGAAAAGACTTGTGTGAACCTAAGTGAAACAAGGAGCACAACACTGTAAAGAAAGATTACTTTGACAGACTTAAGAACTCTGATCATATGATGGCCAATCAGGACTCCTGAGGATTATTGCTTCTTTATAGGTAGCAGAAAAGCAGTAACCAAGCAGAGAGATTCTTTAGAAGAGAAAAACAAAGAAAGGGAATGATCAAATGGAATAAGGCCCTGGAAGAGATGGGAGAGGATGGGATCAGGAGCACAAGGAGAGTCTTATCTTTGGTGAGGAAGTAGGTCACCTTTCCATAAGTGACTGGAGAAGAGACAGATGAAGTTGTAGAAAGGTTTTGAGGTGTGGAGCAGGGGAGATGAGAAAGCGAATTCATTTTTAGATGGTTGGAATTCCCTCAGAAAATCTGGAGGCCTGGTCATCTACTGAGATGGCATTGAGACTTTAAGGAGAGGAAAAGGCTTGTAACAGCTACTGTGGGAGCCAGATAATTAGTCAGTTAGGGAAGAATAAAAGGACTGAATTGGAGGAACAGGCTCTGTGGTCCAACCAGAGGCCAAGTTTCAAAGGAGTCTTTCTGGTCTGTTTTGTAGTGATAGTGTGACTCTTCCTGTTCCTGTGATTCATTCTGGTAACTTTTTCTACATTATTAATTAAACTAATAATTCCATGGCCCAAGCTGCCTAACGTAATACTTGATATTGGTACCACACAAAGAACTTGGAATTCAGATTTCTAATCCTCTGTGATAGCCACTAACTTTAACTGCTTTCAATATATGTTAAATTTGCTTAGGGCCACCAGGTCAAATATTGCTACTAATGAAAAAAACAAATGTACTGAGAATGAGAATGCAATGAGAAATAACATCTAGTGCTGCTGCCTTCTGCGTTATACAGTAAGATGTCAGTTTTCTCAAGTAAATCGTTTCAGTTTTATGTCTCTAGCAAGTATAAAAGAGAGGCACAAATGAATTGGTATTAATATGGGATGGGGAAAGGATGCATTCTTTATGTTTCTGCTTAAAAAATGAGTCCCTTTCTGGAAACCAAGATCTGGACAATTTATGTGGTGCTATCATACTAAACATATGCCTAGTATGGGAATATACTCAAGGACTGACCAGGATCCTGCTTCTCTCCCTGCTCTAGTCCAACTCTGCAGTGGTAGTGATTCAGTGCAGTCTAACTATTAATCACTGTACCTTTCAGTCAACACATTGAAAAACAGCTTCCCTTGATTGCCTTGAGCATCTAAGATAATACTTCACTTTCATTTGCAGGGCATACCCCTGTAGTCATTGTTTCTCCCATTAATCTTTCAAAAGAATAATCTATAAAAACCACCACCACCACAATCTAATTTACCAGTCAGACATGGTGGGTTGAAATGGATAAAATACAGCATTATACTGATGTGGCCACTACACTGATGCAGTCAATAAATAATAGGTTATAGACCTTCTGTCTCTTCCTCCTTCTCTTTTCACTTTTCATTTTGGGAAGGTGTTGACATTTTAAAAATCTTCATATTTGACAATCCAGAAGTTGAAAACAAATACTCTTCAACACTGTACTCTTCATTTCCCTGGGTGTATCTCTGGTAAATCATGGCCCAAGTGATATACATAAAAGCTGTGCTTTTTTTTTCTTTTCTCGAATACATCACAAATTCTTAGGTTGCCTTTCCCCAAACAGGCTTTGTGTGTGCGCGCGTGCGCACGTGCACATACACAACTCAAGTGTTGGGAAAAATGGAACAAACCCATTTTGTGTTTCCCCAGATGTGTCACTGAGATACAGAAGGATCTGCTTTGGAAGAGGTGGGTTCAGAGAAACCTGAAAAGACTTGTTTGAACCTAAGTGAAATAAGGAGCACAACACTGTAAAGAAAGATTACTTTGACAGACTTAAGAACTCTGATCATATGATGGCCAATCAGGACTCCTGAGGATTATTGCCTCTTTATAGGTAGCAGAAAAGCAGTAACCAAGCAGAGAGATTCTTTAGAAGAGAAAAACAAAGAAAGGGAATGATCAAATGGAATAAGGCCCTGGAAGAGATGGGAGGGGATGGGATCAGGAGCACAAGGAGAGTCTTATCTTTGGTGAGGAAGTAGGTCACCTTTCCATAAGTGACTGGAGAAGAGACAGATGAAGTTGTAGAAAGGTTTTGAGGTGTGGAGCAGGGGAGATGAGAAAGCGAATTCATTTTTAGATGATTGGAATTCTCTCAGAAAATCTGGAGGCCTAGTCATCTACTGAGATGGCGCTGAGACTTCCAGCATCTGCTTAGTAGATCTCTGTACGTAGCATCATGATAGCTGCAAATATCTCTATAATAAAGAGTAGGAAAATCCACTTAGGGGTCCTTCAATAAACAGTAAGCTATCTTAACCAGTATGCTTGCTAGGGAGAGGATACTATACCCTGCATTTCAATGTTACCAACAAATGAAAAAAATTACACAGATAAACGTGATATGCATTCTAGATTATACAAAACTGTTTCAAGGGTGAAACTGGGTAATCTGTTGACATACTTTTCCTGATATGACCAATTCTTCCAGTTTTTACATGTCTTCAATCTACTGTTGTGGTTTGAAAAACAACATTCACCAGGGGGTGAATGGGGACTGAGCTATATAAGACATACTTATTTCTACGGATAGTTTTAAAATATGTGACTACTTCCTATCTGCTTAATTGTTTATTAATTGAGACATCTATCTCCAGTGGGGTTGGACTAACTTTATTCCAGTACACATTCTAAATAGAGCAAGGAGATATTACAGGCAAGGTAAATATGGTGCTTAAAAGAGAACACAAACTGGAACTCCAGACTTGGCAAAATCCTGAGGTGTACCCTTAGAGTTACAATCAAAAGGTTAAGAAAAGGAAAAGGAGGAATTGAACAATGATCCTGAGAGCTGATGAAGACAAAAAGATATCATGAAAGAAGACTTATGGATGTTGGGATGGAAAATGCAGGCAGGGAAGGGAGAAGAAAAACTGCAAAGAGGAGGTGAATTTACGCAGGATCCAGCAAAGATTTCTCTGATTTCTATGGTTTCTCTCAACAACATAAGTCCTATGTGAGGCTGTTTTGATGAATTCAAATTTTGCTTAAGGGATTCATTATGGGATGCTAGACAAAAACTGAAGAATAACAATCTGGTTTTGTTTTTAAATTAGAAAATGTGGGTAGGGTAGGACCAAGGTCAGAGTCTATGAATGATGAAATGTGTTGCTGAGATAAAAGTATATACAGGGTATCCCAAAAGTTATAGGTTTCTGGGATGCTCTGTACCTCAATCAGTTTCTTTTCACTTCTATTTCTGTCCAGAACACTATGTAATTTTTATAGCATGCTGAAGACCAACTGCCTGCTGATGACTAGGGAATTCCCCAAATTTCTTCTCCTCAAATCTTTGTAGAACCTCCTGTTCCAAAATGGGGGAGGGGAGAGAAAGAGACACTACAGAAGGAATGAACATGAAAGACAGTCAGTCACAAGTACTCTAGGAGAAATCCAGGGCTCATACCAGCAGGAGTGATAGTGGATACACTAAGGAGCTGTTGCATCCTCTACATTTTACCACTTGCACTGGGCCTGGTGAGATTGACAGAAGCACAAGGTACCCACAACTGCAGTTGTGACACTCAGGACAGCAGGAGACTAGGAATGTAATCCTGATGGAAGCACAGATGGAGAAGCCAACAGCATTGGGTTCTTGGGCTAGAAGGTCTATTTTGGTGGATCATGTTGTGCTGAAATCGGAGGGACACCCAGACCTGCTGATTCTTGACTACTTCCTCTTCTTTTGACTTTGCCTCTTTCTTCTAGAGAAGGAGGATTATTTTCTAATTTCTTCTTTAAGCTATTCCAAATATTTTAATAAGAGTTCTCTGCAAGGTATTTAAAACACAAGTTTATGAGGATAAACTCCTTTGGAGAGAGAGAATATGGAACACAAGTATCTACAGAGCTGAGGAATTTTCTTGATTTGGGGCAGGATCTGAGAGTCTACTGTTTTCTGATCAGCTTAGCGCTGCTCTCTAATCTCGTATTTCTCTTTTTCTGTATCAAAAATCTCTCCTTCCTGGTGTTTAGGTTTATGGAGCCTCTTCTTCTTGAAGTAAGCATCTGTAAGATGATTTGGAATTTTCATACCCGAAAGGTTAACCCTAGTAGAGGTGGCAATGACATATTTCTGATGGGTCCTTCTCAGAGGAACATGGCTGATGGTCAGAGGTCCAGTTACCAGTAGCAAGCCACTAGCCAGCTGCTTCAGGAAAACCACTCATTTGCCCCTGTGGTAGTCAGTGAGTATGATCAAAATGGTGCCTGAGGTGATGCTAGCTCAAAGTCTCCTCACATGCTGGCTGAAGAGCTTTTTGCCTGACTTAGCAGCTTTCTAGGCATATCCTCAGTACGGTAATACCTAGGCATTTTGTGAATCTTTATCACACGGGTTCCTCCATTCTTATTGCCACCAGCTGGCTTTGAGACAGTAGCAGGCATCTTCTCTTTATTCTTCCTTTCAATCCAGGTTTTTGGTGCAGCGTATTTTTGCTTGTACATGGCTCTCTGGGAATACACTGCAGACTTGGAGTATCTACCCCCTCGGGCCAGGACTGGGTTCCAACTGCAATGCTTTCAAGGCTTTTTCACCACCTTTTCATTCTCCTTTTTTCCCTTTCTGACATTCTTTTCCTTTGGGGTCTTTTTGTCAGCCAAAGGAGAGGAGGGAAAGAGAAGTCCAATTCTTGTTTCTTAAGAGCCTGTCATAATGCTTGTTTTGCTCTTGTAAAAAAACCCACTTTCCCTAAAATAAAACAAGGTTAAGCACCTCCTTCATCACATTATCAACCTAAGTATTTCGTTACTCGAAGGCACCTGAAGGAGAATCAATAGATAGAATAGCACACAGGACAGAAGTAGAAAATTTTTAATTTCAATATATATCTTCATAATTCTTCCATGGAGCACCAGTGAGGTCCTGGAGTGAGAGGGTGGGTAGGTGAGCAAGCTTAGGTAGGGAAGAGAAGGCTTGGAACAGCAGTTATGGAGAATAGAATTGAATCAATTAGGGAGGAACATAATGAAAGTTCAGTTGAGATTAGATAACAAACTTTTCCACTCAACTCATTCTCTGCCTGAACTCACTTGTCTAATGGATAGCATACTCCCATCGAGTTGGCTGTGCCAACTCCCTATATCTCTCTTTTACCAAAGGGCTGTGCCCTACTCTTTCTTTAAAAAAAAAAAAATTGAGAACATCTTTTGTGAGCTCCCTCTCCTCAGTTCTACACATTAAACCACTAAAGCATCATCTCATACCCTTCTCCCTTCTTTGCTCTGCTCTCAGAGAATGAGGGAATCTGTTTTTGTGAACAATAACCCCTTCATTTCAGCCTTTCGACTCAACATTTCTTCTTTAATCATCTCCTTTCCTCTCCTTAATGTTCAGCTTCTCCTTACTCGCTAGGTATTTCTCTCTTTCCCTATAAATGGGTCTACCTCTCCTTGATCCTTAATGGAGTCTATCCCTCTGAGTTCAGCCAAACAGATCTTCTGGCCCAGGAGCCCAGTGCTGGTGGCATCTCCATTTGTGTTTTCATCAGGATTGCATTTCCACTCCTCTTGTTCTCTTGAGTGTCACAACTGCATCCCTGGGTACCTTGTGTTTCTGTCATTCTCCCCAGGCCCAGTTCAGGTGGTGAAATGCAGAGAATGCAACAGCTCCTCAGTGTGTCTATTCTCACTCCTGCTGGCATGAGCCATGGTTATCTCCCATGTTCATTCTGACTAAATCTCTCCTTCTGTAGTGTCTCTCTCTCTCCTCTCCCTGCTTTGGAACAGGAGGGACTAGGTTCCACAAGGACTTGGATAAAAGAAATTTGGGGAATTCTCTAGTCATCAGTAGGCAGCTGGTTTTCAGCATGCTTTAAAAATTACAGTGTTCTGGAGAGAAATGGAAATGAAAAGAAAATAAATAGAAATTGGGTGAGGTATAGAGCATCCCAGAAGTGTATAACTTTTGGGATACCCTGTATATACTTTTACCTCACCAACACATTTCATCATTCATAGACTCTGACCTTGGTACTCCCTTACCCACCTTTCCTAATTAAAAAAAACAAACAAACCTCAAACAGATTGTTATGGTTCAGTTATTATCTAACACACCATCATAAATTCTATAAACAAAATCTGAATTTATCAAAACAGCCTCAGATAGTTATAATACCTGATCATCCCCTCAGTGGATCATTTATAACTAAACTCCAAGAAAATGCTGAATACATGCGTTCCTCCTACATTGTCATCCCCATTCCTTCCTTAACCTTCTATAATCTGGCTCTCCCCCTCCCCCTTGAAGACAAATGGTCTCTCTAAAGTAAACAATGACCTATTTATCTCTATAAACGAGTCCTGCACAATGACCCATCAAAAGATTTTGGGCAGCCCATGAAAAATATAGGGTTGCCACTGTGTATTCTTTCCTGTTTATCAAGTGACCTGAGGCCATCAACCATTGTCAGTCTGTCTCTAGTCTAACATAACTGCAGCCCAAAGAAATTTAGCCTATTTTAATTTTGGCCCCTTCCTACTACCAAGTTGTGCAGGTATGCTATAAACAATGGCCTTAATCTTTTTTTTATTTCACAGGGTGCTGAGAAATACATGTATTCTTTAGCATTCCCATTTGGAAGACACTATAAATATTTTTTAAAACTCTAGCTTTTCTACCACTTTGTTCTATTCTAAATTTTCTTGGTTATTTATCTTTCTATTATATTTGTCCAAAATTGTGAGAGGGACAACAGTCTCCTACAGCTATTATAATACTGTCTATATCTTCTTGTAATTTGTTCACAGAAATACAGTAAACCATACAGGAAATCAATCAGTATGACCAAGTTTTATTTATTTAAGGGATGCAAGGACAGTAAAATAGCAGGAAAACAGTCAATATAAATGATCATGTTAAAATAATATGATAATCTTAAGAAATGCAGAGAAAGTCTTTGACAAAGTACAACACTCATTTATGTTAAAGACCTTACAGAGCACAGGCAAAGAATTATGTTTTATATATATATACCTAAAACCCCAAACAAGCATGATAGGCAATGAACACACATTAGACTTTTCCCAGTAAATGCATAGGATAAGGCTGCTAACTTGCTTAGCTATTATTTGATATACTTCTAGAAATGCTAGCAGTACTCAAAAGGGAAAGAAATTAAAGATGTAAAGATAGCTAAAAGGGAGATAAAACAAATGATGATGATGGTTTAATTAGAAAATTCTAAGAAATCACTAAAGATAGTAATAGAGAAAATTAATGGCTTTAGTAAAGTTGTAGACAACAAAATTAACCAAAAAAATAAATGGCATTTTTATATGATAATAATAAGAAAATCTAATAGGCAAAAACTAAAAGGGAAATACTATTCAAAATTATTATAAAACACATAAGGTACTTGGGGATCAATCTATTAAAGCATACAAAATATTTGTTTAGATTAATTCATAAAGTGATCCTTAAAGAAGTAAAAAATAACTTTATTAGCTAGAGTAATATTCAGTGCCTATGGCTTGGCCTGGTCAATATAATAAAAATGATTATCCTACCAAACATAATTTACTGTCTTAATGCTGTATCAAATGCATAATTCATAGAACTTGTAATTAAAAGCAAAATTCATATGGAGAAACAAAATTGTAGAATATTAATAGAAATAAGGAAAATAGGGATGAATAGAGAACAGTATTTCTAGACCACAAACTACATTATAAAGCAATAATCATCAAAACCATTTAGTATTAGTTTTATAAAAGAGGTTAAAAACATTTTTTAAAAAACTTAACAAATTTCCAGCTCTTTTCAAGTATAAGCTCTGTCACCTCTACCAAGAGCTTCCTCCTGATTACCAATTATAAGGGCAACTCACCCCAAATAACTATGTATTCATACTATATAACATGTTGCATCCCCCAGTAGAATGTAAGCACCTTAGCATCCTGTACTTAGCACAGTACTAGTATATTGTAGGGGGTAGCTAAGTGGCTCAGTGAATACAGTGCTAGGCCTGTAGTTAGGAAAACTCACCTTTCTGACTTCAAATCTAGCCTCAGACTGTGTGACACTGAGCAAGTAATTTACTCCTATTTGCCTCAGTTTAATCATCTGGAAAATGAACTGGAGAAGGAAATGGCAAACCACTCTAATATCTTTGTCAAGAAAACCCCAAATGAGGTCACAAAGAGTCAGACACAACTGAAATGATTGAACAACGAAGTACATAATAAGTACTTAATAAATGTTTGCTGATATATTGAACTATTGGATTGACATAGAGATGCTTTCACCACAAATTTTATGAAGAATGGAATGAAGAAAGAGATAGTACAACTCTGGGAATAATTGACATTTGTTTAAAATAGATATTTATTTCCTTCTTATAATCAAAGAATTTCAGAAATTCTACAACTAGAAGCAACCCTAGAGATCATCAGCTCAATTCCTTCATGTTACAGATGAAAAGACATATAGGCTTGGAGTGATGGAGTGAATTACTCAAGATCACATGATCTGTTAGAAGAATCAAGAATAGAACTCATGTCTACTGACTCCTCTTAGAGCTCATGGTAAAACAGCTAGGGAGGTAGGATGGCCTGAGATTTGGAGACTGTGGCTTGTTCAGGAATCTGGCACTACCACCCCTCACTCTGCAACTCTGAATAGAACCCTTCTTCTCTGTTGGCTTGTCAGTTTGTGAATCAGAAGTGACCAGTGACTCTCAGGATGATGTGTTCCTGAAATGATGAGCTGATTTGGAATACTACCCTGAAATTTAAAAAGTGCAAGCACATACTAGTCCTAGAAGACCAATTAAAGAACATCACCAGCCACATACCATACATGGTGGGAAGATATGAAAAGGGTAGTGAAGGATAATTACTCAAACACAAAATCATTACCAAGCAAGGCAAGGGAAATTATGAAAAGGGGAGGGATAAGGTAAACGGGGCTCAGTTTGAAACTGGAAATATTTCAAAATTCCTATCAGCAGGAAGATCTAAATAAACAGGTTCTCAAGCTGGTTAAGAAACTGAGACTATAAAAAGTAGCTCATAGGGACTTAGAAAACATTACAGGCTAGGACATTTCTAAATGTGCTTCAAAAGTAGATCCTTGAGCATGAATAAGCATTTCCTTCAGTATGATGAAAACATTAAAGACAGTACCCTCATATCTTTCCCACACAGTCAAAACTGAAGGAGTACTGTAGTATATCTCTTGAATATTTTGGTCCCTAGGAATAAGCAGGCCTCTGGCAGACAAATGAAACCAAGAGGTCATCTTAAACCAGACTTCTTAAACTGAAATGTGTTCACATGTGCAACTGCAATAGGACACTAAACTCAAACTTAGTACAAAAAAGTGCCATGCACATATTAAGGAAGAAAACTTTCACCTTGGTTTGAGGGTAGATATAATTAATCTAAGTATAAAATTGAAAGCCCAAAACACAAACTATACTAAAAGTATAAAAAAGTGAGGTTACCAAGTACTCAACGGTCTCATATTAAAAAAAATTGTGTTCTGTTTTTGCATTACATTTACAAATTACCTCCTCGACCTCCATGAAAGGTCTCTTCAATAAACAATAACATATTAATAATAGTGACCACCTAAAATGCATACAAATTCCATATCAGTAGCACTTCTCTATTATTTAACAAATCATTTTCTAAATTAACAGAAATCTATTTTCTCTTCCTCTTATCCTCAATATCTTAAAAAAAAGGAGAAAAGAAAAATGAATTCAAGGTACATACATAGGTAGTATACATAGATAGTATATGTCATAATTGTTCCTCTGGGATCACTGGAAGGTCACTGTACTAATCACAGTTCTTACAACTTTTAAAGTTGCTTGTTTTTATGGTGCTGTTATAGTATAAAATATCCATATGGTTCTGTTTATTTCATTCTTCAGTTTATAAAAGTATATAAAAGTGTTTTATAATAATATCATAGTATAAGTTCTTCTGCTGAATATATTTTGTATCAGTTGATACAGTTCTTTTTGAAATTATTTATTTCTTCATTAATTATAGCAAAGTAATATTCCACCACATTCATATAGCATAATTTATTGACAGGTTATTCAATTGATAAGTATATTTTATACCTCAATTGTTAGGTATATTTTTAGTTTTTAGTTTTCTGTTACCATAAAAGGGGTGCTATTAAATTTTTGTAAATATATTTTGTAAGTATAGGACTTTCCCATTTCAGTGTTCTTCCTATTTTAAATCTTGCACATTTACTGAAGATCAATAATTGTTTCAATTAATTTTTTAGCTGAATCATTAGGAATCTTTAAGTACACCATACCATATTACTTTTTAAAAATGATACATTTGCATCTTCTTACCTATGCTCATTCCTGCAATTTCTTTTTCCTGTTTCACTGCTATAGCCAGAAATTCTATGCCAAAGAGAAATGGTGACAATGGACATCCTTATTTCTCCATTACTCATAATGGTAGCTCTTTATTTTAGAAAAATGCAAGTTATTCCTATGTTTTGTAGCATTTTTTTTAAAACAGAAATTGGAGTTATATTTTGTCAGAAGTTTTATTTGCAATAATTTCTGATTATAATCACATGAACATTTTTCATCAGAACCACGGGATTTTTGTCGACTTTGTTAATAAGGTTTTATACATACACATGTACATTTATATTTTATTTACATGGTCAGTTAAGTTTATAATTTGTCCAGTATTAAAACAGCCCTGCCTTCTCGTCACAAATCCAACTTGGGAACAGTGTATAATCTTTGTGGTGTTTTGCTTTAGCCTCTTTGCAAGTATTTTATTTAAAATTTTTACCTCAATGTTCATTAAGAATGTTGAATCTAGAAATTTCTTTTTCTGTTTTAACTGTCTCTGGTTTATGTATCAATCCCATAGCTGGGTCACAGAAGAAATATGGTAGGATAACTTCTTTGGCATTTTATGCAAAGTTTATATAACATTGGAATTGCTTTTGTCTGATAGAATACACTTGTGAATCTATATGGTCCTGCAGTTTTAAAATTTGGAATTCATTTAAGCCTCGTTCATTTTCTTCCTCTGAAATTTGTTTGTTCACATTCCCTATTTTTTGCTCAGTTGATTTGTGTATTTTATGTTTTTCATAAATATTAATTTATTTCATTTATTGGTTTTAGTGCCACATACCTGGGTAAAAGAGTTTCTAATGACATCCTTTATTTCTTCTTCTAGATGAATTCTTTTTTTCATTTTTGCTATTGGCAATGTGGTTTTCTGCTTTCATTTTTTAAATAAAATTAGCTAACAGTTTAAGTCATTTTACAAAAAGCTTCTAGTTTTCTTTTTGATATTTTTGTTTTTAATTTTGTTAATCTCTTCTTTGATTTTCAAAATCTGTTTTAGTGTTTAATTGGGATTTCAAAATTTGTTGGTTTTCAAGTAGTTTTGGTTGCACTCCTAATTCATTTATTCTCTTTTTGTTTTTTTGTTAATCAAAATGTTGAAAGATGTAAATTTCTACTTAAGAACTACTTATGCCACATCCAACAAACTGTGGCAAGCTACCACACTGTTCTCATTATCGTTAATGAAATTTATCATTTCTCTGATTTGTTCTTTGACTCACCAATTCTTTTGCATGAAGTTCTTTAGTCTTCAGATGATTTTCAGAATTTTTTTCAGCAGCTTTTATTTAATATAATTTTCGTTGCACTAAGATACTTGTGATCTAAGATATAATCAATCAATTTCTGTAAGATACAAAAAACTCTCAAGAAATATATATACTCCTTCAAATTCTATTCAAAAATTGCCAGAGGTTCTAATTTTTTTTAAAAGTCTATTGAGTTCTTTAATTATTGTCTTCATTTTGTTGTGTTTTTTTTTTTAATTGGTTTAACCTAAGGCTGATAGAGGTAAACTGAAATCCCTCACTATTACAGTTTTAGTGTCTGTTTTTCCTTGTAATTCATTTAGTTTGTCCTCTAGGTATTTAGAAGCTGATAGGGATAGCCTGTATTGGGGTAAAAGCAAAGCAAGCATGACAACCACAATGAACATTGCTATTATCACCTGCATTAATGTCAACCTGGAGAACAGTCTCCAGGAGCACGACAGGAATCTCCTCCAGAGCTCACTTTGTCCAAAATTATTATCAGTGACTTACAGGAAGGCATAATGGCAGATACTAAATTTCCAAATCACCCAAAGCTGGAAGTGATGATTACTATATTGTATAACAGAATATTATATGTTATGACAGAACAGAAAAGATCCTGACCCAAGCTAACAGGATGAAGTTTAATAGGGATAAACGTAAAGTCCCATATTGGGGTAATTAAAAACAAACAAACAACAGTTACACTATAGAGGAAGGAGATAAGGCTAAGAAAAAGCTCATGTCCAAAATCTCATCTCAATATAAGTAAGCAGTGTGATGCAGCAGCTAAAATTGTCTCAGACTGTTTCTCCTCACATCAATCTAGTAGTGTATGCAACAAATCCAGATTATTTTTTCTTGTAAAAAAACCTTGAATTGCTTCAGTTTTCTGACCAAAAAATTCCAAAGGCTCCCCACTGTATACCAAGTTATCTAAACTTCTTGGCAAATACTCAAAGCCCTTCATGTCATATCTGATCCTAACCTACTTTCCAAACCGTATTCCCCGTGCGCTAGCCAAAATACCATTCTCAGTAGTCACTCAATGTTCCCCAAACATGCCTCACACTTTCCAAACTCTGTGGCTTTCATTACTCATTATATTCCCCCTTCCATGAAGTTCTTACTTGAAAATCAAAATCCAAGCATCCATGAAGGACCAGGAAAATTCAACTTCCTTCATAAAACCATTCCTAATTTCCGACTATATTTTTTCTCTTTCACTATCGCTTGTGCTGTAGTTACTTATGTACTTACTTTATCTCTTCAACTAAATTATAACTTACCTGAAGGCAGAAACCATCACTGATACGTGTCTAGCACAATAGTTTGTTCCTAGCAGTTTCTCTTCTTCTAATTAAAATTGACTACTGCCTTCCCCCCCCCCGCCACAGTCATTTCTGGACAGATGGTCACTTCCCCCCTCCAAAAGATATCTCTGTCATAACAAAGAAAAACAGCTATGTAAAATAAACCAATACAATGACCATAAATGAACGAACATGTAACATTCTGCAGCCCTCTCTCACAACCATAAACAAAGAAGGAAGGGGCATTTCACCCACCCTTCTCTAGTGCCTAGATTGGTCATTACATTTATATGGTGTTTCAGTTCTTTAAATAGTACTTTTTGTTATATTATTTTTGTAACCTTGCATATTATTTTCTTGGCTCCATTATGTTACTGAAAAAATTCAAGCCAGTCATTCCATTTATATCCATCAATTCATACAGCATAATCACATTATTTTATATTTCTATGACATATTTTCTCTAGCAATTTCTCCATCAGGTGCACTCACTTAGTTTCTAGATCTTTGCTACTACAAAAAGTAGCCATATTTTGTTATATAGAGGAATTTTTTATCTTTGCCTTTCCTGGAATATTGGCTGAACTAAACAAATATTTTTTGGAAAGATTTTTAAATATAGATTTTCATGACTGTTAATTTTTTTATATTACCTCAATACATCGCACCATCACATATATATCTCTTCCACTCCCTTATGACAGATAATTTTTTTTAAAGAAAGAAAATAAGATAAAGAAATCCAATAAACTTCTCAACATATAAAAAAAGACTTTATTTACTAATCTTC